>NW_014040837.1:693745-1387490 GCF_000143105.1 Grosmannia clavigera kw1407 | reverse complement strand
AAAGAAGAGCTTGGTTATAATTTTTTATTAAAAGGGAGAAAAAGGGGGGGGAAAAAAATAAAAAACCCCCCACTTTTTCGCGGGGGGGAGGGTTTTTTAGAAGATTGTAGGGGTGCGTTTTATATAAAAATTAAAAGTGGCTTTTATACGCTTTTTAAAAAGGAACTATTTATTATATTTCTTTTTTTTCGAAGGCGCCCTGCTATAAAACTAGGGGTTACTGGGTTTATTATTTTTTATGGGGTTTTAATTAAAGGGCATAGGAAAAAATCGATTTTTTAAGCATTAAGGTTTCTTAATGGTTATGTTCAAGGCCAAAGGAGTAATTTTTTTTTAAGGTTATTTAGCAAATTTTTAATAAGCTTTAGTAGTCCCAAAGGTAAGTAAACCACCCAAGTAAGAGGACGGATAATCCTTAGTTTAAGTATAAGCATTTTACATGAGTCGTGTTAGCTTCTAACGACATCGCAATGAATTTAACGTTCTGTAGAAAATCAAATATATAGGATTTCAGAGCTAAGTATTTGTAAGATATAAGTAAAAGATAGTGTGATTATATGCGGTGTATAAGTTAGCGTTAACTAACGCAAAGAAAGAGGTAGATCTTTTATTATTCAAGCGCTAGCATAATCGATAAATAGTCTCCTACATAAATAATCTAAGATTCTGTTAACGTAATCCTACATTCCTAAGTAGGTAGAGGACACAGTAGGTTCGCTAGTAGCTCTATATCTTAGTTTAAAGCCATTGCATATTAGCCTCTTAGCTCATCTAGATAGAGCTTATTAAATATGTGGCAACGGTTAGACAGGAGAACTATAACAGCCTTGTCATAATGTTAGTTAAATGGATCTTGCATCGATATAATACTAGAATCTTTATTGCGTTACAGGTGCTTATAAAGCGTCAAGGCGTTGTTAAGCGGCACGTAATATAGAAAAGTTTACTTCTAGACAGACAGGTCTAACGTGCGTATAAATCACGCGATCAACGTGTGGCTCCCGTGCGCAGGCCTAAAGGGTAGCAAGAGCGAATCCTCAGAATCAGGCAGTTCCGCTAGTAATCGCACAGAGCCCTCGAAGGGTTGGGACATAGCTCTTTATTCAATAGTACACAAGGAAGGTAAGGGAAGGCAGGCTATTTGTAACGCCGCCCCAGGAAGGGGACCGACGCAGGCTACGCGCAAGCCGTACGCAGTATGCGCACAGCGTATTAGATGCACATCGTGAACTAGAAGCGGTGCTGGTGGCGCAGGCTGCGTGGCGCAGTCTGCGCACAGGCCACAGCACGTGCTAGCGCACGGGCCAAGTAGAAACGGGGTCGCGCCTGTCCTGCGCACTTGGTGCGCCAGAGGTGCGCCTACGATAAAGAGTGCCTCCCGCACTCCCTTAGAGTGCAGAAGGCAAGAATTAGCTATTGAATATACGGCTGCTTCCTCCTGTTAAGAAGATACCTCCTTGCCTGCCTGACTTACCTGGCCTACCTAAGTACACCTTTAACACAATTACATTAACGGCACTAAGCTAGTAGCCGTAGATAAGGCAGCCTTTTACTAATTTAACATTAAAAAGACTAGCTTCTCTATGCTAATTTAAAGCAAGCCTTCTCCTACGCAAGGGAAGAGTTAAAAGAAGATAAATTGCGCAGCTTAAGAATTTTGCTAAGACTCCGTTTAGGATGCTAAGACTAATCCTAAATTTAACGAATTTAACCTAAAAGCTATACGCAGTCTCTAAGCGAGCGCTAGAAACTACGCCTTATTTATTAAAAGGATAGGTTACCTATCTTAAAGAGCGCTTAAAAAGACGTTAACGTAGGTAGAAAGAGGGCTTATAAAGCTAGAAAACGTTATAGAAAACACTAAGCTAGTTTACACCCCCTATAAACTAGCAAAGGCTAAGCACCTTTAAGCTAAAAAAATAGACGCGAAATTTATACATAGAGACTAGGAGAGGTATATTACATTAACCTAGGCTAATTTAAGCAAGTTAGCTATAACAAGTTAAGGTATATTACTATTATTAAGGATAAATTTATAGGTTTAATTAAAGTGCTAGTATATAAAAAGAAAACAAAAGCACCGCCTACAATTAAAGAAGTGCTTAAAAGAAACGCAAATAAACTAGGCTATAAGCCTATTTAAATTTACCTTAATAATAGCACAAACATTGCTATTATAGCCATTAAGCGCTACTGCGTGCTAAAAGGCATTAAGGTAATCCCTAGCCCTTTATACAACTTAGCTAAGAACAAAAGAGCTAAGAGAGTAGTTAAGGAGGTTATTATTCGCACTAAACTACTTTATCTTTAAAGTTATATCCCCTTTATACTTTAGCTAAAAGTCTACAAGTCAGCAACCTATATTCGAAACTATATAGCTAACTTTAAAAAAAAGGTGCTAATTGTCTAGTAGCAACGTAACAATAGTTAAAAGAAGGACAAAAACTTTCTACTAAACGTCTCTTACTTGCGCACAATTAACTCTAAAGCTGTAATTTGAAAACCTAAACAAGTTATCTAAAAGGCAAGCAATTTAAAGCTTAAACTATAAGGTAAAGAGGCTATACTTATAGGCTTTAAAGAGACTTACCTATATAGGTGTTAGGCCATCCTTTGTAGTAAGCTTGTTGTTACAAAAGACGTGTATATATTCAAAGAAATCGTAGAAGACGTAAATTTAATTAAATTCTAGCCTAAAGGAGTTTGGCGCCGCACTAAGAAGGTAACAATTAATTAGAAAACGCAAGACTATAACGTCTTTATTCTAGAACCTAACTCTAACGTTAAGGAGGAGCTTGATCTAGATAAAGATCCGGATAATATCTTTAATCTAGAAGACTTTAAGGAGCCCTTATAGGACTAAGCTAGCATCCTAAATTAACCTTAGGAGATTATTACAATCTTAGATCTAACTCCTATTTACAAACGCGTAGTGCTGCCTTAGGCCGCGCGTAATCTAATAGAAGTAAGCAGCACAAACCTTATATAGCGCGCACTAAATACGCATAATATAGAAAAAGATAAGCTAACTATAAAGGAGGCGCTATTAAGAAGCAAGTTAAATTAATAGCGTAAGGCTATATTTAAGGAGATAGATAGCTTAGTTGTAAGAGGCGTCTTTAAGTTTGTAGACTAACTAAAAAGTAGGAAGACGATTACTAGCAAGTAAGTGCTATAGTAAAAGTAAGGACTAAATTAAAAAAAGATAAAGAAAAAGGCAAGGCTAGTAGCTAAAGGCTTTTAGTAAAAGGTAAAGGCCTTAACTATAACAAAACCTTTATATTAACTTCTTAATTAGACTCTTAGCGTATGCTTATAGCACTAGCTATCTAGTTTAACTAGACTCTACATTAATTTAACATAATCGCTGCCTACCTATACAAACTACTAAACAAAGATATCTTTATAGAATAAGAAGAGCTGTTTTAGCAGTACTTTAAATAAAAACCTAAAGTGGCATGCTAGCTTAACTAGGCGCCAAATCGCGTTATTTAGCTACAATAAGCGTTATACGGCTTAAAGCAAGCTAGCTACATCTAGCAAAAGAAGCTGCGCAAAACTATAGCATTAGCAAGGCTTAAGCCCTTTATAACAAACCCTACTACGTATTATAGCAAAGGCGTAACCGTAGTAACGCACGTTAACGATGCCCTTTATAAACAAGCTAAAACTAACGTCGCTTCGTTTAAACTTAGTATGCGTTAGTTGCTAAAGACAAAAATAACACTAACGCCTAAATGGTTACTAGGCGTTAAGATCGGGATTACCACTACAAAGAGGGGTACTTAGATTAGCCCCTCCTAGTCAGCGTACATTCGCAACCTTCTTAAATGCAAGGGCATAAACGAATCGCACCCTGTTACAACCCTGATCACTAGTCTGGTGACTCCTAACAAGCATAAGCCCTTAGCAGACAGCTTTCGATATTAGCACGTAAACAGCAAGCTAATCTACGCTAGTATAATAACAAGACTAGACATCTCCTTTATTGTACACCAGCACTTAAAGGTAATGAAATTACCTAGAGAAACGCATGCCAAGTTAGCTAAGCAATCGCTTCGCTACCTGCGAGGCAAGGAGGACTACGCGATAGTCTACCGCCGTTAAAAGCCCCCTCCAAAGGGGCACATTTGCGTTAAAGGGTAGGTTAATGCGTCCTAAGCCGACAATCCAGTTAATCGTCACTCCACGTACGGCTTCGTCTTCAGGATTTCAGGAGGGCCGGTCTCTTAGAGAGCCAAGAAGCTCCCAACCGTCAGCACCTCTACCTGTAAAGCTGAATACGGCGCCGCCTACTACGCAACAACGCAGGCCCGCTAGATCGAGCAATTCATGCTCGAAATAGGCCTCTAAGCCGACATCCAGATGTTCGTAGACAACACCTCCGCGATTAGCATCACGAAGAAGCCTGAATTCAGAGAGCGTTCGAAGCACTTCGACGTCAAGTGGCACTACTTTCGTGAAAGCGTACTAGGCGGCTTGTTAACGGTACAGTACGTAAAGTCTAAGGATCAGATCGCTAATATCATAACGAAGGCGCTGCCTAAGGCAGCGTTCGAGAGGCTGTTGCCTCGCTTGATAGGCTGGCAGCCGTGAAAAGGGCTGCCGAGGATGATTTCAGTGCATCGCGGTGCGCCTACGTGGCGTATTCAGGGGGAGTGTCAAGCATTGGAATCCGCCACACTATGGCCCTTCCGCCCCACTTGGCCGTACGGGCCTGTAATTGGTTAGAAGGCACAAAAGCGGGGCCTGACACTAGTATTAATACGGATCCCTAGAAGAGTCGCGATGTATCTATTTCTTCCTTAGTACACAACACTCTTTCGCCTACACTAAACCCTATTCAGCCTCCTGCTCCTTACAGTGCATCACGTTATATGACCGCTACGTATAGCCTCCTTTAACCTTCACAATTTATCCTCTATTATACTACTTATACTAGAAGAAGTAATTTAAGTTTACAGTATAAAATTATGCCTTTAAATAAGTCTAAAAGCGCAAAGAGAGTAAGAGCTAGTTATTAAGCTATATATTAAAAACAATTAAGAAAAGTAGACGGCCAATTAAATAAAGACATTTTTATACTAATAAACTTAAGGGTAACGTCTCCTAGAACTACTAGGCTAACGCCTTAAAAACAAGCGCAGGCTGCTAGGTAATTAATATGCGGCAGCCCGCTAAGCTAGTACCTATAACCTGCTAAACAATCTTTAATATTTTAAGTCGTCATAGTAATATAATTCTAAGTAGTATTACAATTTGCTTCCTAGAGCTCGTAGGCTTCTAACGATTCCAGCGTCTCTTCCCCATTATCATCAACAATTCAAGCTAAGGCCTCTACTAGGCCTGTCAGAAAATGCTCTGTCTTTATCCAGCGCGTCACTGCACGCAAGGCAACGTCCCATTCAACGAAGCCATTCTCCTCCAAGTTAGGCACGTAGATCACAGATCCAAATTTGTTGGTGTACTCCATCGCAGCGATTCAAACAATCAAACAAAGCGAATTAGCAGGGGTATTTAGAATAGAAGCCGTTTATTAGCTAGATTAAAAGAAAGAAGCAGGGGCAAAACCCGCTGCTTGCACCCGTTGGTTATAGGGTGAAAAAACGTAAAAAAAAAAACGTATTTGGCGCACGCGAAACGAGCGCTTGGTCGAAAACGACGAAAACAACGCCCCAAAGGACGGATTTGACGATATATATCGAGAATTGAAGGTATTTTGATGAATTTAATGCACTTGGTGATGAACTTGCGGATCAGAGAGGGCTCATGACCTGTGGAAAGGTGCATGTATTCCCATGCACTAGAAGCTAGTGCAGGCTGTACTGCGGGAGTGAAAACTCTGCACACTGACCCACAGGGTCACGTGCAACAGAGTTCCACTCTCAAAACTAAGCTACATGGTAAACAAGGCGTAGTATCTTTGGCTATTTTGTAGCAACTGTTTAATATTTATCAATGCCTGAACTCAGCCTTGAATTATACATACACGAGTAACCGTAGCTAGTTTCACCATAGCTAGACAAACCAGGGAAGCTATTATACGTAAAAGATCAGTTAGATTACACATAAAGACTTACTTGAACACCTGTACAGAACGACGCTAGCAAAGTAGATAAGAGTACGTAGCAAGACAACGTAGCGTCCCTATAGGCATCACTGCATAGAACTTTAGCAACCCTGTACACGTTTTGTAGAAGCTGCCGTTACCGAGCATAGGTAGCCAAATATTGTAAAATAAACAAGGTAATAATAATGTTGTTTTGTCATAACCACTGCACCATATTGAAAAGCTGTGAATTTCACAACTTACAGCATAGTAAGCAGGGTCATATCTGACTAACTTTAACTTTTTAAAAATTACATGTCTGCAACACGCCTAAACTACGCTCTTTGTAGAAGAACTCGGGCAGCTTATAGAACTACTGCAAACAGAAACACCTCCTCTCTATATCTGTATACGGCTTTAAAAGGCGGCTTTATGGGATTGAAAGACTTCCTTTGTTTCTAAAGGGTAGTAATTATAAAGTTATTTATAACCTAAATATTGCTCAACTACACACAGGGCGCTCGTGCAGACGTTTCCGATTTATGGCGAGTATTTAATGTCAAGTATTATTACCGTCTTATACGGCTCACCGTCTGGCAAACTGAGCGGTCATCCCAGCAACCGTTTAGTTCCCAGTTGTTAACACCACATACAGTTACGCCTACTTCTGTCAGACAATTGTGTGTATGTTACCAGAGAACCACAAAATGCTGAGGAGGTGGGCGGCCAGATAGACCCCCAAACCTGACCCATGGCTTTCTAGTTGTATCCAGTTTTGTGCAATAGCTCCGGGAGTTTCGTGTCTACTATCTTGCTTGTCTTGCCACCAATCGCTCAGTGAAATTATTAATCACACAATACCACTGTTACATCGGTGTAATGCACAGCACTGTCATTGTCATTACATGCTAATACCACAAAGACGTCAGCATATTTCCTAGAGTATGCATCCTGAGCACGCTTTCCGGCTCATCCAGGTTTATATAGCCGTCAGACTCATTCAGCCACCCAAAAGTGGAAATGAACCCGTTGTACGCATCGTTCTTGAGGTGAGATTCATTCCCAGTTCGTCATAGTGCCACGGAGCTGATTTAAATTTGCTGCGGAGTGGGTTGACCCGTGTGACAGATCAAAAGCGGTTATGCAAAGCGCTGGCACCCTGTTATCTACGCCCTATCAGTAGGCGTAACAAAAAAAAATTGCCGTACAAACATGCAGTCATGTAGCTAGAACATAGGGTAACATTTATCTTGTTGCAATCTGAATACCTATAATATGTCATGAACTTCTCGATGTGGTGAGAAGTGATGTGATAATAAGCCAAAGCACACTTTCAAAATCTCCAGCCGTGCCATGCCACTTTCAGGTCGACCGAGTTACAGACCTGCGATACATGCAAGCAACGACGATAGCACTAAGTCCTCTGTTCGAACATGATAACTTCCAGTACAGAGGAGAGCTTTGACGCTCTCGTCGTAGGTGCAGGTTTTGGTGGCATATACCAGCTTTATTCTCTGCGCCAACTGGGGCTTTCCGTCAAGCTCATCGATGTAGCCTCTGATGTTGGCGGAACTTGGTACTGGAATCGCTATCCAGGTGCGTACAGTGTGTTTTCTGTGCCCTGGGTTCTGTCTGACATGTGTCCAGGAGCCATGAGCGATACGGAGAGTTTTGTTTACCGGTACACCTGGGATGCTGAAGATCTTCAGACATACCCCTGGTCGCATCACTACGTCAAGCAGCCTGAAGTTCTTGCCTACCTTAAGCATGTTGTCCAGCGCCATGACCTTCGGAAGCACATGCAGTTTAACACCAAGTTTCTATCGGCCGATTGGTCCGAGGCCGAGAAGGTCTGGAACGTCGATGTGAGCACTGGGGCTCGATACAAGGTTCGCTACCTGATTACAGCCCTTGGACTTCTTTCGCGACAGAACTATCCAGACATACCTGGGATCGATTCTTTTAGCGGAGTGAAGTGCCACACGTCGACTTGGGATCCTAGCATCGATCTCAAAGACAAGAGAGTCGGTGTTATTGGCTGTGGCTCGACCGGTGTTCAGGTGATTACTGCGATTGCGGGCACCGTCCGAGAACTGGTGTGTTTTCAACGGCACCCGCAGTACAGTGTGCCAAGTGGCGACGGGCCTGTTAGTCCTGAATACCGCGCTGAAATCAATGCAAACTACGACAAAATTGTTAAACAAAACCAGAGCTCGGCATATGGTTTTGGCTTTGTGGAATCTGATCGGTCGTACGACTCCTTTTCACCAGAAGAACGGGAGCAGATGTTTGAGTCTCTGTGGAAGAGGGGAAATGGTTTTAGATTTTTTGGAAGTGGCTTCAGTGACGTGAGTGAACCAACAAAACTTTGGCTTCTTACTTTCATGCCAGCATCGCATACGTCGGGCACTATTGTTGTCACAAACTGACCAAGCTTCACAGTTATCCACAAACCGAGCAGCCAATGAAGCTGCTTGCGAATTTATTAGGAAAAAGATCGCCCAGATTGTGAAAGATCCTGTCAAGGCACAGAAGTTGCAGCCTCATGAACCTTATGCGCGCCGTCCTCTATGTGATGGGGGCTACTACGAAAAATTCAATCGCGACAATGTGTTTCTCGTTGACCTGAAGGAGACGCCCATAGCAGCCATCACGCCGAAGGGTATCAAGACGAGTGATGGTAAGGAGCATGAACTGGATGTCATCATCTTCGCCACCGGGTTTGACGCAGTCGATGGCCAGTATAAGACGCTGAATATCCGCGGGCAGGACGGCAAAAGTCTTAAGGAGCACTGGGAAAACGGTGCCACCAGTGTTCTGGGCACGAGCATTGCACATTTTCCCAATTTCTTCATCGTCGCAGGGCCCCAGACGGCCTTTTCTAGCATGCCTGTCCTCATTGAAGCTACTGTTGATTTTATCACTGGTGCCATCAAGCGAGCAGAAGAGCTATCCGTCAACGGAAAACAGGCCACCATCGAGGCAACGGAAGCCGCTGAAATCGAATGGACTAAAACCTGCAAGGACTTGGTAGAGGGAAGCCTTTTCAAGGAGACAGACTCTTGGATCTTTGGGAGAAATATCCCGGGGAAGCCCTATTCTGTGACATTTTATTTTGGCGGGTTAGGGAGATTTCGCACGTTGATGCATAAGATGATCGAGGAGGGCTATCCTGGATACAAACCATTCTTAACATCCTGATGGACTAGCCACGTTTGTTTTGCTTTGAGTTTTCAAAAATCGTCAATCGTTCTGTCGTTTACCGTCCCCACACAGCAGTATGGATATAGTGTAAATTATCTATGTATATGATCGTCATGACTGTGCTACCGCTCGGAAACCGGGCATGTTTCTTGCTGCCATGACACCGACTCTTGGGCACAAAAGTGTCCTGTCGGAGCCAAGCGGGTATCACAATCGATTCATGCCATGCCATGTGAAATGTGTACACCTTCGCGCCGAGATGGGAAAAGAAAAAGAAAAAGAAAGAGCAAGACAGGACGGTCTAAGCAGGTGTGATGGAGACAAAGAACAGACGATCAGCGACGACGGCCACCACCGCCACCACCACCACCACCACCTCTGCTGCGTCCTCCACCACCACCGCCGCCTCTACCACCGCCACCACCCTGGCCTCCGTGGTGTGTGCGCGGCGCGTCAGGAACGACAACGAGGCCCGGGGTGCCGCGCAGGCCCATCTTGCCGACGGTGGACTTCTGGATGGCCGGCGTATTGGTGGCGTGAAGGCCGTCGCGCGCAAAGCTGTTGGCCGACGCGACCAGCTGGTCCTTGTCCCAACGCAGCGGCTTCATGTGGCTCTTGTAGTAGCCGAGCCAGGCCTGGTATGTCTTGGCGACCATGGCCTCGTCCATGGCGTCGATGATGGGCGCCAGCTGGCGCTCGCACGACAGGTCCGCCGGCTGCTCAACGAACTGGATCTCCTGCAGGACGCGACGGGGAAAAAAGGCCTCGTCCGCCGAGATTATGAAGACGCCTCGGCTCTGGGCCGCTGCAATGTCGGTGGCCAGATCGGCCGCAGCTGTGGCGGCAGCTCCACGAGCCGTGCGGCCGAGCCGGTGAATGTACGACTCCTTGTCCATCGGGATGCCGACCTGGAAGACGGTCGTGACAGCTGGGAAGTCCATGCCGCGCGCCACGACGTCGGTGGCCACGAGGATGCCGCTGGCCGCGCCACGGAACGCGCTCGTGATGTTGGTCCGCTTCGACTGGGCGTGGCGTGCGTGCAGCGTCCAGGACGGCGGCATGTCCGACAGGTTGGCCAGCAGGAGGCCATAAAAGTCTGCCAGCGCCGCCGTCGGCGCAAACACGATCGCTTTGAAGACCGATGCCGCATTGGCCGGAAGGCTGCTCGCAAGTCGCGTCTTTTCCTGCCGGATCGCCCCAATCAGCGCCGGTGCCAGCGCCGCAAACGACGGCGCCTGGATCAGCAGCTGCATCACGCGTGCGTGCGTGGGTGCCTCGCCGGCCGGGATCGTCGAGATGGACTTGTAGCCGGCCGCGAGAACGAGGTCGGCCACCTGGGCCACATGCGACGGCACCGTGGCCGAGAAGAGCATGCCTTGCCACTGCGTCGCCGACTTGGACGGCAGGCAGGCCAGAATGCTCTGCAGCGCGCCCAGGAAGCCCATGTCGAGCAGTCGGTCGGCCTCGTCCAGCACCAGCGTGTCGAGCCGACCGAGCGCCTGCTTGATGGCCGTCGTTCCGGTCACGTGATCGATCAATCGTCCCGGCGTCGCGATCAAGATGTCACAGCCCGCCAGGATCTGCCGCTCCTCCTGGTTCTTGTTCGTCCCACCGACGGCGATGCACACCCGTCGCGCTGGCATCCGCTGCAGCAGGTTCGTCGCCTCCTTGGCGATCTGCATCGCCAGCTCGCGTGTCGGCGCCAGCACCAGCAGCGAGATCCCGCTCCGCTTGCCGCCTGCACCGCCCTGTCGGTTCAGCATCGTCTGGATGGCCGGTAGCAGGAAGCCCAGCGTCTTGCCCGTGCCCGTCTTCGCCTGCACGAGGCAATCGTTGCGGGCGGGCGGCAGCAGCTGGTGGATCGTCGCCGCCTGCACCGGCATCATGTGGTCAAACCGCAGGTCCTTGGTGATGGTCTCGATCAGCACAGGGTCCACAATTGTCCGGCTCGCGTTCAGGTCGGCAAATCGCGGCGTGTCGGGCGGAATCGCCTCTGTCAATGTGGGCGTTGCCACGCCCGGCAGCTCTGGCTGCAGAGGCGTCTGCTCGCGCGTCTGCTCGGCCGCATGCCCGTGACCGCCCGCAGACGGGCCACTGCGCTTGCCCCGGAAATTCCGTCTTCTTCCTTGTTGTCTGGCTTGATCCATGGTGGCAGAACGTCGTTTGTCAGATGGAAGAGTTTGTTGTTGTGGCAGGAAAGTTTCGGTTTGTTTGATATCAGATAAGACAATTGTTAAGAAAAAAAGGGAAATAGGCTAACCGCATCCGCTCACAGTATACAAAAACACAAAAGCAGTAGCACTGTGAGTGATGTCAGAAAGCGCCTTTTGACCCACAAATCTTGTCAAGCCAACGGCTGGACAGCTTTTAAACGGCGCAAACTCAAGCTGGCAGTATAAGCTCCTCTCGGTTCTATTGTTGGATTTACTGCTTAATTCTGAATGGATTAGACCTGTAGCTGCTTGCAGAAAAACTCAAAGGAAAGAAAAAGCCAGAGCACACGAGTGATCCGAGGTATGAAGAATCCAATGCCCATTTCTTACTACCAACTACTGGAAGTGATAGTCTGTCTAAGAAATCTAAGAAATACGCGCTTTTTTCTTATCGCATATTCACACGAAAAAATATATATATATATAGATACATTGCGGGGAGGTGCTATCCGGCCCTTGGCACAATGACAGTCGAGCTTTGCACGATCCCGTCGCAGACGACCGAGGCCATCGTTGCCGACCTAGAGAGTTGCTGTGCTAATGGCTGAATTAGCCATAATGACAGCTTGAATTTACAAAGGTAGATGTACTTATCAGGGGTGCTAAGTGTCGGGACTTGATGATATTGGCCTGCCTAATTCTCTTGTTAAAACAATCCCGTGAGGTTCTACGCCTCTCTGCACCTCTGTACACCCTTATAAACCTGTCTACACTCTTCTCCACTTCTGCACCTCTGCACCAGCATCCCACCTTCACGCTTCCTTTAAAACCTTATGCACTCTACTTGAAGCTCTGGTTTAAAATCAACACCTATTAGTACAAGAGACGTATGGAGCAATAGGCCCGACTCTGATTAAGCCAGCACGTATATATGCTCTCAACTGTGCTAATCTACAACTCTCACAGTACGCCAACTTAACGGCTGTCATTCGGGAGAGAAAATCTGTCTATGCGAAAGGCGGAAACGGATTTGTGTTGGCGTGGACAGTAAAGAAAATTACACACCCTCGGAAGGACTAGATGGCGAACTTTTACCGGGTTCTCGCCTCTAAACTTAATTTCACCAAGCCTTATCTATCTAGTCTAGAAGCCACAGCAGCCATTTTCTCAGAGGTCTGCCCAACGTTCCCTCTGTCAGTCGTCCTGATGGTGGCATTTTCCGCACCAATGAAGTGTTATAGAATGCGCAGTTGTTTGGTATTCTCGGGGAAGCTATAGGTAGGTCCACACCGACACCTTGACGCACATCATTGTCAATACACTTTGCTTTGTGCCGGTAAGACCTTTGTACGTCTTCTCTGATAATTCTACGTTCGAATATCATGATAATGAGGCAGTTATTCCATTCTCGAAGCCACTCGTCCGACACTTCAGCCACGAAACTATTGAGTATGAACACAAACTCGTCGAATAAGCCCACAATTGACCATAGACGAAGAGCTAGCATACAAGGCAGATACTATACAGCAGTGCCAAAGTAGTGCGTTGTCCCAGCAGTCTTATCCTAGTCTACCACAATCAGAGTGACTTTAATAGCATTGACCAACCCAGCCATGTCGTCGTGAGTAGAAAGTTTGTCCAGAACAACCTTGTCGTTCGACTTGACGCTGATATAGCGTGTGTGGCCTTCACCCGTCTTATCCTTTTTAGTAAAGGACATGTCAAAACGGTCATCCGCGTCATGGATGGCTTCTCTCAGAGCAATCGTGTTGTCGTGGCAAGAAGTGGGGCCCCAGATAACTTTTCCTTTGAATTTAAGAGTGCATTCCATAGTATGGCCTTCGACACTATGCTCCTTGTTGTCGAGCCAGACGTTGAGTTTGTCGTTCATGATGATATTTTTCTGATTATCATTAGCTATGGACAAGCCTTTTGAAGGACCACATTATATATTAGGCACCTTGGTGATAAACAGAAGGTTACTTAGCCTCGATGTAGATGAGATAGACGGTCCTGATTCTTGCTTTGTAGCTTGAGGATTTGATGCCTTTCTGTCTTCGGTCTCTAGGGTGCGAGGTCGGATTTATATAAGTCGACCGGCCAAGCTAATCCAAGGCCAGTTTGTAATGGCTTCTGCAGATGAGGTCACGTTGATCCTCCAGAGAGCCACCCTCGACGTGGCACGATAAGCTCCTTGCACGTAGATGGCTTAGATCATTCTAAGGAGAAGTGGCGCCTGCATGAGCTTGGGCAGCTTTTGGTCTGCGGGCTCGAATGTGCAGATGGCGTGGGTCATTTTCTCTCGATTCGACTCTGATTGATTGCATTCTAGCCTAGTTGTTAAGAGAGTGATATACGTAGTTTTGTGCTGCTAGCTGTTAGCTACGACTTACCGGAGTAGGTCGTCAAGCCTTGACGGGACTATGACGTGGTATGTGGATGGTGCATCGACTGGTAGTCGGGCAGAAGGTATCGCAGTAAGAAGATTGGCTAGAACCAACAAGATCAATTTGGGGCCTCTCTTTGAAGACCTCGTCGATTGGAACAACTAATCTTAAGGCCGTCATGCACAGCCTCGCAGCCTAAGCCGGCATGCACATGACCTTGTCGGCTGACTCCAAAGGTCGGGCCAAGAAGTGAGTTGATGGGTCTCGATCAATCCTGTAGTTCCGCCAGTCTCTGATAGTTTAGGTAAGCTACTAAGACAAAGCTTAAGACAAAATAAGCGAGTCCAGAACAAACCAAACGACACAGTTCCAAGCTATTTGTGGCGGCCGCTGTTTGTCCAACTATCAGCTCCACCTAGCTTACGCTTTCATTACCATAACCTAGCAAGTGGCTACAAACTCAGCGTTCCTCCCGAGATGCGCAAAGAAAACATCAACTAAAGACGAAGGCTACGGAGTAATGTCAGGGCATCGTCCCCTTAGTCAGCCCTCGGGGCGCCTTAGTCAGCCATCAGGGCCATATAGCCCACAAGCCATCCACAAATGGATGGGAATAATGAATCAGCTTCTCTTCTTCATAAAACCTGGCAGCTAATTAGAACACTGGAATAACGGCCACCGCTATTTGTACCATGCGGTGCACTGCACTCCGTATATAACACGGGAATAACGTCATGTTTTGATAATCAAATTCTTATCGTGACTAACACTTGTAGCTTCTACTCCGTGCACCACTAGTCTGTACGCGCAGTCGTCTGCGCGTATACCAGTGTAAGACCCGTACGTTAATCCTTGTGGGATATTCGTCCGGACCAGTTGCACGTATCGTAGTAAGCTTTAAGGCCTTCAGAAGATCTAGTGATGATATTTCGTTGGGTGGTTGACTGAAGCTCCAGACTGTGCGCAATGTGCGTTCAGTCAGGGCTTCGTCTTATCTAGTGATTTCGGCGGCCGAGGTCAGGTGACCTCGGGAAATCCACACACTGCCAGAAAACGAATTGTGATACAATACAAAAGCAGCTCCTCCACGGTGACCTATTTCACTGCCCCTTCTGTCCTCCCGGTATTACTTTCCTCAGCCTCTCTCCTACCTTTTCCTGAAAATCTTTCACAACGGTGCTTTACTGCCAAGGTGCCGTTACTAGGCTCCTGCATATACTGAGAAAAACGCACCCAGTCCTTCTAGTAGCCGTCCGGTGTAGGCGTTGCTGACTAATTCTTGATGACCGAGGCGTAGCCTTGTACTGATCCCACGATTATTGACTGAAGTGGGACCTCTTTTGTTCCAAATGCGCTTTCAGGGGGCAGACTTTCAATTTCCAAAGGCACTGACGAAAATATTTCTGTATTAGGCAGTATAAGGTTCATCTGCTTGTCTAACTAACTTGGTCGATATCCCCGTGTTATATTCGGTGTACCGTATGGTAAGATAAGATATCTTACAAATAGCGGCCGCCCTAAATATATTCATTGCATCTTACTCCGTACTCCGTGGAACGAAATATTTATTTTTTTAGGCATAAAAGCGGTGCCAGACACGCTCCACAATATACCGTATGTCAATCCAGAAAGCAGTCCTGCGGTCCTCAGCGCCCCTTTTCCTGTGGCAATTGTCGTGTAGCGTGTCTATGTTTGTGCATTGGACCGACTCCTTGGCCAGCTTAGAGCGAACTGACAGTGGGACATAAGCGGGCATAAAATCGAGAGCCAGCCAATAGGAGTGCTAGACTACAATGTTTTGTCCGAAGTGGAGAGCTGTAAGACTGCCAAACGGGGCAGTCAGTTGGATTCCGGACCCAAAGATAGAGTGCCCGTGGGCTGACGGTGTATATGAGGCAGACAGTCTGACAGATTCTGTCTTGTTGGCAGTTACGCTTGTTGTTCTGCCTCTCTACCGATCATGACTCTGACTGTTGATGCCGTCAACGGCCTGTCCAGCGGCCCTGCCGCCACGTCTGTCGGCGAGAAACCGTATCTGCTGTTCTGTGCGGCATTCATGGACGGACACACGAACCCATTGATCCGGATCTGCAGCGGTCTGGTCAAGCGCGGCTTCCCGGTCACCTTTATCGCCGGCAACCAACACGAGAAGAGAATCAGGGCGGTCGGAGCCGACGTCGTGGGCTATGAGCCGGAGCTGACAGCAGCCGACTGGGAGGCACGAAATGCGGTGCCAGCCGGCTTGCCGCAGCTTCTGTGGGATTTGGAGATCGTCTTCTGCCGCTGCACCACCTCGCGATGGGCGCTGCTCAAAGAGACGCTAGAGCGGTTGCGATCATGTGATCCGGCCCGAGAGATTGTCGTCGTCTACGACACCGCTTTTATGGGCACAGCTCCGCTGATGCTGGGGGCACCGCTGCCCCGGGGCTTCGACGTGCGGCCAAAGGTGGTCAACGTCAACGTGATTCCCGTGACGGCAACCAGCATCGACACGGGTCCGTTCGGTCCCGGCCTGCCACCCGACGCGAGCGAGTCCGGCCGGGCACGCAACCAGCTGATCAACCAGCTGATGGCGAGCACCATCTTCAGCGGCCTCAACGCCAGCTATGGACGCATGCTCCGAGAGGCTGGCGCGACCGTCGAGCTCGAGCCCGTCTGTCTTCCCCACCACTGGCCGCTGCTCAGCGACGTCTCGCTGCAGATGTGTCCGGCCAGCCTGGAGTATGTGCGGTCGGACCTGCCGGCACACATCCGCTACGTCGGCAGCCTGCTGCCGGATCCGGTCTCACCTGGCTTTGTCCGTCCAGCCTGGTGGCCCGAGGTGGACGTCGGTGCCGCCAAGAAGGTCGTCGTCGTAACCCAGGGCACCATCGCCACCAGCTACAGCGACCTCCTGATTCCGACGATGGCTGCGCTTGCCGATCGCGACGACCTCCTCGTCGTGGCCATCCTGGGCGTGCGCGGCGCTGCTCTGTCGGCCGACGTGGCCGTTCCGGCCAACGCGCGCGTGGTCGACTACCTGCCCTACGAGGCTATCCTGCCGCGGGCGGCGGCCTTTGTGCTGAACGCCGGCTACGGCGGACTCATCCACGGCGTCGTCCACGGCGTGCCCATGGTTCTCGCGGGCTCGACCGAGGACAAGCCCGAGGTGGCGATGCGCGGCCAGTGCGCCGGCGTGGCTGTCAATCTGCGCACGGGACAGCCGACCGAGGCACAGCTACGCGAGGCCGTCGATAGGTTGCTCGTCGACCCGTCCTTTCGGGACCGCGTGAACGAGATCCGGCGCGAGAACGAGGCCCTGGGGGCCATGGACAATGTCGAGCGCGAAATTCTACGGGTTGTGGCTTGAGATCGGACTTGCAGGCATATGTGGTCTTCGAGGCAGATCTTCGACAGGCAGAAGGAGCTGCTGACAGACCTTTCAGCCCAGGCTTCCACTTTAGCTATAGATGTTTCTCTAAGTACAGCTACATTCGCTCATTCGTATATATATTCTCTTCTCTCTCTCAAGGCCACCTAGCCACGACTGTAACCGGCGAGGATTGCATTGGTGCCATAGAGTGAATCGAAATACATATGCTGACACAAAATGAGAGTCTACAAAAAAGCAGTTGCTAAAGGTGAAGAAGCGATGGCTGATCCTTAAGGAAGTCTGTGCTGCGTGCAAGGATGAGATACAGGATCTGTATACAACAGGAAATCACATATTAAACACGGCATTGAAAATAATAGAGAACGAGGGCTCTCTTCAACGTACAATCTAAGCATAAAACTAGCAACTATACCTAGACAGCTAGAAAGTTTGTGCAGCTATAACGTAAGAAACCCCCCATACTCTAGAGCGGTAATAGCATAGGTGTGCCCTTGAATAAGGACGCTGTTAATTCCAGTACTCGTCTTATATAACAAGACATAAAAACAAGCGCAAAGTACAGGTTTAACGGTATTCTAAGAAAGGCCAAAAGAATACACGTTTTTTTAGTTTATGTCCAACAGAATGCTTTCGCGGCGAAAGTTATATATTCAAAGTAAAATATTGTAGCAAACAAAAGCGCCAAGAGAGAAACACTTTGTGCTCCAAAGCCTCGTCCTCTGCTTTTGCAAACCATCCCTCAACAGTTCTTCCGCATAGCACCGAAGTACATCGATACTAATTAGCTTACAGGTAACTTCCATATTAGCTTAGCCCAGCTTTCAGGGGCCAAGGCCATGTGTTGTCCATGGGAAATATAACCCCGGCTTTGCGACAAAAGCACCCGTTCTTTCGAAGCCAAGAGAACCCTATTTCTCCACGGTTGGGAAAGTCGGCTGCGACAGAGCGCCCAGAGCTGGGGCAAAAATTGGACGTCCTGCGTGCAGTACTGTCTTATCTCTTCCGACAGGGGACGTTCGTTGAACCCACTTCGTAACTGCCACCAGACTCCGGCATGAACATCTTGAGGCCTTTCTCCTTGGTCGCCTTCCATTTCGCCCCTTTTGCCGGGCTCAAATTCCCATCCCTGTCAATACATTTTGCGAGTCCAGCAACATACTTTCTAGAATGTGTACGCGATGCAAGTTCCATAAGCTGCAGGTCCTGCACACCCGCAAGATTTATTTTGAAGTGGAAGAATAGGGCATCCGAGTCGTTGCGCACGTCAAAGAACACCTTGGGGATAGCACTAGATTCCAGCAGGTCCTTAAGGGTGCGGCCGTTAGTCCCAGGTGTCAAGAAGGCAGCGTCTTTGAGAGTATGGACGTCAAGGAGATATGCGCGGCCCAGTGGTAGCACATAGACCTGAAGAATAGACACGGTGCCTTCTCTGAAAAGATAAACTCCCTCAAGATCAATGTAGAGTGACGGAGGCGTTGTGGGCTGCGCATAGAGTGTGTCCACAAGGACGGAGACGGTTGATAGCGTGTCGACAAGACCGGATTCGATCACTTTGTTGAGATGGGTCTCCCTTAAAAGAGGTGATAGCCGCTTCGACCTCTTGCTCGTGATTTGTGCCTTTTTTAGCAGCTGCCATGATTATCGGACAATATGTATAAATTTCAACTTTAGAGAAATAGGATGCAAGGATGGATCGTGCGGAGAAGAGATGAAGAGCGGATGTACCCGTTTGTGACCTATGGTTACGTTCTTTATATGTAACAGTTAGGAGGGATGTTTACCCCTCCTCATGACAGATGCCCATCACCACCAATTTCATCCCAGACTAACGGCGTCGTTGGTGGCACTGCAACCTTTCCTTCGATTCTATCGAATGAGGGGCAGCCATTTCTTTCTATGCCTAAGGTCTCAATTTCTGGACTGCATGGTACTTTTCGCCGATAACCTGATCGACAGCCAATAGATGTTGCTACGAGAGGTTCTAGTTCTGCAAATTTGTACAAAGGTTAACCCCCCAAAAAAGTTGTTGGAGCAAGAGACGAATAGCATCTTTCTCTTATGGGCTTTTCCTCAAGCTACATAGCAAGGTGAAACTTAGCACTTGTATTTAAAACATCCGTTACTGTACATTGATTAGACTTTCCCTACTATGCACATTAACCAGCGCTGGTCGGTGCAGAAGTCCTTGGCCGTTGAAACAGGCGCAGCTTCCTGAACTTTATCTTCTGGTCAATTTGATTGGTATCAAATTGTCTGCAAAAGTACTTATGATACCTACCTTACAGCGAAGTAGGCAGGGATATGTATAACCAATTTAGTTCTACAGACGTGGTGTGTAGATAATCATGCCACCGTTGTTATTTGCCTGAAAAAGGCGCTGCCGCAGCTCCATCTTCTTAAGCTCGACGCTTGGACCGATCCAAGCCACCCTGCCCTCCCACCCTCCTGCTGCGGCTGCAGTAGCATCTCCTGCTTCTGCTCCTGCTTCTGCTATTATCACTGCTTTTGCAAGCGGTGGGCTTTGTTTTCTAGCGCGGCTGCGCTCTTGTCCTGCCTATTATGCAAGGTCAGCACACCTTCTCGGAAGACAAAGCTGTAGACAAACGGACTTTTTTTTCTGACCGCATATATGATGTATACCTCGGGATGTTGGGCCTGCTGACGGACGGCAATGGCCTTCATCTGCCCGAGCAGGTTCTCGCTGACATTTGCGACTCCATCATCAATTCGTGATTCCTGACGTTTTGCTTCAAGCAGGACCACTGGCATTTCGACGCAGAATTTGTAGCCAGATGCAGTATTATTCGTGCAAAGAACTCGCCGTCTCCGGTAGCACGAACTTTCTGGCAATTGGCGAGGTCGACAACCCGCTCCGTACGTACATGGTAAACTCTACCACGACTGCCATGTCGTCGCACAGACTGCCATCCTCTCGGGAAAACTGCTGGCACGGGAAATTAACCAGTACATGGCCGATAAAGGCCGATGCCAGTTGCACGGTGGCATCCTCCGGTATTGCAACATCACGGTGGTGCTCACCGCTGTCCACGTAGCTGAAATCTGACGCATGCGACTGCCCGGACGTATTAGCGGACGCAGGGATTCTGTGCGGGCCTGTGACCTGACCAAGGCAATCTGCCTCGCCGTCACCGACCGCATCCTGGGTGGACTCACCGTTGTATTGGAAGACCCAGCATCAGGTTCGTTAGCTGATCCTTCAACGGCTGACAGTGCAGCCCAAAACGCGCCAATTTGGCTGAGGTTCTGAGTCCTGTGAAACTGAATTATATTCAAGAACGATTGTGCGCCGAGCTTACCGCCAAATGGCCGATCATCATTGATGAGCTTTATGATTGCAGGCACATCGTAGATCTGTTTGTTGACTTTGAGCGACAGAGCCCTAAAAATTGCGTCAATGACTAAAAATGTCCATATGCCCCTGTATACTGCAAGAAACACTATAATCTGCGCGTAGATGTTCACACAAAGACTTGTCACTTACGCTCCGCAATACACGCCGCACGCGAGCAGTTGCGCCGTCGTCCATTTGCTGCCGGTCGGAACATCATCCGAACTGGAAAGCCCCTTCCTCTTATAGACGATACCGGGTGTTTTAATCGTACCGTAGTAAATCGTGTATATCGTCCGATGCGTCGATTCTCGAAGGTCTGCGTTGCTTGAATTTGCGGCTATTTAGACATGTAACGGCGAGATTAGAGGTCGTATAAAAAAAACATACGGGGAGCGTAGAAAGGGCGTCAGGGTCAATTCCGGCTCCCGCCGGTACTGGTGCAGCACACCGAGCCGCAGCGCGGCCCACTAGGCCGTCTCAGAGCGCTCTCTGCGCGACCGCTGGTCGACCGCTGGCAGCTCCAGCTTGTCTTCTTGCAGGGCCCGACCCAGCTCTTTCGTCACTGCGGTCAGCGCCAGCAACCGCTGGGCGATCGCGACGCAATCCGCGGGCGCCATCACGATGTTGTTGGCCGTGCCGTTTTGCAAAAACAGCTCGTTCGTGTCAGCGAGGAACTGCCAAATGTAGCGGGCCAGGCCCTCTACCTCCTCGGGGAGCTGTCGGTCAGCGATCGTCTACCGGCACGCACGCGTCGATACACTCACGGGGAGGCACGACGTGTTGTCGGCCTTGCACCCGACGCAACACGCCGGGTTCTTGGGAATTGCTACGCACGAAAACTCGTGGTAGATGTCGAGATATGCCTTCAAGACGCAGTTGAGGCATGGGCTCTGCCACGGGGTTAGCTATCGCGTAGCGAGCGCCGTGCTGTCGGGGACCTACGATGTCTGGGTCTCTCGACAGTATTGAAGGTGATAGCAATTTTATTTTTGAATGAAACGCTTTTGAGGAAGTGAAGCGCTGGACTCGACAACAAATATGGTCAATAGATAAATGCGGCCCGAATGGACCGAACAATGCCTT
Source organism: Grosmannia clavigera kw1407 (assembly GCF_000143105.1). NCBI lineage: Eukaryota > Fungi > Ascomycota > Sordariomycetes > Ophiostomatales > Ophiostomataceae > Leptographium > Leptographium clavigerum. The sequence goes on along the minus strand of NW_014040837.1, from coordinate 1,365,889 downwards.
CATCTGCGTCTGTGTCACAACCGCAGGCACAAATTTTGGCTCGTTGACTCGAATAACTGCTGATTTAATATGGAAATTCTTCCTTGGACGTTCTACGGCCTGGCCTGTGACACATTGTTACGTGGCTATCCTCTACAAAGGAGAGAACAGTAACCTAACTGGAGATCAGAACCTTTCTTGAGGCGACAAATGCATTCGCTCAATTGAGAGGAATAGCCGAGCACGCTGTGACCAAATCACAGTCACTAATTAACGTAAAAATATGGGTTGGATGTATTGTCTTGAATTACGGCCCCAACATTTGAGTATTTGCAGTTTTGCTGGGGATATCTTAATGTGGATAATTTATCAATTGCTTAATAAGTAGGAATAAAGAAACCTTAAAAGATTCAATAGATTCTTAGCTTTTCTTTCCCTCTTTACTGCTAGTCGAGCTGATCTTCTCTTGGTGTTACGGGCGTAGTTCTTTTCCTTTTGCCTGTCTTGGCCGCCGTAGCTGCTATACCGTCGGTTACAGGAACGCGCAACACACTCAGGGGCGAAGAACTGGCTTCGTCCTTTCTCATGTCATCGTTGCAAGTTCTATAATGTGTGCCATTGGCTGCATCGGCAAGCCGGGCAGCGTAGGAATCATAGGGAAGAAAATCCACGCGCTGTTTGTAGATGTCCAAGGACGCATCCGAGCAAGGCGGCTCATTCGGCTCATCCAACTTGGCAAGAAACGCAGAAGTGACATCGGCAGTGAAGATTGATGTGTACACAACCTCATGCTCTAAAACAATAACCTGTGGAATTCGAACGGGTTAGTGGCAAGCTCAAGGTGTCCAGAACAGCAGGTAGCGCTTTTATCTTACAGGGAAAACCTAAACTCCTCCAATTGCTTCAGCTCCTTTCTAGGTGCCCCGCTCGTGATAGGTAAGCTTTGCTTGTGTCTAACTCGCACGTATATCCCTTTAAGTGGGACGTGGCACGAGTAATCTTCACAAAATTGCAACTGGAAAAATTAATGGCGTTCATGGCAGATATATACTTCATAGGGTCCGTCTGTTGCCTACCGAAAGACGAAAACTAAATGTCGGCTTTGATACCGCGTAAGCGCTTATCCAGAAACTCCCGCTGCTCCACCCGGCTCTTCTTCAGGTCCACGCCAACAACCAGAATCCCCAAGCTCACTACAGTCAGTGCGAACAGGAAATAGAAGGGCGTTGACGAGTTGTTAGTTGGCGACGCGTCAATAATAGCGCTCGAGACAATAGGGCCTATGAACGAAGATGTCTTGCCGATGATGCTGAATAGGCTGAAGAAGAGAAACTCGTGGCCACGTGGAGTGACTTCAGAGATCATGATCTGCGAGTAGCTGTACCACGGGCATATAAAGAAGCCGTAGAAGGCTTGGTATACCTAGGATGAGTCAGGCCAAATCCTGTTCCAACTCAGTCACAATGGGAACTCACCCAGATCTCCCACAGGTGGTGGAAGCCAAATTTGTTGGTCCATATACCGATCATGCCCCAGCCGTCTAGCAGGATGATGCAAAATGCGACAAAGTTGAACATGGCTTTAGTGCCGATCTTATATCGTTTCTGGACAGTCCAGAACGCCCAGATACCAACGGCCTGAGAACGAGTTAGACAATGCGGATGTACTTCCCGACACTGCAACAAATCGGCGTACCTGAGCAACAATCCCGACGATTAGGAGGTACGTTAACTGCAGTGTGTTGTACGACACGATGCTGTTTTGTAGCGTAGAGATGACAGTGACGCTGGTGTTGAGAGAGTCCCCGAGCAAGAAGTAACCTGTGCTTGGTCAGCTATTGTATATTTCTGTTAGAGGAAGCTACCCCGTTTGCATGAAGCTGACCGACGAGGTAGAGCAGGCTCTGCTTAAGCTTCCAAATCTGGCGCAGGGCGTAGACGAGCTGGGAGAGGCCGGCGAGGACAATGTTGCGGCGGCCAGGGTCCTGACCGGGCCGGCGCTTTTCGAGGAAGAACCAGGGCAGGGAGACGAGCAGCCAGACGCTGGTGGCAAAGGCGATCAGCACGCTCATGCCCCAGTTGTTGTTGGCGGTGCTGGCGTTGACGTGGAGGCCGAACATGATGCCGACGATGAGGGCGAGAATAACGATCTCGGCGACAGACTGGACGTAAAACGACACGTTGGCCAGCTGGCTACGCTTCATAGAGTCGGCATAGTCGTAGTCCGCACGCGAGATGCGACCAGCGACGAGGCTGTCGGCGTGCGTGCGCATTTCGTCCGTGTTGCGAGCGAGGGCGGGAAAGGCGGCCGTCCAGAAGGTCAAGGTGGTCTGGTAGGCGATCAGGCCGACGATGTAGAGACCCGTGCCGATGCGCCACTTGTCCTCAGTATGGACGCCGAGCCAGGCGAAGCCGATGGCATAGGCCATGATTGACAGCACGATCAGGATATTGGGCCGCCACTGGCCAAAGTCGGCAAAGCTGCCGAGGACGAGGAAGACGGCAATCTGAATGGCAAAGGAGATGCCGTTGCACAGCAGCACGATGCTCTCGACCGTGCGCTGCTGGCCGGCAAACCGCAGCGTGTTGCCGTCGCCGGCCGCCTGGTAGAGCAGGTTCTGGAAGGCCGATGGGGCAAAGTCTGGTGGCACGTCAGAGTGCTGTCTTGTTCTAGAGGGAGGGATCACCTACTGAAGAGACTTAGGCCGTTGTTCCCAACATAGTAGCTGTCCTAACGGTCAGCCCCAGCCATGGCCCTGTAGCTTTCTCCGTGGTCCGGCCGACGACGCACCCATAATATGCCCAGATCTCCTGCTTGGTGGTGCGGTATTTCTCGTCCTCCTGGTCGGGGGCCACAATGCCGCCCTTGTTGTCGACGTCCGCTGCGTCCTCAGCCACCGTAAAGGACGTAAAGGGCGCCGTCTTCAGGTCAGGCTCAGAGGCCAGGATGTGGCCAGTCATGGAAAAATGAAATGTGGACAGCGATGAGTCCGAAGGTAGCAGTGGACGTCTTGCAGGCCGGCTGCTGTGATTATAGATATCCTGCTCTGTAGAAAGGATTTGGAGAGACTAGCGTTGACGATATTCTGTTTGGCTGTCGAGACTAGCGGGCAACCCGAACGATGACGTTGGAACGTAACACATAGCTCCAAGCTTATCGGTTTCAACTTGCACGAGCGAGCGGAGTGGCCAGAGAGGGAAGAGATTTTCACTCTGTCGTGCAGCTACTACGGAAGTATGGAGAAGTACGATTCGAGGCCCACCTACTCCGTCTGAAACAGGCCATTAGCGGGTAGCAAAGTGCGTTTACGAGTTAGGTGTCTTATCTTGTGTCTGGGAAGGCTAACCTAGATCTCATTCGAGAAATGTCTGCTCATCATCCTGTTCGGCTAGGCCGCGCTACAACTCTCTCGATTGCTGCCTCTTCTGTCGCAATCAGCAAGCTAAGATAGCAAGTATATCGACGTCCCGGAGAGGGCCAGAGGGTGTCGATCAGCACTAACAACTCGGCGGACTGACAGGGATAACGACTCTAGCTATCTGCCAGGTCCACATGATGGTCTGTCTTCTCGTTCCGTGAAGCTCATCTTATAGGGCAAATTTGTATTCCAACAAGCGTTGCAGATATATGCATTGCTCTGGCAGAACTTGGAAAATCAATTGGGCACAGAAAATGTTAGCAGCCAAACCTCGGTTGTCGAATCAGCCTTCATAGTGATAAGATACTCGATGTGTCACCTGAGTACAACAAGGCTCTGCAGCAGACGGAAGCCAGCTAACGATGGGCAGTTTATTTATACATCAGAACATTTCGGGGTAAGATACGGGACCGAGTTCCGAAAAGGGAAAGTTCTCGCGAAGATAAGGCCGGTTCTGGGCTGAACACCTGACGTAGTAATCTATATACCGCCTCAGAGTTATCACGCTTCTGCTCATGGCAAGATAGACTCCCAGTGCCGGGTATCAAGTAAGCAGTAGAGCCATAAAACCAGCACAGAAGCCTTTTAGAATATTGTTCCGGTCATGGCCCTACAATCGTCACGCAATATGGCCCCATTGAGCTTGTTGAAAGAACGATGTCATGGCTCGAACGGAGCGTTGAACGACGACGAGGTGTTCGATCCTGCTGTAAGTACAAGGCTACGATACGATGCTGCGACGCGGCCAGAAGGAAGTCTCACACTCTACCCTAGGTGCATCTCGCCTACTCGCCGCCCAAGAAGCAGTTCACCATGCATGACCTGCTTCTAGAAAAGAGCGTGTCGGTTTCTCCCATCGCAGGGACCACGCCATTTCCACTTCTGTCGGACGAGGGCGTGCGAGCATATCGAAGAGCCCTGTTTCAGCAAAGGGTCATTGATCGATGTGCTAGTTCACCGTTCCCAGGCACCCTGGTGCTCCGTGGCGCAGAGAAGCAGGCAAGATTCATCCGGGACTTCTGGACCCACCCCGAGACACTTCGCATCGTGTCTGAAGCCATGGACGTCCCGCTGGAGATCGTCATGCCTGCCGAGATCGGACACACGAACATCCAGGTCGAGGGAGCGACGAACCCAGAGATGGTAGGGAAGCTCAAGGTCGAGCCGTCAGCCGAGAAGGTAGAGCTGAGCGAGGCCGAACGTGCCTACGATCCGCTGACGGATGCAAGCGCCATCATCCCATGGCAGTAAGGCGGCGATCATTTCTTTGAGCGAGTTGTATCGCCATGACTGACCGGGCCACAGCCACGACTCGTATCCGTATGTCTGTGTCCTGATGCTGAGCGAAACCAGGGGCATGATTGGGGGCGAGACGTACATCCGAAAGGGCGACGGCACGGCCCAAAAGGTGCGTAGGGCTGTCCTGTGCTGCACCCGTGCAGATCGCTGACAGCCGTGCAGGTCGAGGGGCCACGAATCGGCCACGCGGTGATGCTCCAGGGCGGCGAGGTTGAGCACCTCGCAGCGCGTGCCCGGGGCGTGAAGGAGCGCATCTCGACGATCACGTCGTACCGATCCAGCGTACCGACGGTGTACGACTCGAGTTACATGACCAGCATCCGGCCGTACGCCGATCTCGACAGCCTGTATCCCGAGTGGGCGCAGTACCGGTTGCGAAAGCTGCGCGACGAGATCAACAACTACCTCGGTCAGATCGAACGGGATCCCGGCCGACCGCTGGACCGTGTTGGTTTCGAGTGCCTCGTCGCCGCCCAGACCGAGTACCTGCGCCAGACATCACGTCAGATGATCGCGCCCCAGGAACAGCACCGCGTACTCCAGACGTACGGCAGCGCGGCGTATTATGATGCACCGCAGATCTGGGTCGCCGTCCAGATGCTGCCGTCGTTTGAGCGGCTGGCCGCAGCCGCCGATCACAACCGCGTCTGGATGGCCGAGAGCGCCTGCTGGATGGACCTCCAGAACTCGGCCGAGGCCCTCCGTCAAGGCCGGCCGCTCAAGAGCTCGCGTGGGCCTCTCGTCTGGCACGGTCGGCGGCAGTACTTTATGGGCGATGAGCTCATCCGTCAGGGCCTCAACGAACTCTTCCTCGACTGGCTCGGCGCGTCGGGGTTGTGGGATTTGTACTGCCAGGCGGCTTGAGCGACAGGATGAGAGCGACGTCTTTTGGTATGCAGCGATTGGGTGTCTTGATTGTTTTTCGTGTATCACATTCAATTGGTCACCTGATGTACAAATTGCCTCGTGCCTTCCTGTTGCGAAAGCAGGTTTTACCTAGCAATATGCCAGAGGAAGGTGGCACCCACCTTTTTTCAGCGCGGTGTCTTGTCCCGTTTTCAACTTCTCCTCTTCTCCTTTCTCCATATTGTTCTCTTTCACTCTCACATAAGCCAAGCAGTTTTATATCATCATTCATTATTTTCTCGCTTTCTCTAATCAAAATGCTCTACACCATTCGCAACCTCGTGCTCTTTAGCGCTTGCGTCTCTGCTGCATCCATTGACCTCCAGCAGTCTGCCCAAGAGCAGCCGGAGCCAGAAGGTCAAGACTATCTAGCCAGCCAGACAGCCTACGGCTTCTACCTCATGGCCCACGTCAGTCGGGGACGCGATACCCACCCTCCCGTTAATGGACTCATACTGCAAGGGTACCACGTCGGAGCTAGTATCGACGCGGGCATATTCCACGCTACAGATGCCCACAACCCGGGCAGAGTCTTCTATATCAATGGCACGAACCGCCAGTACACTGCCATCACAGATGCCGGAATGTTTCCCTACGGCCTGACCATGCCACGGCCCGGGCGCCAGAACCAGGGTGGCGTCAATCCGGTGATGATCCAGGCGGGCAGTGGCACGCCAGCCCATGTGGCCCAGTATGGTCCCGATATTCAGCTTGTGAACGAACTGGGGGTGGGCACGTATTTGGCCTGTGATCGGCCGTCGGCATATTACAGAAGAAACCTGCTCCAGCTAGAGTATTCCTACTCCGACTGCCGGAAGAAGGCCACTGGCAACAAAGGCGGAAAGCTCGGTGACGAGGTGGCGTCTGAGGTAGCTGAAGCCGAAGACTGCTCCAAACCAGTCGTGCCCAGCGGATGTGCAGCCATCGTTCTGGTTCCACACTGCACCGCCTTGCCGCCCATGCATCCAGGGCCCGGGAATTATATCAACCACAAGTACGCTCGGAGGGTTCCATGCATGTGAGCATGCGATGGTGTTTGTGGGTGCTGTTTTTGATGACCTAATCAGAAAGTCCTGTTGCGCAATCGTGCAAAAGTACGGGTTTGTGGGTTAGCAAGAGCAGTTGGGCCATAATCAGGATGACAGCCGGACAAAAACCCACAGTCTCCATGTGTACTCCGTAAAATGTGCATGATCGTGCATTGCCGCGCCATCTCATCTCTCCCCTGCAGCCGCTCTTTGTTCAGCTGGACTCGTATTCGCCATTGCCCCCAGAGCCACAGTTCCAGTTGCAGCGGCCGGAAGTGGTCTAGCGCTGTTTCGAGCCTACAAAGCAGGTAGGATTCTGTGGCGCGCCGTCAAGATTCGCACCTGCTGACTACGAGTACTTTTCGCTGGCCAAAACCGTCATTCCCCAGCCTTCTTTTCTCTTCTGGTGGCATTTTGGCGTCAATACGCAAGCGTGATCGTGTGCCGCATGCAGCAGCCACCAGCTGTTTCGTCCTCCTCCAGCCTTCTCTGACGCCATCCATCTGCCTGTGTGCAGAGTGTGCTTTCGAGAGCACGAGTACGTTTCGCCCCCTCTCTGGTCGAGTCCTGCCGTGCAGTCCGACAGAATCTCCTGTTTATTTCAGGGGGGTTCCAGAGTCTGCTTTCGCCCCAAATCTTTCGCCTTCCGTCCTTCCCCTTCTCAGTTTCTTTTTTTGTCTCTTTGTCTCTGGTCGCCCTTAGTGTGGCGTCTTGCAGGCTTACCCTATTCTCCTCATCAATAGCGTCATACCCCTTCATCCACTCTCCCCCACCCATATCCATATTCATCAACCGATTGCATATCTTCCCACCACAACTGGCAATACAACGTCCAGCGTTGGACCGCCCCATCCGATCATTGCCTTTGCAGCAAGCAGTACCACCCGCCTGCAATTGCAGTGCAGCTTGATTCGGACGCGGCAGCCTAGAAGCAGCCGGACCGTTGCTCTCCAGCAGCAAAATAACACGAGCTTCAGATCCGAAACGATCGAAACGATGCCACAACAAAACACGCAAGCACCGCCAGCGCTGCACCCACCACATCCGACAGTATCCGACGCAGCCATGATGGATCCGATAGACGAGGCCGACTGTCTGCCCGACCACACACACGTACACGCACACGCACACGCACACGAGGTCCTCTCGTTGCCGCTCGCCAGCGACGACACGGAGACGGACGAAGACGTGATGATCGGCGGTGGCAGCAGCAGCAGCAATCACACACAGACGCCGGTGCGGATCTTCACGCCGCCACCACACATTGCCGCGCGGTTCTACCGATCGTCGGCGGCACAGGCGCAGGCCCGCCGCAAGGGCTCGGCCGCGTCGTCACGGCGGAACTCGATCTCATCATCGACACACTCGTCGCACGGCTACAATCTGGCCAACGGGGGGACGGGCACGCCGCAGAGCAAGCACATTGCACAGCACCTGCGGCGGGCGTCGATCCTGGCGGACCGCAAGGCGCGGCTGGCTGACCGAGCAGCTCATGCAGAACAGGTGCGGCTGCGGGCGGCCATGGCCAAGGCGGCGGTGCGGGACATCTCGCTGAGCGAGGAGCGGGCACAGGCGGCGGCGCAGGCACGCGAGAAGAACCTGGCGGAGATCGCGGCGACGTGCGCGGAAGAGGTCAAGAGGGCCAAGGCAATTGCCGAGTCGATCAAGGAGAAGCGCGAGCAAAACCTGCTGCGGCTGCGGCAGCAGATGCAGGACCGGCTGGACGAGGCGGAGCGGCGTCGCGACGAGCTTCTGCGCAACACGGTCGACCGGTCGCGGTCGCGCGGACAGAGTATCGTGGCGGCCAACCAGAAGCCGGTCGAGGTGATGCCCAAGGTGGCCGAGGACAAGGAGTGCTCGTCGCCGGACGAGGAGGCCGCTGCGGCTGATACCTTGTCGGCAGTGCCTGTCTTGACGGAAGAGGAGGCGGCCTTTCGGATCCTCAGCTGGTGGCGGACGGCCTACCGGCGAAAGGCGGTGGCAGAGTTCCAGCAGCTAGGGCTAGCGGTGGACGGCGTGCGCGACACCTCGTTTGAGACGGTGGTCGAGCTGCTCGGCCAGGACAAGGTGCTGCAGACGACGGGCAAGGTGTTGCGGCTCTGTGGCTTCCAGGAGGGCAAGACCAGCTCGGTCAAGGAGATCGTGGCCGTGCGGGCCTTTCTCAGCGCCTTTCTCATTCTCGGCCACCCAACGCAGGTTCTCAGTAACAAGGAGAGCAAGGACGGCAGTGGAGGCGGCAGCACCACGACAAAGGCGCAAGGGCAGCAGGAACAGGTGGGAGCAGCTCCCGTCCCGCTGCCGTTGTTTTCTGTGCCGATGGGAAAGGAAGACCTTGCTAATCCGCAACTGCAGGAGCTAGTCGGCAAGGCGAGAGACCTGCTGATCTGCTTTGAGACGATCCTGTCGCGGCTGACGGCAGAGAACAAGTTTACGCCGCCGCTGTCGCTGTCGAGCGAGCTGGTGGAGGCGTACGACACGTTCTACGATGCGTTCATCGGGTGGAAGGCGCGCGACGCATCGGCGCTGGTGGACGTGATGATCAAGCAGTTTGTGGAGCTGGATGCGATCTGGCAGACGGTCAAGGACAGCACGGATCCGTCGGTGACGGACACATACCGGCAGAGCATCCAGCAGAACCAGCTGCTGCTGATGGTGCGGATCAAGAAGCTGGCCGGGCCGGAGGAGGGCAAGAAGAAGGTCTTCCAGGCGGTGCGGCGGGCGCGCAAGGCCAAGATCGAGGCGAGCAAGAAGGCGGCAGCAGCCAGCAGCGAGATGCGGCCGCGCGAGGCAGAGCACACGATCGAGACAGCAATGGGTGACCTGTCAGGGGCGTCTGGCTCGGGGACGGCCACGTCCAGCAGTCACGGAGACGGACGGACGGCGACAGCCGACGAAGCGCTGCCGTTTGGCAAGTCGTTTGCCGAGGTGCGGGCAGAGACGACAGCCAGCAAGACGCGGTTCACGGTGGACGGACAGCGGTACTCGAGCCACCCGCTGCCGGAGAACCGGGTGGTGGTGCACGAGCTAGCGATCAACCGCAAGTTCCGGGTGTCGGCGGAGCAATTCAAGCGACAGCAGGCGCTCTGGATGGAGCCGGTATTCTACCGGATGCGCAAGACGATGGGGGCAGGCAGCACGGAGGAGCAGGAGGAGCACTTTTACTATCTGCTGTCGATTGCGGAGACGATGCGGACGAAGCTGCAGCGGATGACGATTCCGGGCAAGAAGATGCACCAGTTTATCGGCGAGCTGCTGGACACGGAGGTGGCACAACGGCAGTTTGCGGTGGGCAGCTTCTCGTACGAGCGGTTTTTCGGATCGATGGGCCAGCTGCTGCCGAAGCTGTGCGCACCGTTTCGAGACGAGGAGGTGCGGCAGCTGGTGGAAGGGACACTGCAGCAGGGCGACTACGTGGACCGACTGGAAGCGCTGCACTCATTTATCGACGTGATGTTGACGGACCACGTGAACTTTCTGATCAGCGTGGCAGCGCCAGAGCTGTTGGTGTCATCGACCAAGTACGAGAGCACGCGGTTTGCGGAGCTGGTGCAGCGAGAAGGCAGTCTGCAGCTGACGGCAGCGAGAGCGGCGTGGCAGGCAGCCCGGGGCAAGGTTTTGGCAGAAACGGCGAAGCGAGATCCGGAGGGCATCAACCACGCCAAGTCGCGACCGACGGCGACGCAGTTCTACATGCAGATGCTCGTAGATGTATTCACGCAGCTGAGCCCGGTGGAAGCGGAGGCGATGCCGGAGATGCTGGGCCTGGATCACGAACGAGCACTGAAATGGGGAGCGGTGACGCGGCGGATTGTGACGGCCGGTGCGGTGTTGCTGCAGTGCAAGAACCTGCTGAAGCGGGATGTGCGGCTGCCGTGGAAGACGGAGGCGCAGCGGGTGATGGCGGTGTTGGAGAAGGCGGAGAGGGATGTTGTGGGGGGCGAAGGGATGAATGAAGGGGGTGAGAGGGTGAATGAGGGGGGGAACGAGAGGATGAGCACCAACATCAACACTGACACCGACTGGAGCCAAGGCCAGGGATCCTACATCACCGATGCCGGCTCAGCTACCCGACTGCAGACAGCACTTCAGTCTGCGGCAGTGGTGGACGGCGTGATGGCGGCGCTGGAGTCGGGACGATCGATGCCGGCAGCAACACGGACACAGCTGCGGACATATGTGCAGCGGACGTTGGCGGCGAGCGGCGAGGCAGCGGTGCCGATGTCGGCAGCAGCCGGAGCCGAGAGGACCAACAGCCCGCAGGAGCCGGTGCTGCGACTGCTGCTGCACCGGCTACGCGGCCATCTGGTGCCACGGCTGACGGCAGCGGCGATTTCGGCGTCGTCGTCGGCCGAGAAGACGCGGCAGAACAACAACACGGCAGGCGAGCGGCTGACGAGTCTCGGACTGGCCGAGTTTGTCGACCGGGTGCGCGAGATGATGGACGAGGTTGGCCGGGTCGGCACGATCGACCGGGAGACGCACGGGGTGTTTTGGGAAGAGGTGGCCGAGGAGGCAGAGAGGGAAGATGGAGGTAAAGTCGGCTCTTCAGGAGACTTTCCAACCGGCTCTACTGAGCCGGTTGGCAACTAAAGGAGTTTGGCAGTCTGGTTGATGGGTTGGCGTTTCTTGTGTACTCTGCTGGAGCGTTTGTGGGTTTGTCTGTTTGTTTGTCTGGCTCGTCTGGTTCTTCTGGTCTGTTTGTTCGTCTTTGTCTTTTCTCTGGTCGTCTAGCTCGTCTCTTCTGTCGTTTTCCTCTCTTTTCCTCTTCCTCTTCCTCTTCACCCCTGTCTTTCTTACCATGCATTCAGCGTGCTCACTGCCACTGGCATCTAGAATGGGCGAGACATATGCCATGTACTACAATCTATCTGGTCTTTCACGTGAGCCCAAGTGATTGCCTGTTTCGCTGTAAGCTGCCGAGCCTAGACAGGGATGCCTAGTGCGCCGTGTGGCAGATTTTTCGTGGTGGACCGAGCACCTACTCAATCGAGAAAGCGTGGTGGGACGGACGGTCGTCCTGGCGAGATCGTTGTGGGCTGTTGACTGTTGGTGTGGGACTGTGACAATGGTAAGGAGCCGTTTCGTCGGAGTTGGTGGCTTCCAACGGAAGGCGGCTGCTGAACCTGTTTATATTGTTCCGTGGGACAATCGTAACTGCCTGAAAGGGCGTGGCCGAAAGGGTCACGTGCGTCTACCTTCCGCATGCATGAAGACCCCGCTCGGGCTTTCTGTTGAGGTATAAGAGTTGACGTCTGGATGCAGCTTTTGACTTTTGATCCTGACTCTATCCTGAACTGGCCTGACCGAACCGTGACTCTACACTGATTGGCCCAACTCTATTTTGACTCTTGACCGATACCTAAGCCCAACGACAAGTCTCCTGACCATGGCTGATCGAGAGATTCTGCCGGGCAACTTTGTGCCCAGCCACTACCAGCTGCGGATCACGGACTTGGACTTTGTGCAGTGGCAGTACCGCGGCACGGTCGTGATTGACGGACGACTGGCTGAGACGACGACGGAGGTGGTGTTAAACGCGTTTGAGCTGGACATTGACAGCGCCTCGCTGGCGGTGATCGACGAGAGCGGCACGACAACGCTGACACGAACAGCTGCCATCTCATACGACACGGAGCGGCAGCGGGCAGTGCTCGACTTTGGCAAAGACAGCGTGCCGGCGTCAGAACGGGCATCGTTGACGCTGGCGTTTGGTGGACGGTTGAACCACGACCTCGCGGGCTTCTACCGGTCGCAGTACCGAGCAGCCGGCAGCGACAAGACGGCAGTAGCACCATCGACACCGCACGACGACGAGTACCACTACATGCTGAGCACGCAATTTGAGGCGTGCGACGCGCGGCGGGCCTTTCCGTGCTTTGACGAGCCCAGCCTCAAGGCGACGTTTGACTTTGGCATCGAGATCCCTGTGGATTTGGTGGCGCTGAGCAACATGCCAGTGCGCGAAGAACAGGCAACAAAGGCCGAGACGAAGATGGTGCTGTTCGAGACGACGCCAGTGATGAGCACATACCTGCTAGCCTGGGCGGTCGGCGACTTTGAGTACGTGGAGGCCGAGACACAGCGGACATACAGCGTTGCGGGCAGCGAGCAGAAACAACGGCTGCCCGTCCGGGTCTACACCACACGCGGACTCAGCGAACAGGGCCGATGGGCACTGCAGCACGCGCCGGCCTACATCGACTTCTTCAGCGACCGGTTCGGCATCGACTACCCACTGCCCAAGGCCGACATCCTGGCCGTGCACGAGTTCACGCACGGCGCCATGGAGAACTGGGGCCTGGTCACGTATCGGACCACGGCCATCCTCTTTGACGAGCAGCGGTCCGAGGGTCGTGCCCGCAATCGGATCGCCTACATTGTGGCCCACGAGCTGGCCCACCAGTGGTTTGGCAACCTCGTCACCATGGACTGGTGGGACGAGCTCTGGCTCAACGAGGGCTTTGCCACCTGGGCCGGCTGGCTCGCCACCGAGGCCCTTCATCCAGACTGGGATGTCTGGGCCCAGTTTGTCAACGAGGGCATGGCCAAGGCCCTGCGACTCGACGGCCTGCGCTCGTCCCATCCGATCCAGGTCCCGGTGCGCGACGCCCTGGCCGTGAACCAGGTCTTTGACGCCATCAGCTACCTCAAGGGCTGCTCCGTCATCCGCATGCTGGCCGACCATGTCGGCACCGACGTCTTTCTCGCCGGCGTCTCTGCCTACCTGAAGCGTCATCGCTACGGCAATGCCAAGACGACCGATCTCTGGGCCGCTCTGTCCGCCGAGTCTGGCCAGGACATTGACCAGCTGATGACGCCCTGGATCGCTCGCGTCGGCTTTCCCGTCGTCACCGTGGAGGAAGCCCGCGAAGATTCAGACGGCCAGACCACCCTGACCGTTCGTCAGTCACGCTTCCTCTCGACCGGCGACGTCAGCCCGGACGACGACGAGACCGTCTGGTGGGTGCCCCTGGGATCCGGCACCCAGACAGCCGTCCAGACCAAGACCAAGCTCGCCCTCACGTCCAGACAGGCCGACATTCCGGTCCGCTCCGACTTTTACGTCCTCAACGCCGGCGCCACTGGCTTCTACCACACCAGCTACCCACCTGCTCGTCTAGCCCGTCTGGCCACCCAGCTGGACCGCCTGCAGACCGCCGACAAGATTGCCATTGCCGCTTCGGCCGCCGATCTGGCCTTTGCCGGCTGTGCCTCCACGCCTGCCCTGCTCGCCTTTCTCGACGGGTTTGCCGCCGAGACCCATGTGCGCGTGTTGGGTCAGGCCCTCGACGGGCTCGCCCTCGTCCAGGACGTCTTTGGCAGCGACCCGGTCATCGGTCGGGGTCTGCGCGCCTATGTGCTCCGTCTGATCGACCATTCCCTGTCGGCGCTGGGCTGGGAGGATCAGACCAGCACCGACAGCGATGCCGACTACGGCCGTGCCGAGCTGCGCAAGCGTCTGCTGACGACCGCCATCGACAACGGTCACGCCGGCCTGACGGCCGAGGCTGTCGCCCGCTTCGACGCCTATGTCGCCGATCCGACAGCCCATCCGCTGCAGGCCGACCATCGCGGACCAGTGTTTCTGGCAGCCGTGCGAGCCGATCCAGTTCGCACGGTGCCCCTACTCATGACCGAATCGCGCTCCTCGACTGCGCCGGATGGCCGCGAGGTTGCCGTCGTTGCTCTCGGCCAGACATGCGATCCGGCTGTCGTTGCCGACACTCTCCTGCCGTTCCTCTTCTCGTCGGCCGTCCCGGCTGCCGACGTCCACATCATGGCCGCCGGCCTCGCCGCCCACGACACCACTCGCCCCTTGCTCTGGCACTATATCCAGCAGCAGTGGGACGATGGCGGTGCCGTCGCTAACCGCCTCGCCGGAAACCCCATTCTGCTCGACCGCTTCGTCGGCGTCTCGCTCGCCCGCTTCGCCGACCTCGCCGACCTCGCCCAGATCGATGCCTTCTTCGCCACCCGCTCTACCGCCGGCTTCGACCGCACCCTCGCCATCGCCAAGGAGGCTATCCGCGCTCGTGCTGCCTATCGCAGCCGTGACGAGACGCCACTGCGCGACTGGCTGCTGGCTCATGGTTATGCTTAGTCATCTTGGTCATCTTGGTCATCTACCGTAGGCACACAGTACGTAATACACACAGTAGCCCAATTCAGTTACTATTGGGTCTAGGCCCTGCTGCTCTGCTCTATATACACTATAGCTAGTCCTGTGTCCCCATGCAGAGCCCTCCGGCTGGCGCGCCTCCTCGTCTGCGCAGCCGTGCCGTTCATCCCGAATCTCCGGGTTAGGGAGAGGGAGAGAAGGCGGGCCTTTTGAGCCTCTCTTCTCTCCAGCCAAAAAGTCACAACGTCCCCGCTCCCCCTCCATCGGTCTGCCCTCTCGTCTACACCATACACAGCATAGAACATTGAAAGTAGCAAAGCCAGCCTCGTCAGCCATTTGTCTCGTTCCATGCAGTGCAGTGCAGCTCGCAAAAAAAAACAAAAGAACCCAAAACAAGCCAGATGCACAATCATAAACGGAATTCCATCATCACCCGCTCGCTTCCGTTCCTTTGGTGCTGTCAAGATCATAAACGACGTCTCCTTGGCTCTCCTGCTTCACTTCCGTTTTTCTCTATTTCGTGCTGTCCGCCTTTTTGCGCCTTGGGTTGCATACCACCCCCCGTTCGGTCTTCCTCGTCTTTTCGTATCGTGCATCGTGCCGATGCGACAGGCCTCTCTTTGTCGTCGTATGGTCGGTTGGTCGTGCTCGGCTGAACAGGGCAGAGTCATGTCGACGAATCGACCCGAGGACGCAGGCTCTGTCCAACCAGCTCGCCGAAGAGGAGCTGGTAATCAGGGGATCAGGGGACCGGCAAATCGCGTCGCCGCTCTGACGCGTCTGTATATGCTCCATGGCCCCAGTATGTAGTTTTGCAAGCGCCGCCCTTTGCGTCCTCATGTCGGGTTCAGGTCCAGGAGCTGGCTCGTGAATATCCGGTTCAGGCTGCTGCGGCTCTGATGGCGCCGTCGAGGCTGGTGTAGACATCGTAGGCGGTATCTGCAGAAAAAGTCAGCACATCGCTTCGTCCAAAAAACACAATGAACACGACCGGTCAGTCACGTACGTTGACGGGAGCGAGGAGTCGGAAATGCTCCGCAACTGCTGTCTGAGCTGTTCGGCAGGCGACTGCTGGGTGCCTCCGTCCGGTGGCACAGCCTCTTCCTCCATCGACGGACTCATCGCCAGCGGAGACTCCTCCAGGAACGGCGGGCTCATGGCTCCGTAGCCGCCCATACTGGCCGACAGCAGCGGACTGCCATCGGCCATCGTCCTGCCGCTAAACGAATACGACTGGTGGTGGCTCGGGATGATGTTCGCCGGTGCTCCGAGGCCCGGCAAGCTAGTGGCCGACGCGATGGGAGACGGCGGTGAGAAGTTGACCTCGTTCATGTCTGGCAGGACGGGATCGCCGTCAGCTTGCATGCTCTCCTCCAGGTAGTCATCCCGGAATAGCTCACCTTGCGAGAAGAGTGGCGAGTGGAAGCTCTGCTGCCACGACGAGTTGTTGAACTGCGGCCGCATGCCGGGATGGTGATATGACGACGCCGACACGGGCGGGAAGTCAAACGCGCTGATCTGTGGGCCGGGACTGCCGACAAACGGACTCGCATCGACTGGCCCGGGCGAGTGTGGCGACATGCGCGCTCCGCCAGTCATGACCGAATCGTACGACGCATACGACGATACAGACGATCCCGGTCCCGGTCCAAACGGCAGGTTGTGTGCAGACAGGTAGGGCGACGACACGGTCGATGACGGCGCCGGCGCCGGACCAACATAGTTAGTGTGGGGAGACGGCCGCGTCAGCCCCTTCAACCCAAGCCCGAACCCAAAGCTGCTGGCGCTGCTGGTGCTGCTGGCACCTCGCCGGTGCAACTTGTTGGCTGCTGCCGCAAGTGCTGCGGCGCCCGAGCTGCCCTGCCTGCTCTTCGATCGCGGCCGTGTCGTGCTTTCGGGGGCCTTGGTCGAACTGTTCCACGGCTCATACGGAGACCGATAGCCGGTTGGATCCCTGCAGAGTAAAGAGTCAGGGGCTGAACTTGCAAGCATACACGTGTCAAAGGCAGGATGCATACCTGTTGCAGTGCACTTGGAAAAAAGCATATTTCCGCGCGATGCTTGTCGATAGAGGAGCAGCTTCGCCGCTGGCCGAAGGACCTCGTGTCTCTGCGCCGACTTCGGCCGCCTGGCTTGCCGATGGCCGCGGTGCAGGTGGCGGGGACATGGAAGTATTTGGCGCACCCGATCCCGATCCTGATGGCTTCCCCGGGATCGTGGCATATCCATGAGACAAGTTCGGATGTTGAATCTGAGGAAACTTGCTGCCATTTCCACCCGCTGGCAGCGAGAAGAAGGAGCCAAAAGGAGCAGGGTGGCCCGACGAGTACGACCGATGGCGCTGGATCCCGCCGTGCTGATGCTTGGTTGACGGCCGTCGTGGCGTGGGAAAATTGTCGGACGGCCTGCGCGGCCGGAAACTCGGAGGCTTGTCTGCTGCAACTGCAGGTGCAGCTGGTGTTGCTGCCGAAGCGGCGGGTGTTGTTGATGTTGATATGGATGTGGACGTGGATGCCGATGCTGATGACGCTACCAGAGACGAGGTTGTTGATTTTAGTAGTACAGGTGATGCTATCGATGCTGTTGCTGGCACGATTTGCGGTGTGAGCACGGACGAAGACGGCTGTCCAGCCGCGGCCGTCGTTGGAAGTGTGTGCGGTACATATGGCGGCTTGATCACGCTATACGACCGCCGGGGCTCCGATGGCGACGCAACGGCCGTCTGGCCCGCAGGAATCTGTGCTTGTGCTTGCAGGACCGTGCTGCCAAAGGGAGACAGCCCAGCCGTCTGTGCCGTCTGCGACATCAAAGACATGGGTGCTGGCGGAAGAGAGGGTCGTCGAGGAGGCTGCATCGAGAGCACCGGCGGCTTGGGTACCGAGTCGAGGAAGTTGCTCTTGAGGTTGTGCGTCGGATGGGCCGGATCCTCCGTGTACTGCGGTTTCGTATCCGTCGACGGCCTGCCGATGTAGTGCCACAGCCGGTCCGGCCTGAATAAATCGACACGGACCTGGTCGGGATTGCGACATGCAAATGCCTCGCACGCGTGGAACTCCTTCCACCGAAAGCCGTCGACGAAGACGTCGTCCGGCACCGGAACCGGTCGCTTCTTCGCCCCAATCTCCTCCTTCTCCTTGCGCGACGACGGCAGCGGCAGCGCGTGGGGCGAGGCCTTGGGCAGCCGATAGTCGCTGGCATCCGGCAGAAGCAGCCACTTCCACTCCACCTCCACCCTGTCGCCGCTCGGAACCACATGCAGCAGCACCGTCTCCTCGTCCGCCCGGTTCTCCAGCACCACCCCCGCAAAAATGTCGCTGCGGTAAAACTGCATCTGGCATATGCTGCCCTTCTTGAGGGCCGACGCCGCTTTGCGGATCCGCTCGTTCTTCTCGAGCGCCTCACCGTCGTACTTCTTGTCCCGCTTCGCCCGCTGGAACCGGCACGTGAACTCAAACGCCTGCTCCTTGTATTCCGTCCCGTCGTCGCCAAACACGGGCACCTCGCCCTCCTCCACAAACACGCCTGCCGCTGCCGCACACGTCGGGTGGTACGACCGCGTGCATCGTGTGTACGAGCACTGGAAGCACACACCCTTGCGCATCCGGCAGTACATGCATCGCACCTCCAGCCGCGCCGCTGTGAATTCGGCCACGTTGGTCACCACGTCCTTGCCATCGATCACGTCGATGCACGTCTCCGGCAAATACAGCGCACAAAGCCGGTGGGCCTTGCGCCCGTCGTCCGTCGGCAAAAGCTCCGCGTACGGAATGTCGTTTGGGCAGAGGCAGCAAGGGGATCCCTCGGCGGACTGCAGCCGCAGCCGCATCCGCTTCAGCTTCCGCGCACCAGCACGACTCAGGCCATCCGCTTCGTCCGCGGTGTCGCCCTTGTCCGTGTCCGCCCCGCGTTTGCGCTTTCGATTCGGCGCCCGGATACGAACACGTCCTGACGGCGGCGTCGGTAGCCCGATGATGGAGCCCTCCTGATCGTCCAAGTCGTCCACGTCGTCCATGTCCATGTCGTCATCCGAGTCTTCGTCCTCATCATCCTCGTCGTCCGTGGAGATGCCACGCAGCTTGCGCTCGATTTCGTACACGTCCACCCAGACGCTGTCCTGTGCCTGGGCGCACTCGCACTTCTTGGCAATCTTTCCCATGGGAAGCCACGATTCCAGGGCGAAGTTGACTGCCTCGGCGCAGTTGTAGCCGAGATTGTATCCGGAATGGTACCCGTACGGATAGGTGACGACAAACTCGCCGGGGTAGGACACACACTTGTTGACCCTGATGTTGTAGTGCTGCTGGAGGTGGGACGGCGAGATGAGAAAGGCCTTGTGGCGCAGGAACTGGTCACAGGCCTTGGCGTCCGCCGGCCAGATGTTCTTCATGGCTGCCTCAAACCGCCGGGCGTCGCCCTGAGAAATGCTGTACCACTGCTTGGGCGCCCCAAAGTGAAGGTAGTTGATGCTGTACAGGTCGACATCCTCGAGGTGCCACGCAAACGTGGCCTTCCACATGCCCAGGTAGAGGTAGGCCGTGTTGACTCCGGGAACCTTAGTACCCAGCACATCCAGCAGGTTGGGCAGCTTGTTCAGGTTCCACAGCTCCGTGTTCTCGTCAAAGAGCGTGCCGGGAAGGTCGGCCCCGTACAGCGGAGGGGCATACGTCAGTGTCTTCCAGTAGATCCGCTCCAGCTCCTCGCAGCGTTCCGGGGTGTAGTCGGAGGCATCCATCCGGTAGTCCCAGTCCTTGAACAAGGCCTCGTCGATCTTGGCAGACCCCTCTCGCTTGCCAAACTTGCGACGAGCCGACGTCGATTGGGTCTTGGCCGACGCCTGGCGCGTGAAGCCCAGGCGGCGAGGCGGTGCCGGCACTTCGACGCAGCTGTCCTCGGCATCGCCCGCATCGCCGCTGCTTTCCTTCTTTACCAGGTGGTCCACCTCCACGGATACCATGACCGTGTCCTCGGGTTTGTCATCCCTATCTTCGTGGGCAATACCAGTATCCTCGGGAGTTTCCACGCACGTCTTGTCATCGTCCTGGAGCCTATCATCGTCACCTCGTTGGGATTCGGGCGTCATCGGGCGCGGCTCAGACAAGACCGACGAGGCGTCATCATCAACGCCCTGGCGCGTCGTCCATCTCCGCGTAGTCCGACCACGCTTGCCCTTCTTGGGGGCGGCAGGGACGGAACCAGCCGCCGTATTAACTGTCGCCGAAGACGCAGCCGCAGCAGAACGGGTGCGAGTAGTCGGCTTGGGCTTGTCCGCGTTGGCACGACGCTCGCCACGTCGGGCGGGAGGCTGGTGCTCGCTCTGGTCACAGAGCTGACGCCATTGTGGCAGATTGTACGTCCGCTGGTGAAGGATGTTGACTTGACGGTAGGTCCCGTTGGAGCCCATAATGTCTTGCTTGATGGGCTCGCGAACTTTGATACCCTTGACCAGCTCGTCGACAGGCCCGACGGTGTCGGACCAATCCTGGGGTGGGACAATCTTTACGATACCGGACTTCATACCATAGTGATCGATTTTTTCCATCTAATCGGGGAAAAGGGGGGGCCTAGTTAGATGAGTTCCACCGGAGAGTAGGGTGATAAGGAGAGCGGAGGGCAAAGGAGGAAGAGGCAATGCAATGCAATGGAGGACGGTAAAGCGCACAAATTTCTTAAAATCTCGGAACTGGTGCATGGTTGGACGGAAGATCGGAACAGTGCCGGAATATTCGTCCGGCTCGATGTCCCCAATATCGTCGTCCTCAGCCGCATTGCCGGGGGAGGCGTTTGTAGACGGAAGAGCAGGCGAGGCTGCGGCTGTGTCGTCGACGTGTGCGTGCACAATATCGGCCTCGGCATGAGCATGAACATGAGCTTCAGCCTGAGCACCAGTATCAGCAGCCGGTGCGGTCGCAAGTGAGCCGATTTCGGCAGCGGGCGGATTGCTCAAAGCCTCGGCCAAGTCATCGTCGAAACAGCTGAGCTCCGAGTCGGAGCTGCTGCAGCCGTCTGTTTTGGAGGCGTTGTTACTGTCGGGGGGCGAGTGAAGGCCGATGGTCTCGTCGGGTGCAGTCGCCGCGGCTTCGGCGGAGTCCACAGCCGCGGTATCAGCAACAACAGGTCTGGTTGAAGCTGTTGTGGCCATCGTTATCGCGGATGGGCTGTGGAACGCGGTATTGTCTGACGTCGATGTTGCCGTTGCTGCCATCGGTGCCGTCGCTGCTGCTGCCGTCGTCGTCGTCGTCAACGTCGTAGCAAGGTCGAGGACGACGGAGCTTGCGACGGCGATGGAATCACCTTCCCCCCCAAGCGCCGTGGCGCCGATCGCTTCGTTGGACATGGTCAACCGCTAGGCTACATGCGATCGTAAAGGGGGGGTTGTAGCCTGGAGGCAGAGGAAGGGCGAAAGCGTGAGGGAGGAGTGACGCGCAGATTGCTGGTCTGGCGGGTGTGATACACCCTCGCCGTCGATCTGAGGAGAGTTGATAATGCTGTGCTTCCTCTCTGTCGCGAAAAAAAAAAAGAAAAAAATACAACGGGGAAAAACTAGGAAACGAGAAGGGATTGGATTTCGCTCGTCAGGAGAGGGGCCACTCGATAGCAGTCAAAGGGGGGGGGGTGGGAAGGGAGGCAGGTGCGGCCAACGAATGGATCCTGCGAAATGAGTTTTCCCGTTGGGCAGGCAGGTACTCCGTACTCCGTAGCTCGAACGGGATAGGAAAGCCAACAACTGACTGACGAAGCCTACGAAAGGCAGTGCGCGCACAGTGGAAAAAGAAGATTCTCGCGCTTGGCACGGTAAGGGTTTCGGCTAAGCACTGTGGCGATTGGTCACACACACACTTTTCTGGTTTTGTCGGATGGCCGTGGCACTGTATTCAGACAATACGAGCTCGCTGGATTCTACTATGCAAGATACAACAATGAAAAGGACGCGCCTTGTACGATAAGCAGGGTACTATTACACAAGGGATGGGAACGCTGCCACTTTGTAGTTTCATCAGCAGAAGCCGTTTCTGCTTACGACAAATACGAATGTGCCGCCGCTTCCACTTTTGCCTTTTTGCTTCGGTTAGAAAAGGTTTATCGCGCCACCCCGTGTGCATCGCAGTATGGAGTAAGATTACGAGAGGGAATGGCCGAGGGAGCTGATGGGCATTTGCTGCGTCCAGAACGCCAATGGCCGAAACAGGAGGCATTCTTGCAAAAGTGAGATGCTACAGCGCCAGCCAGGGAGCCACTTTCTGCCACCCGATCCAGCCAGTCACAGCCTGTAGTGTCGCCACTTCTCGTAGCCGGTCTTTTAGCCCTGGTTGTCTGTCGCCTTTTCTGCCTGCCTCTTTCCCGTACGTCGTATTATCTTGATGTTGCGCCGATTTGGCCAGAGCACAAGGCCGTGCATCAACGCTTCCCAACCCCTCTGCAAAGTGCGCTTCGTTTTTTTTGTGTGTTTTTTTTCTCTTTTTTCCTCAGATCAATTTCGCCGTGCCGTCTGCGCAATTACTTGCCCTCGTACTCGTACGTTGTCGTACGCTCACTCACTGTGTGCGACTTCATGCAGCTCCCAAAAATCACGCCAACTAATGTACACCGTCTGCGCTCTCATGTTTCCGCACTATATGCACCACCTTCCGCGTCGGGTCCCGGAGAATTAGGCACGTATGGTGTATCGTAGACAAAGTCGCTAGTAGGCAGAAACCGGTGGGGCAACAAAGCTCACGGGGGGTGCTGAATGCCTCTCGTTCTTCTTCACGCGTCTCACACTTTGATATGGAATAATCGAGCAGGTCCGGATGTCGGTTATGGCCTGATGCATTTACCACACAACTGCTCCACGCATCGCTGTCTCGCACTGCGTGACATAGTAGACAAAAGCAAGTGTCCGGACAGAAGGCAGGGAAAGCAGACGAGGTGACGGCAGCGCGAGACAGGGTTCTGCCTCACATAACTGCATCGTCGTGGGCTGAGAATGATCGACACCATATGTGATACAACGCCCCTTCTCGGCAGGCGCCGCCGCAAACGCTACTTACTATGCAATATACGGGTACTGAGGCCTGTGCACACGCCGCAATACCGCACATCTCGCACATCTTGCTGTCGAGCACGACGGCTTGCCCTGGGTGCAAGGTCTTGGCCCCCAGACACCCTGGAGTGCATGCGTGTTTTGTGGGAGCAAGCTCTAGCTCGTCCGTCGTATCATTCGTTGCATCCTTGCCCTGTGTGCGCATGGCAATTGTGTGCAGCAACGCCTGCAGTCATGTGGATATAGATCTGCCTGCCGTCGACATAGTACGGAGTCTGAGAATGGCCTCTCTTCTTCCCCTCCCTGATTTCCCCTTACATGGAATTTCGCAAGGGCTCTTGCACCCTTGTCTGTTCCTGCCTGTGTTACTCTGATACCTTATCGCATTGTGCGAGGACGAGAGCTTTGCCGAGAAAACAACGAAGACCTGCTCACGATATCCGCAAAGCTACCGCCGCAGGCGGACACTAACCGAGAGCTATGGCGTTAGTGACCATTGACGTCGCCGCCATCGATTCCTCACCGCTCTATTGACATCAATCACATGCCCCATCCAAAAAGCCCACCCACACTCACTCAATTCACACCATTGTCAGAAAAAAGAAAAGAGGTGCCCCTCCAACTTTCCGCGGGGGCACCTGTGCGAAAGCAGAAATGCAGAGCAGAAGCAAGGTGGAAAAGTGGGAGCTACTCCGTACTATACTATGTATGGAGTGAGCCTTGGCCAGATGCCGCTATTAGTTTCCTCAAATTATATGCCAATGCCATCTCCAACGGGAAAGCCCTCACACGTTTCGCTCCTTCTTCGGCGCAGCTGAACATCCCTCCTTGTCTTCGACTAATAATCGTGCGCTTAGCGCGTTCTCTTGTCGGCCCATCATCCCTACTCGTACTCGTACTGTTTCAATGCAGGCCGCATATGAGGTACTTCCACACTGCGAGCATACGACAGCTGTACAGTAATGGAGAATTGAGCACGCAAATGTCGCACAGGTGGCAAATGTGCGTAATAATTGCATGACAAACAGACGGGCTGGCAAAGGGCTGGCAAAAATGATCTTCGTCCCCTAAGACATCAAAAATGATGTTGATTGGTCCCGGAGGGGCTCGAACCCTCGACTTTCGCATTGTATTTCGGAGAAGAAATATTAGTACGATGCGCTAACCAACTGCACCACGGAACCGCTCTGTTGGCGTTGTTGAGATCGAAACCGGTGTTCTATTTTATCATGGAAGGACCGATCTGAGGCTGCACTGGTGGTTGCATCCTTACAATGGCTTGCCGTATTTGTGACAGCCAAATTTGCCGTGCTGCTCGCAAATTACTGCTCCCACGAAAGTATACCTGAATCCATTGGCCTGAGAGCGAAGAGCACCAAAACTGTTTAAGTCCTCCGTTCTTATTGATTTGGTAGTCCATCGTTGAACATGTTCTCTCGGCTCTATTTATGTAGCTAGATCTATCATTGTTCTCCTTGTTCTCATTTCTAGTTTTTAGGGTCCTGAATATTGCCTTTTAACAGAAGTAAGCGACATGGTTGTCTATTATTATTCTGACGCCAATTGCAAAAAGTATAATGAAAGGTAGGTGATCAAATCAGAAAACATGCGTCGGAGGATACTTCCGTCCAATCCGGTAGGACCTGTTTATCAATCTGTATATTTCTAGTGGAGAGAAGTCTCCTTTCATGGAGCCCCGTGGCACTGCGTGAAGGTGTAAACATCCGTTCCACTACTCGCGGCGGTGTTCGTCATCTGAAGTCGCCAAAGATCGGCCTCGTGGCAGACGGTTGGGCAGAGCTCGGGAATAGAACGTATAATTGGCTACAACGGGAAATGCATTCCCAGTTCATCGGGCATGGTGCTTCTGCAGACTTAACAGGTAGCATGTCTTTGATTTTAACCTGTAGGAATGGCAACGGCTGTCAGTCTAGAGCCAGTTCTGCAGAACATGATTCTTGCGTGGACAATTTTATCCCCGTAACACCACGTGGTGCCGCCCATATGCAGTCAACGAACAGATAAAACGTGCTGTACTGAGACCTCTCCTAATAGGCTATAGCAGTCTGTGATACCCCCGGGTGGGAATAGAAGGCAAACCAACAAATGACGAGAACATATTCCAGCAGCCGTACAATTATACGTACACGGACTACTCTGCATCTGCTCCTTTGGTCTTACCAAGCCTCTGTCCCAGCTAATCTTTAGGACCATGAGTTTGGAGGGTGTAGGCTCAATATTTCCACACGCCCACAATATAATACACCAAGAGCTCTGCCATTTGATTTTACGATCATATTAGCGCAGCCTTCTGTCTGGTTTTTGTATACGACCTATTATCTTTTGGTGGATCTTTCCTAAAGGCAGGTGTCGTAACACTTACAATCAACACCTTTGTATCCTGACCATAGCTTGCTGGCTGCAACGGGTGGTCCCTGTTAGAAAAAAACAGTGTCTGACTACTTTCTGACTACTTGTCAAGGCACCGCGTGGTTGTTGCCACAGACGAGGAGACAAAGTCTAAAGGTGGACGCCCTAATAGGACTGCGATGCAGAGTTGCTGTAGGATAGGCTGTAGCAGGATATTGACACTACGCTGGTCATCGGGCAGTTTTATGAGCCGGTCTACTCGTAGTACGCTACAACTTCGTATAGACTCTATACCCGTTCACAACCGTGGAAAGTCACTGCGTCCTGTGACTTACCATTAATCTTCCATCTACCTGGCGTGGTGCGGTCGGAAGGCCCCGGTAGGATCACACTACGACGTATGTATTCACCCTGCTCAGGTTCACCTGACCCATGCTTAGCAAGTTTCAGATGTCTCAGCTGGCACGAAACGTGGTGGCATACCCGGACTGCGTCCGTATCGTAAGCCGTAAACAGCCGGGTCGCAGTGGCTCTTATCAGAGCACATTGAGGCTGAGGAGGCAGATTTCAGACCTGCTGCTATTGGTATCTTACATGGTGAGACAAGCCCCCAAAAGGATAGAGACCTGGCATTTGTGGAGAATGGCTACGACATCTGCCAGCTCCGTGTTATCGCAGCGTGCCTCTGACAGACCCTGAGCGTTCTCTTATTATTCTTCCACCTACATGGAAGCCTGTAAACATCGGTAAAGTAAGATCGTAAATATACATCCCTCCAGGGTGCTCTATTACACCAAATCCGAACGCGAGCAGTCAAATAACTCTCGAGCTCCTTCCCGGGAGCTCGATGTCCATCTCCGCATCTCCAAATTAGGCTTGAAATTCCCATCATAACCATACAGCGTGCATATGAACTCCAACACATGATCGTAAAGGAAAAAAAAACAGGAGAAAAGAACGGTAAATAGATGCACTCTGCTCACGCATACGGTGCACCCAAGCCGATAAACTGAAACATCATAGGAATGGCCTCGACGGCCAGCCATCCGATGCCTGACCAGTCAGTCTCACGATCACATATGGGATAACTGAAAAGACTCACCGGTGTATACTACCAGCTTGGTGACGACCTCCACGTCGTAGCGGACACGTGGCTTCACCAGCTTCTCAAACATCTCCTTCTCGCCCAACTCGTCTTGTCGGCCGACGTACAGCTCTGGTTCTTCAAAGCTCAAGCTCGGGAACGCCGTCGACTCCACGACGGTTCCTTGGCCCATCATCTCCTCGAACTGGACCAGCGAGGGCCTGTGGACAAGCGAGGGCCTGCGAACGCCCGTCGTTCGCATTGTTGCCTTTCCGTCTCGGTCGCTGGCGCTGTTGCCAGTGCTGACGGCCATGTTCTCGGGCGCTGCTGGCGCCGTTTGTTCGTGCAGGTCGAGGAAGCTGCCTCGGCTCTTCAGACTGGTCTGACTGCTTATGCTCTCGCGCCGCCGCTGTTCCCGGTACGCCAGCGTCTCGTAGGCGTCGGCAGCGCTTTGCGGACCAATACTGACGGAGCGGCCACGCCGGGCGTTCTGAAGGTTGCGAACCATTATGGGGATGTCGCTGACGCTCGGAAGGACGTTGTCGGTATGCAGTCGCAAGACCTCGGGAATTTTCCCATACTCGCTCGCCTTCATGAAGAAGCGTCGCGGCAGGTTGAAGCCGATCACCTCGAGGACACGGAAAAGGTGAGGGAGCGTCTTGAGCATCGTGGGCTTCATGAGTTCGCGCCAGGCAAAGACGACCAATACACCAAAGATGATACGTGCCAGGGCGACAATCGGGCTTAAAGTCGGGATACTGTCAGACGCCAGGCCCAGGGACTCGCGCAGGCGCGGATACCGCCATGTGCCAACCTCAAGGCCGATCATGACACCTGCAAAAGCTACAGAGTCGTCAAAGCACGGACAGTCGTCTGCCGGTTCCGGATGGACACGCACAAGGGCGATGATAAAGAGAGTGGCCAGTGCCGGGGCCTTCCAGGAACTCTGCTGCATGTAATCGGCCAGGGCCGGACCCCAGTAGTACTCGATGTAGCCGAGACAGGAACCTAAAAAGCTGCCAAAGATGACATCGACAAAGCCGTGCATCCCACAGTAGAGGCGGCCGATGACGATGGAGGCGGCGTAGAAGTAGCCTAAAAAGGCGGACATCAACTTAGTCGATGGCGAATAGTCCGAATCTTGTAGGGCCAGGATGGCATAAACGGCGACCGACACGGCGTTCGTAGAATGGGTCGACGGGAAGCCGTATTCGAGGACGACAGAGTCCGACATGGTGATGCGCTGCAGAGGAGGTGAGAGTGGGCGTGGAAGCGAGCACATGTCCTTGAAGAAGCCACTGAAGAAGACGCCCGTAGCAAGGACATGGACCAGACTATGGAGGAGAACATTAGCCCCAATCGTTTGCAAAGTGTCACCCACCCCCTTCATTCCTGTGGCAACAAACATACGCTTTCCCAATGGCCGGATAGCCAAACCAGTAGAGCATGGGGAGACCGATCATGAAAAATGTATGTGTGCCCAGGTTGGCAGTGATGGCGAAGTAGTTGTCGAGTGCAGGCGAGCGCATCGCGGATTGGAAATATGCGAGGTACGGCGTCTCCCAGCGAATCAAGGGCAGCAAGTGCTGGCGCAGTCGGTACCGCCATCGGGGCAGGGCGCGCTTGTCTGGAGGAGAGCGAGGCGGCATTGTTAGCCGGACAAGAGATGCAGCGCACGAGTGCCAGAAGACATAGGGACGCCAGGGAGAGACATACAGTGGTCTAGGCTCTTGAGCCCGGCGTCCACCACGTCGTTTGGTCGTGCGTCTGGTTCCACGATCGTGGGCGCCAGGAGCCGGGCGCTGGGCGCAGCGCCATTCTGAAGCGCAGTCATCTGCGCGGCCGTCTCTTCGAGATCAGCAGAGCGGACGAGGCAATTGACCGGAGCTGAGGAGAAATGATTGGTGCAGAAGAGCGGGGGAAGGACAGGGAGAAAGGAGGAACAAGACAAGAAAAGTGCCGAGATGTAGGGCAGCGCAACAAAAGGCACCGGGGAAAGAGGAAGCCTTCGTCCTTGAATGGAGAAAAACGGCGACGTGGCAGGGAAGATGGAAAAGTGGGCTGAAACTTTGGAGATGTGAGTTCGAGCACGTCAAGCATTTTGGGGGGTCTCAGATGCAGTTTTGGTAGGTGGCCCTGCGAAAGGAGGAGCACTACGACGTAGGATTGTGCTTATCAGCTTCGACTAAATTTATTTTGCTAACTATTGTTTACGTTATAAGAGCGTACAGCTAAAAGCTTGCCTTAAAGGCCCCTTGTAAGCGCGCTTGTATACGCCCTGTACTCCGTACTCCGTACAGAGTAATGTTTTCATCTCTGCCCATCGCACCTTTGTTTCCTGGCAAAGAGATACTTCCTGTATTAACCATTCTAGGCCAAATTTATGTACTTTTCGCAGTTTGTGCACTACGGCAGTTGAGAGGCAATGTTGCACGTGACCATAAGGGTCACGTGCATGGCTTTTACTTATTTATTTATTTATACATTTCAACGTCGAAGCAGGACAGAAGGCAGGTTGTCAATCAACACTGATACATCTACGGAGTATTATGATGGTGCACGTTTTCGTGGCGTTTAGGTGGGGCGTAGCACGAGTACGGAGTATTACTCCACTCACATCACAAGAAAACAAGCTGAAAGAGGGCAGCGATCTTGACGATCAGAAATAGGTGCTTGCGTTTTGTAGGTTAAGGGACAGAGAGAGGGGGGTAGCAATACCTCTCCTCCCACTATGACTAGTCCCCCTCCTTCGCACCTCCCCTTTCAGGCCTAACAACCTCATACCAAAAACGGCTATTAGTGACATAGTGGTGGGAGCACCAAAACACTAACAGTAGCTAGCGTGGGTAAAAAAATCGAGGAAGAGTTGCAGAGTATTTCACTGCCGTAGTGCACCGCGCACTAGTCAGTCCATATGCACCTTCCCACATTTATTTCCCCCCATGGCGAATACTACACCGTTGCATCGAGAAGCTTTAACGCCCCCGACAAGCGTTTCGACGATGAAACAAACAAGGCGCGAGCTCGATAACACTATTGACGACACGCTTACGGCAACTTTTTCGACAGTCCCCAACTTTTTCTGCTTTTTTGACGGTTGTGATAAAGATTTTGCCATTTTCCAGGGTATGTAAGATACGATGTAAGACGAAGATACGAGAACAGCACACTAACGAGAACTACATATGCAGGCGTTGACCCTGACACGTTCTCCAAAATTGAGACTGGGCGGCAGCGCCGCGGACGCAAGCTGCGTTTTCACTATCGTCCAGAGCAGCACCAGTTGCTCGTCACCGTCCCCAATTTTGAGCATGACACAGCAACTTGGACGATAAGCGCAGCTCTCTATCACGATCTGAACAATATGGGTCTATCCTATAACGACTTGGTGCCTTCGGGGACAACCAAGTTCGGCGACGGCGGCAGCGGGAAGGAGTGTGGCGAGGCTGACGCAGCCTTTATGCCTGGAGAACGTGCTGATGCCCTGGATGGATGGCCGACGCTTGTGGTTGAGACGGGCTTGAGCCAGTCGTCTGAGAGCCTGGACGCTAAAATGCGTTGGTGGTTTCATGCGTCGAACCATCAAGTGAACATTGTTTTACTTGTGAAACTACAACGGGCCTCGCACACTATCTGCGTCGAAAAGTATGTTAAGGACATACCCCAACCGCGACAGGGGGCCACCTTCACCCGCTTCATGCCTGCGCTCGTCCCGCAATCACGTCAGAGCATTACAATCGCGCCCCATCCCAGGAGCCAACCTGTCGTATATGATGTTTTCGGCGGCCCGCTTGTCTTGGAGTTCGTTTTGCTATTCCTGCGGCCAGCCGACTTGGCTCGGGGAGAACGGGATGTGGTATTGGATGCAACCAGGCTTGTCGACCTGGCTAGGCAGGTCTGGCGTCGGACATTGTGAGTGGGTAGATGGCACGCAGCGCTGTGCAGAAGCAACTCGTCACCCCACGCTACAATATAATCTACAAGCGACACATTACGACACCGTTACGCACCAGACAGTTGCACTGCCTACATTGTAGAAATTTCAGTATCCCGAATGGCGTTTGCACAGAGTTAGGACACTTTAGTGGTTACAGCCGCTTTATCGCTAGCTCTACGTTTTTGTACGTAGCTTTATTATAACAGGCTATATCTACTATGTAGTTGTTCTACGAAGTACTTTGTGTTTATTCCCAACATGTGCTTTGCTTACTACTAGTCGTATGGTAAGATACTAGGCGAAAGTACTCCGTAATCGCACCCTATCAAGTATCTTTTTAATCCACTCCTCCCTGCCAAAAACCCTGCCAAAACGCGCCTTCTTTTAGACCCCCCCCCCCTCCATTTACGTTATTTACCTTTTCTTCCTCTACATACCTTACTACGGAGTATTACCAAATTATAGGTGCTATCAAACGGACCAGGCCAAAATGGGAGGGACGTGCACAATTGTGCCGTGTGATGGAAGAATGCATGCACTGTGTGGCGCAGGGCGCTAATTATGTTAAGTAATCACCAGTCATGTGACATATGGGTGAGCCCTGATTGGTCAAATAGGGCTCCACCCTATGCAGAGTTTTATCCCTCTAGAATAGCTGCATCTTCTCCTCTACTCTACTTTAGTAATACAACCAACAACGTGATAAGTAAGCAATACACCTTTGATAATTTAGTATGGGATTCCATGTACGACGGCATAGCTTGGAAGTAACGAACTATAACAATACACACACGCTTACTGGGCACCTATAATTTAACAGTTATAGCCTGGTAAGCAGCTTTTTATATCAACATTTGGGAAATTATGGAGGGTATCTTAAAGCCATTACCGGACGCATGCAACCCGACGACAGCGCCGTGGTGGTATGGCTGCTGCATCACACCGAGGGAGAAATGCAAGGCACAAGCCCGAGTAATACGAAAATAAGACGGAAAGGCCAGCTGAGTGGAAACTTCTCTACAAGTGGACAACTGTCCCAACAATCTCTGATGCATGACATAGTCAGGTTAGGTCTATGACACAACGGAGCCCTTGAGAATAGCCGTGTCATTGGGGGCACTGATCGGTATGGCATCGGAATGCTCCACTGAGAGGCACTGTTGCACTGCCGTCATCAATAGTTATCCCAAGTTGCGTAAAGACGTACGGAAATTTCCCAGCTATAACCGCATCTTCTTCAAATAGGTGCCGATCACTGGGTAGTAGCGTGCATACGATAGTTTTCTATACATAAACATCGACCAGACTTCGATATTATTGCTACGACGTACAAGCAGATGCGGCGGTGACTGCATGTGAACGGCTAGTCAATGCTGCTAGGATGCATGAATTGAATGTATTGTTGTCCTTATGTCTAATCCCCGTTTCCTAATCAAACAGTCCCTATAAATAAGGATAGACGTTAGAAAAAAACCGGAAGTCAATTTATTTTTCTATCAGCTTAGAATGTAAGATCAGGGCTGTGTAGGCATATATGTACTTTTCATCTTGTATGTGTCGATAGGCTAGTCATTGCGTCTGGTTGTTTTTATCAGTTTGCGGGTATGGTACAGTTCTCGTTCATGACTACGACCATTATCAAAATACCTTGCATAACTACCAGAGAAACCATCAATCATGTTTGGAGTTGAGCTTAGTGTGACCTGCAGAAAACCTCCGATGACAGTATAACAGTGAGCAGAAGCCCTAAACACACGGTTGTTTCTTGAATGTTCTGGTGCTGCTGGAGCTATAGCTACAGAGTTGAACCCGACTATTTCGATACACATGTAAGCCAGACATACATGAGCTTCAAGTTAGCCAGATTTCCTATTTCTAACCTCGAGATGTCGTCGTCGCCATTCGCGGTCACGTGACGTTTGACGTGGACGCGACTGACAATTGAAATCACATTCTCCGTATGAATTTTTCAACGTATAGTATATAATCATACTGCTCTCCGTGGATCGAACCATGCAGGACTCTATGTGAACTTACTAAACTAAGATATCAATTACTGACGGGGAAGCTGTAGCTTCATGCAACTGGTTGTACGTAGGTACGGAGCTCTTCGGTCTGGCAAGAATGACTAATCATATAGATCACGCATCTTCATCGCCATCAGAAGAGAAGTGGGTATTGGACCACCGCCAGCTGTCCAATCATATTGGACCACACGCACGGACTTCAATTTGACCAATTAGGGGATAGCTGTCCCATTTCCCCTTTCCACCCCTGTTCACGAAAGAAGGCGGGAGACCGTTGGTCGCACCTGCTTGCCCCATCGAAAGGGGAATAGGGGAAGCCCCCCTAATATAACAGAAAGTAGCATAATTGCTTGGTCAATTTCCACCCCCAAAACTTTCATACTTTGTTTCTTTTCTCAGTGTTCTTGCACCACCACCACCAGCCTTACCAGTCCTCACTTCGACTCCTCTACGCCCTCCCCTCGCGCAGGCACCTATTCACCCATCTCACCGACACGTACGCGTCTCTCCTCCGAACGCTGAAGCTATGGCGGCCATGCCCCCTGCCACGATTTACCCCCAGAGCCATGTTGGTTTCGACAGCATCACGTCTCAGATCGAGCGCAAGCTGTTGAAGCGTGGCTTCCAGTTCAACGTCATTTGCGTTGGTGAGTGCCCTATCCAGGAACTCCTGATGCTGCAAAGCAAAAGCGTGGCAGGGATCTCTGTCACAGGTCCTTAGCAGCTACACAACATTGTAGCTCTGTCCTCGACTGGACTGATGCTGACTCTGCTTCTGCTTCATAGGCCAGACCGGTCTGGGCAAGTCTACTCTCATCAACACCATCTTCGCCTCGCACCTTATTGAGTCCAAAGGCCGATTGTTGCCCGAGGAGACCATCCGGTCGACTACCGAGATCCACGCTGTTTCGCACATTATCGAGGAGAACGGAGTGCGGCTTCGCTTGAACATTGTCGACACCCCGGGGTACGGCGACCTGATTAACAACGATCGCTGCTGGGACCCCATTGTCAAGTATATCAAGGACCAGCACTCTGCGTACCTGCGGAAAGAGCTCACGGCCCAGCGCGAGCGTTACATCCAGGACACGCGCATCCACTGCTGCCTTTTCTTCATTCAGCCGTCGGGGCACTCGCTGAAGCCCATCGACATTGTCGTCCTGAAGAAGCTGTCTGATGTCGTCAATGTCGTGCCCGTCATTGCCAAGTCCGACTCTCTGACGCTGGAGGAGCGCCTGGCCTTCAAGCAGAGCATCAAGGAGGAGTTCGCTTTCCACAACCTCAAGATGTACCCGTACGACAACGACGAGTTTGACGACGAGGAGCGTGCGGTCAACACTCAGATTAAGGTAAGCATTGCTATACCTGACTCTTTACGTCCAGAGAGCATCCAACTGACGCGTCCCCTTCCAGAGCTTGATCCCCTTCGCTGTCGTCGGCTCTGAGAAATCTATCATCATCAACGGCAAGCAGGTTCCCGCACGCCAGAACCGGTGGGGCGTCATTAATGTTGAGGACGAGGAGCACTGCGAGTTTATCCACCTGCGCGACTTCCTGCTGCGCACCCATCTGCAGGATCTCATCGAGACAACGTCACAGATCCACTACGAGACGTTCCGCGCCAAGCAGCTGCTGGCCCTGAAGGAGAGCAGCGCTGGTCACACTAGCCGGCCCATTAGCCCTGTCGCCGAGCGTGAGATCAGCCGAAACTCCCAGCGGCAGACAATCAACGGCTACTAATCGAGGCGGCCGTCTTTGTCTCATACGCTCAAGTAAAGTCATGATCACCTTTGCTGGGTTTGTTGCACTTTTGTCCATTCATACCCTCAGCCTGATCATTGCCAGCCTTCACCGCAAAAGTCTCGTTTGGCGGCCGATCTGGGAGGGAAGGCCGACCTTCGGAAAGAATGTGACCATCGTCTTAAAAGGAAGACAACGGGCGTTGAGGCAGCGTTTTATGCACCATTTTGGCTGTTCCGGGCTAAGGGCTCCATATCTCTGTTCGTCGTCCTGCTCATTCTTGTTTGTGCAGATGGCCTTTTCTTTTGCCCCCTCAGGCTGGATATTCTCTAGTCCAAAATATCTTTTTTAGTACCCCTCGGCTACGAAGCTCTTCCCTTTATTTATTTATTACCGCTCCTGTTCTTCCTCTTTTTTTGTCGTACTTTGGATTTGTTTTCTCCTAATTGTCTGGCCGCTTAGCTCAAATGGAGCTAATTCGACACTGTACTTGACGCAAGCAAATCAATGAGATGTTTATGGCAGTCGTAATTTTCACTTCGTTACTGATATTATCAATAACATTGTTATTACCGTGTCTGCTGTGTATCGTACAACACATACGACCAGTCTACAAGTTAACGTAAGATTTCTGTATCCAATGCCTGTGTCTACACTCCGTACCTGTAGACTGCTCAATGGGTATGGCATTCTTTGGCTGTAACAAGCTGGCTGTAGCCTACTTCTTCGATTTTGCTGGCTGCTGGAAGATGTAGTCCTCGAGCTCCTTGTAAGCCTTGTCAAGATCGTCGTTGATGATGATCTTGTCGTGCACGCCAGGCGTTTTGGAGTAGTCGAGCTCAAGCTTTGCCTGGTCGAGCCGCTTCTTCACGTTGGCCTCGGTCTCGGTGCCGCGGCCGCGCAGACGCTTCTCAAGCGTGGCTGTGGAGGGCGGGGCGATGAAGATGTAGCGTGCTTCCCAGCCGTTGCCCTTCTTTTTTTGGTCCTGGATCTGCTTCACACCTTCCATCTCAATGTCCAGCAGAACGACACGGCCCTTGGCGGTCTGGTCGGCGACGGTCTTTTTGCTGGTGCCGTAGCGGTTGCCGCCGAACTTGGCATGCTCGACAAAGGCGTCCTGGCCGATGAGCTTCTCGAACTCTTCCATGGTGACGTAGTGGTAGTCGACGCCGTCCTTTTCGCCGGGGCGGGGCTTGCGGGTCGTGTGGGACACGGCTGTTCACATCCAAGTCAGCTATGGGACGCAGGCCAAGAGGAGCTGGGAAGAGGTTTCAACGTACACAGGCAGAAAGCGTCCGGGTGGCGTTCAAACAGGCGGTTGTAGAGAGTGCCCTTACCGACTGCAGAGAAGCATTAGTCTCAAAGAGTCCATGGCGCGGTGGAAGCAAGACGTACCGCCCGAGGGGCCGGAGATGACAATGGGACGGCGATCGGAAGGGGGCGCCATGGTGACGAAGGGCGCAATGGATTGCGATGGGACACGGTTGTAGAAGCGATTGAGCGGGGTGAGAAGCGAGCGAGAAACAGACTGAAGCAGAGGCCGGCGGCAGATGGAGTGGAAGCAAGAAGAGGTCGCAGCCATGTAATGGGCTTCCAGGCCAGATTGTGTTCAGGGCCAAAAAGCGAATTGCTTATTACGACGGCAGGGATTGTGGGCGGTGAGTAGCTGCTCTACAGTGTCCATGACAGCGGTGAGGCAAAAAGACACTGCAATTGCTTGCAACCACACGCAGGGTTTGTGGTCAGACCGCTAAAGGCGGTAGGGGCTCGAATGTGATGACTTTGACAGGGATTTCCCACAAACGTTCCCATCGGATGCCGCGTCTCTTGTCATTCGCCTCTGCTCTGCTATGTTGATTGGATCTGGAGACAGGTGAGCAAGGTCACGTGGAAGCCCGTTAGTTTGGCGTTACCCCGTCAGCGAACCGGACTCCATATTCCGGGTCCCCTCTTTCTTTCGTGCCAGCCAATGCCGTGCTTTGTCCACAATTCTTTTCGTCATCACATCGTTCCTCGCCGCCCTGCTATTATAGGTCAAGAAGAGGCAGTCTCCTCCATTTTCTGATAGCTTATTCATTCTGCCGTATCCGACAATGCCTCCCATCGCAAGAAAAGCCTCTGGCAACCGCCAGGCAACGTTGAGTTTCAACCACCGGGTGACCAAGGCCTCAGTGCCGAAGGTGTCGGCCAAGGAGTCAGTGCTAGCGGCGACGAAGAAGGCAGAGAAGGCCGAGACAAAGCGAGAGCCGACGAGACGGACAGCAACGCCGGAAAGCGAGGCAGCAGACTCTGAAAGTGGCGAGAAGATACACTATGTGGAGCCAGTGACGCCTGCGGCGGCGGCCAAGAGCGAGGCTGAGATCAAGGCTGAGAGCGAAGCGGCGGCTGTCGGGGATGTGCAGATGCGGCGATACTGGCAGAGCATTGAGGCACAGAGGATGGCCTCGAGGGTGCACCAGGAGAACCTGGATCTGGGTGAGAAGGTGCTACGGTACTTTGACGTCAGCTCGCAGTTTGGGGTAAGCTTTTTCGCGTGCCTGTTGTGCCTTTATGGGATTGTGCCTCGCTGACGAAGGAACAGCCCTGCGTTGGGATTAGCCGAAAGAAACGATGGATGCGAGCGCAGCGGCTGGGCCTGGCACCTCCGATCGAGGTGCTGGCCGTGCTGTTGCAGGAGGAAGCGAAGGGCAGAGAGAACGTGGAGCGAGCGTGGATTGACGGGATTTTGAACCCGTCGGTGGTGGCATGAGGGGGCCAAAGGGCGGAGTGATTCTATGGCGTTGGGAGCTGCATGCAGGGGACACGAGATGTGCGATACGATCCGACGCGACATGTCTAACTTCTATATTGGTTATTTGGGGTGTATGGGAATGGCGGCTGAGGCCGATTGCGACATGGTGACATGGTCGCCTCTACAGCAATCTATAACATGGTATCGATCTATGACCGTGACGTGATGTGAAAGGCGGGAGGAACTAATAAGAAGGCACCGTTCAGTACCAGATGCTGCGGGTCCTGTGATGCGGGACCTCGTCTTTGCTGGCGGCCTCGAGCTCCTTCATTGTGTCATAGAGAAAGAAGTCGATGAGGACG
Source organism: Grosmannia clavigera kw1407 (assembly GCF_000143105.1). Lineage (NCBI taxonomy): Eukaryota > Fungi > Ascomycota > Sordariomycetes > Ophiostomatales > Ophiostomataceae > Leptographium > Leptographium clavigerum. The sequence goes on along the minus strand of NW_014040837.1, from coordinate 1,328,869 downwards.
GCGTTGATCTTGGCGTCGGGGTGGTTGCGCACGATCTCCCTGCGGATCAGCTCGACACACCAGATAGTGCAGGCTGGACGGTTAGCTGGATTCCTGTACTCTTTTCTTTTCTTCTTTCTTTGCAAGTCCCCACTGACCTCGTAGCTGCATCTCGAGATCGCTGCCGCTGGCAAGCGGCTTCTGCTGCCGGATAATCGTGAGCAGCGGCGGGCTGTAGTAGAGGCAGCCGAGGCTGTGCAGGATTTGCGGCACGCGGTAGTCGGCAAACATGGTGAGTTTGTCAATGTCGTGGAAGGCGCCGTAGCCGGTGCCCTGGAAGCAGGCCCAGAGCTCAGCGACGAGGATCTGTGCGCGCTTAAGGAAGCGGATGGGGCGACGACGGCCAGGATAGGGGAACTCGTCGCGGAAGCAGGCGAAGTCGCGGGCGAGGATGTTGACGAGGCGGGCAGCCGAGCCGTCGGCCGCGGCGAGGACGTTTGTGAAGCAGCAGCCATACTTTTGGTAGAGCACGCGGCCAGCTTGACGCAGACAGTCGAGCCGTTCGGCCAGCAGGGGCATCTCCTCGTCCGTGGCAGAGCGGAAGACGCGACGCATGAGGGCCATATCACACTCGTCCTCGCTCTGCCAGAAGTCGGAGCTCGTGATCGGCACACCCTCGTCGAGTGCTCGCTGCAGGGCGGCCACCAGGCTCCAGTAGCCGGTCCAGGTCTTGCCGCGGTACTCGATGCCGAAGCGGTCGGCCGCCGGCCGCTCGGACCAGAAGGAGAAGTTGAGCAGGTCCATGGTGAAGATGAAGGCGACCGTCGACGCGTCGCGTGCCGTCGGGTGCAGCTCGTGCTCGGCCCAGGTGGCCGTCGAGTAGGCCTGACGCTGCATCCGGCCGTAAATCGTCTCGGCTGCGTCCTTGCACGACCGCATGTCCAGGGCCACGTCGATCGCGTTGTCGCACACGTACTCAGCCCCCTCCAGCACGCCCGTCTCGGCGTCCTCGTCCACGGCCGGTCGGCCCATCAGATGCTGCCGCAGCAGCGCCAACAGCTCCGGGTCTGCCTCGTCGTCCGACATGTTTTGTGCAATATGGCCGCGAGGATCGTCGTGCAGCCCGGCTTTTGCGTTCTCTTGCGGCCTCACGGTAGTATGGAATCGGAAAAGGAGGCCCAATTGGCCCTCACCGCATACATAGCACGTCCACTCGGTCAGTCGATTCTCCTATTCGACAATGCCTTTGCTCAACTCTCGTGCAAGACGGATCCAAGAGAGTAGGGCCGGTGACCCACAATAATTATTCTGCCAGCTGGCAGCCTCGCCCCTGTCGGACCGGCAAGCCGCCGTACAGTGAAGCAACCGCGCCTTCCTTCCCTCCCTGAAGCTGTTTCTCAGAACAGCCTCATCTCACCTGCCACCGGTTTCCTTTCCTCGCGCTCGCCCAGGGCTTTTCTTCCTTTCTTTTGTCTGGTCCCACCGGCGCGTCAGCTTGTATCAGAACCGCCCTTTTCGATCTCCAAATTTGTCACAGCCGAAAGCTCGCTCGTTTTAGCTGCTGCCATTGCGCCCTTTCGCCCTTTCGGCCTCGACAGCCCCATCGACAACGCTTCCGACTGCCGACTACCACTTCCCACAATGGCGACCGGGTCGGATGCAGGGCCGGTTGTGCCTGGAACAGCGACAGCCACTCTGCCAGCAGCGACAGCGGCTGCGGCACCTACGACGGGCGGCCTGGGGCGCGACGTGCACAACTCGCATGCGCTGGGCCGGACGCTCAACGCGCACGTGAAGCAGGTAAGTCGGGATACGGCGACGACGAGTCCCTTCAATCGGGCTGGCTTGCTGACGCATTTTGTCCCGTTCTGGCACAGGCTCGCGTCCTCATGGTGGGCGCCGGTGGCATCGGCTGCGAGCTGCTCAAGACGCTGGTGCTGACAGGCTTCGGCGAGGTCCACATTGTCGACCTGGACACCATCGATCTAAGCAACCTGAACCGACAGTTCCTCTTCCGGCACGAGCACATCAAGAAGTCCAAGGCGCTGGTGGCGCGTGACGCGGCGCAGCGCTTCAACCCACAGGTGCGGCTGGTGGCGCACCACGCCAACATCAAGGACGCGCAGTTTGACGTGGCCTTTTTCCGCGGCTTTCGCATCGTCTTCAACGCGCTCGACAACCTGGACGCCCGGCGGCACGTGAACCGCATGTGTCTGGCCGCCGACGTGCCGCTGGTCGAGAGCGGCACCACCGGCTTCAACGGCCAGGTGCAGGTTATCCGTCGCGGCGTCACGGCCTGCTACGACTGCAGCCCCAAGGAGGCGCCACGCTCGTTTCCCGTCTGCACTATCCGCAGCACGCCCAGCCAGCCGATCCACTGCATCGTCTGGGCCAAGAGCTACCTGCTGAACGAGATGTTTGGCGACAGCGAGGACGAATCGGCCTTTGACCACTCGGCCGACGCCCAGAATGCTGCCGAGATCGTCGAGCTGCGCAAGGAGTCTTTTGCCCTCAAGGCGCTGCGCCGTGCTGTCGGAACCCCGGCCTTTGCCCGTCGGCTGTCCGACAAGGTCTTCCGCGCCGACATCGACCGTCTGCGATCCATGGAGGATATGTGGAAGTCACGTGACCCGCCCCAGGTCCTGGCCTATGACGACATCGTGGCCGCGACGGCTGCGGCTGGCCTAGGACCAAACAACCCCGAGGCCGTGGCCGTTCTGCTGCGCGACGGCCAAAAGGTCTGGACGCTCGAGGAGAGCGTCGTGGTATTCAACGACAGCATTGAGCGGCTCAGCCGCCGTGTAGCCCAGCTGCGCGAAGCCGGCAACGCCGACGCCGACGCGCTGATCGAGTTTGACAAGGACGACATCGACACCCTCGACTTTGTGGCCGCCAGCGCCAACATTCGGTCCACGCTGTTCGGAATTGAGCACCGGTCGCGCTTCGACATTAAGCAGATGGCGGGCAACATCATCCCGGCCATTGCCACAACCAATGCCATCGTCGCCAGTCTCTGCGTCCTGCAGTCTTTCAAGGTTCTGCAGGGCGATTATGACGCCGTGAAAGAGGTCTTCCTCACTCCCTTCGCCTCGGACCATCTCCTAGCGGCCGACCAGCCGCGCCAGCCGAACCCCGAGTGTCCCGTCTGCAGCTCGTACCAGACGAGCGTCCGCGCAGACCTGTCCAAGGCAACGCTGGCTGACGTGGTCGAGCTCATCGTCAAGACACAGCTCGGCTTTGGCGACCGCGATTTTGTCGTCAGCAATGACGTCGGCATCCTGTACGACGTCGAGGAGACAGACAACCTGGAGAAGCAGTTGAGCGACCTGGGTACGTCGATCTGTCCATCTTTGCGGTCAATTCACTATTCTTCTCTGTCTTATTAACAACGTTTTGCAGGCGTTCGACCTGGCAGCTTCCTCACGGTGATCGACGACGAGGACGAGGACCCCTATGTCAACGTGGTCATCAACATCGAGGACAGCAAGGGGGAGCCGCTTCCGGACGGAAACCCTGTCGTTGCTGTCGGCCTCGAAGGTCCGCCCAACATTCGTCGGCGGCCTAAGAAGACGACGCCTCCCTCTCCTCCCCCATTAGCGGAGGCCAACGGCACGGCCAAGCAAAACGGAAAACACGCGCTTGACATAGACGATGACGATGTCGTTCCCTTGGACGGCCCGGCGCCCAAACGGCCGCGAGTGGACGATGTTGTCCCCGCCAGCAATGGCAACGGCGAGTCGGCAGCAAAAAAAAAGGCAAAGCCCGGCGAGGACGTCCCTGCTAGCAACGACGACATTATAAATATCGAAGACGTGTCGAATGGCGCCATAGTCATTGACGACGACTGATCTCTCTGTTTTGGGTTCATATTCGTGTCACGATGCGGCACTCAGGCCGCCGTCCAGGTTCAACACGCAGTTATTGGCGTAGCTGTTTTTGGCCAGGAAGATGGCAGCATCGGCCACCTCATCGGGCGTGCCGAAGCGGCCCATCGGGATGCGGGTTTTCATATCTGCAACTTGGCGTTCGGACATGTCTAGGAGGGGAGCACGTTGTGCAATATACCGTCAGCCTGTAATTTTTCCCCTTTTTCCGATTTCCCCCTTTTCACTGCGTTCTTTCCCCTCTTCTCATGAGCTGTACGCATATTGGTCGAAAGGACGGGGATTGCCATCGGAGGATACCAGCCAGCACACAAAGAGGCAACAGGAGGATAGCTGCGGACATGTATGACAACAGGGCAGGAGGATGAACCAGGAAGCCGCCGCGTGCTTGGCCGGAGAGCATCAACTGAATAAACACAAAAAATAATAAACTCACTTGCAATCATGTCCGTGTTGATATAGCCGGGGAGGATGACGTTGGCACGGATGCGCCGTCCAGCACCTTCTTCTGCCAGGGCTCTGGTGAGGCCTGAGGCTGCGTTAGATGATTGTCTGGTGAAGGGGCAGACCTTTGAAAAAGGAGAAGACTGTTCTCACCAACGACGCCAGCCTTGGATGCAGCGTAGACGGTGGCGCCATAGCCGCCGCGAACGGCAAGCAGACTGGCAATGTTGAGGATGCAGCGGTCTGGAAGGCGGGTAAAAAGTTAGCGAGCGAGCAGACCCGAGCAGACCCATACAGACATTGAGAAGAAGTCCAACAGACCTTTGCTGCGCTTCTTGAGCCAGGCGCGCATGGCCGAGCGGCAGCCCGAGATGGTACCGTAAAGATTGACGTCGAGCACATCGCGGATGTCGGCCGGGCTCATGCGAGCTAGCAGCGTGCTCTGAGATACGCCGGCCGCGTTGACGAGAAAATGCACGTCGGCTGTATTGGCAAACAGCGCGCCCCAGAGGCTGCTCTCACGCACATCGCCGGCCATGTGCCAGTGTTTGACATCGGAGCCGGCGGTGACGCCTGGAACGGAAGGAATGCTGCCTATGCCAATCGATGGGCCTGGCGCCGGCCGGGGCAGCGCCTCGACCGCCCGCTGCAGCGCAGCCTCATCGCGGCCAACCAACGTGCAAGAGACGCCCTCGAGTGCGAGCCGGCAGGCAATGGCCCAGCCGATACCACGGCTGCCTCCTGTGACAATAGCAGAGCGGCCAGCAAACGATACAGGGCGCCGCGGCACTGGGTAGAGCGGCACTGGTGGCGTCGTCTTCGTCGCCGTCGTTTGGCCGTTCCTGTCGACTGGTGGGACGGCAATGCCGCTAGAGGCGATGCAGCGTTTGCCAGTACGAGGCAGAGCAAGACCGACAACGGGACCAAGCCCCAGGCCTAGACCAGATCGCAATCTCAGTAGCGGACGCATGAGGAAAATAGGAAAAAAAAAGAAATTTCAGGACAGGCGGGCTGTCGATGCTGCTGTTCGTTCGTTGGTGGGTTCAGCTCACAAGGAGTGCTTCCCCGCATTCTAAGCTTCTCATTGGCCAGTATCCCCAGGCCGATTGTGGAAAAGGTCGTAACTGGCACGTGATATAAAGTGCCTTTCCAGGCTAACCGACGATTGGTGGGTTTTTGCAGGACGAAAACCAAGACGGAAAACCTCAACGAACGACGAGGACGACTCCATTGCACGACCAGCGACGGTGATCCCCGGCGAGAGATAGCTCCCCCACGAGGTCATTTGAACACACGCACAAGATGGCGACTGCAGCAGCAGCCGCGGTCTCGTTTCGGGCAGCGGTGCCGTCAACAAGCCTGGTGGCCCGGCTTGCCTCTGCCTCGGCGACGGTGATGCCGTCACAACCGCGCCGGCTGGCGTCGCTGTTTGCGAGCCAGCTAGCGGCCATTCCCCTGCTGTCGGCGATGCCGGCCATCTCTCTGTCGCTGCCATCACTGCCGTCGCTGCTCGGCGACATCTGGGAATCGATCCTGCGGGCGGTGCCCAAGAAGAAGACGTCGCACATGAAGAAGCGACATCGGCAGATGGCCGGCAAGGCACTCAAGGACGTCAACTCCCTGTGCAAGTGCCCGGCGTGTGGCCGGACGAAGCGGATGCACTACCTGTGCCCATACTGCATGGAATGTGCGTGACGTCTTTGCTGTCTCCTTGTTCCCGGTCGTGTCTGTGATGTGTGAATTCCTGCTGACAGTCGCAGCATTACGAGAGATGATGAAGAAGAAGTTATAGTGCTCTTGGCCACGAGCTCATCCTGCCGGACAGCCCGGCTCACGACGGACGTAAGAAACCCAGATGGTGGAAGGCTGCAAGACAGCGCAATTGAGCAAGAGTTGTCCGTACACAGAAGCTGTGGACAATCCCCCATGTACAGTAGTAAAGCATATAGGAAAAAGTATAAAATATATCAACTAAGCGTTTCGATGTCAAATGGGGTGAGGCTGCAGCTTGCTCTCCAGAAAGAGCTGCAGCTGGTGCTTTCTATGTGCGACTTAAAAAAGCCTCTACGATTGAGACAAACAGTAAAGAAACGACAGTGATGGCTTGTGGTGGCAATCGTGACTGCCGTTGGTTGAAAGAGCAGCAGCGGAAAGAGCTATCAAGGCTGTGACCCCACATCAAAATTTCCCCAGCAGGAAGAGAGAGCTTCCCAGGCTCTCAACCCAACTAGCTGCAGACGGGCAAATATCGCGTCGACATCAGTTCCACCAGAAGCCGCCATGGTTCGTTCCAAGCTCCAGTTGGGGACATCTTTTTGTCGAGTTCTCTGCTAAGTTTCTGTTGCAGTCGAAGCAATACTACATTGCGCGGGCGGTGGAGAATGGTGAGTCTGCGAAGCCCCGCCAAGGCATTGAAAGCGCGGATCTGCGAGTCTGACCTCTCTCTGCTGCAGCACACGAGACGGACATTTTTTCCGTTGCGGTGACGCAGCACGCCGTGATCTCGGGCTCAGGCGGCTCGACGCTGCGGGTGCACAGCACGGACTCGGCGGAGTATCCGATTGTGCAGTCGATAGACGGAGCGCACAAGCTGGGCTGTCACCACGTGGCGACAGGGCGAGGAGGATCTGGCCGGGTGGCCTGTTCGGCCGGCTTTGGGGGGGAGGTGCAGCTGTGGCGGCTGAGCGAGGCAGGTGACTGGAGTCTGCAGACGCAGCTACGGCCGAGTGATCTAGGGAGTGGTGGCAGTGGAAACGGTGCACCCACCGGCGATGCCTGGGCGCTGGCCCTCAGCCACGACGAACAGTATCTCGCATACACGACACACGATGGCCGTGTGGGCGTATGGGATCTTGCGGCCGGCAGTCGGCTGCTGGTGTACAGCGCGCACAACCGGGCGACGAGCAGCTTCGCCATGTCCGTCGACCTCAGCCAAGACGGCCGCTACACGGCCGTGGGTTACCAGAGTGGTGCCGTCAATGTGTTTGACAACGACGCGTCCAAGCTGGTGCACGCGCTGCCGGGTCTTGCACGACCGGTGCGTGCCGTCGCTTTTTCACCACTGGGCCGCCGCCTGGCTGCTGCTGGCGATGCTGGTGTCATCGCCATCTACGACATGAAGCACGGCGAGCCGGTGGCCAATTTGACACCACCGGGCGGATCAGCTTCGATGGCAACGTCTGGCTCTGGCTCCTCTGGGCCGTCTGCACCGTCGGATGTCCTCTCCTCTGTCTGGGTCATGTCGCTCGACTTTTCTGCGGGCGGCGAGCACCTCCTGGCCGGCTACATGGACGGCAAGGTGCGCGTTTGGAATGTCGAGCTGGGCACGTGTGTGGCTACCTGTGGTGATGCCGAGATGGCCACGCTCTGGAGCGTCCGGTGGCTGCCACCACGCTCCGACCGACCCGGCGCTGACACCGAGAGCTTCTGCACCGCCGGGGCCGACCGCAGACTCACTTTTTACCGCGAAGCAGGGTCGAATTCGATTATTTAGGAGGAGAGGACAGAAAGGCACTTGCACGTGACTGCTTCCACCACGAATCTATCTAGAGGCAATACATCGCTAGCAATGGACATGATGACCGTTCTCGGTACCTACTCGACCTCTTCGATCCGGGGCCTCTTCCGCAAGGCTTCTGTGCCCGTGCTGTCGTCTGTGCTTCTGCCTGTGTCCAGCGATGGATGGAGGGAAAGGCCGGCCAGCCTGCCGAGACCAGGTCCTGCTCCGTCGTCTCCGGCCATCGGCACCAGCGACCCGAGCTGCCAGTTCTGCAGGCTCTCGATGACGTCGGCGGCGTGCTGGCGAACGAGTCCATCCTCGTCGGTAGCGGCGACGTAGCGAAGGATGCGCAGGATGTCGTCCTGGCTGGCCTGGGTGAGGCCGAAGCCGAGACGACGATGAGCCTCGCGGGCGTCATGCAGTGCGCGCACGAAGCTGAGGACCAACACGATGGCAGCACGCCGCAGGATCGCCTTTTCCGGCTCGGGCTCGATGGCGAGAACGTGCAGGCAGAGATCTACAGCGGCCGACGTCAACGAGGCACCCAGACCGGCCACGTTGGTCTCGACGGCCGTCGCCAAGATCGACAGGGCCGACGCTCGGATCCGCACGTCCTCGCTGCCACGCCGACTGCCCCAGCCGTCGACGATGCGGCTGAGAATCTCGTTTGTTTTTCTGTCGTTTTCATTTTCCCTCTCGTTCTCGTCTTCGTCCGATCCTTCTTCGTCTGCTTCGACCTTTCGCCCCCTCATCTCTCGCTGTCGTTCTTCTCGCGCCTGCTTCGCCGCCGTCTTCGGTCGTCGGCCCCGTCGGCCAGCCGTTTCCAGCAGCGTCTGGCCGACCTGCTGGGCCGTCTCGCCGGCAAACGTCTCGCCCAGACGCTGGATGACCTGCAGCAGTGCCTCGCCAAAACGCAGCCGCGTGTCCACCCGCCGCGTCTCGCCCGCATCAACATAGTGGTCCAGCAGCTCCCGCGTCGTCGCTCGTGGATGGCGATCGGCCACCTGCGCAAACATCCGCACCACCCGCAGGTTCACATAGTCCTCGCTCTCGTCTAGCAGCGACGACAACAGCACCAGCAGTGCCGCCACATCCAGCACCGCGCTGTTTGCCGTGATGAGGCCCTGCAGCAGGCTCAAACCCTCCGACCGCACCGGCGGCGGCGCATCAGCCTGCGTGATGTACGAAATGGCTAGGCTGTACGTCTTGCGGTCTTCTGTGCGCCTTCGGTCTGCATCTGTTGTCGGTGCCGTCGCGTCTGGCTCCTCCATCTCATCGCGGTACCGCAGAAAGAGCAGCAGGTTCTTGGCCGTTGCCGCAGTCTCGGCCACTGCGCCTGTGCCTGTGCCTGAATGTGTGCTAATTCGCTCGAGCGACGCCTCGATCGACTGCACTGTCGCTGCTGCGATCTGTGCCTTGCGGAAGCCCGGCGCCGTGACCACGAGGTTAAGCAGACTCAGCGCCACGGCGGTCGAGTCATCCGCCTCATCCAGCTGCACCAGCATGCCCTCGACCAGCTTCACAATGTCCTGCGGCCGGCGAGCCAGTTTCTCCGGAAACCTCTCCATCACTCGCTGCAGAACGCTGCTCTCCAGGAGCTCGGCCAGCGGGTCGTCTGCCACAACTTCTTTCTCGTCCTCGTCCTCTTGCTTGATCAACACCACGTCTGCCGCTGCCCTCGGTCCCTGCTTCTGCTTCTTGGCCGACATCCGGCGAGCGAACAGAGTCAAGAACACGGTGGATATGGCATCGTCGTCCGTCGAGATGGCTACTAGCATGTTTAGCAGCGCGTCGCACTTGGGCTCTATCTCGTGCAGTCGGGACTGCAGCACTTCGGCAACATCAGGCTGGTCGATGGGGGCGGTCACAATGCAGATTCCGTCTCCCGACTGTGCAACCTGGTAGATCCATTGGGGCTTTTTTGTCGGATCGCGGGGGCCATCAAAGAGGAGACTCTGGATCATAGGAAGGACTTTTTCGCCCGAGAACGATATCCTGAGGTAAATCCTCAACAGGTTTCTGGCCGGCAAGCTGTATTCGTCCTCGATCTGCCGTACGCCTTGAGGCCATGATGACAGAGCCCAGAGCGGCAGCACAAGAGGTCCCAGCAGTCTCCGAGTGAGGCCCGGGTTAGGATGGGAGATGATCAAAGTCTGCAGTCGCCGGAGTCCGCGGGAGACCTCCTGTTGTGGCACCAAGACCGTGACGGCATCCCTGCGCAGGTCCACGACGGCGTCACCACCGCGGCTGCTGGACCTACTGCTGCTCGTGGTCGGATCGATGGCCGCCAGGATGGGCTCTGCAAAGTGCTTCCACCCGGGAGCGCCAGGAGCGCCAAAGCTCTTGCGACCGAGGATGCCGAAACCGATGACGTACGAGGCCACCTTGGCTAGCTCGAGGCCGTCGTGGCCGTCGAGCAGCGACATTAGCTGTGGTGCAATGCCCTCGAACCAGCTGGAGGCCGTGGCTCGCGCCGGCGGACTTGCGAGCAGGCGCGTGGCCATCTTGAGCGCTTCGTGCGTGATACTAGCACCTTCTGTTTGAGGAGCAGCGGCAGCGGCCGCGGCATTCGCAGAGCCGCCCGCCGGGTGCACGGAAAAGACAAACTCTAGCGTTGCCCGCACACCACCAGCTCGCAGTGGCAGTAGGGCCAACGTGCTGGTCAACTCGGCTCGTAGCCATTCAGGCACGTGGCCCGGTTGGATGAGCACGTTGAGCGCCGGCAGGAGGGATACCGGTTGTACGCTGAAATGTCAGAAAGGAACGAGAATTATAAACTTGAACAATGCGACGTATTTCTGACCCTTGAACGAGTTCGGAAAACTGCTGGCGGCTGGCAGCGACAGCCTGTCCGTCAGAGGCATCTGGGTCAAACGCCCGCGTGCCGAGACTGACGAGCGACTCCACTAGCGTCTGACGGGCCTGCCGTTCCTCGTTGTTCCGAGCAGTCGAGTCCATTCCCGTTGCTGGTTCGGTGCTTCTCCATCGCTCAGTGGCGGATGTCGTCAGGACGGTGTTAACCGATTTTCGACGTGCTGAGTAATCCGACTGAAGCTCACGTGGGGTATGGAGCTCGTGCATCATTGTCCATAAACAGACTAGCGCAGAACGCGGTTCAGGGAGTACAGACGCGCCCAGTCCCTGTAAATAATTCCCTAATAATATGCCCCGAGCTCAGTCTCGCTTTCGAGGCCTTTCCTTGATCAACCAAAGCGCAAGCACCAACTCGTCTGCAACGGATATTCTGCTGCCCAACGCCGGCCACGGCACACCGAACGCACCTGCGTCCTCGACTCTAGATCCAGGCGGTCTTGCCGAGACCAGGCCACCGCATGCTTCATCGCTACTAGTCTTCCCCGTCTTTCTTTTCCCCCTCTGAGGACTGATCACAGGTTCACTCCGGCAAAGAAGTCTCTGTCGCCTCTCTCATCAGCCACACCTCGCCTTCCCTACAGTTTCCCGAACAACCGAGTCTCTTCACCGGGATTTCCATTGGCAGAAACACTTCGTGTGATCGTCTGCCCCTCTTGGACCTTTCGGCTTCGGAACTTAACCCTACGCTTCTTATTGGTTTGGCCCTTTCCGAAGGGCCTGCAGGCTTGCGTTCGCGGTCCGCCCCGTCGTGCTTTTTAGGCCCGTCTAGTTTTGCTGGCGCAGAAACCCGACAGTTCGCTGGAAGGCTCTCATTCCTCGCGTCCGCTGAAAAGTTGTCGCGGGACCGGCATCATGATGGGCTGACCGGCGCTATACGGGGCACTTCCAGTCACCGTTTGCCCTGTCTCTTCGAAGACGGGGTGGTGGGCAAGCGCGCGGACCCATGAGTCCGTAAGATAAGAACCTCTGGCCTGAGGTCACTCGTCAGGCCGCGCCACTGGACTCAGCACCCTGATCACCGCTTGTGGGTTGCCATCTTGGTCAAAGTCGGATGCAAAATGGCTGTCTTGGACGGGTGCGTGTTCGTCCAGCGAGAGCTCTCCTTTCGATTTTTCGTGTCTCGCTCCATACTCTGGGGCTCGAGACTCCCAGACGAGAAGTGGAGGGCAGCTTGGGCCACAACGGACAGAGCAGTGGGCGTTTCGCAGAACATCTGTGCCAGCAATTCACCTTGCCTGAATCAGCCAGACTCTCGTTTTCTCGGTCTGAGTAAGGATTGTCTCTGGCTCCTCACGGAAACTCCCGCTGCTCTGTTAACATATACATGCCCTTGCTGTCACCCTCCCGGAAACTCTTCGTCCTGGGCTGCCTTGGCAGGAAATGGACAGCTCCGCCGCCGGTACTCACCTGCCACAGTCTCGCTCATAGACGTCCAGTGGCCTCGCTCCCGCTGGCTATTGCTGCCGTGCGGGGACGTGACATGTTGCATGTGGCCCACGATCAGACGCATCAACCTGTCGGCCAGCGCTGCTTTGTCTTGCTGGCCCGACAGGCCGCCATTACCAAGGGCCGTGTCATGCGGTTCTTCTCCTTTTCCTCCGGTTCAAGAACTGCAGAGATGATAGCGCGGTTTTTACAGATGGTTTTGTCTGCGCGGAAACCATGCCCTAGTCTCTGATTTTTCACGAGATGAAGGCAACAAAATCTAGTCTTCGTCGGCAGTGTGCAACAACGGACAGAGCTTCTTTCGCCAGGTTTGGACCTGAGTCCACTGAGGGGGGGCCGAGAGCACGGAGAGGGCCGGGACCACCTCCAGGGGTGGTTGTGGATTTCCGCCTTCTTGCAAGAGCCTGGGCTAGTCAGTTTATGAGGAACAGGTGTCCCGGACTCGCTTCCGGGCGGTGAGTCGTGGGGTGGGTGCTGGCGTGCAGACGAAGTATGCGAAGCGTGGACCAGAGCTGCTACTGATTCGAGGGCTCCATGTCCGATCCTGCCGTCTCTACTCTCGCTTGCATCTGTCTGGGGTAACTTCACGCCGTGGGAAGCATGGCTTCGGGACCCATCTCGAGTTGGAGTCAGAGCTTCGTGCTCGTCTGGGCCTGTCGAACACGGCGGGGCTGCTTTCTCGGCCGATTCGAGCTCGGGAAGAGATGCTGCAGACGGACAGTTTCTGGGGGGGAGGCGAGCTTTCCTCGTGGTGGCAGCTCTTTGGACAAGGGACGGGGCTTTGTGGTTAAGCCGTCCCGGCTGCTCTCTCGCCTGGAAGATGGTGCAGAGAGCAGCCCTCCTGGTTTTGAGGGGATAAGTCTCCCGATCCTGTCGTGTGTGTCGCGTGTGAAAACGGGTGCTAACTCGAACATTGACAGGTCCAGCGGCCGCACTGTGGCGCCGACAGATCCGCAGACTGTGCACTCGTACAGAGTACATTAAGATACATTCATGCAGGCCAGATACATCATCGCCAGCGGCTGTGCTATGTACGAGTAGTTCCCAAGTCCGCCTTATCTCCACAACCGGCCCACCTGGGATTACCTGTGCGAATGGAGCTCCCAATTTCCGGCTCGGGTGATTCGACGTGGACATACTACATAGTATGTATACTTCATCGCGGTTAGAATTCTTCCTGGCTTCCCGTTTGGGGCAGGGAAGAGCGGCAGCTAGGACAGAAAAGGCTGCAGATTTCCATTGTAGAGCTGCTAAGACCTGGGGGCAGGCAACGACGGGAGGCAAGAAGGGCACTCTGCGAAAACCGGCAGGCCAAGATGAGCGAGAGCAAAGGGAGGAGAGTATGGGACCTCAAACTAAGATGCTCGTGCTCCATTATTTCGCTGCTAAAATCGGCCATTGGCAAGAGCTTGAGAAGCCCGTTAAATTATGCAATTTGAAAACCCTCCCAAAATAGAGATATTAAACCGCCCGGATACGAAAAGTGGGATTAGTACTCGTACATGATAGTTGAAAAAGTGAAAGCGTCGCCATTCCCAAGACTTCCCAGCCAGACGTCCCATGTCCAGACTCCGACGCTTGAAAGAAAGATGGGTCCGATGCACGGCTGCCATGTGGATGCGTGCATTTCCCGGAAAGAGGGTCGTGACTAGGCCGTATTGGGCGGTAGCTGCATGTGGGCCGGCAGCTGGTAAGGCAACGACTTCTGGTGCTGTAGGTGCTGTAGGTGCTGTAGGCGCTGTTGCTGCTGTTGCTGCTGTTGCTGCTGTTGTTGCTGCTGCTGTTGCTGGAGGCGCAGCAGTCGCGTGGTGGTAGTCTGCCGGGGCGTCCAGGTGGTGAAGCTGTCACCAGGCGCCGTACTCACGATCATCTCGACCAGGGCATAGCGGAGGATGCCGTTCTGGAAGATGGGCACGCCGATCTCCATCTCGGACAGGGCACTCGTACCAGCCACGCTACATCGGTCGTCTCGCCCGGCAGCCTGGCACGTCAGCAGATCGTATTATGTACGGTGCAAGGGGCTGCTGTCTGGACATACACAGCAGTCTGCACAGGGGGCGTTGTTGACAAAGACCCAATTTTGGCAGTTGTAGGTCAGGAAGTTCTTGCAGTGATATTTGTAGAAGCCGCCGCTGCCGCTCATTTTGATGTTGGGTGGAGGGAGAGAGGAAGGAGGAGGAAGAGGGGAGACGTAGCTGAAGAGACTGGCGAGAGAGAAGAGTGAGAATAAGAAGATGGACGAGGAGGAGGATGGGTGAAGATACAAGATTGGAGATGAGAGAGTTGCGTGCAGATAATATACCGAAGGGAATATAGATCGTAGCTAATGCAAGAGAAGCAGCTAGAAGACCTGTAGCAGACGACAAACAGAGGACCTGACCGCTTGGCTCTCTCCAGTCACGGAACGGACCGACTTTATATGGGCAAGACCAAGAGGCAGTCCGTTCGGCCAGCCTCGTTGGCGGCAAGCAGGACCAGCAGAAATCAATCTAAATCCTCGTAAGTCCTCGCACCACCCAAGCCCGAATACCACCTCCCCGAATACCACCGTCACCACGGACGGCACGGGCGGCAGCCTGCCTGGGACGTGGTAGCAGTGCAGGTCGTGGCAGAGGGCCAGACAGCCATGGCAAAGTGGCATGTCTATTTACGGCCTGCCTGGTTGTTTACGTGAATCTTACGGCATCACGCACGCTGCCGTGGGCCGGGGGGAGGGGGGACTGGGGAATGCAGGGTCGATCGTGGCAGGGTCTGCTTGTGCTGCTGTGCAGGACCATCTCTTTTGTCTGGCCGTTTGGCTGCGGCAGAAGCTGGCTGCAATATGCAGCGGATGCGTGCAGCCTCGCCGGATCGGGAAAGCAGCTATACTGCGTACATTACAATGAACGGAGCACTGAGGATGAGTGGTGATTTGGGTTGGGTGAGCACGATAAGACGAGCCAATATTGGTTTTCTCAACTCCTCTCACGCAAGCTGCTGGAGAAGGGTCCACTGGGGCAGAGAGAGAGAGGCGCTGGAGAGCCTGATCGAGAAATCGAATGAAACGTCAATTTCGACAGCCGCCCTCCACGCCGTTTTTTTTCCCTTTCTCTCTTTCCTTTTTCCTCCTCTGCCAGCACGCGCGTACTCTGTGCAAGGATAGCTGAGCTTCTGCTGTCATCTCGTTTGGCTGGGACCCTTCCCCGGGATCTCCCAGGCCATGCCAGATAGACCGATTCCTCCGGCCGGAGCGATCAAAGACCAGAGCTGAAAGAAGAGCCACACCGTGCACTACATAGTACTCCGTAAGGTGCAGGAAAGCCAGCGGGGGCAACATTGGGCCCGACAGGGGTCTGAGGGGCAAGATCGCAAACAGGGAAACAAAACGCACAGTCTCTTTCGCCTGTGTGACACGGCAGCCAATATTGCTCCACGCCATCTGCTTTGTGCCTCTTGTCCTGCTTGCTGCACACTGCCCTGGCACTGACCACCCGTTCGGAGGAGAGGGCGAAGCTGTCAGCCGTACGGTCTATCTCACAGGTGCTTCTATCTCACAGGTGCTTCTAAAATAAGGGCGGAGCTTTACTTTCCCCTTTCTGCCCGGCAAGCGTTGCATCCTCCCACCCTCTCTGGACGAGTAAGATGAGCAGCCGGACTAGAGGACTGGAGAGACGAGACGGGTGAGCGAATAAATGGACTGCCAAAAAAAAGAAAAAAAAGAAAAAAAGTTAAAGAGGGTCCCGGCTGTAGACCATCGACTGGACCGCACGATTCCGGGGACCTGAAGCTAAACGAAACAGGGTCTGCAGCAGGCCGTGACGCACGGTTCTTCATGCCAAATAGGCGTTGGCGCTGGCGTCTGCTGGGGTGGCAAACGGCTATCCTGCGCACGGAGCCATGCCGGTTGGTCAGCCAGTCTGCCCGGTCCACCCGTGCTGTAATCTCATGGACAGAGACGAGAGATGAGAGCACAGTCTCGTTGCCTTGACGTTGCCTTCGGCTACAGCTGGCAGACGCCGCGCCAAAGACGACACAGCCTGCCCGAGATTACGACCTCGTGCTCCGTCTCGTACCTCACTCTCATTCGTCTTTTGCTCTACTTCGTACCCCTTTTCCCATCTTATCCCCGTCGTTCATAGGCTGTTGATTACGTAAACAATCCTTGCTTTCATCCGCAAAACTCCGTCTAAGGTGCCTTTGATATAAACAAGAACAAGGACCCGACTGCCACTGACATACAAACGCACACCGATCTTTAGTTCCCCGACCGAGCCGCCTCCTTCCGGCGGGTCTTCTCGGCCACGCGCTTGAGGGCTGCCTTGGCCTCGCCGTCCTCAAAGGCCGCCAGGTCGTAGTAGTTGGGCGCAATGTCCTGGAATGTTAGTAAGCGAGCCATACGCCAAATCACGTGCGCCGAAACAGGACTCACCAAAAGCCACTCCGGCTTGATGCCGGTCACGGTCCGGATGTACTGCTTGCTCGTGAGGACAAATTCATTGTACAAGACCCATTCGAAGTCGGTGGCCACGCCGGTGCTCGGGTGAATCACCACGGCCTGGTTATCCTTGATGGTGCGGTAAATCTTGCCCGAGGCCTGGCGGTGGGCCACCTGCATAAAGAAGCCGGCCAACAGGGCGCGGCGAATGTTGGTGTAGTAGTCTTTGTCGCCCCACTCGGTGCTGACCAGCTCGACCTCGCGCGACTCCATGATGGCCCTGAGCTGCAGCCGCACGTTGTCGGCGCTGCTGAGGTGGCGGTACGACAAGAAGTGCTCGTGACACCACTTGCGCATGTCGGTGCCCTTGAGCTCCTCGCCCTTGAAGGCATGGTAAGCGTTCAGCAGCGTCAGGTGGTCGCTGTCGGGGTGGGAAAAGGACGCCTTGGCCTCGTCGGCCCGCTTGCGCGACGCTGCCGGTCGCAAAAACAGCATCGGCACCGATAGCAGCGACACGATCGATAGGATCTCGTTGGAGCAGTAAAACTCGGGCGACGTGATCAGCATCACCGCCAGCGACGGGTCCAGCGGGAAATCCGACGCTGTGCTGCCCAGCTGCGTCATCTCGCCCTCATCGTCCAGACAGGCGAGGTAGTTGAGCTCTTCGAGCGCCCGCATCATCGTCTCCGGCGGCGGCGGGTCCATAAAGTCAAAGTGCACCAGATCGTCGACGCCCAGCTTCTTGAGCTCTAGGATCGTGTTGCTGAGATTCGACCGCAGCACCTCCGGGTACGTCTGTTCGATCAGGTCCTGCTTGAACGCCTTCTCCGTGTACAGCCGGAAGCACTTGCCAGGACGCGTTCGTCCAGCTCGACCGGCTCGCTGTTGGGCCGAAGCCCGCGAGATCGGCGTCACCAGCAGCGACTCGACCCGGATCCGCGGGTTGTAGATCTTCTGCTTGCTGAAGCCCGGATCCACCACATACACGATCCCGTCGATCGTCAGACTCGTCTCCGCAATGTTCGTCGACACGATGCACTTGCGGCCTGGCCGGCCGCCCTTCTTGTACGGTGCCGGTGCCGCGTCAAAGATGCGGTTCTGCTGATGCGGCGGCAGAGTGCCGTACAGCGGGTACACAGCCATCGGGCCCGCATCCGACTCCCGGCTCATCTCGTCGACCTCGAGGCTGATGCGCCGGCACGCATCCTCGATCTCGTCTTCGCCCGTCAGGAAGAGCAAAATGTCGCCCTCGCCCTCGGTTGCGTGGATCTGCAGAACGGTCCGCACGGCTGCCTCGACGTAGTCCTTTTCCGGCTCGGGCGTGTAGAAGATCTCCACCGGAAACGTGCGACCAGGAACGGCTAGCAGCGGCGCATTGTGAAAGTAGCGCTGAAACTTTTGTGCGTCCAGCGTGGCCGACATGATGACGATCTTGAGGTCGGCCCGCCGCAGCGACAGGTTCTTCAGCAGCGCCATCAGGATGTCTGTCGCCAGCGTGCGCTCGTGCGCCTCGTCGATCATGATGCAGCTGTAGCGCGTCAGGTCGGGGTCGTTCATGCACTCGCGCAACAGCTGGCCGTCCGTCATGTACTTGAGCAGCGTCTTCGGCCCTGTGCGGTTCTCGAACCGGATGCTGTAGCCCACCTCCTCGCCCAGCTCCACGTCCAGCTCGTCTGCCACACGCTGGGCCACCGACATCGCTGCCACCCGTCGCGGCTGCGTGCACGCAATCATTTTGCGCTTGAACTGCGGCATGTCGTCGTACAGAATATACTGTGGAATCTGCGTCGTCTTGCCCGAGCCGGTCTCGCCCACAAAGACGAGAATTTGCGTCGAGTGGAACACTTTCAGGAACTCCTGTCGCTGCTTGTGCACTGGCAAGTTGCGCCGTCCTTCGAGGATCTGAAAGTACTGCTGCTTGTGTGGCCGTCCGGTGAAGGCGTTAAAATCTTCATGTCCTCCACCTTGGCTGCCTGCACGGCCGTCGTATCGTGTGGCGTCATTCCCGCGAAGAAGCTGTCCGACGACTGGCCGCCGTACGCGTCCTGTCCGCCTTCGTACAGGTGTGCCAAGTACGGGTTGGATGCATCGCTGCTGCTCTCGAGCTTGGGCACCTTCTTCTTGCCCGCACCGTCGCCCTCCGTCTTTATGCGTTTCATGTTCTTGGCTTCGCCGTCGCTGTCGATGCTATTGCGTTTTGTTCTCTTGGAAGAAGCGACCTCGGCCATGGCGAAGAAAAGGGCGGGAAGAGACTGCAGAGAAAGCAAGAAATAAGAGAACTAGCGAGATGCCTACAGACGGAGAAATTTTAGGTACGCCGATTCCTAGGCAAATTAAGGCCTGTGGTTGGTTGCGTTCAATACTTTGCTTAGTCATCGCAGAACAGGTACAGCTAGAAAAAACGGTAGTCGCTCTCTTTTGACCAATGGGAGCGCGCCTCAACTAACACCCGATAACCGATAAGATCAGGGCTGTGAAGACGGTGAGCAAGTACTGAGTACCTATATCCGGCCGCAAATTCAGCGGATCAGAGGTATCTAGAACTTGGCCTTACCAGCACTCGCTTTTTCAAACGTTCAAATCTTTTTTACCAGAATTACCCCCACAGACTTCTCCGGCCTGTCGAGCTCTTTCCTGTCTTGTCATGTAGTAGACTGTCGTCTCAGATTATCCATATTTGCAGAGACATTCTAGTTCTGCTGCCAACAAGAGAGCAAGGCAAACAAGAAGCAACTCAGCAAATCAGCCTTTTCTGCCAGCCCCCATAGAAGAGGGGTTGTTGTCTGTGCGACTGGACGAAGCAAAAAGGCGACAAGTTGGGCAGACAATGGCAGCATAGCCACTCCATTGACCAGGAACGACAAAAGTTCCTCTTTTCCCACCTCTCACACCACCTCAACCGCACTGCTTCACGAGCCCACTATTCCGTCCAGCATGACGTCTAGCTACCAGTGGCCTACCTTCTTCATCGGACAGCATGACGCTGGAAGGCAGGAACCCCTTGACGACAAGCAGTATGGCTATCTTCTAGACGCTGGGGTGTGTTTTTGGCGTCCCTTCCTGTTGGCTGAGCAGTCGGGCTAACCAGATGCAGTTTTCCTTTGCCACGGCACCCATCACAAACAGTCATTTCCACGACCGCGTCCGCAAGCTCCACAAGAGCTACCTTGATGATGTCAAGGCCCGCAACCTGACGGATGCGGAGCGGGCAAACCCATCGTTCCCAGGCCCCACAATCTCTACGCTGACTGACGATGACACCGGCCTGTTCCCAGGTCGCTACATCACGTCTGTCATTGCTTGCTCCAGTGCATGGATCGACCTGTACTCGGACGACCCTCTGGTGGCCAACCTGTCCCGCCAGGTCCTCAACCTGGAGGTTGCCTATGCTAGTTTCTGCGGTGTCAGGAGCATTATCGTACCCGGCCCACGGGCCGACAGCAGTGGCAAGCACGTGGCTCAGTATGCACGCGCAATCCAGGAAGCCCTCCAAGTAGCCAATCGGGCCTCTCTGGTCATCCAGGTGCCCATGTACCGCGAGCCCGGCCTGGAGGAGAGCATCGAGACCCTTTCGGGACCTGGTGCCTACCCAGAGGCAACAGCAGACCAGGAGATTGACATCTACGGCTGCTGGGATTCGTGGCACACCATTCGGACCGTCTGCGACTACAACTCGCGCCTGTCGGTTGGTAAGCTGCGACTTCTTTGAATTGACAACGCTCAGCCAAGGCTAATATGAGGCATACAGCCATCCGTATTCCCCGGAGATTGCCCGAGATCGAGCTGCAGTCGCGCTGGTTTGCCGAGCCGCTGCAGATCCTCACCTTTGACGCGGCCATCTTCCAGCTGAACGCCTCTGGATTTCCCAGCCTCGGCAAGAGCCACAAGGAGATGCTCAACCGGTACATGCGGCTGAAGATGGCACCTTGGATGCTTGTCAGCAACGGCGGGCCAGACGTCAAGGAGCTCGCAGCAGCAGCTAGCAGCAACGGCAGCAACGGCATCACCCTGTCGCCCAACGCGGCCGAGTTTCTCACGCTAGCTGAGGCCCGCGGCTCGCCGGCAGCCAAGCAGAAGAAGCAGGGCAGCAACGATTACCTCTCCTACCTCAAGTACCTCGAACGGTCGCAGGAGCCGTACTCGGAGACCGAGACGTCTACACTGACCAGCTTCCAGGACTGGCTTCAGTCGCCGCTTCAGCCACTGGCTGACAATCTCGAGTCGGCCACATACGAGGTCTTTGAGGGCGACCCGGTTAAGTACGTGCAGTACGAGAAGGCCATAACTGCCGCCATGGCTGACTGGAAGGCGCTGAAGCGGCCGACTTCGGCGATCCCGCGGCCCGGCCAGACAGAGTCAGCTACGTCGACACCAGAGCTCGTGGTGGCCGTCGCAGGAGCCGGCCGAGGCCCGCTGGTGACGCGGGTGATCCGGGCTAGCCAGGCCACGGGCGTTCCGGTGCAGCTGTGGGCGCTGGAGAAGAATCAGAACGCGTACGTTTACCTGCTGCGGATGAACAAGCAGGTCTGGGGTGGCAAGGTGCACCTGATCAAGACGGACATGCGTGAATGGGCCGGACCGGTAGCCGAGGGCCACGAGGCCACAGGCACGACGACCAAGGTGGACATTCTGGTGTCGGAGTTGCTGGGCTCATTTGGCGACAACGAGCTGTCGCCCGAGTGCATCGACGGCATCCAGCGGCACATTGCACGGCCACACGGCATTTCGATCCCGCAGTCGTACACGGCACACCTGAGCCCGATCTCGTATCCGCGCGTCTATGCGGACTTGGCGAACCGCTCGGTCGCAGACGAGAACGCCTTTGAGACCCCCTGGGTCGTCCACCTGTTTGCCATCGACCTGGTGTCGCAAAAGGTTCCGGGCCGCCCACGCTTCCAGGAGGCCTGGGAGTTTGTCCACCCAGTGCGGCTGCCGGTCGTCGAAGACTGGGAGGCTGCACATGGCCGCAAGAAGGTCCAAACTGGCGGTGGCGGTGCCATGACCCTCTCGGCAGGCCTCAACGAGCACAACGCCCGCCACTGCCACCTGACGTTTGTTTGTCGCCCGCGTGGCGTCATTCACGGTCTGGCCGGCTACTTTGAGTCGGTGCTGTACCAGCCGGCAGCCCAGGACGGTGGCCCAGCTCCAGTACCCATCGAGATCAGCACGCGGCCAGACCGCATCGACCAGAAGAGCAAGGACATGATTTCGTGGTTTCCCATATTTTTTCCGCTCAAGGTGAGGCCAACCATTTTCGCCTGTACACTACCTACCCCACTGACATGTCCCAGAAACCAATGTACTTTCCCCAAGACGCCGAGATCGAGGCCAGCATGTGGCGCCAGACAGACGACACCAAAGTATGGTACGAGTGGTTGGTGGAGGCTTATGTTTGGGTTGGACCGACGACACGGGTCAAGGTGGCCACGTCAGAGCTCCAGAGCAGCAGGAAGGTTGCCTGTCTAATGTAGTTGCTCAGTCTGTGAGCAGACGTTAAAATGGATCAACAGACTGGAATATAAAAAAAGGCGATGCTGGGATCGACAACATCTCGTTTCGAACAGTCCCGCTGTCCGTGTTTAGTGCCATGATGTTCGCCTAAGCATTTGCTTACGGGTCGCCTTTGGGCTTGCTTACCCGCGGAAACATGTCCAGGATGTATTTTGTCTTATATAGCTCCACTGAAGCCGGCACCATGACCTTCTTGCGTAGCATCTGGCCTAGGCAGCAATGAAATATCCGATTGACAATAAATCCGATCAATTGAAATTCCGGTTAAGCTTACCGAAAAGCGTATTGTTGCCCGGCATATAACAGCCTCCATTGTGCTTAAAACCTGGACAACTGCAAATTTTGCCGTTTTGGTGTTATCCGACATCTCGCGACTGCAGCCGACCAGATTTCACGCAATGTGAAAATTTCAGAGTCGGCCAAAATAGACTGTCGCCGCTGGGGGTTGTTTGGCAGTACGACATCTGCTGGCTCGTCAGCAATGCAACCTTTGACGCCTAATTTTTCAGCCACCGATTCAGAGTATGTTATATGCCAGGGCTTTTCATGACCGATAAGCCCGTACTAATAGCCTAGAAATGAGGAACCGGACAGCATCACAGAAAGCTGGCATTTGGCTACTAAAAAATGCAACAAGGAACTGTCTGATCATTTCAAAAAGCTCGGCACCATTAGTACTTCAACAACACTCATGAAAGGCTTAGCACAGGCGACAAAACTGAGACTTGGGATCTCTGTGAGAGACTTGGTCGATTATGTGGGCAAATTTCTCGTCTTTTTTGGCAGGACGATGCGCCCCAGACAATTGGAATATTCAACAGTTTGGCGTCTCGTATACCTTCTTGTCACCGTGAGAAGCCCGACTCGAGCCAAGTCTTACAGATGTTCACTAACTGTCTGACGATCAGTTTCCACCCAATAATGTGTGGGAGTCCACTAAGAATATGCTCCGAGACGTCTCGTACACATTGGATCGCTGTGAGCGCGAATGCTTGAAGACTGTCTTTGACGAGCTCATGAAACACGTCTTGATTGAGGCCTTTATGGATCTTGTGAAATTGTGGACAGGTCTGATCAAATATATGCGAGACAATCCACAAAGTAAGTTCGGCACTGGTATTCGTCTACTGAGCGTCTACTGACAGCACTATTGTCGTAACAGAAGCCGATACCATCTCATCTATGCTCGCTGACACCCCTGGAAAGGTCGAGAAATCGTTTGCCCACCTCAAAGCCATCGCTTCTACAAGTTTTGGATCGGAATTGCGGCGAGCCCCCACTCTCTCGGAGCCTCTTCCAGACAGTATAGCCCTCCCGTGCGGCGGAGCACCGTATCATGACAGCAGAAAGTTTATTGGTCGCGAGAATGAGATTGACGTCATCCACGGAGAACTCGGTCCAGCAAACATGAAGGATCAGAGGTTCTGCACCATCTGGGGCCTCGCTGGAATGGGAAAGTCCAAATTGGCGATGGAGTATGCGAAACGCTACGAGGGCGACTTTTATGCCACTCTCTGGATAAGTGCACAAAACGTAATATCCATAGGTCAGAGCTTCACAAACATTGCCATCGATTTTGGGCTGCAAAAGGCGACGAACGGCGGAAAGGTCGATGATAACATACGGTTGGTATTCAATGCTATCAAGAAGCGCGGTTCGTCAATCTCATGACCTCTTGATTTCTAGTTTGTTGGCTGATGTGTGACGATAACAGGCGGCAACTGGCTCATTATTTGGGACGACGTCAAAGAACAAGCAACAATAAGGCCACACCTGACGCTAAACTCCAAGAGAGTCTCGACCCTCGTCACCACCAGATATCCTGAAGAGGCGGCAGTTTTCAGATCACGAGGAACTCTTTTGCATCTTAAAAAGCTGTCCATGGACACCTCGACAGAACTCTTCGAACGGCTTCTGGGTCCAGACAATCGCTACCCTGAAGGATCGGAGGATTCGAGAGCTGCTCATGTCATTCTTCAAAAAATGGACGGTCACCCTCTCGGCATATGCACCATGGCAACTCGTATTGTCGCAAAAAATCTGTCTGCCCGAGGCTTCCTCATGCGCTACCGACGAGACAATATTCCCGTCGTCCCAGAACTGGCAGATTACGAAATTGCGCTGGAGGCAATCTGGAACGAATCTTTCCAGTACCTCAAGGATATGAAGGAGAGTAGAAATGGCGACTGTTTTGACTTGCTTGGAGTACTGTCTTTCTGCTTCCCTGATGCGATTCCAAAGACGCTTTTTGCGACTGAGCAGCCCGATGACTCGGAAGGCGTCACTCCGATATTCCACGACAAACAAAACAGGTTAGTTTTGCGCTTACTGTGCGTATTTCGTTTCCACTTCCTTACGCTGCAAAAATCAGATACGAAGAGGCATGTGAGATGCTTCGAAAGTCTGGTCTCATAGACTACGACAAGGACTACACGTCTATCACCATGCACCGGGTGACCCAAGGTGCCTTTCTCGCCTTTCTGGGCCCCGAAGCTATCCAGTCCTCTTTTTGCCTTGCAGCCAGCTTGATACATCGGGCTTTCCCCAAGCAAGTCGAAGGCCGGTCCCTCCATCTTCAATGGGATGACTGCCGTACCTACATACAGCACAGCAACAAACTGATCAAAGTATACACGGAATCAAGGCTGCCTCATCGTCGGTATCAGCCGCTGCAGCCGTGCGAAGACTTTCTTGAGCTCATGGCTAATGTTTGCTGGTAAGAACAAACTACGTAAGGATGGAACAGAATTCTCTTACGAATCTAACGTTTTCTAGGTACCTTGTCGAAAGTGGCCAAGACTCTGAGTGCCAGCGTCTATCCGAAATTGCACTAAAGGCCGTCGGGCCCAATACCTATCGTTACGCGCATTTAAACAACTCGCTCTTTGCCATGTCTTGGTTTCAGAACGATCTGAAGAGTGCGTTTAAATATTGTGGTATCGCTGCTTCTTCGATGAAGGCCCACAGACCCGAGACATCGGAGGAGTATCTAGGAATACTTTCCAACAAAGCCAGCTTGTTGGCGTCGGATGGAAAAGATACAGAGGCCCTAAAGCTCTACCTTGAGGTGGAAGAGACTCGTAAGAGGTACAATTATCCCCAAAATATCGCCCTCGCCTTTATCAATCTTGGGATTGGTCGTTTGAAGAGCAAAATGGGCGAGTTCGACGATGCTGCAACAAGACTCGAGGCGGCTCGAAGTATAGTACAACACGAGCATGGACCGCACGGAAAATACATGCAGCAGTAGGTTTATCATGGATAGACTCTTCTGGTCTTAGTCGTTGCTAACCAGATGGTGTCCAGAGTGCATTTCGATCTTGGCAATCTCGAGCTCAGAAGGGGAAGTTTTCCTGATGCAGACAATCATTATGTTATCGGTCAGGAAATCCAGAGGAAAGAGAGCGAAAGTGATTTTCTCAACTCCAGTTTTCTTTTCAAAAGAGCTTGCATCCAGTTGAAACTCGGATTCCCCATTTTTGCACGGCACGTTCTCTCTCACATATTGAAGTATGTACCACCTACTAACAGTTGCAGCCGTTTACTGGACAGTGCTTTGAGCCATTCGGTGAAGAACCACCATGAAGGTGAAGAAGCGCGAGTGTTGAACAAACTCGCCGACCTCAGCAATAGCTCGCCTGATGCCTCTTCCTTTCGAGAGAGAGCCAATCGCCTTAAGTTGGCTTTGGAAAAGAAATTTGGGATCGCACAAGATAGGAATGCTTCGAAGTTGGATCAGTATGATAAGCTTGTTTGTGTTGTGTATCGGTAAATGTTCAGGTCGGAAAGCGTACAGATTTTTATGACATTTACAGGCGGCAATTACTGTACAGTCATTTCGTCAATTCTTAGAGTACCAAAAACTTAGCAGCATCCTAAGAATTACAGTCTTTGTATCGATATAAGAAGTGGCCTACTGAGGTAAAGCTCAACATCTTATATAACCTAGAACCCGGGCCTTTGATAGACAGAAAGCCACAACGTCTTGTGACTTTCGTTTAAGGCTGCCGATCCTCTCGAAAATGAAACAGAAAACATAAAGAGAGAGAGAGCTTGATCACAGTAGAATTTTGACAGAACTAAAGAGCAGGCAGGCCCATGAGTCTGAAAAATTTACGACGGCGAGTAACAGTACTTTTATGAAGATACATTCGTCGTGGAGGTGAACTGGGGAGGTTCTTGCGCTCATAGAATTCGGCTTCAAACGCTCTCAACAGCTGCAATAATTTATCCTCACCATTGGCTTTCGTAAACGCCACTAGGCCAATGGGTCGGTTGTTGTAGTCCAGGGACTTCTGTAGGGGCATCGTGGCCGAAGGATAGCCTATCGTTCATCAGCAGTATGATTAGGCTGTAACAGTTGCTGCAACGTACCCGCAGCAGACACTAGTAAATTCACAGGAGAGTCAGCTGGCGCGATGATGACATCCACGTCAAAATCATCGAGTGTTTTGTCAATCCCAAGGGTTCTGCTGGTTTTTAAAGCGTGCTCAAGCAGAAGGTCAACTTTTTCCTTTGGCAAGTTCATGCCGGCAGCAGCAAGAAGCTGGGCTTGGTTGCCGTAGTCTGTTTCATTAGGACAAGTCGCACCACCTGCTTTTTATTGGAATTGCTTACTTTTTGGGAGTTCTTTGTTTGCGTGCTTTTCGTTATATTTTATGATATCGTCAAGGCTGTGCACTTTAGATTTAGCCAAGGAGTCGAGATACCTTTGTATCTCCTGTTTAAAGCAAGCGGCTGTGCCTATCAGTGCCAAAATAACGAAGACTATTGATAAAGGGGGGAAGTAGCACCTTGAATGGCGTAGAAGCTGTTATACCCGCCAATTTCGAGTTCATCGACTGATATCAAAGACACTTCCTTGGATGACTTTGCCAAATCGCCGAGTTTCTCGTAGGCTGACCGCGTTTCTTTTACCTGTAATAATCTGTGAATGTTTACGCTAGAGTACCAGACTTCGAGACTTACAATTTGGGATGTGGCCGTCTCGACAGGCCGTTGCAGGTCTGGGCCAAAGTACCAATCCTCTGGAGAAAGAAAACCGAGTTTCATATTGTCGATGCTACCAGTTAGAACATCGGAGTATGAATGGTCCCGTTTTTCGAATGGGACCATAACGTCCAGAAGGTTGGCAAGGTCGCAAACCGATTTGGCCATTGGTCCAGCAGTGTCGAAATGCTGAGAGATGGGGATCAGGCCATTTTGGGAAACCAAACCAATGGTTGGTCTAAGCGCGTATAACGCTGCCCGAGTGCTTGGCGTGATCAACGAGCCACCTGTATCCGTCCCAATGGCCAAAGGAGCATAGCCAGCGCTAATGCCAACAGCACAGCCAGTTGAAGAGCCGGCAGGTGACTAAATTTTAGGAATGGACCGTATTAGGAGCAGACTATGGCAGGGCAGGAAAGGTGTCATCGGGCCTTCACATAAATGGTTGTCATACCGAGTGTCCCAAAGCACCATCCGAATAGTCCAAATTGCGGACATATACCGACCGGCATTGTCCACCTATGGCAGACCACCCTGCTGTTATATCATGTCCCCTATAGCGTACGATATGGCATTGTTAAACATGGGTTTTAGTGATTTAGCATGCTGGGAAAGCTGAGTTCATTACGAACTTGAAACCTGCCAGTTCCTATAATGGTGTAAGCAAACTGCTGTCACAATACGGACACAGCATTGCTGGGGTTTAGCTTACCGACAACTGGGCTTTTCCGATGATGATCATTCCAGCTTCGAGAACCTAATTTACAGGAGGAATACGTAAGCTCTCAGATATTTGTTGGGGTTTTGTTGGCGGCTCGACGGACTCTATCAACGACATCTGCGTTTTTCGCAGGACGCGACCGTTTAAGGGCCAGACTGCCTCCAGTCGTTTTCATGCCCAGTTTCGGATCCGTCGCGATGTTGTCCTAATTGGGAAGCTTAGCGACAGGTAGGAGAACAGAAAGAGAGATCGAGAAATACCTTTATAAGGACTGGGATTCCATAAAGCGGACCGCATTTGAAGCCCTCTTTCCTCTTGCGATCGCACTCGGCCGCTTGGCGTTGCGCATTGGGATTCGTTTCTAATACGGCATGCAAGAGACCATCGTATGTGTCGATCCGTTTCAGATATATCTTGACAAGTTCGACACTTGTTACCTCATTAGCCTCCAAGCGGCTCTGAAGATCTTTGGCAGTGTCTTTAAGCGGGTCGACCGAAGTTTGTTTGACACGGCTAGGTAGTAGCCCAGACAAGCTACAGCAAAGACCTTGCAGAAGTCCTACTGAAGAGACTGGCATGATGATACATCTGCTTGATGTGCGATTATGGACGCCAGGCGATTTTCTATTTTTGTTTTTGTTTTAGGGGACGTATTAGCAAAGCACACTTAGGGATCCTACACCGTACTTATACAACCATGTAATTTTTATTGTATTTATCGTTTTTAATGCCTTGGCATCCGCTCGCCTGTTCAACCTAACCCCCTCTTTGGCCCTGTTCCAGTTAAAATCCTACAATTTTTCCGTATTATGTTGTACATACTAGCTTAAGATGTCGCCTTGTACATGGGGAGGGGGGGGTGGTCAAAGGATATGCAGCTAAAATAACGAGTCAATGGTTTAAATACTTGCAACTTGGGCAAGAATGAGTAGACGTTGGGCCCATTTTTTCATCACTTCAACGCAACTTATTGCTGCCACATCTGTCCCTAGCTATGAACTGCATACGCTACTTGTATAGCTCCTTCCACCAACTGTAGAAAACTAAAAACAAGCGAGATCACACCGAAGATCACCACTGCCCAGAACGTATTAAATCGAACTATGCATGCATGTTAGAGGATTCAGGTAACACCATTTAGAGCCGATTGTCTTACGAAGGTCCCTCCGGTCGTTCCACAATGTCCTCCAGTCGCTTGGATTTTTCTTGAGAACAAACTGTTGGATCTTTATCATCCTTTCGCCAAAGAAAGGGAAGTCTTGGTGTACTGAGTATTGCTGGGCGATTTCCATGGCCTCTATGTATTCGTACGTTGATTCCTTCCCGCAGTCTTTCTCACAGAGGCTCTGCAGGAGTGGATCGATTATGATTCTGGACGAAGCATCACCTCGGTATTGCATATGCCTTTTTGCAGCTGTCCGTGACCTTTTGTCTTGTCCAAAGAGGATTCTGTAAGACAGCAGAACTTCTCGATATATACCGAGCGCTGTGTAGTCGGTCATGGCCCTGGTTCCAGAATCTACAGGATCCGAAATAAACAACCTGGTCAGGGTCAGTTGACCCATTTGGGTACCGCATGCGAATCAGATTCGCGACTGATGAAATTGTAGTGTTACCTCGAGATACTTGCTGCCAGGGATTTCTCGGTTTGTATATCTCGGGATGTGGAACAGCGGCACATAAGCTTGCAGAAGGAGGGAAATCGGAAAATGCGCAATTTTCGGGTCTTCTCATCAAAATCCAGATGTAAACTGATGCAGTCTACAAGAACGGGCCTTATGCCGGCAATAGAGTGTAGGGTATAAAAGTTAAGATAGCTGACGACCAACTGCTCCTGAAATACATCCCCACGGGAATGGTCGTTTGGTGGGCGTATGCATGGCCGTGGCACAAGATCGCCATATTGGAGCAGCATGTAGCGAAGAGAGATCGAACTGTTGTCCTCGATGACTACGCGTTTTTTGAAGTAGACACCGGTCTCGAAGACGGCTCCTTTGTAATCTGCTGATTCCAGAACAAGAGCCGGCTCTTCGTATGTTGTTACGATTGACGGCTGATAGACCATAGACAGCCAGCCGACCATAGAAAATAAAATTGTATAGGCTGCATCTGTGTTGATGGTCAAGTCTAGAAACGCAGACTGTGTGGTGAGACTTTCCCGAAGTAATTCGAGAGTAGGCGTATCAGAGGCTGCAAGACTTTTAGCGACCTCTATCAACAGGTTAAGAAAGTCTTCCTTGAATTGCATTTGTTCAATAAGGTCATTCCTAGCTTCAACCTCTGGGAGACGCAGAAGAGGCTTGAGGCGTGCTGAGTATGATTCTAGCAGCTTGAGGTAGAAATCGAACTCTGTGTTTCTGTCCTGGCCATTATGGCCGCTTGTCAGGACAGAAAAAAATTCACTTTTCAGACTGCTATACTTCGGTTCTCGTGGGACTTTAGCAGTGAGTTCAGCGACCAGGTACTGCATACAGTAGTGAAACATTGCTGCATACCGCTCAACTCGATTGGGCTCGCCTCGGCATCTGTCGGCGACCGGATCCTAGCCCAAATGGACGGCGCATTCGAACACGACGGCCTTGTGTGGAACAGATTGGCGAGCGCCCACCTTTGATGCATCCGAGACATGTTCGACTCTTTGAGACACGTCCCCTGTCGTATACCGACTCATACTGACCGATACTACGGAGTACAGATTCCAACAAACACTTCAAGAAAAACCGTGACCGAGGGCATATATTTTATATGAAGAGATATAGGCTCCGCCCTTTAGGAGAAAGGCGACATAGAAGACGCAGCGGTGCAAAGCACAACCTTGTGGTGCAGCCGGCCGCCAAGCAAGCCCACGTAGCAATGCAAGATGAGATTCGCTGCG
Organism: Grosmannia clavigera kw1407; assembly: GCF_000143105.1. NCBI lineage: Eukaryota > Fungi > Ascomycota > Sordariomycetes > Ophiostomatales > Ophiostomataceae > Leptographium > Leptographium clavigerum. The sequence goes on along the minus strand of NW_014040837.1, from coordinate 1,298,233 downwards.
CCTAGTTCGGAAAATAGGCGTGTTAGGCCTCAATCGCCCTTCATCCTCAATTCGTGTGGGGCCAATACTGTATTTACCAGCCAGCACCAACATCTGCATTGTCCCTAAATACTTCATCTGTTCCTTATTCGCCTTCTATCGTGGTCCAACCGCCGCGAGCAGCCACAGTTGCTCTGATATCACCATCCTGAAATATCAGTAAGCATGTCAAAGCCAAATTGGCACCTGTTTTAGCGGAAGTCACCTGCATTTCCCGTTCCTAAGAAGGCGGTTAGAAGCCTCCGAGGTTGACGGAGCCAAAGTCATGCTTTGACGGGATAAGGACAACTGTCGGCTTATCCGACTCAGGCTCCACAGAGAACCACTCCTTCCAGGGCTGGACCTTGTCGGTCTCACGTTCAGGATAACCCTTAACACGGTCCAAGAGAGCGGCGGCACTCTTAACTTCTGAGGTATGAACCTCACCTTTGTCGGTGTCCATTTTGCGTGCGTATGATGTCAGCGTCACTTTAAAGCTCACGGGAATTTGGACTCAAACAGCCCAAATCCTCACATTCTGCCACCTTTTGTACAAAATCTGACTTGTGAAGAGCCGCATGTTGTCTTGCGGCTCTTCATCAAACGATGCTTATTTGCTGTGCCTGTTGTATCATGGGAGCAGACTACGCGAGGCAGGCCTCATAGACGGATAAGCAAGGCGGCTTCGATTGGTTCTCTTTCGACATTCTTTTGATCCGGTGTGAAATGCACATTGATGTTACAGCAGTTGGAGTGCACAATTCGGGGCTTTGAAATATGTGGTGTGTGCCAGGCGCATTTAAGTGGCGGAAATTACACTAAAGCTCAGCGTGCTAGCTGCTTAGAAGGCGCAATACTGCACATTTGCTGCAGTAATGGCCTCACATCCGTTTCCAAGGCAGGACACTGGATTGGAAATAGTCTCGTGCCATCACACATTATATTCTTAAATCTGCACAAATTGCACATTCACAAGGCGCAAAGAGACGGCCATCTGGTGTATCATTATAGCAACGGGGGTGTGCATAATATAATCTCGAGAGAAGTGCAAAAAATGAAACCACTTTATCAGCAGGAGGATATGTGGTCGCTCAAGAGGCGCTCCTCTTCCCTCCTTGTGATAACAATGGTCCTAGTCTCAATGCTAACTCGTTCCTGGGCCGTTTCCGGGGCTTCAGGATTTTGAAAGGAGATATGGGGGCACACTGTTGTAGTGTCAGTGATTTCGTGTAAGAAAAACAACACGAACGGATGGATCTACAAACATAAGGCGCCTTTTCCCCCATCCGAGTCGTACATAATCATGAGGAAGGGTTCGTCTGGCTTCATCTTCTCGAGCCAGTACCACTTCTGATTGCGGTTGTGCCGGACGTAGTAAATCTCGCCAATCCTGGTAGGAATAAGTCGATCTCCTGCGATCAGATCGCCATTGTCTACCGTTCGGTAGTCGCAGACAGCGAGAGGGTTATCTTCTATCTCTGGAATCAGACCGCGCCATGTGCTTGGACCTGTTAGCCTGTGGGCAGAGTGACATGTAATGTTGTGCAATTTTACTTGAAAATGCGAAACCTGTATCCTGGGCTGGTGAGATATGTCGCTTTCGCCTCGTCGGAAAGATAGTTGTCTATCGATCGTGGACCGCTGTCAACTGTAAAATCTGTGTGTGCACCAATAGCAGGACCTTCGACGAGAAGAGGGTCAGACAGATCGTACACACGCCTAGAGAACTGCTGGTTCTTTCGCAACTACACAATAGGTTATAGATGCCCTAAATAAGTCTGAGTTCAGGGTGCAGGCCATGGTGAACTGACACGAGCTTCAAAGCAAAAAACATAATCCGCATTGTACCTCTTTTGCAAGAGTTCCTCCGTCTCGTTCTTGTAAGCTTGGATGGCTTCTGCGGACATCATGAGCCGGTCTGTCAGCCGGGAGGCATGATGCACAATCTCAAAGCCGCAGGTCTCCAGACGGAAGTTAGCTTCCCTTCCACGGATATTACCAATAGGCACATCTTGTTCGGAGAACTCGAGATTGTCTTTTTTGGCGAGACTTTCCAGCTCGGCTTCAGTAGCTGTTTCGTAATCAAATCCAGCAGGAGGTCGACGAAGTTCATAAAATGGCTTTTCAGTCCTATATCGAGGTATGTCGGAGAGAAAGGATAGAAGCGCTGTAAGCTTTGCAGAAGCCATGATTCCAGCCAAAAAGTTGTTTCTGATTTAAAACGGCAGCTTAGAAATTTATCCTTAGGCTCAAAGCTTACACATAATTATACTTTCTGAATGACGGATAGATACCCTCAAAATTAGTAAGTTTATTTGAAATTTATTTTTGTTATGGCATCTGGTCCTAGGTCTTCAAGCTTGAAGAGTGAGTCAATACGACTCTGTTGATAACACGCCTCTGCGTGAAACTAGCAGTCTTGTTAAACCAAAAATGCACAAGAAAGCACACGATTAGGGTCCGAACTTCTCATTGGTAATGCGGCTCTGTGCGGCTCTGTGCAGCTCTGAGAAAAGCCGCTTCATCGGTTATGGTTCGTGACTTTAGGGGCATATATTGGGCGTAGCTTCAAGCCGAGACAAATGTTTGTCTGTATAGAGGCCAGCAATAAATGTTATAAAAACAGAGAGGCAGGTTCTCCGTCCTATCTTGAACTACCAGACCGACTAGACACAAGAAATATGGCAGTGATCTGTTTTGATCCTCTGACTGTGACAGTCCAAATGCTGCAAGAGCTTCTGGCACAAGGCATTTCCAGCATTGATCTGATTGACGTTTACCTCAGGCAAATTGAGTGCCATAACAAGAATGGCTTCAAACTGAATGCAATTATTTCCACGGCGCCTCGGCGAATCCTCGAAGAACGGGCCGAGATGCTCGATACAGAGCGAGCGAACGGCCATATCCGGGGTCCGTTGCATGGGATTCCTATTGTTGTCAAAGACAATATAATGACAGACAGTTCACTTGGCATGGACACAACCTGCGGATCCTACGCGCTAGTAGGTGCCAAAGCAAAGAACGCACCCATTATCAGCCGTCTGCTGGCGGCAGGTGTGATAATTCTGGCCAAGGCAAACCTCTCTGTGAGTGAATAAGGGGCACTTGCATGTCGTCCAGCTTCATAGTTGCTAATTTGTCCTTTTCCCCCAGGAATGGGCGGGCTCCAAAGGATATGGGATAGCGACGGGGTGGTCGGCCATCGGTGGCCAGACACAGACACCGTATGTGCTCGGTGGGTATGTTTTGGGAGACAAGATCCTAGGCCACAGCGCTCCAGGAGGTTCGTCTTCGGGTTCTGCTGTAGCTGTGGCCGCCGGTTTCGCCCCTCTGGCTCTGGGGACAGAGTCTGATGGCTCCATCACACAACCGTCTGGAAGGTCCTCTCTTTACGGAATGAAGGTGACTGTTGGTGCCTTGAGCACACAGGGCACGTCACCACAATCTCCTCTGACCGACAGCCTTGGTGGCATGGCCAAGACCTCACAAGACCTTGCCGATTTGATCGGCGCAATGATGGAGACGAGCTACTCCGCCTTCCTGACTGGGTCCTGGGAAGGCCAGAAAGTTGCATTTGTGGAACCAGAAGCATGGGAGCTTCATCCGGCCGTATGTGCCAGGGAAGACAGTGTCCGGAATAAACAGGTAGGAGTCCCTTGCATCGCTATCGAGGCCACGGCACTTTTCTGACAAGAGAAACTTAGTTGCGAGAAATGAAAGACGTAGCCAAGAAAATCCAGGCACAGCAGGCGGCAGTGACGGAAGGCGTGGTTCTGCTGCAGGCGGATGAGATCAGCCACAACGGTAAAGATGCCCTAGAGCTAGTCTGGAACTTTGATCTGGCCGGAGGGATAGATTCATTCCTTGGTGAATATACTGAATCTGAAGTGCGAACTGCCGAGCAGCTGATCCAATGGAACAAAGAACATATGGATCTAGAGTTGCCGCCAGGTAAGAGCTCCTGTCATTGGCGTCTCACTCGAAGGATTGGCTTACCCACTGCTGATTTGATGACAGAGTTTCCAGCACAGCAGCAATTGGAGAATACGGTGAAATGCAAGCTGACACAAGAGGAGAGAGACGCCATAGCTGAATTCATTCGCCACAAGGCCCGGAACGCTTTTGACCGGATTCTTGGAGAAGGTAAGGCCACGGTTCTGATGGGGCCTCTGGATGGCCGCATCGTCACAATTGCTGCAGCTGCAGGTTATCCAGCCGGCGTGGTACCGCTGGGATATGCAGATAACTTTAATGGCAGGGCGTACGGCATGGTTATTGTTGCCAAAGCAGGCGGCGAAGGTGATATTTTAAGGGCTATGAGTGCATGGGAGAGTAACGCGATAGGAAAGCGAGTGGCACCTCCGCTGCTCGCCAACAAGGCGGAATTGTAATGTCTTTCGAAGTTGGAAGTTCTTTTACACGGTTGCCTAGCGGGTGGCCTCGATGTTTTAGCACAATAAAGACAGCAACCTGCTCGGGCGATTCGATGACATAATCAAGCGCCCCCGCCTCATGTGGCGGTAAGCTGTTCTGGGAAGGGACCGTGCTAGCCGTGGTTCCGGTGGAGAGGGGCAAAGTTGCAGTGGCTAATTACGTCGCAGGCTGGACCAGGAAGCTTCCCCCAGACTTGAAACGTCTTTGACGCAACCGAATTGTGAACATTACCTGGACAGAAGCGATCTTGCTGTAATTACTGTTGATTCTGCCTTCTGGGAGGGCCATTTGCTTGTAGATAGCACGACGGAGAGCATCGAGGTAAGGCCGACAGCGACAAGAGCTATCGATGGTCTTATGATGCAGCGCTGACAAGGACACATCTCCAGAGACAGCTGCCTAACTTCACAGAATCACCAGCTGCAAGAATCAAATACCGAACCGGACTGCCTAATACGATCACTCTCTATTGATCCTCGCTTCTGATCCGAGCCGCAGGCGGTAGATTATCATCGACCAACTCGTCATCGACAGCAGTAACAAGGCACAATGGATTTGCGAGGCAATCTCTTTGGCAACAAAGCCCGTGGCGGCGGGCTTCCCGGACGTCCAGGCGGCGGCGCACCACCACCGCCCGGCTACGATGGAGGAACACGGGGCTACGGGGCGCCGCAGCAACGGGCACCAGTCGGCAATTATGGAAGGGCCCCTCAACAGGCGCCGACACAGATGCAGCAACCGCCACAACAAGGGTATGGGGGTGGCGTGCGATTGCGGCTGGCCAAGGTGGACGACAAGACGCTGCAGCAGGTATACATCTTCACCAACGTGTGTGCGGTGTCGCCGCGGGACTTTCCACCGTCGCGCGATGGATCGGACCTGTATCTGCGGCTGACGGGAAACATGCTGGACGGCGACTTTGTGGTGACGGCACGGCCGACACCGGGATTTCCTGACGGCTGCATTGCTCTGTCAGACCCACAGCGGACGTGGCTGCGGGTGGGCATGATGGACGAGCTGATCGGCGAGGTGTACAGCCCGTTTGCTGCAGGCGGCAGCCAGGCGTATCTGGGCACGATGGACGTCGAGATCGGATTTGCGTCGGCCAAGAAGGTGACGGACACGACGTACGACCAGGACGCGCTGGCCGACGTGATGACCAAGACGTTTGCCAACCAGATCTTTGCGCCGGGTCAGCGGCTGCTGTTGGACGTGCACAACATGCCGCTTTCGCTGGTCATCAAGACGGTCCAGCTGGCCGACCTGAGCATGGAAAAGGCCAGCGGAGCGGCGGCGGCGGCGGCTGGCGCAGCCACGCGCACAGATCCGGGTGCCCGTGGCATCCTGGTGCCGCAGACGGCCATCTCGTTCTACAAGAACGCCGGCTCGCCGATCAAGCTGTCCGGGTCGACGAAGCGGGCGGCCGCCAACTCGATCATTGCGCCCGACTTCAAGTTCGAGGACATGGGCATCGGCGGCCTCGACAACGAGTTCTCGACCATCTTCCGTCGCGCCTTTGCGTCGCGCATCTTCCCGCCCGGCTTGATCGAGAAACTGGGCGTACTGCACGTCAAGGGCATCCTGTTATACGGGCCGCCGGGCACGGGCAAGACGCTCATTGCGCGCCAGATCGGCAAGATGCTGAATGCACGAGGTACGTGTGCAACAGCTGTCTGGGAAAAATTGGGTTTGCTGGGCGATATTGACTGGCGCAGAGCCCAAGGTGATCAACGGACCGGAGGTGCTGAACAAATATGGTACGTGGACACGAGAGACACTGGCGATCAGCTAGTTTCATATCTGACAGCAGCGCAGTCGGTCAGAGCGAGGAGAACATCCGAAAATTATTTGTAAGACCCAGGCGCGTGCGCGTTCAAAGACAGGCAGATCCGTGCTGACGATGGGATAGGCCGATGCCGAGAAGGAATACAAGGAAAAGGGAGACGAGTCGCAGCTGCACGTGATCATCTTCGACGAGCTGGACGCGGTGTGCAAGCAGAGAGGCTCGGGAAGCGGTGGCACAGGTGTGGGCGACAGCGTCGTGAACCAGCTTCTGAGTAAGCTAGACGGTGTGGACCAGCTGAACAACATCCTGCTGGTTGGCATGACCAACAGGAAGGACATGATCGACGACGCTCTCCTGCGTCCGGGTCGTCTGGAAGTGCAGATTGAGATCTCGCTGCCAGACGAGGAAGGACGCGTGCAGATGTACGTGCTGTTCCCCTCGTTCTGTCACCTTTGCTCCGACTGACCTGTCCGCAGTCTCAAGATCCACACGGCCAAGATGTCCAAGAACGGCATCCTCGACCGCGATGTCGACATTGATAAGCTAGCTTCGAAGACCAAGAACTTTAGCGGTGCCGAGCTGTCTGGTCTGGTGAAGAGCGCCACCTCGTTTGCGTTCAGTATGTCCTAGCTTTTTCTCTTCCCTTTTGCGGCATTGACAGCACCCGGCTAACCGTGCAGACCGACACATCAAGGTGGACACGATGGCGGGCATCAGCGACGATGTGTCGCAGATGAAGGTCAACATGAGCGACTTTGAGAGCGGCTTGACAGAGGTCAAGGCGGCCTTTGGCGTGTCGGACGAAGAGCTTGAGGAGGCGCTGACATACGGCATCATCCACTACTCGCGCACCATTGAGAACATCATCCGGGAGTGCGAGGTGTACGCCGGCAACGTGCGGCAGCTGGACCGACTGCGGCATCTGTCTGTGCTGTTGGTGGGTGTTTCTTCTCCCCCACTGCCTTTTTTTTTTTTTTTTTTTTTTTTTGGTAATCGTGTCGCTGACATCTACAGCACGGTCCTGCTGGCAGCGGAAAGACGGCTCTGGCTACACATGTGGCTATCAAGAGCGGATTTCCCTTCATCAAGGCTGGTACGTGTTCCATTCTCTTGTCATGATCCGACTTATGCCACGATACTAACAACACAGTCACTCCCGAGAGCCTGGTGGGCTACTTCAACGAGGCCGGCAAGAAGGACTACCTGCACAAGGTGTTTACGGACGCGTACAAGTCGCCGCTGAGCCTGTTGATCCTGGACAACATTGAGCGGCTGATTGAGTGGAACCCGGTGGGCCCGCGCATGTCCAACGTGATGGTGCAGGCGCTGCTGACGCTGCTGCGGGCGCCACCGCCCAAGGGCCACCGGCTTCTGATCCTGGCGACGACATCGCGGCGTTCTGTGCTCGACCAGCTGGACATGACCGAGGCCTTTGATCGCCAAGTGGCCGTGCCGGCCGTGGCTGACACGACCGAGCTGGCGGCTGCCCTAACGCAGTTTGGCGCCTTTAGCGACACGGCTGACGTTGGTCAGGCCATCGACACCGTGCGCCAGTACAACGGCGGTGGCGATCACGTCGGCGTCGGCATCAAGACGGTGCTGACAATGGCCGAGTCGGCGGCCATGGTGGACGACGCAGCCGGCTGGTTTGCCGATCAGCTGGGCCGGGCGATGGCGGCGAACAATCCGGGAAGTGTGTAGATGGGGGAAGAAGAATAGGAGAAAGAGAATAGGAGAAAGAGAATAGGAAGAATGAGAGGGATAGATTAGAGCCATGTCATCAACGATATTCCGTCTGAGCAAAGGCGTGCCAATCTGCGTGCAGAAAGCAAAAGTAGAATATTGGAGGCCATTCTTCTCCTTTGTGCATGCAGCAGTGCAACGTCAGCCATTCAGCTGCCGGAAGCCCGGCTTCCGATTTGTGTGGAGGGCCTCCATCTTCATCTCGTGCGTGTCTCCTTGCCTTGATCCATATCCGTCGTAATACGGAGTACTCTCGCCACACAGAGCCTGCCTCTTGACCTGCGGTAGTCTGTTCTCTGCTGGCCCGAATTGACCAGTCGTCTCGTCCGCCCCCCTTTGGACCCCCTTTTCGCTCTCCACACCACCCTGCTCTCCCGACAAATTGGCTCCTGGGTTTGCGCCGGCGTCCTGGCCACGCGAGAGAGAAGGCGTTAGAATGAAAAAGAGGATTCGATGTGGCGAGCAGCCTGGCGTCCGGCCTCTCTTGTCAGCACTAGCCATGCAGCGAATGGATAGGAGGGCACATGCCGAGGATACGTGCGAGTCCAGCGAGTATTATCGTACTCGTAGGACAGTCAGTTAAAGCGAATAATGAATTGGGAGTTAAGAAATTGGGTTTCCATGTTTGCGTCCGCACCCTGTCTTGTTTCTTTTTTTTAACTCATCACATTGGCGATGGGATCGACTGCGTCGTAGCTCGATGAAGAACAAAAGAACCATCAACTTTCCCGTATCTTGATCCTGTATGTACCCCTGCCGGCATCTTACTGGACTGGGCCCCGGCCACGAGACTCTACGACGCACGTCGCAGTTTGAGGAATGAAGCCCTCGGCTCCAGCGGAAATAGCGGGACGAGACAATGGCTAACATAAACGAGCACATCGGCTGGACCATCTTTCTGCATCGGGGGTAGCGGCACACGGGGAAGGACAGGTCAGGTCGCTGGGCCGTCTTTGACGGCTAGTGGACCATTCGGCCTGCCAAAGCCGGCCAAAGCTCCGGCCGCTGTCTGCCCTCGTGCATGCTCGAGTCTGACATGTATCTTACCAGTCACTCGGCCTGATTTCCTCCCAACGACCCTGTGAGGCACCAGGGGCTTTGGGGCGAGCCGATTAGAGTTGTCAAACAAATGGCCCTCGCCTGACTGCCCTGGAGATTGCAGGGTTTGCTAGTCATCCCAAGGGTCTGGCACAGTTGACATCCCAGTTTCCTGCTGCTCGCCCATTGTCTGTTGCGTCTTCTTTCATCTCTCCATCTTCTCCTTGGCCCTCGTCTCCTCGTCTTTCTCCACGGCCATGGGCTCATTTCCCAGCAGAATTGCTGCTGTGCGAAAGTACCGAGTATAGGCTGCACTGGACGGAAAACTCCGACACTGTCGATCATTTCCGTACTCGTCCGCAAAAGGCCAAGGCTCTGCCCGCCCCCTGTGCATGAGTATGTAAGCGGCGAAAGAGCGCAGCCTGCCTCGTGCCATGCTACTATGTATGTATCTCACAACCTGCAGATCGCGTCTGCGCATGGGCTCCCCTGATGAGACCGCCAATGACATTGTAGCAGCGCCAAATGGTGGTGATGCAGGTGCAGGTGCATCAGCCACCGGCAGGCCGTCTCCGTCGTGCAGAACGGACATGCACAGCCTGTCGACGAGAAATCACTCGTATCGTACGAGTCGCAGTCGGATTTTCGCCTGTTGGTTTGTGTGTGGGGCTTGTGCCGACCATTGGAACTAGTGCACGTTGTGCATAACGGCGCATGACCAGGTCTGAGCATTGTGCTTGAGTCTGTGCGGAGAAGACCGACTTGTGTCGGGTGTCTCCTTCCTTTCGTCTTGTCTTTGTGCGACGCAAGACACAGAGCAGTCGCTCGGTGTAGCTCTCAGCCAACGATCGGCACTGTGGGCACACAGAATGCGACTGGCGCCCCTGCCTGTAATTACAAGTACCTAAAGGACCCCCCCAAACTGGCGTTCCCAGGCCACCATGGTTCCACCCGGCTGACTTCTCCGTGATATACCAGCTTCTCCATACGAGAATGGAGTACTTTTTTCCCTCTCTTATTCCCCGGTACTCCGTACTCCGAACTTTGCCCAGCCAGACAGCCGGCGTCTGCCGTAACTCCATGGCCTAGCTGCCGCTTCTCACCTGACGGAGCATAATGGGCAGCCAAGCCTCTCCCTGTCATGACCCCCGCGGCCGTAAGATTCCACGTACCGAGTACTCGTACTATGCATTCGTGTGCAGCCCTCTCCGGCCCTCCTTTTGCTCGCTGGTCACATGTGCACTCTGTCGCACCTGCAGGAGCTCCAAGTTGTATCTTATTATGCAAGATACGTACTCCATATCTTACTTGCTCCTGCCTAAAGCCCACAGCTGGGCCGGGCTTAGGGCCCGCTATGTTATTTTCAACGAGCGCTAGCGCGCCTAGCCTTTCAGGCGGCAGGAGCAAGCCTCTCCTTCTGCCTGTCTCGTACTCGTATTATTGCATCCAGTCTCGTCCAACAGTCCAGGCTCCCCATCCGAAGTTGTTGCTGTGGGGCCTGCACACTGCCCAGACAGGGCTCTCCCCTTGCCAGTGTCGCCGGGCCCTGGCCTATGGACACGCTCCGTTCAGCCTGAGGGCCTGCCGCGCCCGCTCTGCATGCCCTTGGTCGGCGTCGTGTCGTCAAACGTATCTTACTCCGTAATATGCATCTTGTAATCATACAATCTACGGAGTGCTCTGGGTGCTACCAATCCCGCTTTTCTCCACCAGGCAAACCGGCTGCCTCGAGTCCAGAAACCGGCTGTTGGAAGCAAGTACGACTACGACTACGTGCAAGAACGCGCAGGAGCGGCTGGAGAGTTAGTGCTAACCTTACCGCTTCTTCCACGCGTTGGCCGTGTCCCTCTCTGCGCACAAACCCCCAATTCCACCCCCCTCCCAACCTCCACCCATCGCCCCTTCCTACTTTCTAATGACAGCCCGCCCTCTCTCCAGCCGCTGCTCCATTCTCCTGCCGCACTGACTCTGCCTGCAGGGAAGGCTCGACTTCTTTCCCTTCCTTTCCTCCCGCGAATTGCAAAATACATAGCACGACTACCCGCAAAAACACCTCTCGGAACGACTCTGGCATTTCGCCCGACGACAATCCTTCAAGCCTACCGTCTTTACCATCCGTCGCCCGTCTTCTGCTCCGCCATCAATGCCTCGCTTCCAAGAACCCGTCGTGGTCAACAACAATACGCTGTCGTCCCCCCCGGCCCGAGGCCTTTGAGGGAGCAGCCACAGCCGCAGCGTATGGGAGCGCAACAGCCGCAGCCGCAGCAGCCACAAAAGCCGTAGCAACAGCAGCAGACATGGAGGCGACTTTTGAACTCCCCATCATGTTCCCTGCCGACCGGGACATGGACGAGCCGGACAGCATCGCGATGCCCCGGGCACGGCCGCAGCAGGGAGACCATTCGGCTGCATCGCATGCCGGATCTCCACGAGAGTCTTTTGAAAACACGGCCCCAAAAGTCAGAAAACAAGGCGGGCGAATCCCATCAATAGCAAAATCTGAAGCCACCGGCTTGGCTCGGAGCAAGGGCTCCCTCCGCGACGCAAAAAACAAGCGAGCCTCGGATCGCCACGCCCCGCGACCCGGAGCACGTCTGCGCACGCGCATCGCGTCCAACAACTCCACGCCTAAGTCGCTGCTGCCAGTAACCGAGCGCCGAAGCCAGGAGGAGAACAAGGCTGACCGGCGGGCCACCACCGACGGTGGTGACTCCGACATCGCTCCGGATGGCTCCTCGGCCGGTCGAGAGTGTCGCCAATTTATCGTGTCGAACGTGGGAAACAACGGCCGTATCTACCTGAGGTAAGTCTTGGGCGCCTGCTACCCTGGCTTTTGGCCACTGGAATTGCAGCTGACACAGGCACACACAGGCCAACTGTTCGACCAGCACACTTGCGCTTCCCTCAGCCCAGCTTTGTCTTCCCTATGACGCCACCCAGCACCGCAGGACTGGACGTCCTCGTACCAGACACAGACAGACGCGACGAACAACAGCAACAGCAACAACAATGGGCGCAGTACCCGCCACAATTATCACCACTCGACGACTCTAGCTTTCTTTATGGCAGCGACTACACCCCAGACGAGTTCTCCCCGACGACTGCGAGAAAAAACCATCTCGGCAACCCCCCTGCGGCTTCTCGTCGTTCGCTTGGTCGCGCTGGCAGCGGCCACCGTCGTGCTATCTCAGACTCGACTGTTCGTGACGCTAGCATTGCTCACGAGTCTGACCCAGGTGGCTTCAAAATCGTCATCACACAACCAGCAGACATGGCCAGGGCCAAGACGGTCGAAGATCTCGAGCAGAAAGACCCTTCAGCACTTATCGAAATCGCCATTCCCACTTGGAAGCTGGGCACGCCACGTTTTACCCCCCGAGGGACTCCTATGTTGCGCGGTTCTTCGTATGCCTCGACAGAGGAAGTTCGCTCCAGCAGACGTTCCTACCAAGCTATTGGCCATCTACCGCTGCGAACAGAGGACATGTCTCCCCGCCGTCTGAACTTTGCCGATGGCCGTATTGGCGAAATATCGTACTCATTGCCCACGTCGCCACGCATGCGGCTACACAGCAGACCAGAGAGCGTCCCTGTTCTCGAATCTCACCAGTCCAACTACTTCGACATCGACCCGTCCATGTTCGACGCTCTCACATTCAAGCCGGCCTGCGACGATCGTTCCGTCGTCCGCTTTTCCCCCGCAACCGGCTCCATTGCAGCTGCCACGCCGCCCCGACTCGTCGCTGAGATTACTTCGCCCAAATTCATGGACTACGACCTCGTCTCCGATTTCTTCCTCACATACCGCGCCTTCCTGGATCCTAACGATCTCCTCCGCATGCTAGTCGCTCGTCTACGCTGGGCAGTCAACCGGGATGATGAGGTCGGTACTGTGGTTCGCGTGCGCACCTTTGTTGCTCTGCGCCACTGGATTCTCAACTACTTTATGGACGACTTTGTTATCGACTACGAGCTGCGCCTTCTTTTCTGTCGGTTGATTAACACCCTCGTTGACGACCTGGCTCAGGGGGATAGCGCCTGCAAGGTTCCCTTGAAGATCCTGGCCGAGTTGAAGAAGTGTTGGCGACGGTCTTGCGCTCAGTACTGGGACGGGGCCGAATTTGATGACTCCGTGGGGTCAGATGTGCCCATTTCGCCGGGCGGAATTGCTGGCCACCGCAACCCTGCCCTGGACCCAAGCTTTTGGGGGCAAGCCATGGCGGGCGATATCTACTTGGACGACCCAAACGGCGAGGGCTATGCGGCGGACTATGGGCCATCCGAAACGATGGACGAGCCGGAAATGTATGACGACTTCGGTGCTGGTAGCAAGCGGACCGGCCATATTGACTCAATGATCCTAGGCGATCGGCCTGCCACACCCGAAAATCAAACCCGCTCGACTGGCGTCGCTGCCCGCAGAGGGGCCTCCTCCCCGTTGAGCGTGACGAGTCTCGACTTTGTCTCCTGCTCGTTTCCGACCAAGAACCTGCGTCTCGTCCAGGCTGGCATGGGCCTTCCACCTGCAGCTCATCCCGTGGACCCGAGCCTGACTTACAGCAGTGCAGGCCCCGTGGCCACCACACCGCGTGCCCTCATGGGAAAACGCGTGCGTCCCAGCCAGTCTACAAACTCGCCACACAAGCGGAGCACAAGCCAGACAGATTCGTTTCGGGAACTTACGGCGGCTTCGGAAAAATCGATGCTGAAAGATACCGACTTTCTGATGACGCTTCCATACGCGGGAAGCCTTGTTCGAGGCGCCGTATTCCCGCCTGGCCAGCCATATGTTGAGGTACTTTCACCCAGCACATACGGCATGCCCGCTCGCCAGACCACAGTCCTCCAGCGTGAATCTCTGGAGCCCCTGGACGCGCAAAAACAGAAGGCGTCAGCCATGTCTGGCCAGGGCATGCGGAGACTGCTGGGTGGTGTTCGCCGGGCTCTCAGTACAAGAGGCCAACCCATCTCTTCGACAAACGGCAACTACATCAACATCTCGCCTATTGGCCCACGTGGGGCCACCATCAACCGTCTTCCCGGCACAGCCATCGTACCGCAAGCTCGGCCGCGTTGCAACGGGGTTCGCTCTCCCGTCCGAATCGATCTTCTTGGTGCCAAGATTGCAGAAGACTTCAGAATGGCGTTGCGCGAGAATGCCTCGGCTGGAACGTCCAAGCAGGACGACGACAGCGTGCTCAATCTTCCGATTCAGATGCTGCCAGAAGAGAAGCCGAGCAGTCCGACTCCGGCGGCGACGTATTCTGGCAGCATTTTGCCCGGCTTCGACGGCCAGGGGAGGGACAATTATCGACCTACCAGAGACACCGGCATCACGACTGGTAGCAAGTCCATCCTGATTTTCGACGACACGCTGGCGCTTGACTTCCCTGTCATGACCGGGGCTTTGCCGGCGTCAGGTCTAACTCTTGAGGCGTTTGGTGCCGATCCGACACCACCGACAACGCCACCAGGCCAGGCTGTGGGCACTCCCAGACGATCGTCGTACATCTTGGGATCACGGGCTTTGCACCCACGGCCGCGCACCGAACCCCTCCCGCCCTTCGTCCCGGATATGGACACCCTGGGCGGTCTGTCCCGTTCGAGCGTCCAAGGAGACGACGTCATGATTCCGTCGTCGGATTTGATCGATTATCTGACAGGGGATGCGGCGTTTGGGCATCAGCCTGCTGGGTCTGTTACATCTATCCCGTCCGTGACGTCTGTTCAGTCGGTGGTGTCACTCGACATTGGGGATGAGGACAGTCATGAGGCAGAGGACAAAGAAGCGGACACATTCAACACGGCCTTGTCGCCCGTTGCCCGTGTGCCGCCCCGATGGACGCGTGGCCATGCGAGGCAGATCTCTAGCCGATCTTATGTGTCGAGCCAGTCGTTCGGTCGACAGCGATTCGCATCCCTATCGGGCGACAAGGCAGCGCGTTCGACCCTTCTGAGCTTTGATGCCACAACATACTCTGAAGCATCTATCGCCGAGTCGACTGAGACAACGGGACCCCGGCCTCTCCGTGTCCTGCGGAGGCGCCCGGGAGGTGACTTGAGAGCGGTGAAGAACGTAGGCGATCTGGACACGGGGCTGCTTCGGCGGTCGCGGTCCGTCGGCTCGCTGACAGCGTACACGGACTCGATTCGCAGCTCACACATGCGCAGCCAAGCGCCCGACTCGGCCAACTTTATCGGCGTGGCATCTCAGGACTTTGCCCATGCACCACGGGACCAACCGGACAGATTTTCGGTCGGGATGCTCACAGAGAAGAAGCCGAAGCGGCAGGTCTCGATGTTCAGCACGCACTCGTCCAAGCCGATGATGCGGCCGTCTTTCGAGGCGGAAGCGCAGAAGTTGGCGCAGATTCCAGACGAGGCTGAGGAGGATGTCGGGGTGGAGGCGGCCCTGCTGAAGCTGGAGGGCCGGTTTGAACCGAAGTCGCTTAGGCTCTCGATAGATTTATCACCAGCAGATGAGTCGAGGCTGAGGAGAGCAGTAGCTCCTCCGCTGAGCGGCCTCATGGCACCGCCGGCTGTGGCTCAGGAAACACAGATGGCGTACCAGATGCGACACGCCGACGTGAGCGACCTGGACTCTGAATACGCTACGACCGAGGGAAGAAAGTCGGCGGCTGCGTCGCCTCCTCCAGAAGTGAGGCCGGCAGTGGTGCCGCGCAGGGCTGAAGATCTGCACTCATTCCTGTCGGAGTCTGGCGAGTCGTACTCGTCGGTACCTCTGCTGGACCGCGGCCTGACGGACGATGGGCGAAGCAGGAGAGCAGTGACGGATGAGTGGGGCAACCGATCGGTCTTTGACGCGGACGACAGCTCGTCAACTCCGACTCCGACAGCAGCAGGCGGTGAGCCGACAGGGTCTCGGTCGTACAACGCGTCGTCGTATGAAATGGTCTGCAAGACGATCAGCCTCGAGAAGATGCGGGCAGGCGACACGATGCCAGGCAGTCCGAGCCAGCGTACGGAGCTGTCGTCGTTCCTGGACGACGAGAGCGACGGTGCGAGCGACCTGTCCTCGGAAATGTCGGCCGACCTCGACAGGGAAGACGAGGTGGATATGTACGGACAGGTGCGGCAGCGGCTGGGCAGGTCGGACACAGTAGTATCACGATTGCCAGCACACGCGCTCGGCGACCCGGAGCTCGAGCCGGTACGAGCATCGCAGACAGACATGCGGGACGGGGCGACGCGCAGCCGGCCGCCAAGTCCGCCGATGACGCTCGTGCAGGCGCTGCGGATGTCGCCACAGACGGCATATGCGTCCGAGATGCCGGAGATGCCAGAGCAGCGGCCGTGGTCGAAGAAGCGGCCGGCGACAGCGCCCGATACTGCGATTCTGAGAGGGTTCAAATCGGCAAGCCACAGCTCGCACCAGAGCCAAGGACCGGATCTGGGGCTGCTCGAAGGAGGAGCGATTAGCCAGAGCAAAGCTGGCGGGCCATCGACGGAGACGGGACGCAAGCTGTCGGTGCACCTGCCGTTCATCCTCGCGTTCGAGTCGGAGATGCTTGCACAGCAGCTGACGCTGATCGAGAAGGATGCGCTGCACGAGATCGACTGGAAGGAGCTGATCGAGATGCGATGGAAGGACGCGGAAAACAGCAACGCGCGGTCGTGGGTGGAGTTTCTGCGCAGCACCGATGCACGCGGCGTGGAGGTGGTGATTGCACGGTTCAACATCATGGTCAAATGGGCGATTTCGGAGGTGGTGCTGACGCAGAACGAGGAGGAGCGGGCGCGCTGTCTGATCAAGTTTATCCACATTGCGGAACACTGCCGGCGGTACCGCAACTTTGCGACGATGAGCCAGATCACGATGGCGCTGACGAGCAACGAAGTCAACCGATTGAGCCGGACATGGAGTCTGGTGCCGAAGCGAGACGAAAGCACGTTGCGCGACCTGGAGGCGCTGGTGTCGCCAACACGCAACTTTTACAGCCTGCGGGCCGAGATGGAGGCCGTGGGCATTGACAATGCCGACGCCGGCTGCATCCCGTTTGTCGGCATCTACACACATGACCTTCTTTTCAACGCACAGCGGCCATCGGAAATTGCCGGCTCGCCAACGACGGCACCTCTGGTCAACTTTGAGCGTTGCCGCATGGCTGCCGGCACAGTCAAGACGCTGTTGCGTCTGGTCGAGGCCAGTGCTCTGTACAGCTTCCAGCCCATCGAGGGTGTCACCGAGCGCTGTCTGTGGATGAGCGCGCTGTCGGACGAGGCCATTCGGAAACATTCCGAGGCGTTGGAGTAGGGAGCAACCACGACGCCATTTCTTCACTTTTCAGACCATTTTCAGACACACATTGTACACTACCGATACCCATCTGTAACGCACAGCCATGTTTAGGCGTTCTCATCCTTATTTCCCATCCCTGTCAACTATACCCTGCATCTATGTCGGTGTTCCTTTCCACAAAGGACCCGTTTGGACATCTGCCAATGCCTTTGCATTGGACAGATGGTCGGGAAGCATATAGAGCGCCAAGCGAGCATATTTATGATTAGTAATCAAGCGATGATTTTTGACTCAAACAACTCAAACAATGGCCACAGGCTGTAGATTGCGCACGAGAGCAGCCAGCGGCTCCGGCCAGGCGGCAGCGGCAGCGGCAACACGGATGGCAGCCACAGTGGCCGGACGCAGGCCCGCGCGCCGGCTGCTATACAGATCAATGCCCTCGCGGGTGAAGAGGGTGGCGGCGAACCAGGTGACCGCCCAGCGTTCAGCCCCGTCGTCTCCCTCTGCCTCAGGGTCTTCGACCTCGCCCCAGCCGAGGATTTCCCAGTGCGACGTGACGAAGAAGAGCCAGCCCTTGCCGCGCCAGTCGAAAGCGCCGGTCGTCGAGGCCGAGGGTGTGTTGGCACCCTGGACAGTGTGGACTTTAGGTGTAGTGGTGGTGTTGGTGTCCAGATCTTCGTATTCGACCAGGTCCTGGTTGCCGCTCCGGCCAGCGGCCTCGGTGTAGGTGATGCGCACGTTCTGCGCCGTGCGCCACATGCTCAGCGTCGAGTGGGTGACAGTCCAAGTGCGCAGCAGCCAGGCTGGTGACGGAGCAACAAAGGGGGCTGAGGAGGCGGAGGCGTACTTTGATGGCGCGCGCAGGATCACAGAGGCCACATGGGTAGGCGGTTCAGCAGGCGATGGCATTGCGAAGTGGGGGTAGACGACGTATGAGAGGAAATAGAGGTCGTGAAACTGTTTGGCAACAGAAGTGAGGCTGCTTGAGCTGTCATTGTAGTCTGCTTAGTAATGAGGAGCTGCCCCTGGTTTCAGCTGTTTCTGCGCTTGCCCCTTCCAGTCGGTGGAGGGGTGGCGCTATTGACTCAGTGATATCTAAAATAGGAAGTTTCGACTATATCATCATGACTGGGTGGTCACGGCAGATTGCAACCTGTGCACAGTGTATTTGTATAGCTTGAGCTCACTTACGCTATAACATCGGCCAACAACAAAAACACGCGGACGGAGTTATGTCATGGTTGAGCCATCGTCGTGACACAGTCCGCTCTTCACGGACAAGGCTGCTGACTGTCGGGGCTCAGTAGCAGTGCGCACGGGCCATTCTACCCACGTGACGAAAGAATGCGCCAAGGACGAGACTCTTGACCTATCTTGTTATCCGCAGCCAAAATCGAAGCAAAGAACCATTCGACCAGCATTCTTCTTTGCCCGCATTCTCTGGCAATCCGTGCGGCTCCTGCCTTGAACGATACCGGGGTGCAAGCCGCCAAGTGGCCGACTTGGCGAGAGCGTCTTCTGTATGGGAAAGCTGAGCTCTCGTCCCAACTGCACTTGCCGTCCTCACTCACGCCTCACGACCCACGAATCACGCCGCACGCCTCACGCTTGGCCATGGCGTCTCCGGACCGCGCCACCGATCCGGTAGACGGGAGCGATGATGTGCTCTCTGACGACGAGCTCGACGCGGCCGCCATCGCTGCCGCCATGGGGTTTTCCAGCTTCGGCTCCCAGGTGCACCCGAATAAGAAGCGACGGTTCAACCCGCGAGCCGATGCGGTCGTGGCAGCTGGTGGCCAAGGCAGCGGCGCCAACACGGTCCCGGTGGCGCAGCCTCGAGCGCTGTCCAGCCTGCCGCTGCACCCGCCATCGCGCCCCGTCGGCGGTGGCGATGACTGCCCGCATCGGGAATCGGACGACGACCGCTCTGGTGCTGCTGCGCACGAGGCTGACGAAGACTGCGCGCCACAGTACATTGATACGTCGCGGCCCGTCGGCGAAGTGCGGCACCTGGGCGAGGTACTTCGGGAGGGTGACGACGGCCAGCCCGCGGACGATGCGACAGTTCCGCAGGCTCTCATCGACGCCGTCCTCGCCGCTGGGAATGCCGCCTACGGCATGTCGACAGCGGCTGCGGCTGCGGCTGCGGCTGCGGCTGCAGTTACCACGGCTGCGACGGCCAGCCAGCTGGACGGCAGTGCCTCGTCCACGGCGCGGCATTGCGACACGGCCGGCCAGCTACAGGTCCGCGCCATAGACCGCCATGGCTTCCGGTCCGACCTGACCGCCGCAGGCTCTGAGGAGGGCGGCCATCCAGGGACCGTAGCTCCAGGCAGCTACGGCAGCGGCAACGGCAGCGGCAGCCGCGG
The DNA here is from genome assembly GCF_000143105.1 of Grosmannia clavigera kw1407. NCBI lineage: Eukaryota > Fungi > Ascomycota > Sordariomycetes > Ophiostomatales > Ophiostomataceae > Leptographium > Leptographium clavigerum. Next base: position 1,278,582 of record NW_014040837.1, on the reverse strand, counting down.
TGCTGGACGACCGCCTTGGTGGACCAACTATTACGACGCGACCAGCAACGAGAACCCGTGGGCCCGGCGGGAGATAGACTTGGGCCTGACAGCCTGCGGCAGCTGGCTCTCTCGAGATGGCGGGCGGCACCAAGGGCCGGGGCTCGCTGCTACTACACCTCTGTGAGATGGAAGAATGGAGGGCCGGAAGAGAGACGCAGAAACTGCGAAATTGCTGCTGGACGACAGGACAACTAAGGCATTCGACAGAAGACACCGGAACAGAAACTGTCTATCGACCAACGGCTTGGATGGAGACTGAGGCTTGTCTCCTGCGCAAATCTCTTGACTGTTTTTCATTTTCCATTTTATTGCTTTCAATCATCCAGGTATGCGGCACAGAATAAAGAGAAACTTACGATTCGACGAACGATGAAAGTCCAACGGTTTTCCTCCTCTCTTTCACCCGCATGCAATTTACTGCACGGTATTTTTGGTCTTGTCGCCCAGCTCCGTTGCATTTCCTGTTTTGCTCTGCAGACTCACTTACTCTGCCCATGTCTCTGGCTTTCGAATCGACGCTTAACCGGTTTCGCTTCAGCAAATTGCCTCTTGTTGGCCGCCAATCACGTGATGTTATTTGTTATTTTCAGGGGGTAAACAAACCGGAACAGGATTGGGACGACAGAGGCCCGACCGAGCTGCTGGTGCCCGACGGCGGGATAGAACCGGTGCGCTCTTCTAGCACAGTCCTGGGCCCGATTGGTGTGCCTTTTATTGTTAAAAACGTCTTGCAGGTGGCACGGTATGAATTTCTACTTGGCTGGGAAAGAATGTTTCGAAAAGATGGGGAAATATCACAGCCCAACAAGGGCTAGGCAGCAAAGGAGGGCAATGAGGGGAAGGGCTTCCATCCTCTTCTACCACAGAACGCCGGCCATGCTTTGATTACAAAGAATTAAATGGGTGGCGCCAGCTGAGACTGGCGGACGGCCGTACTGTGGTTACGATGTGCTCCTGCTGATCCGAGAGGCCTACTGCTGTACAAATATCACGAGAGCCAAGAGCCAAGAACGAAGGATAGATAAACCAAGACATGACCCAAAAGAGAAAGCTGCTCGCCACAACCACCTCTCTCCGACCAATAAAAAGGCCGGTTGCCTACAAGACTGTCCCAAAGCAGCTTCTATCCACCCCCTTCTGCCTCTGTCCCTTCCTCATTCAGCCATCCTCAGAGACTTGGATGGCCTGATACGGACTACAGGCTTTGCCCTTGCTACAGTGCCAATGGTTCCACAGTTCAATGAAATACTAGGAAAGAACGCTATGAAGTACGAGTAACGCCCCTACAACATCTCCGTTTTCCGCGGCTGTATCCTGCCTTCCGTTTCTCCGGCCCCTCCTCGTCCTCCAGTCTCCGTCTGCACGTCCGTCTGTCCCCGTGACCGTCTCGCTTCCCTCCAGCCCATTCTGGCGGTCAAGGGTCCATCTCCAGGCGCTGGCACAGCCCTTCGGCCTGCTAAGCGCCCTGCCATGTGGCCCAGCGGACAGCACACCCCCCCTCCTCCGTCGCTTCTGCACCGCTTTGCCCTCGGTCTCTTGCAGCTCGAAAGGGAGGGGCGTGTGCACAGCCAACAGTGCAAGCTACTGCAGCCCTGGCGCTTGTCGATGACGCTGCCACCCTCCTGTCGCTCTCGCACCGCCAAATTGGCGTTGTACTGTACTTCCCTGCAAACCTGGCCCCCAGATCCGTTATTGCTAGCCCAATCATAAGTCATAACGTCGTGGAACAGTCGCCCCGCGCGGCAAGATCCGGCCAAAGGAAACATCAGCAGAAAAATAGACACCCAATCTGCCCAAAAGTTCCCAGAAAATAGCGCCTCCACTGCTTCCACACCCCCCTCAAGGGCTATACCCAAAACATAGCCGCTGCTCGGCCAGCTGGCTCGCCCCCAACTTTTGGCACCCGCTGTCATCTTGATCGCCTGCTGCAAATCGAATAAACGCGAATAAAATGTCGAGAGTGAGCCCACAGTCCCGCAAAAAATCGAGATTCAAACCAGGGAACAGGGGAGTGCTGCCGGAAATTGATGGTGGTGGGGTGTACGGAAAATGCAGCCTTATTTTGCCCCCCCCTCCCCCCCATTCCTGGTCGCTAGAAAGACAAATAAAAAAATAGGATAGTGAAACGACACGCGAGAAATAAGATCCCGGGTAATGGTGTATAACAACAAAAGGAACGCTAAAGCAGGGGCTCGGTTCGGGGCGCATTTCGCGTGGCGGCTGAGGCTCAAATTTTAGTACTCTGGGGAAGGGTACCGTTCGCGAGCCTTCTTGTACTCCTTGGAGTGCTTCTTTGACGCTTTTGCGTTTAGCGATCTATTTTTTGTCGTAAGTCAGCGTCCATTGCTTTCACACAAGGTCAGGCGTCTGCAACAACTTACGTCAATTTCTTCTGCGACCATTCAAGGTTGGCGCGCACTTCGCGTGCATCTTGTCTTCCCTCGGCGAACCGCGTGTGCATCTTGGCAAGACGCGCTTGCGCCTTTTGCTGCAGCTCCAGCAGCTGGCGCTGCTTGTCATTCAAGAGACCAGACCTGTTTGTATGTCAGTAACGAATCAAGTTCTGCTCATTCTCCAGCTCTGCTCACGTGTGTGCCTGTTTTGCGACACTCATGTCCAGCGGAATGGGGTCGAACGCGTTACTGAAGCGATCTTGCATGTACTCGTTGAAGTCCACGCCGCCAGCAGACACTGAGCTTTCGTAGTCGCCATGCATGCTACCAGCATAGCTAGCTGTGGCAGAGTAACCAGGGCTGCTGTAAGAGACACCACCAGATGCGGAACTGACAGCATTTTCTGATTCCGGTGGTGAAACAGAGTATGTGCTGTGACCTCCTTGGTAGCCTTGGTAGCCCTGGTAATAGTCCGCATACCCGTCTTTTGCTGGAACGGGCATAGGAAGAGCCTCCGTGTACATTGAAGAGCCGTAGGAGGGAGACATGTTGAGAGTATGTTTAGTTTAGAGAAGATGGAGATAGATAGTACAGTGTTTGTAGTGGTATTTTGTGTCTGCCGTTGCTATTGGCAAAGGCTTGTGGAAGTGTAGTAGTGTAGCTGGGAGGGGAGGGGAAAGAAGTTGATGCTGTGAGGAGAAAATAAAAAAAGGAGGGAGAAAGAAGAAGGGAGAGTGAGCTCGAGAAAGGAAAAGAAGAGTCATATTTATACTTTTCTTGAGCCATCCTGACCGGCACGAGCTCGGCTTCTTCATGACAAAGGGGATAAGAGAAGATGAGTCTATTCGTCGATGACCAGAGCAGAGCACGACCCCGCTTGCCGCTGGGGGGATTGAGGCCGAAGGACGGAACCGAAGATGGCAAGAAAAAAGCTAGGAATTGTCAGCAAGCAACAAGGACGGGTGAAGGGTGTGGGTGGTGGCAGGGTCAAGACGGACGGCAGGGGGGTGGAGGTGGAGGTAGAAGGTGGCAGGTACAAGCATAGCTCAGACACCGTTGTCAAGGTGTGTACTATGTATATCTAGAGCAGTCGGCTTGTCATTGCAAGTCCTGTCGAACATGCTCGTTGTGGAGCTAGCGTTTCTGCATCGAACAGAAGGGGAATGGAGGGAGGTGTGGCGGCTTATGGGGTGATTTTCGGAGGCAATTGGACAGGGAGCGACTGCTCGGATTGGATTGCAGGCTGCTTCTACCTGATCACATAAAAAGGCGAGTACCAACAGCAAGGGCCGGGAGAGAGGAAAAGATACCGTGTAGTAAGAGCACCACAGGTGTGGGTAGAAAGACGTTGTCTGATTTAAGGAAAAGCCAGCTAGACAGGGGGCCGGGCGTGTAAGTTGAAAGGACTATGGGGGGGGTTGACGAAAAAAAAGCAGAATACAGTCTTTGTTTGACGATCGACTAAGTGGGTAACAGATAGCACGAAGCAGAGAAGAAATCAAAACTAAAAAGGCCACGAAGCCGCCGCAGGGACCGACGGACGCGTGAAGAAGGGTGGCAGGGGGCGTGGGAGGACGGAGACCAGGATGCGGGATGGCCAAATACGGGGTGGGAGATGGACAGAGGTGACGTTGCCAGGAAACGAAAAGAGCAGAGACGCGGGCAGCGAGACAGGGTTGAGCGCCAAGCGCAAACAGCCAAGCTTCCAGGGTTTGTGAGAGATGGCCAGAGGAAGAGAAGAGGGGGGGTGGATGCAGTAAAAGAAGGGAGGCAAAGGTGAGGGACAAAAGCGAGACGAAGAGGAAAAGAGGAAAAGACGGCATAGAAGCTAGCAAAGATGCGTGATGGCAAGCGGAGGTAGGGGCAAGCGAGAGAGGCAACATCCCAAGGGCAATGGTACTTGTATTGTAGATGGTTGCATACGAGGGGGGGGGGAGGGCAGGGATAGCGGTGGGTATAGACGATGGGCCGGGGCACAACGAGGGCTAGACTGGTATGGGCGAGGGGGGAGGCAATAATCTTCTGGTTGGCCGTGTTTTTGTTCGTGGTGTCGGTCAGGACTTGTTGCTGCTTTCAGGATCCCGGGCTCTGCATTCGGGGCGGATGGTTAGCCGGGCGAGGGTCTGCAGCGAGAAAGAAGACAGGGAGGCAGGCAGCAGAGAAGAGAGGAATACCGAATACCGGTCAGAGGCGGTGCCGGTTTTTGGGCAAGAAGGCGACGACAGAAGGCGCAGAGAACGGATGTCGAAATGAGGGTCCAGCGGCAGAGGAAGAGACAGGACGATGATCCAGAGGGCTGGGCAGAAACTAAGGAGCACTAGGGACAGGACTAAACAAGAGAAATGGCAGGGAGAAGCGCGAGGTGGCCGAAACGGAAGGACAGAGGGAAACGGAGGCAGGACCAGGTTTAGCTGCATGTGAGAGGACGGGAATACGTAAGATACGAGTACGGAGTACTGTACAGTACATACGAGTAGGCCTGCAGGCAGGGCGAGAGCGAGGTGGAGGCCGACAAGTGCGGCGGAGAGAGTGGCCTGTGCCACTGTGAGGGATGGTACATAGTATCTGGAGGTTCGCTTGCATGGGCGGGTTCGATTCGTGCAGGTCGTTCCTTCCCTGTGCTTCCCGTGCTTCAGTCGTCCGGTGGCAACGGTGACCGTCTTTTCGTCTGTTGGGGGGCTGCATGCTGCTGGGCCGTTTTTGCAGGCAATCAATTGCCCTGTGTCGCTATGTGTTTATTTAGCACCTTCTACTCCGTACAGGTGCCTGTTTTGTGCGGCGGAGCCGGGAAACAGACCGCTGACTGGCTGTCTGCTTGCATGAAAAGAGGGCAGAGGAAAGGGTGGGAAATCGAGGCACATGGCAGACCACAGCACCACAAATTGGCAAAAAGGAACGACGGGCAGCAAAGTCACAGCACAAGATCCATGTCCATTATGCCAGGCTGCTTGCAGTCAGGCACGAGTGCAGCTGTTGGGCACGTTTCCTCGTTTTCCTTTTTTAGTTTCAGCTTCGGTTTTTTTTTTCGCCTTTTTATGCGTTTCTTGGTGCCTTTACCACCCTCAGGCGGCCAGCCGTTCGTTAGCAAATGGCGGGGATTGCAGGCGAGACAGACGACCGCGAGATGCAGAGGCTTGGGATCCGGACGGCCACTCAGTGGACGGCGGACAGGCTCCGGGCAGTGCAGAGCGGATTGAGTTGTCGAAGAACAAGGCGGCGAACGAGCGAGGGTGAGACGAAAACACCCCCCCGTCCTCCACATCAGCCTCCTTCCTTTGTTGCGGTGCGACTGGCTGGTCGAAGTAGGAGGGGCTGGTGGAAAGGAGGGGCTCTATTTTCCACTCTACATGGTAAGATACCAGTCCGGTAGAGAAAGCGACGGAAACGTACATAGCACAGGGACGGGATTTCGATAATTTTCATTGGGCAGACACGAGGCGAGATGAAATGGCTTTCTCGGCTTCTGTTTTGGGGGAATGAAATTCTACTACTCCGTACATAGTGTGCAATATCGATTGGCTTTTATCGGGCGGGATTCTTGTTTTTGGCCAGGACACGGCGGAAATACAGGTGCATGGTAGCGAAGACTACAGAGGGGCCCAGCGAGAAAGGAGGGGGCGTGTCGGTATTCGGCCAACGACGGCAGCAGCACTAAGAGAGCGAAGGAAAGAAAAACGGGGAACGCCAACGGCCTCGAACGGGAAAGTCTGGGACCGGTACGGAGTAAGGCCAAGAGACATACGAGCGAGACGGCCGGAAGAAATGGCACTGTCGACAGGAGCCTGCGCGATGGAGCGGAGCGAAAACGGATTGGGCGCCGGGGCAGCAGGCCGCTGGGACCGGAGGCCAGCCAATCAGGCCGAGAGGCTGGCGTGATGGGGGGAGCAGACCGTGGTGCTGCTGCTGCTGCCGCTGTTGTGCAAGGTGAGATTGGGAGACATGCAGGAGCTGCAGGTGGCGGAAGGAACGCCAGGGCATTCAGGCGCACGGAGTCACGGCTAGCTGCGCCCCGAATGGATTAGTAATGGAGATCGACTAGTGCAGAGGCTGGGCACAGCACAAGAAAGCACAAGCAATACGGAGCGACGGAGAGATACCCTGTACATGGATGCACACGGCGCTGCAGAGCCCAAGGGGGCCCGAGGGCGAAGGTGTGGATTGGGTGCCGACCGGCTTTTCTCGCTCGTCCGGGCCACAACGCATGTCAGCACGACCAGGACGGGCGCACGTCTTACGATAGGGCGCAGTGATGACCCGTTCGGGCAGCAGCGGCAGTGCGCCTTTTGTCGGACAGGTAGTCTAGCCAAGAGGTATTGTTCTATGGATGTAGAGTACATGTGAAGTATCCGGGGAGAGGTGTTTTGCCAGGCGCAAGTGGGAGTCGGACGAAGCTGTATGCTCGTATGCAGTAAACAAGCACAGGCACGTCTATCCAAACACGCGCAAGAAAGCCCAGATGCCGGCGCCGCTGAGCACGGGAATGGTGAGGTTGTCGTCCCAGCCGAAGAGGTCGACAACCTCGCTGGCAGCGGCGACGAAGCCGGACCAGACGCTGACAATGGCAAGGGCGAGCCGGCCGGAGACGCGGGTGGTGGCGGCCTCGCCGAGGCCGAGAAACGCGGCGGCCACAGGGGGGAGTCCGAGATGGCCGCGGAACTGAAAGCCGTCGTCGCCGGGCATGGGTCCGACATGGGGGACGAGCCAGCCCCAGAACCAGGCGGCGGTGGCGATGCCGACAGCAAAAGCAGCAGTCGAGCCAGCAAGCGACTTTCCGCGTCGGAGCCGCGGCGTGTAGCTGCCCCAGAGACGGCCAAAGGTGCTGGCGGCGGTGTCGCACCAGCTCAGCAGCATGACGCTCACGACGGCGACGTCCTTGGGCAGGGCATACAGCACGGCCCAGGCGCCCAGCAGGTACCAGATCACGCCGTTGTAGCCGGAAAACTCGCTCTCGCGCATGAGCGCGCCCAGCAGCCGGACGTAGAGCCGGTTGGCGGCCGGCCAGCGGTGCCGCAGCACATCGACGCTCGCAATCGGCACCAGGGCGCCCATCAGGAACGGACAGACGGTGCGGGTCTGTGTGCCCGACGCGTACAGCCAGGCGACCAGCAGTCCGATCGACACGTGCAGCGCCTTGCGCGGCACCTCGTGCCGGTGCACAAACGACCGCCAGTGCCGGTGGATCGGGATCAGGCCCAGTGGACTCGGACTGCGGCTAAAGTCCCGCCAGCTCCAGCCGCCCACCGTCCCGTTGTTTTCCTGTCCGGGCGGCTGCAGGTGGCCGTCGGTCTGCACTGGCTCCAGGGCCGGCTTGGCTTTTTTGGCCGTCTTGGCCGTCTTGGCCGTCTTCTTCTTTGGTGTGGCCTCGTTGTCCACGGCCTCTGTGTCTGCCCGTCGCGTGATGATCGGACTGCGACTCCGGGTCCGTCGTCGCCCATTCTCGGCGCTGTCCGTCTTGGCACTGCTTCCGCTGGCCCTCCTCGGCGTCGCCTCCTCCTTGACCGGTTGCGGCGTCGACAGCCGCTTCCGTGCCGCTCGCGTCATCGGACCACTGTACGAAGCCGAGGCCGAGGTTGATGACTCTTGGCGCTCAGACGGCGTGGGACTGGGCGAGATGACGCGCGTGGCCGGGATGTCGCTGCGCCGACGACGCTGGGTGGTGACCGACATGTCCGTGTAGGGAAAGGGAGGCAGGACGGGCGAGCTGATGAGGCCGCGCAGCAGACGTCCCGGGTGACAGAGACGGAGAAAGGGCCAGCAGCTGGTGCTGGCGAGGAGAGAGGACGAAGAGGACGAGAGCGGCGAGGATGCAGAGGACAGAGAGGCCGGCGAAGAGGCAGACGAGGGGGAGAGCGAAGAGCCGGACGAGGCCGAAGAGACGGAAAGGGAACGATGCAGCCGAGATTCTGGCGGCAGCGGCAGCGGGGCCAGAGCTGAGAGCCAGACGGACTGCGATGCGTGCGCAAGAGCTGTCACAAGGGGAACTAGCGAATCCACGGTGACAGACTCGGCTGCGGCAGAGTCGGGCTCGGCCACGTTGCAGGCGGAAGAAGAGATGTAAGATAGACTCCGTCAGATACGACGTAATTTCAGGAGTGGACCGTCGGAAATCTGTTCTCTTTCGGCGCCGAGTTGGGACAGACGTCTGTCGAGCTGGATGTCTGGCGAGAGAGGAAGAGAACGAGGTGAGGGAAAGAGGCCTGCGCCGGAGAAGAGAAAGTGTGCAGCACGCGCTCGGACTGGCTGCTGCGCCGGTGGAGTTGAGTCCAAGACCGGGAGGAGGAAAAAATGCGCGAGAGAGAGTGGGCGGACTGGTCGGAAGGGCGCTTGCCGTAACAATGAGCACGTGCAACCAGCCGCAGTGTCTCCACAAAATAACTGCGTATCGCTATCGGGAAAAGGAAAAAGATTCAGACGGCAAGACCGAAGCTGGATACAAGTTCGATTTCTGCCTCACATCATCACCCATGGCTCCCGTCAGCCGCAACGCAGCAAAACGAGCGAGCAGCAGTGCGCGGTCGTGGGAGGCGGCCGGCCTGCCGGACTGGTGTCGGGACGCGGTCGCCAGCATGGGTTTCAGCGAGCCGACGCCATCGCAGGCGGCTGCGATCCCGCTTTTCCTGGCCAACTCAGACGTCGTCGTGGAGGCGCCGACGGGCAGCGGCAAGAGTCTGGCGTTTCTGCTGCCGCTGGCGGCACGACTGCTGCGGCCGTCCGACGGCGAAGGAAAAAAACCGCCAGGGCCGATCAAACGGGGCCACGTGGCCGCCGTGATCCTGGTGCCGACTCGCGAACTGGCCGACCAGCTGCACCGCGTGTTGCTGGATCTGCTGGCCTTCCACCCGGCCACGGCAGCCGTGTTGCCGCACGTGTGGCGAGGGAGCAGCGATGCGAGCAGCAAGGACAAGATCAAAAACAAAAACAGGACCAACAAAAACAAGACGCAAAAAACACCGGCTGCCAACGGACTGCAGATCGTCGGCGACCTGGACGAGGAGCAGGCCGGCAACCTGTCGAATCGACGACGCCCCGAAACGACCACGGCCGTGCTGGTGCCGCAGCTGGTGGTGGGCGGCACGGCGTCAAAGCCGGCCGACGATCTGGCGCGGTTTGTGCGTCAGGGCAGCAACGTGCTCGTGGGCACGCCCGGTCGTCTGGCTGAGCTGCTGTCGAGTCGTGTCGTCAACGCAACTGGCTCGTTCGAGGCCCTCGTTCTCGACGAAGCCGACCGCCTGCTCGACCTCGGCTTTGCCGCTGACCTGCAGCGCATCCTCGCCTTTGTGCCCAAGCAGCGCCGCACTTTTCTCTGCTCCGCCTCGGTCAACGACGCCATCGGCGAGCTCATCAAGGTCAACCTGCGCAACCCCAAGCGCGTCGTCGTGCGCGTGCAGACACGACGACGGGAGGGACTCGATACCACCGACGGCACCCTCTCCGGCACCGACGAAAAAAAAACTCCCGCCAGCCTGCTCAACACGTTCGTCGCCGTGCCGTCCAGCCACAAGCTGCCGGTCCTACTGCGCCTGCTCGAGCACGTCGACCCACGCCCGCTGCGCACCCTCGTCTTCATGGCCTCGTGCTTCTCTGTCAAGTACTACGCCGCCGTCCTTGCGCCCGCCGTGCCGCCCGGCTACTCCGTCGTCTCGCTGCACGGCAAGCTGGAGCCGCACGTGCGCGAAAAGGCTTTTGCCCGCTTCCTGGCCGCCACGTCGCCCTGCGTCCTGCTGACTACCGACGTTGCTGCTCGCGGCCTGGATGTCCCCCAGGCCGATCTCGTCGTCAACATTGACCCGCCCACCGATCCCAAGACCTTTTTGCATCGCTGTGGTCGCACCGGCCGCGCTGGCCGTCGCGGCCTGGCCGTCACCATGTTGCGGCCGGGCCGCGAGGCTGACGACTATGTCACCTTTTTGCGCGTGCGCAAGACCCCCGTCGAACCGTTGGCTGATGCTGTCCCGAGTCTGGCCGCTGCTGTCGGTCTTGGTCCTGCCAGCGATCCGGATGTCGCCGAGGCTGCCGCCTTGGCCCTCACCCGCTCCATTCGCCGACAGGTGCGCGACGACCGCGAGCTGCATCAGCTCGGCCAGCGTGCTTTTGTGTCGTGGGCCCGCGCTTTTCAGGAACACCGTGCTAGCTCCATCTTTCGTGCTGCCGATCTCGACTGGAACGACCTCGGCCATGCCTGGGGACTCGCCCGCTTGCCCAAGATGCCCGAGCTGCGTGCTGCTGGCATCACCGACCGTTCGCTCGGCCTTGGCCAGCCGGGCTGCCACCCTGACGACGCCGCCATCGATGTCGACGCCATCCCGTTTCGTGATCCGGCCAAGGAGAAGCGTCGTCGCGCCGAGCTGGCCGCTGCGGTTGCTGCCAAGGCCAAGGCTGCCGCCGCTGGGCCACAGGACAACCAAACCCCTGCAGAATGGACCACAGCTGCCGAGGCTAGGAAACGCAACGCCCCCTGGAGCGCCCGTCAGGATCGCGACACCCTGCGTGGCGATCGCCGCGACAGGAAGCGTCGCAAGCGTGAGGCTGAACGCTACGCCCTCATGACGCCTGCCGAGCGCGCAGAGGCCGCCAAGACGGACCTGCTCGTCGCCCAGGTCCGCCGACAGACCCTGGCTGCTGCTGCCGCCGAGGCTGCCGCCGAGGCAAAAGAAGCTGCCGACGAGTTCGCTGGGTTTGCTGACTAAGGGTCGTGCAGCGTTGCCACGACAGGAAGGAGCGGAAGGAGCACACGTGTTTGGGTTAGACAAAATAAGGGACATCTGGGCTGGCGTTGAAATCTGTAATACACTCTGTTTAGACCATTGCTCGGGCCATCTGCATCAGCGTCTGTGGCTCCTCTCCCGTGCATGTCTGTCTGCATGTCGGTCGTCCGGCCTGGACTGTTTGTCTGCCCGTCTGTCCTGCGACCGGTGTCGACGTCTACTCTCGCTGCTGCGGCCGCCCTGTAGAGAAAAGTCCTCGAGGCTGTTGCCGCTGTCGCTGTCGCTTTCGTGTCGATGGTGTCTCCGCCTGCTCTGTCGTCCCTCTGTCCCGTCGTCCGCATCGTGCTCCTTTTCCTCGCGTCGTCGTCGCCGCTCTCGTCGTCGCTCTCGCCGCTGCCGTCGCTCCTCGGCCTCCATCGCCGCCATGTCGGCTGCCCGCTCCTCCGTCTCTCGCTTCCGTTCTTGCGTGAGCGCCCGCACAGCTGCCGCGCCCTGCCGCATGGCCGCCAGCGGGTCCGCCAGCACAGACGATGGCAGCGGCGGGTGGCGCGGCCGCTGCTGCTGTTGCTGTCTCGGCTCTTGTTCAGCCTGTTGTCTCTTGGCCTTGTCGCCACCTCCGGCATACCACGCCTCAAACGAGCCGTTGTAGCCGGCCGCATCGGCGAACCGCATGTTGAGCAGCGCCCCATCCGTCGGTGGCCCTCTTGCCTGTCTGCCACCCCCCGACGGCTGGGGTGCCTCTCCAAATAGGTCGATGTGGCCGGTACCGTCCACGATCGGCCGGCTGGCCGCACCGCCACTCTTGCTCTTGCTCTTGACTGGTCCGGTAGCCTCCAGGCTGCCTGGCTCCATCTCTGCCCGCGCCAACCGCATCTCAAAGTCTGTGTCGTCCTCGCCGTGTCGCTTGCGCTTCTTGGCCGCCCACGGCCGCTGGCTCCCGGCAGCCGCTGCGCTGCTAGATGCACCAGAGCCAGAGGGCCCGCTGATTGCTGTCTGATCCTCTTCTGGCACCGCTTCGCCTCTTAGGATGGCCTGACGACGCGCCGATTCCGTCTCCTTGCGTCGTCGGTCCTCGTCCGCCTCGCGTGCTCGGGCCTCGGCCTCGTCGCGCCGGACTCGCTCAATGTTCGCTGCATTGTACACGTTCCACGACTTCTTTCCGAGAAGTTTCCTTCGTGCGCCAGTTAGCTGGCAGTTCGGCTTTCACAGGAGAAGATCAGGGGAACGTACAGCGGCATTTTCAAGCTATTGCTGTTGACGGTGGGACAAAGGAGATGCCAAATCTGAGTCCAGTAAATCCCGGTTTACCCTGCGTGAATATTACGTAAGCAACGAGCCTCTTTCTGCGCCGGGTGGCCATTTAACCACAAATGAGGTTCAAAAGGAAGGAGCAAAAAGGAGTCGTCCACGCAACAGCGCGAGCCCCAATTCCAGTCAATTGGATAAAATGTCAAAACTAAACAGCATGCGTCGGCCGGGAATCGAACCCGGGGCCTGTCGATGGCAACGACAGATTTTACCACTAAACCACCGACGCTCGACAAGGATCTGTACGAAAAATTTGCTAGAAATAGTAACCATATACTCCGTATACTTACGGCTGTTGCAGTGCATGCTTACTGGCATTAAGACTGGCACTACGGAGTAGGACCCTGTAAATTGCTTTCCGTAGGCCTTATTGCAACTTATGCCGCGGCCCACGAGCTCTGTTACCGACGATATCACGAACCTGGAGCACTAACAGGAGCATTTTCGGAGCTTCGTCGAGTTTTTCAACAAGAATAGACTAGGACACCGAACACTATCTGTCTATGCGCGTTCCTACTTGTCCCTACGGACGACTTAGAACGTCTCGTCAACACCGCGAAACAGTGGTGCCGCGACTGCTGCAATACATAATTTTCTTTGCCTGTAAGCCTACACTGGAATCTGAGTTTGTACGTACACACTGTTTCAATCCATTCGCAGACCCTTAATCGTCTGTTTATCAACGAGTGCATAGTCCTTGACAAGTTGCCTTGTGAAAAGAATCCCGCTGGGTCCAGCAGTGCCACCACGTCAGGCGGCGTCCGTTCCGTCCATTTCAGTATCCCCGTGGCCAGCTTTGAACCGGGCAGTCTTTTCAATTTATTGTTAGAGGAGTCACCACCCTTTTTTTGGATTGATTCCGTGTTCATCGGTTTCAACTATAATATGTGGGCGGTTTTGTTTTCCCAAAGGCTTTTTTCGGCTTTATTTTATAATTCATCAGTTATTATCTCAACAAAATAACGAATACACAGAGCCTAGAACAATATTCCGCCTCATTGCCCACTGAATCCCTCTGGCCATGAAATCCTATGTTCGTCATCATTGCTCCAGTATCCTCGGCCGCCCTTTTGGTAGATTTCGGACCTGGCGTCAAATGACTTTTCCATAACATCGTGTTCATTTTCTGTATCCTCCAGCTCTAGCTCTGACTCAGGTGCAGTTTCAGAAAACAACTCGAGTAGGCTGTACCGTTTCAGGCGGTCCTCATCCCAGAGCACATATGCCTGTTCCCGGAATCCAGCATTGTGGTTCATCATGAGCGAGCTATGGAGGGGCAGTTCTTTGTTAGCTGCCCACCATGCCTCAAAGGGGCCCCTGTCGACATCATGCCGAGGCTCCGATGGTTCAAATAGGGCGTCTCGTTTCTCTTTGGAATAGTCTTCTAGCGGCGTATCATTGACGCGTCGGTCTTCCGCGTATAGCTGTAGGAGTGTCTCGTGCAGATCCGTTCTGTCGGATGTAAACGTAGACGCCAAGAGTTGATGCTTGGCATCGTACGTCGTTTCTATCAGGAGTTGATGGACAAAACAAAGGCTCTGGCCTAGCTGGAAAGACATATCACACAAGTCAGTACATGTGCAAACAAACAAAAACGTACTTTGAAGGAGTAAGGGTTTGGCCTTCGTTTTATTTCTTACCCAAGTTTGTCTTGAATAGTTCATGTAGCCCGGAGTGAGATAGTCCACGCTCATCTCGCCAAAGAAAACGTCATGCGCAACAATGTCCCGGGAGGCTATGCGAGTGAATATGTTAGCACGAGAAATCAGAACAAAATACCGTAAGAGAGAACAGGGTCAAAGAGGATGAAGGCACCTTTTGAAAATTGAAGTTCGAAAAAGTCTTGCACGCAACCAATCTGCTCGTTTTCCCACGCCGGAAACGTCCGCAAAAACGAGGCACCGCAACTCGTTTCTTCATCTGGTGAGTCAGAGCGTGGAAAGTAGCGAAAGTACAATTCCATCCGGTAAAAGGCGCGACAGAAACGAATGTATTCCTTTGATGAAAGAGACACGCTCTCTCCGCTTTGTGCAGGCGAGATTCGTGAAGACAGATGTGTCCATGCACTGGTCGAAAATCCCATTACGAAGCTGTGGATGACGTCGTGTGTGTGGCTCATCTGCGACAACAGTGGGAACGGCATCGTCGCCAACTGGCTTGCAAGCGTCCTTATCTGAAACTCTTGCGCCTCTTGCGATTCCGTGTACAGTTCACCGTTAAGCTTGTTGAGCAGCGTCTGGACCTTTGGGGCGGTTCGTGGACCAAGACGCGATCCTTCCATCACTGCAATTGCGTAGGGGAGCAACTCTGGGGCGATCTGTCGCTGCAAAATGTCAGCTGCGACGTGTGGGTTTTCCTGGAAGCTGGTGTGGACATGGTGACAAGTGAGCAATGCCGATGACAAGTTCTGCAAGCTACCAACATGCTGCAACACTGCGTTGACAATTTCGCACGGAAGTTTTGTAATGATAGACATTGCTGATGCTGAAAGTTTTGACGTCTTCGTCCCTGTTGCTAAGAAGAAGTGAAGAGTACGATCAAGATGTTCTGACTGGTAGATACTCGGACTCGAAATTGATGCTCTGCGCCGCCACTTCGCTCCATAGAATATTTAGCGTCTTTCTCAGGGGTTGTCTGGATTTTTTTTCAGCGCTTAGGCGCCCCTTATTGGCACCGGCCGTTAACGCCCACCTACACCCGCAGTTCAGAGCGCTTTTAGCTCCTTCACATTCATTGGCTCTCATGGCCAGAATACAACAATGTATCTTACGTTTCGTGTCCTTAACATAGCCTAAACCCAGCCCCGACCCGGCCGCATCCCCGGCCTCGCGCTTGCCACTAGGCAAATGCTGCGAGATGGACAGGCACAACAGGAAACCGTTGCTATAGGTAATCTAACTGATAACTGAAGCATCATCGGCACGGCGTACCTAGAGCATTAGCTGCATGTTTATGACAGTACGCCTATATATCTAGCAATTCCTTGATATTGTGGTGATGAAATTATTGTGTTTTAGTAGACTATGCCGGGGTGTCTTACCTACTTTCCGTCCTCACTAAATACCATGTCTTTGCCCTCCTACATCTAGTCTTTGTATAAAGCTCGCAGCCGCTTTCTCACTCTCTCCACGCTTTTGCCGAAGTTCGTAAGTCGTAAAGCCAAAACTAACGTAAAAGTTGCGTTGTCGCCGTTGTCTATTGGCAGTCGGTACGCATGTTGCTGAGATAATCCATGCAAGTGATCTGAAGTCTTAATCGCGTGCTCAATATTTCTGTGAAGAACTGCTGACCATTGCGGATAGATCAGTGCAAGGCCAAGTGGCGTCATGTATGCTCGTGGACCTTCCGTTAATTTGGCCCGACCCGGTAATATTAATGTGACGTATACTTCCTAGGACGTTGCGTGTACCCAGGTTCGTCATTAGTGTTAGACGTAAAAGGTCGATAGATTGATGTTACCATGTTACTTGTTAGATCGTCCAAGAGGCGGGATATTCGACAGGGTCTTTTATTGACTGCTAATTGTGTTGATACACTCTGTGTTCTGCGGTTCTCACTTTTGCGTTAACAGTCTTGCAAGATACTGGGAAGAACATGGAATGGGTAACACTATATAGCCTGGTCCACTTTAGCGCACAAGCACCCTCACTGTTAACTAGCTTTATACTTTTGATGCCTTACTTTAGACGCACGGGTTATTAGTGGTGGTGCTTTTGGTGAATCGAAAACGAGGTGAAGGGGGTAGGAAGGTGTCAAGCATTGGAATCCGCCACACTGTGGCCCTTCCGCCCCACTTGGCCGTACGGGCCTGTAATTGGTCAGAAGGCACAAAAGCGGGGCCTGACACTAGTATTAATACGGATCCCCAGAAGGGTCGCGATGTATCTATTTCTTCCTTAGTACACAACACTCTTTCGCCCACACTAGACCCTATTCAGCCTCCTGCTCCTCACAGTGCATCACGTTATATGACCGCTACGTATAGCCTCCTTTAACCTTCACAGAAGGTAATATCAAGCGAAATCCTAGACTCTTAAACTTAAAATGGACGGCACAAACTCCTAGGTCCACATTTAAACATCGAATGATGCCATTGCTCTTCACCTTACTGTTCACTTTGCTCCTAATTTGAGGACTATAACCGGGTCACACATTCCTGTTAAGGGCTTCTCGCGTCGCTTTAGATATGCGCTAGAACCAAAAGCCACCACGCCAGCCATCGGCTAGATGCATTCGCTTGTGGCAAGATGGGCACTTGGAGTTAGCCCAGCCTAGAGAAAGAGGGAGACATACAGGGTATCGACTAAGAAAACGTGCTTATATGATATTTAATATCCTACCGCCAAAAGCGTAACGGGAACTAGTTCTCTCGTTAAGAGAGAGAAGACCAATCCTGTCATGTTAGCACTGGCTATGCAAGACGATAGCGAGGTGGCACATGCCTTCGGAATTCGCGGATACTTGGTTGGACACCGATGTGGATAGTGCTTGCTATTATCTTTGAGATCCCGTGCGTCCTGTAGGGCCACTAACGTCGTCTTCCAATAACCGCAAGTTATCTAGGGTTTGGGGCGAGATGGATTGGTACGGGCGTTTGTATTCTACTCTGTACAGAGAACGGAGTTGATGGAAAGGGGACGCACTAAGGCGTTGTGGCTCTTCGAAGCTGTTATAAGATGATTTTTTTTATTCCTGTGTTATATTCTATATACGGGCACCCGTACAAAAAGTAACCACTGCTGGCTTATGCAGTCTTGCGCAAGTGTAGGGCACACCTATAATGTTTTCCCTTGGCGATTTGTGCAGCGGTGTTGTCACTGCGGTCGATTTCGCGGAGTTTTTTCTCAAGATAGGCAACAAACTAGTCTCGCAACTCTTGGTCTGTGTGAGGCTTTAAGGCCTTTGGAAGATCTAGTAATAATGATTCAGTAGTCGGTATAGGTTTAGATGAGTTATGCGTCCTTTTTGAGGCGCTATATTGTCTAGTAAGTTTCATTGTACTCCTCTATATAAGTAAAACCGCCTCTTTAGACATAGACTGTGCCGTCCTCCTAACCCCCTAGGCGGAGCTTTACTAAATCGTCCAGCCTGGTCGACCCATCTGACCGAACAACGTCTTTCTCCATAAGCACCAGCCCTAGAAAGGTGCAGAATATGAGCGATGGCGCGGTGTATGGCCAAAAGTCGCGGCAAGGGTGCT
The DNA here is from genome assembly GCF_000143105.1 of Grosmannia clavigera kw1407. Lineage (NCBI taxonomy): Eukaryota > Fungi > Ascomycota > Sordariomycetes > Ophiostomatales > Ophiostomataceae > Leptographium > Leptographium clavigerum. The sequence goes on along the minus strand of NW_014040837.1, from coordinate 1,260,934 downwards.
TCAATAATGGTTGTGTTCAAGAGCGTGCGCGTCACAGGCAGGCCTTGGATTCGTTTGATAAAGGGTTTGCTGAAAGAGTCAATCCTGTACGTTCCGACCGAGCCCAGCACCTCTTCGAAATAGACCTTGAAGTTGCCAAAAACTTTGTGCATATCATTTGTAAGCATGAGTGCATTTCTGGGTTGGTCGATTTCAACGCCTTCAGCAAGGCTCTCACCACCAATGTCAAACATATCAAGGAGATTCAGCGCCGTTTGTTTCGACTCGGTCTTTGTCGTTAACATTGGATAGAATGGCCTTAAGTTTGGCATAGAAACTTACAAGCTCCGGATTAGCATCCGATTCGGCTTTAGTCAAAGAATGTGGAAGGATGTGTGCTACTTCCAGATCACTAAAACCACCCTCGTTTGACAATAGTTGGCCAGTGTCGTCACGATCCTGGTCACCATCTCTATCCGACCGTGACATCGCTTCCGTCTGGTCAAAGAGGCGAGTTATCACACAGCGATGCTGGTCGCGCTCTAGGCAAATGCCCCGAAGCGCAGCTACCCGGTCTGGGGTTCCCACCTCGAGGTGCCCCGACCTAAGTCTTTGTATGGCAGAGTAAAATGCGGGCGTAGGCTGTCTTGTTTCATTAGCCGCCATTTTCACTAGACGAGAAGTAAGTATCTCAAGTATCGTGCCAGCGGCTGTGTCATAAAGAGACAGCACGGACATGGCAGAAAGTAGCCTTCAAACAAGTACTTCGCAAAGTTCTTGAAGTCGCCGGCCAGAGCACCGCAATCAATTGCCCCTGTCCCATCCAAAGAGATACCCATTGAGTCAAAGAAAACCTGGAGAAAGCTGTCCTTGGATAGCTCCGAACGGGCATATTCGTAGGTGTATTGGATCAAGAGGGGCCAGCTGTACGGCTTGTCGCTGCCAAGGACAGCTTTGAACTATTATACAATCTCGTACAGCCTGCTCTTGCCTCGTGCTCGCCTGCTTGGATCTAGGCCGGGGGTTTCGAGAAGTCGATTACATCCTCGAGGGAGGACTGGCCATGGTGACTGGCCATGACGGCGTTATGTTTCGGCTGGGTTTATGAAGTTGCACAAGGCGACAGAATGAGATATGGGTACTCTGCATGGAGTAAGAAGCACTACGATAAGAAGATAACCGGTATGTACTCCGTATTTTTGTTAATGATCGGACCAATTTTCAACGCAAGCAGCGAGAAACATCGGGTAGGTATTTCGTCTTTACCGCCTTTGCTCCACTATAACGAACTAATAGAATCATGCTAATATCTCCGCCTAGCTAATTTTTTGTTTTTGGCGTACGGAATACATACGATCTAGTAGGCTGTACTCACTAAAATCTTATGTATGGAGCACTTAGCAGGAGTAGGTTATACACCGTTGTTTTGGCTGTGTCGAATGGTGGAGGTATACCCCGTAGACTACGGAGTAATTATGGCATAGACACATTCATCGAGCGAGAGGACGGACACCGCTACGTTGCATCAAACGATATAAGCAATAGCAAAACAAGGATTAGACTAGCCAAGGCCATCGTAAAGCAAAAGTCCATCGTGCGTCGCGGGACTGCCTCCTATGGGACCGAAATAGCTACGTCGAAATGTTCTCGGGAGCATTTGATAAGAGCCAGCTGGAGTTGAAACAGCCAAGGTTAGCCGAGGAACGGCCGTCATGGAGGTGGCGAGAATAGTGCACATCATCGAGACACTACCATTGCGGGAAGCTCTGAAGTTTCCGATGCCTCGCAGGTTCCGGATTGACACTGTTCATTCCTACCTCGTCGTTTCGCCAGCTGGCCGTGTCATTGGCGCTTTCAAGATGACCAGGGAACTACTGGAGGCAATGCAGATGCGACCAAGACACAGCAATCTCTCTGTCCGACTGGCAATATTCTCCATCGCTATATCTTCCTACGATTCTAAGACGCCATGCAGCTTCCATGGAATGCTGATCTACCTAGATCCAGCCAAAGCGAGAGACAGTGGCCTAAGCGGAGCGCGGCAGCAGACTGGCACTATGAAAGTTATGGGTCGAGGTGTTGCATAAAATATGGACGAGTACCCAAATGCGTTTGATGATATGAAGTCTCTGTGTCCGAAGACCAGATTTATACTGTTTGGGGATACAGTGACGTTAAACTCTGCAACTCTTGCAGGAGACCCAGACTAGTCTTACAATTCCATTATATCTGTCTACGAAGATGCTATCGATATATAGATTGCCGCATAAATATTAACGTACAATATTAAATAAAGGTTAAATCGACCCAGAAATGCTCATTACACGGCTGACAGAAGGTGGATAGAAAGACAAACATGATTACTCTTGGAGGTACTACAACTTCCTGTCTCTACCAGCCTAAGCTGAAGACGGCCACGACCACGAGGATCGGCCTGCACCAACTATAGAAGAGCTTTGCCCTTGTATGTAGGTAATACAAGAAGTGGATTTCTTTAGCTAAGACAGATTGTGCGTACACCGAGGGCATATTTTCTAATTTGCTTCGTCAAAGAATACTGCCCTAGTTAAGCCTCTGGCTTCTGGCCGTACACCTGCTTTGCACAGTAGTAGGCATGCACGTTCAGGCTGCGCATCTCCTTTCGTACCAGCGCGGAATAGATAGTGGTCTGCTCCGGCGTGAAGCCCACTGCGTTTGCCAGTCGGCCGATCATGCCTTCTGTGTCAGTTTCCAGCATGGCGCGACAGTACAGCCCAATCTCCTTGAGTTTGGGGTCTTTGGGCCATTCCGAGTAGGGAACCTGCCATGTTAGGAAGGCAGACACTGATACAAGAAAGGAAGACAAAATAAACACACCTTATATGACGTCTCGGAAATGTTGACGAATCCAGCGGCATCTATGGCTGGCCGCGTTAGGTCATCTAGTACCGTACAAATCGACGGCTTGAGGCCCATATTCTTGGCACCCTCAATAGCAATACGTTTCCAATCGTAGGTGGCCGTGGTCTCGCTCATGGTACCGTCGTCGCTGCGGAAGAATCCGTCGTTGTCCAATGACTCAAGCCAACCGCCCGGCTTCAGGGTGCGGTAAGCCTGCTCAAACAGCCACTTCCAATCGTGGACGGTGCCAGGCACCCATCGGATGTGGATAAAGTCAAAGTGGTTTTCCGGGAAAAGCCAAGGCTTGTTGAAGTCGTCAATCATACTAGGGAAACCCAGCCGTCAGCTTTCTGTCACACCTAGCTTCAGGGACATACGAGAAATAGCACAATTTCACGTTGGGCGGCACCCATGTCGGCTGTATGGGCGATATGTCGGTGCCGATTATCTCGGCCTCGGGATGCGCGTCGGCAAAGTCTCTAATATGAATGTGAGTGTTTGGAGCCGACGGAAGCAGGCGCATGGAGGGGGAAGACATACATAGCCCAGGACCCTGTGCCAGTACCAAGGTCAAGAACTCTCTTCGGGGAGTTTGAGTATCAGTACCATTCTTCGCGATATGGAAAATATGTAAGGCCCTACTTCAATTGGCTCTTTTAGCGGCGGCCCGTACAACTTGCCATCTAGTAGCAAAGTGAGCACGTGGTGCCTGAATGTTGTTAGCTGTCAGCCTTGGCTCCGCGAGGGGAAAGGGACTGCGTATCGTTCGCACCCAATGTCAAGAAGGTTGTTTTGTGCCTGATCATTGGAGCCCCTGTAATGCGTCAGCGTTTTCGGATTGGAGGAAGGAAGAAATCTGTGAAGAGTACCAGTAGTGGTCTCCTATGGAATCGCTGTGGTATGTCCGACCGTTAAGCGTGCGATATTTTACGATAGATGATGTGATCGATGCTGTAAAGGATGAATGTTCGTCTCCCATAGTAGAGTCGGCGTCGCTGTCGCTTGCCTGCAAGAGGGACCTATTATTAACCTGGCCATCGGAACAAGAGAGCAAATAGAGTGGGGTTGAGCCCAGACGCAGAGGCATACCTCAGGCACATTGTCAACAGCCTCGATGAAGTCAGTAACAGTCTGTGAAGTTGACGGGTCAGCGGTGGCGGCTGTGACGACTGTGGGAGGAGTAGTGCCCCCAGACATGACCCCAGACGTGCCCTTGGCAGGAACAGTCTCTGTCGGTACAGTCTGAGTTTGGGGGGTGGCTACAGCTGGGGGTGGCGAAGAAGTCCTGGGCCCAGCCATCATAGATGATACAGCAGTTTGGAAAGTTGAGAATTCTTGTGGCGGAGAGCGGGTCAAGTAATGTGCCAAGGTTGCCTGTTATACTCCGCACCATGCAGAAAATGCACGGGGGTAGGCCGGGAACAGTCAGGCCATTAACTGCTTGATTCAGTGGAGATTGACGTGAACATGAGCCGAGGTATACCGAAAGAGGATGGACTCCGAGTTTAAGGTAGCAATGGATAAGACGCTTTTCTGTTTCTTACCTTGGACATGAATGCCGGCATTCGACCTTTCATCGTTTTTATTGTTGTTGTTGTAGATCTAACTAGCGTATAATAGCTAAGTACCTTTTTTTCTTTACCTAACAACCGATATCGAAGATCTAGGATACGATTTAGAAAGTATAGTAGGCCCAACGAATCACGTAAAGTTGGCGTTTCGCGCAATTATACAAACGCATTGCGCCCATGTAGCAACGTTACTATTACCCTCTTCATCATTCTTCGCTTTGAAGCCTTCAAAGGCCGGTATGGTACAATTATTTCGCATACAATAGAAGGCCTTCGCACTCAGCCTAGGAAGAGAAATCTTTCTTCAGGTTACAGAAGTCATTTGAATAAGAGATACCCTATAGAACATGTAGAAGTATAAAGCACCACATGGCCCAAAATGCGCTTCGCTACCCATAAGACACGCTATGAAAATCCATTTGGTTGTATCACATTCGTTCTTAGCCGTTCTCAACATGTCAACAAAGAATATAACCAAGAGTGTGACGTGATTCAAAGCTGATCCGCCACATAGTGGCGCTGTCGAGAAACTCCAACGCTGGCCTGCCTCTTAGAAGAGAGGGCGGAGAAGGGCCTATTGAAGATATTGGAGCATACCTAGTCCGTTCGACTTGAGCCATAGGCCAAGGTGAGTGGCGTAATGTGGCGAGCCAGATGTTAACCTAAAAATGTTAAAAAGCGATTGGCTCCCACCAGGCTCTGGTCAGTGTCCGGTTTGTTGTGGGAGACCTCCTGAGTGGAGATTCCATGCCCAGTAAGGATGCTGGGAGCGACAATGACAAACGTTAGTGGCCAAAACGCTGCCAATGTTCGTCCACTATGTAGTGCCGACGGCGAGCAGTGGCGTGGCGGGTAGTGGCAGTTTAGAGGGGGGTGGGAAGGTCGTTGACTGTGTGTGTTTTCTAGTTGTCAGCAGCGGCCAAACTGTGTTTAAAAACTGTACATCCCAAAGGCATCCATTTTGATTTTAGAGGGTGGAATTAATGATTACATTATTTCGTGCCCAGTCTAGGCTACAAGCTCTCAATAAAATAAAAGGATAGAAAAAATTCACCAGTCCCGGCTTCCTTCTTAAAAGTGCTAATCGAGACTGGCCATAATCCGTGATATCTAGGCAAGGTTATATCGTATAAAGAGCGTAATGTATTGTTCGATGCTTTTCTCGAGCTGGCTCTCGAGCTAACAGTTGTGCCATATTAGGCTTGGCAACTCGCTATTTGGTCTGCTGGTAAGTCTCCTAGCCAACGTAATTATAGTTATAGCACCGGGTCCTATGCTTTAGTAATGTTGGTATCTCCCACGATCGTGACATGTGAAGAATGAGGTAGCTTTTGGTGGGCCACCAAATAGCAGGTGCAAAGAAGGGGCTAAATGCCACGAGGGATGGGTACTAAGCCACCTCTCTCAGAGAAAACCCCTCCTTCGTCTACCATTTTCCGAGCCCAACGGTGCTTCACGTGATGCGCGGCACAGCCCAACGCAGTCATAATCTTTTTTATCCGTCTGCCACGGCACACACTTCAACACCTAACAATACACATGTTTTTCTATATCTATTGTTTTCTCAATGACTGACACGAGCGAAGAGCAAGTGCCATCGTTGCCTGCCGCTTCGCTAGCTTCGGCTTGCGAGGAAGCAAATGAGCTGGTTCGATGGCTCAAACTCGGCACATTCAACTCCGTGCAGACTTTTGGTGGTTTGGACGATCGCCCGCCGTTTCTTAACACAGAATACCAAGAGTGGATACAGAGCGAGCCGGGTGAAAGGACAGAAGAGCAACGAACTTATACATGTGTTGCTCATGGGAAGCAGGCGGCTGTGGCATATGCCGTTGTGCAGGATGTGCGTCAACGCTTTGCGGCAGACATGGCGACCGGGCGCGTCTATATGGCCTATGCGGTGTGCAACTTTCAGTTTCAGGCACAGGCGCTAACGATTGACGTTTTTCTAGCGTTGCTGAAGCAGCTGCTTCCTGAGCACTACAAGGCGGAACCGTTTTATACGCACAACATCCTGACCGGTGAAGAGGACTGGGCGGCGCCATCGCTGAATGGTGTGGTGCGTGTGTTGCAGGCGGTGCTCGCGCAGTTTCAGCGCATCATCATTGTGGTGCAGGACCCTGCCCGATATGCAACGGAGACGTGGGATGAGCTACAGGCCAGGATGCGGGCTCTGCAGACTAGCCACCGCGGACTGTATCTGTTAACCGTGGTGTCTGAACAGAGCGACGACGACGACAGGACATATCGTGCATGGATGGAGCGGATTCAGCGGCAGCCAGCAGAGCAAGCACGCCTGGCCGAGCAGGCGCTTTCTCACGTCGTGTGTGCGAACTTTCCGCTGACGGTAACAGCGCTGCGCGAAGCTCTGACGGTGAAGGAGGGGGATATAAGAATTGACTCACGGCGCATGCCCCCTATGGACGATATACTGGCTGCCTGTCTGGGGCTTCTAGTTGTATGGCCGCATGGCGACGGCGACGACGAAGACACGACGGTGCAGTTCGTTGATGCCGCTTTGTTGGACTGGCTGCAGCGCGAGCGTTCTCGCTGGCTTCCGCGCGCTGACCAGGACGTCTTGGCCACATTCCTCGCATATCTGGCCTCTTTACGCTCACGGTATATTCTAGGACGGACAAGGCTTCTCGAGCACCCGCTGTACTCACACGCTCTTCTGCGATGGGCGGACCATGCCGAGCGAGTGTTTGAAGACAGGAGTCCCGGTGCCGCAGTTGACCTCTTGAACTGTGCCTTTTTTTCCGACTGTGACAAGATGCAAAGTGCCGTATGGCTATGGCAGTACTCTCAACGCAAACACATAAAGTATGAAGTTGATCCTTACGACAGACTCAACCCCAGCGCCTACCATACCGCCGCTTATTTCGGCTCCGCGAATCTCGTGTATGCGCTACGTTGCAGCGCCTTATTTAGCGCTGATGTCAACGCACGGAACTCACGTGGCCAGACCGTGCTGACGCTGGCTGCCGATCTGGGGTTAATGGAGGTGGCACATGCACTGCTGCAGGAACCGCAGATGCCGACAATGCAGCAGTCTGTCGATGTTGACGCCCTCAACGAAAATGGCCGCGGGCCGCTGTTCCTAGCCGTGCTGAAGAGAAACTCAGCCATGGCCCATCTCCTGCTGGACCATGGTGCACATGTGTCTACCAGGGACGTCAATGGTGTGTCAATGCTCGATACGGCATCCAAAGGAGGCGACCCGGCCATTGTGGCGCGGCTGCTACAGCGCTGCGAGCAGGAGGAGCGAAATGAGTTGCACTCGACGCAGGCGAAAGACCAGAACAATGGCCAGACGGTTAGGAACACCACATACGAGGACGACACGTATGAGGATGACACAAGTGCGGACGCCAGAAAAGAGATCCCCCCTCTGCCAGACGGCCTGTGGCCGGACTCGGACGACACAAGGTACACGAGGGAAGATCCCGAAGACTACAAAGTATGCATGATGAGAGATATTCCGCTGGGGCCGCAGCCGGCGTTGGAGACGGAAAAAGACATGGAGAACGTCGTGACAGCGGCAGACAGTCCGCTGTGCGCGACATGTGCGTCGTTGGACATAGGGACGCTCTTTTCCAAGCCACCACCGCTAGATTGGGAAAATTCGACGCGTTTTGAAGTCGACGAAGGTTTGGTCAGCAATGCGTGCGGCTTTTGCAATCTGCTGGCCGGGTTCAGAGAAATGAAAACAAATATTAAGCAAATGTGGCTCGTTAAATCAAGCACGCGCCAATGGTTCGGCGACGACTTCTACCCGCACATCGCGAAAAGCTATGCGAAAGAGTATAGCGAGTCCGAGATGTCGCTGGCGGCTGTGGCTGCCGCGGCAAAAGTGGCCTCACCATGGCTGGACACACTTATTCTCAACGCCGATAACGGCCTCGGCTTTATCGGCCGCCTCGGCTCCAACGGTCCCAGCGGCCACTGTGCCGTCAATCTGCGGCGCCTATCGCCGACCACAGCCAATCTCGAGCAGGCACGCGGCTGGATCGACATTTGCAAAAAGCATCATTCGCGGTGTCAGCACCGGGTGCGCAAGCCGATCCCGCACTTGCGGCTGATTGACTGTGAGACGCGCGTCATCGTCAGCATGGACTCTGCGACCTCGATGACGACCACCTTTCTGGCTCTGAGCTACGTCTTTGGAAAAACGCCACCAGGAGGGATCATCAATTGTGTCGGCTGCAAAATCACGGAGACAGAGCGTGTCATTGAGGATGCCATCTGCGTCACTCGCCAGCTGGGCTACCACTATCTCTGGGTCGACCGACACTGCATACCGGCCGAGAACGAGGATGCAGACGCGTCACGCCGCCGCGTTGAGGCTCTTCAGAACATGAACCGCGTCTACGAGAACGCAGAGGTTACGATAGTGGCCGCGGCCGGAAGCGGCCCGTCGTTTGGCCTGCCGGGCGTCAGCTTTACCGCCCGTCATCCCCAGGTCTGCCGCCGCGTCCAGGGACACCTCCTGGCCAGCATCCCACCCGAACCCGCAGACATCATCAGAATGTCCGCCTGGTGGAGTCGCGCCTGGACCTACCAGGAGGCCTTTCTGTCCCATCGCCTGCTCTTCTTCTCCGAGCACGAGCTATCCTTTGAGTGCGGCGGCATGGTCGCCCGCGAGTCCGTCGATCTGCCGCTGCCCGTACGCCGCATTGAGTACGGGCGCCATGCTGACATCCATCGGCGAATCGTGATGCGCGATGGAATGCCAAACTTAGACGTGGAATACAGCGGCATACCAAAAGACTCTCCGATCGACCTCTGGCTCATCATCAGCGTGTACGCCAAACGCCACCTCACCCTTCAGTCCGACATCCTCAACGCCTTTCTCGGCATCTTCCAGCGGTACATAGATACCGGCCAGCCTGTGCATCACATGTGCGGTTTGCCGCTGGTGCAAAAGAACGTCTCAAGAACTCGAGAGAAGGCCATTCCCCTCGATTCCCTAGTCTCAAGCCTGTGCTGGAAACCCTGGAAAGTGGATGGCGTCCGGCGCCCGGGATTTCCCAGCTGGTCGTGGACCGGTTGGACGTGCACTGGAGTTGCCAGTATAGCTGAATGCGTGGTTTTTGGCAACGACGAGCCGCCAGACGTGGCATTGGTGGTGCCCAAGGACGCCAGTACCGACTCTCCCGGCCCAGTCATCCCCTGGCTCGCTTTTTCCGCCATGTCAGACGCCCATCGTGCCGTCTTGCCCCAGAACCTCCACCTGCGCATCACTGCGCCCGTCCTGTCCGCCACCTTATTCGCCAACACAGCCCGTGCCTCCATATCTCCGTTCATGGCCATCCTTCGCAGCGCCCGCGCCAGCTTTTACGCTGACGCACATATTTGTAAGGACACCAAGATCGACGCCGAACTTGGACGCCGCCTCGTTCGGGATACGTTGACCGCCGTGGCTTTGGGCTATGACAGCTCCCAAAACCGCCCGGGCCGCCTGTTTCTTCTCCTGGAAAAGGTCGACAACAGATGGCAGAGGATCGGTGTGGCCAGAGCGGAAACAGGCCAGATCACACAGTCTATCGGAGACGTGCAAACCATTGTTATTGAGTAAAAGATTACCTTGAAAGCAAGGTATCGCTCCATCCCAAAAAGCTTTTCAACTGTTCCAGTTGGAATGGAGAGACGATGTTGGGAGGACACCTTTGCTTCCGGTAGATAAATAACAAAAGAAAACAGTCTATTTTCTACTTGTCAAGCGCGTAGACACCGAGGCAAGAGTTACAGACAGGCAACTCGCAATTCTGGCGGAGACAGCATAATTGGTATAATATACATCAGCGAAGGAAAGATCAGACCGCTGCCACCTTTGCGGCCATGGTCTTTGCCGTCGGGTTCCCGGTTACCTCCATGTAGGGATTGTGGAGGCTGTGTAGCAACATGGTCGCAAAGCTGGCAACTGTCAATGACTTCATCATGGCATTTGTCCAATTGACATGCATCTGCACCTCGGCGGGGAGGAGGTCATTCCGTCCACGTCTGCATATGCGGTCATTCTCGTGGTATATGTCGGATCCACCTCTTCCACGTTGCGATGGCGCATCGCCACATGTCTCGGACGAGTGGCGAGGCTTTTTTGGATAGTGGCTATAGTGTCGATCTCATGTAAACTACTCTAACACGGTTTCCCACATTTATGGCATGCTGGTGCCAGCTGATGGCGAGCTAAACGCCTTTGGGGGGATGACGATGAGTCTGGACACAGCAAATCAGAAGAAGACTGCTCGACACGAGCTACGTTCCCGTCTGTCTCGGCATGGTCAACCTGCCGGAGAGCTTCTATTCAGGGCCTTGCTGCAACAGACTCACCAGCTGCTGCTGCTCTCGTTTGCCGGTCCCGATCTCACCCACCACAAGGCGCTGCCCTGCCACGTCGATATCCAGGCAGAGATGAAGCGCACCAGCCGCGAGCTCCGCGCGCTGGGCCTCTGCAACGAAGACGTCTGCATCCACAGTTGCGCCTGGAATGAGGAGGTCTGGCGCGTCATGTACTTTACTTTCGACCAGGCCTACTTTGAGTCGTCGGAGCCGGGCACGCCCGAGTCGCTCGAATCGTCAAAGCCGGCAAAGATGATCGAGCCGTCTGATCCGAGAACACTAAAGGTCGAGCTACTGGCAGGTCCGTCAGAGCTGCCTGTCCTAGAGCCGGCAAAGCCGCCTTTCCTGAAAGACTCTTCCAAGTACACGTCCGGACAACAAGTCCCATCTGAACAGACACGGTCTCCTTCACCTGCTAAGCGGGACTGGACCAGTTTGCAACATGAGCTAATGTAACGTAACCGGGAGATTAAATCCACCTCTGGATGCATCACCACTCTACTTGGGTCATCACGATTCTGCTTTTCATGAGGCATGATGAGGTCATCATCCCGGGTTAGTTTCTCGTACGTTGTGAAAGCGGCACCCTTACTCGTAGGGCATTGTCTTGTTGCACGATGCCATATCGGAGTTTTAGGTCGTTAACAACATTGAAAAGCTGTCGTACTCTTCTAGTCTATACATCTGCGATTTGTTCTCCCCTAGACTGCCTCCAGAAATGTAGTCGTAGTTGAGCCCGACCATGCGACCGTCAAGCTCTTCAAGGATAATCAGTCGAACGGGATAATATCTAGGTGGCTAGAAGACGCATCACAGGCTTATCTCCTCTCATAATATTTCGGCATACTGCCGTAAATCTGATTGGCAGATGTAGCTTTATAGATGTTAATGAATCGTAAAACATGCGATGATGGACATGCCTCGACTGAATGAAAATAGTACTCGATCTTAAAGTCGTATTGTCGAGCACGTTATCGTTTACCGACATTCACTTTCAATACTTCAAGGAAGGTCTGTTCACGGCTGCCTAACGGCTTGACCAAGGGACACCTAAGAGTCTTCAACAATGCTTCGAAAAACACGCTTACACTTTCAAGTCGCGCTTTATGCTAATTAAGACGTAACGGGGAATCGTGTTGCAACTTGAATGGAGCTCTGGGCGCCTACAATCTGACAGAATGGACCCAATCTTAGGTTGGTATCATCAGCTCGGCGGTCGTGTTCTTTGGCCATGAATGACATTATAACATCGATCAAACTGATTGCTAGTCGGGCAAAAGGGCGCAATGTCGTATTTATGTAAGCTGGCTTCTTGCCATTCAGCCTATTTCGGCCATGGAAATTGGTTGTAGGAAGGTCTTATTTGCCTTGAAGTGGAAAACCATCAAAAAAATGTTGCAGCTACATTGGCGACATGGGTATTATGGTGTCATGTCGTCGCACGAATGGGAAAAATTGAATTTTGGAAGGCATCAAACAGATGTACTGTGCCAGATGATTATACAACTTGTTTTGCAGGCCATTTTAGGGTAGATAAAAAACAATAGTTTACAAAGGCCACTTTCCGTTGGGCCATTCATTGCCGAGTGGGACCAGCCAGCCCATTTCAGAACTTCTTACCGAATTGACTAGTCTGTATGCAGCGATATTGATTCCATAAGGTCTCATTCTGATCACCAATGAGATATGGTATCTGGGCGCAGGCTTCTGCATGCATCAAACCTCCCTGAGAAGGCCCACTAGCTACGGCAATGCCGACTCTGCCTTCAGGGATAGTGGATGGCTTGGGTCCGGATGGCTCACAAACCGCGTCCACCTCTCCGGGTTCGCTTCCAGTCTCAGCCGGGCACAGTTGACAAGCCTCTGGGCACAGTCCTGGATGACCTTTTCGACGGTAAGCTCATTGTTGTACCTTTCTTTCTCGTAGTACTTTCTGGTGAGCTGGAAGAGTTTCTCGAATGTGCTGTAATGGTATTGGTCCGGCCTGAACGAGCCGGCTCCCTTCTCGGTTGCGTTTTCGCGCAGCCCAATGTACCACTCTGGAGTGCCATTTGGGTCAGGACCCGGCGGTGACTTGGTCCAGCTTGGCAGAAACGGCTTTCTTGCCTTCTTTTTGCAGTGGCCGAGTTTAATATCCGACAGTCCAGTAGGCACGTTTAAGCGATAATACGCAGCACGAGCAGCATTGGTGGTGGTGGTGACGGACAGGTGAGTGCCTTCCGTCTCTGTGATCCCGTTCTTTGCCCAGAACATTAGGGACAGGATAGACTTGCCAAAACGGCTCTCAACTTTGGACTGGCCCGTGCCCAGGCTGAGCAGAAGCGACGCCTTGCCATGCTTGGGGTCGTCCGGGCTATACATCTGGATCGCCTCATTCCAGGCAAGGTCGGCCGGGTTGTTATTTCCGACGCCACCATCCATGTGCTTGTGCTTCTCTATTCGGATCTTTCTGAAATAAAAAGGTGCGGCTGTGGTTGCCCGGCAGACTTCCCATATTTTGGCCTTGGCTTTGTGAAGGGACTTGGGATTGAGCTCGAGCAGTGCTTCGCCTTCTGGGTACCGCGCATGGTGGCTATATGTTCGCCAGAAAAAGGTTTCTCGGGTAGGGTTGCCATTGCGTTGACTGACAACTGCCCTGTTTTTAATTTGTTTAGATGAATAGCGAGATAGCAGAAGAAAAGAACTTACACCTTGCAAGTGCCATTTATACGGGGGGGATCCACTGGTTCTCCATCTTCTCCATCTTTTCGATTTTCTGCATAGTCATACTGCCTAAACTCCTCTTCATGACCAATGCACTGTTGCGTACCACTGTGGCAGTGACAGTGTTTGGTAATTACCGTGTTGATGGCATTCACGAGCTTTGTGGAACTGAATAGCCACTTGTGCCAGGGCTTTACCGTAAAGATGACGTTGCTGAGCTGCCAGTAGCCCTTTATGCAGTCGTCGACGCCCATCCGCAGCCTCCCAAGCATAACGGCAATCAAACTAGGGGGCGAACTGTCAGCAACGCAAAGACGCTCGGCTTGGCTTACAGACATGGAGACAATGCAGCCTACCCGCCAGTGCTAGTGCCAATCATAAAGTCAAAGAAATAGCACGGCAGTACATCTGCTATAGATACCGTGACCCTCTGCTTGTCTTTATCTTGTCGTTTCTTCAGAATTTCCTTGACCAGTTTTTGGTTTTTCGTATCGTTAAGCAGCTGGACAACTTCTTCCATGATTCTTCTCATGAGGAAGAGAGTCGAAAGTCCACGAACGCCTCCGCCATCTTTTCAGGGGGTGGGGAAATTCAGAAGCCCATATCAGCGCAAGACTATAATAGTATGGATACAATTGCTTCTGGGTCCAAGGGGGGAAAAGAACAGAAAAGAAAGGAAATAAACCGGACGAAAAGGGGGAAAAGGTTGAGCTCCTACCTAAAGATAGAACGATCGGAAGCCAAGGGTCTTCGATCGTCACGGACCCAGCATCGGGATCAGAAGAGGAGGAAGTCGAACGGTCAGTGGTGGAGAGGGAGGGCATGCTTGCTTTCTTGTTTGCAATGTACTTATTCAACTGGACAGCAGAAAGGCAGAAAGGAAGAAGCAGGCGTTGATGCCCAATATGCAGGCTTTAAATACTACGGAACAGTTCATCGTGCTCTCTTGTTTTGACCGACACGCCTTCAGCCTTGTCAATGACAATAATACAATAATATCACAACGCAGAATTGGCCGCCTCGCAGACCCCTTCTGGTCCTTGAGGCCGGGAAACCTCCCCCCTGGTCAGCAATTGCCGCCCTACGAAGCATGTCAGCAGACGCCTCTGAGCGCGTGTGAGAAAAAACGCCCGTCACATTTTCGTCCGCTCGAAATTCGCCAATCGCCTTGTATCGGAGGATGGTCGGGCGTTCGACTTTATTGCTCAGCCGCCGCCACGTTTCAATTACGGCCATATCACATTCGTCCCGTGCGTCCGCAGATTACAGCCCAGCCAATAACACCTGCCAGAGGCTCAACGAAAGAGGGGCTAAGAGAGTGGGAACAGCAAACAATCATGCGGTCAGACGGCCGATTAGGTAGCCTAACGAAAAGGATTGTTTCCCCCCCTCTTTCTGACTTTTCTCGGTTGTTGTCGGGCTTGCCCTTGCCTTTTCCTACAAAGTCCATTAAAGCAGGCCATCTCATAACTCCTTTTTCACCGTCTACCTTGTTTTAGCAACTCTCCCATGTTTCTAGGACTTCTTGAAAAGAAAATAAACCAGATCTAAACTATCAGCCCTCGACTTCAACTTCAACAATGGGGAAACGGCCATCGTTCGGTTCTCACAATTCCACAAGTTGCTCAGATAGACCAAGGCGCAACAGCCATGTGGTGATCTGGGACCCGGTTCATAAGGAAACGCAGACAGCCCTTTGGGACGAGAAATATTCCAAAACTGGTGAGCTTAGAAACAAAACTGCCTCTCTGAAAAGATGGATGCACAATTCCCTCCCGCACAAATCTGGCACTGACACTTGAGGTTCTCTCTTGCAGACAAGTTCGATATTGGCAGGCTTCAGATGTGGGTCGACGTGAATGTCCCAGCGCACGCAGACACGAAAGAAGCTAGTGTACATGTCGCTTCTGTGCGGCTTCCCCTCAGAGTCGTGGCACGGAGGGTTTTTGGAGGATACAAGGAAATGCGCGTGGTTGAGTGTCACTAAGAGAGGCATATGGACAGGTTCGAATTCGGGGCACATCTTCTATGGAAGGGGGCGTTTCTCGGGGAGTTGTTCAGGGATAATATTACTACTCCGTATAAGCTCTTGTTTAAGACCGCTCATTTTTCGTGAACGGTGTAATACAATCGAGATAGTTTGTCTAAGAGAACAGCAGGCTCTAAAATGGCAAGTGCAACTGGGGGCGTTGTCCGGAAATGTGACTATGCGATGGACATTCCTTAGGTCATGGGAGAGGACCAGTAGATCGCAAAAAATTGGTACCGACAGGATTCAGGTTTACACATACTAGTCCGCTAACCGATGCAGCAGCATATCAATGTCAGCCCAGGCGGCAACACGACTCTCCAACCAGCCGATGGACAAGGCGAGACCAGACACAACCGTTGTTAACTTTTTGTCCTTACGTCGTATGATTTCCTATAGCAGGTATGTCTGTTCGTCCTGGTCGGCCCCTGCCTTGGCCTCTTCGGTGCCTGTTATTGTTGCAACGGCCGTCCATATAGCTCGTGTCTGGACGGTCTGCGTAGGTAGACATCCCGGCGTGCAGCTTGGCCTGTGTGCGTGACTGCAAACTCCATAGCCAAAGCAATGTTCCTGGCCGCCTGCTTCGTCGCCGTGCCGACACTACCACCACACTGCCACAGAGACACGCGCGACATGGTGTACCAGTGCCCGGCGCCAGACCCAGTAGTCGAGGCTCTGTGATGGCAAGTCACGGCCGATGATGGCGTGCAGCAGCAGTATCACGACTGCCACACCCATTTCGCCCGGGTTTTGCAGCATCGCGGGCATTCGTGCACGCTTACGTCAAGACCTGGGCAACGAGGGTGTCACCAGTGGCAGCTACTACCGCATCAGAACCCTCTGGGTCAGGCAGATCGTGCGTGTAGCGGTACAGCGAGACGACCGTGTCCAGACGGCGCAGGATGCAAACGTTCCAGTGCAGTTCCGTCGCTCTGCACAGCGGCACAAAGAGCATCGTGACAGAGGCGATAGATAACGACTCCCGTCCGAATCACTCTAGATCAACAACAGTAGATTTGGGTAAGAGGTGTGCAAGGGAGTCGCAGAGCTGAAGAAGGATGTGTCGGGGCAGTCACTAGCTATATGCTAGACGCTATATCCCGACTGTACACTATGTTTTGTGATTGTGTTCAGGTTTTCCTTTTGGGCCGAGTATCAAGTACATCCATAGGATTGCGGATTTTATTGTCGGTGGTTCCAAGGAGCTGAAAGGCATTGCTCCCGGATAGACGAGGATCGTATCCAAGCAAAGCAGCCTCGACATCCACCCTTCAAGCAATCGTATACATCATGATTCTGCCAACGCACACAGACGAGTGGCTTCTTGAGGACCGATTCGTGCTGCGCCTAACCTGATCTGTGCCCATTCCGCCTGTGGCTGCCCGTACGACATCCTGCTAGAAGTCAAAGCTGTCTCGCTAAACTACCGCGAAGACCCGGCCTAGGTCAGACAGCCCGCGGCCTGACACCCGACGGCGAGACTGCCATGGTCGGCTTCCTCGACTCCAGCTGCAACAGCCCCGGTTCGGCTACCATGAACGCGCTGCCCCGTGCGGCCATCGTGCGCTGAGTCCTCATTCGGTCACTGGCGCAGTACTACAATATGGCGCAGCAGATGTAGACGTGGCAGCAGAAGCATATTGGCAAGGTCGTTATTCCTTGCAACGAGAGGTAATTGGTTGGGGCTGCCGCTATTTTTACAGGAGTGCAGAGTAAGGATCTGCCTTATATGAGGAGGCCTCCTATTGTGATGCTATAGGCGCCTAGTGAGCATGCGTGCTCTCGGAGGCAACAATTGGGCAAGGAAATCGCTCCTAGAATCCGTTTATAAGTGCTAATGATGGTTACCTACAAGACGTTACAGGCGACACACAACAACCCTTATCCAGTGTTCTTCGTCCGTATTGCCTGCAGCTATTGGATACACAACACAAAGCGGCGGGCGCAGTCAGACAGGTGATCACATCCGCGCCCAGCGGCAGTTGGAGGGAGTCAAGCTTCATCTGTTAGGCTTCATACACATAATTAGACGCACCAAATCTCCGAACTCTTGTGTTATCTACCAAAGCAAGCCTGCTGCATAGAATTATTACACGGACGGCTTTTGTCCAAAGACGTAGCGGACACTGTAATATGTGTGTATGCGTTTGTCTTTGACAGCCCTGCGCAACTGCATAAGAAACACTTGATACTCGGCTTCGCCCAATCCTAAGACGTCGTTCCACAGGAAGGTAGTGTATCCTGTATGCAGTCAACTATCTTGGACGCATCGACGATTTTTCTGCATCGGACAGGGGGTAAGAAGATCGCCGAAAATAAGGAACATACCTTCCAGGTCGCTTAGCAAGGCCAACAAAGCATACTGACCGATCTCAGCCATCTTCTTATCCGCAGGCCAGCCGCCTACAGGCAGCTTAAAGTTCTTCTCTGTAATGTTCATAAACCCTGCTTTTTCCATAGCCTTACGTTGCATGCCTTCTTTAACAACAAGGAACTGTCGACCTAGCTTAGGCATTCCGTCTTCGTAGAGTCGCCAAAATTGATTCAAGCATGGGGCTAGCTCGTCTGACTTATCGTCACTTTGGTGTTCGGGGTGCACTTCGCACGACTCAAGCCAGCCGCCTGGTTCGCAGCAACGGTAGGCTTCAGCAAAAAGTGATTCCCAATTCGTTGCAGCCCCTGCCATGTAGCGAATGTGGATAAAATCAAATGTATTTTCACTCCACGTCCATGGCTGATTGGCGTCATCAACTTCAAACCTAGTGTTTGGCGGCACCCAAGTTGACTGGATCGGTGAGATGTCAGTGCCGAGCACTTGGGCGTTTGGAAACTGATCGCCAATGTCGCTAACAAACATAAAGTCAGTCTTATTCGTTTCTCCACATGCCCGTATCGTGGCTTAGATTACTGCCATATCTTCAACATCTTGGCCGTATTCATTCTATAAATAAACTACTAAGACAAAAAGGGTGTATATCAAACTTTCACTTACATTGCCCAAGTGCCAGTACCAGTGCCAATATCAAGCACATTCTAGTTATAGATGAACCTGTCAGTTATATATATATATTCAGTTATGTTCTAACTCAAACATACTTTAACCTTGTCGGTGATAGGCGCTAGAAATAAAGCACCGTCTAGTAATAGCGTTAAGAAGTGGTGTCTATATATAAGCGTGTTAGCTATAAAACTAGGCAACGGCCTTAAAACAGCCAATAATCAAATCATACATTATATCCATTGATTCTTGTTGCTGGCCATCATTAGGCATAAAGTAATTTTCGTACTTATCGCTGTGGAAGGTCCGCCCGTGCAATGTGCGGTACTGCAAGATGCTGCTCGACACAGACGCCGTTGAAAGCCTAAGCATGTAAGCTTTCTTTTCTATCGGCCAGAGACAAATATTTGCCTAGAAGCGATTGGGGTGGAAACATACGCGACATCATCGCCAAGAGCTGAGTCCGAATCTTCACCTAAACCGTCGCCCTAGAATAATAAGCACAAATATAGAGTCCTTTCTTCCTCCCTTTCCTCTTTACATACATACTCTCCGACTAACAATTCGGCTGCTAATAAGGGCTCGTCAATTATAGGCAGTTCCACAACAGGACTAACCAGTCCCAGCGCAAGTCCGCTGCCTGTGCTGGAAGACATGGCTGCAACTGCTTTTGTTGTATTAACGCATAACGCGGAGAACGGCAGACGAAGAGCTGCGCATTTATATTGGTACAAAAAAGCCAAGGCATGGAGAAGAGATATAATGAGAAAGAGGGGGAAGGCGTAGGCCAACTATCTTGCATACGAACAGGTTCGGAATCACACGAAAGCAAGAGGAGCAGTTCCACAGTATTGGTGGAATCAGGCCAGTAGGACGGCCCTTGTAGCCCATACGGTTAGTCGGTATACACCATGGAGACGGAGATATGCCGAATACTGAAATTAGTGGAAATCATGAATTTAAGGCAGCAGTCTTGGTGGGCCCGGTTGCATTTTACGTTAAGTGCGCGTGCTTTCAAGGGTGGGTATTGCAGGTCGGAGATATCGCATTCGTAAGAAGGACCTCTACGGAGTACGGAGTACAGAATTCCCCAAAAGTAGTCCGTACGTCGTCGTAATCCGTACACACACACTGCGTAAATATTACTGGGCTAGTCTAGCGAATGGAAGAGCCTATCTCTGACGCTCGACAAATTAAAGAGGTTAAAGGCGGAAGATGAAGCTTGATCCATTTCTTAGGGTTCTCAAATATCACGTCGTTGCCTACTCCTTTAAGAAGTGTCGCACCTCTCTACGAGTAGGCCTTTGACCGTTCATTATAGCACAGTACAGTGACAGAATCATTTTCGTCACTCAATGCAGAATTACGGGATGTCTCGAAGCCATTTGTAGTAATCTATGCTGGCTGATCAACTATTATTGAAAACTGATGTACGTTGCCTGAGGCGCCACGACATCGCGGTAGAACGTGGCCCAGAACTTTTCCATCTCAAACGTGTTGTGACTGTCCTGACCCGAAAAGCAGAACCTGATGCACCTTTTGGCGACATCTCCATATGAAGTGCCCACCAAGTCGTACACTTCGTCCATGCTCTTTAGCGCAGAGTCGCGGGGGCCCATAAATGTTACAGACGGAGTGGCTATGGTACACCGTGCCTTTGGCATTTTAGTATAAATAGTTTAGATGTGTCTATGCAGCTATCCCACTGGGTTGATGGTGTTCTAGAGGTCAAATCACCGACCCGCGTAGCTGATCCTACTCCATCGAATACGTCCACGACGCTACCAACTCATAACAGACCCTTTGTAATAACATACTCCGGACTTGCCTCCGTATTCCATCCAGCGGCTCATAGGGATAGCGTTGACCATCGAAGTCATGTCTTTGGCCCAGTCCCTGGTCCATGCATATGCTAGGAAGACAGCCATCCAATATCGGCAGAGTCGTGGACTACTTTCCTTCCAGGAAGTTTCGCCGACATCTTTATCTTTGTCGCGACGTAGAGTCCTTCGGATATGAACCTCCTCCAATGACAACCTTGTGGGTCAGCGTATTTTGTGTTCCAGTCAGCGCTTAGATTCGGGCAGTTTTCGAGCTGCTCCTTACAGATGTCAACTGCGGCTATCTGCAATTGGGCTTCGGTCATGGCCTCCCGAGTGGCCTTCTCCCACATTGTACGGCTGTCAGACCGCGTTAGAACAGGATCGATCCACTTGATTCCCTCGCTATGAAAGCTTGTCATGTCTGGAGTCCCCGCCTCATCAACCGAGAAAGTATCGGGATTTAATGCGACTATAGTATTGAGAAGGGCACGGCGAGAGCTGACCTTGATGCCATATCGCTTTACTCGCAGATTGGCATAACCTTTTGACCAATCTCTCACACCTTTCTCGGGGGTAACGAGATAAACGTGAGAAAAGATAGAGAACGCAATCCAAAAGCATATAATGTATGCATTCGAATTCTTGGTCACAGCTGCACCAAGGGCAAGGGCCCATTGGCCCATGATGAAGATGTGGAGCAACCAGTAGAAAGCCTCGATGACGGCAGGAGAAAGTGGAGGCCCAGTCGGCTCTAACGGTCGGTTTAAGAGGGAGTTGACGACAGTGCTCTCGCCGTAAACGACAAGCCAGTCAGTCGAGTTCATGTGCTCAGAAACGACGAGGAGACGGTTAAAGATGCTTGGCTTGCCGACAAGTAGCTGCCGTGGCTGGCGTCCGTACAGGGCGACGATAACGACACCCGTAACGGGAATAAGTGAGAGAAAAGCCAACGCAATCCAGGCCTCCAAGATAAAGGACGCGACAACAGTGCAAATGAGCAGACCCCATCCCAACAAGGCAATAGCAAGATAGCTGGAGGAGGCATTGCGCAGGAAATTAACAAAGATTCGACGCCATATTGAGCTGCTAGGCAGTGGACAATGGTTAGGGTCGCGGCGTGTTATGTGGACGACCTCTAGGGCTTGTATGCGCAAGTCGGAGCCGAGACCTGTTGTCATGTTGTCGTGCCTATTCTCAATCTGAATGATAGGGTGGGCGGCCAAAACGAGGCGGAGAGTCTCGGGGTTGCTGGCAAAGTAACGCTCTCCGTAACGGCCGTCAAGGGTCTCAAGCGCAATAGTCGTGCCAAAGCGGTCCTGGCAGCAGCCCGGGCTAGCAAACTGAGGCCGTCTCGCAAGTAGCACACGGCTACCTGCCGGGGTGATGACCCAGCTCCA
The DNA here is from genome assembly GCF_000143105.1 of Grosmannia clavigera kw1407. Taxonomy (NCBI): domain Eukaryota; kingdom Fungi; phylum Ascomycota; class Sordariomycetes; order Ophiostomatales; family Ophiostomataceae; genus Leptographium; species Leptographium clavigerum. Next base: position 1,239,212 of record NW_014040837.1, on the reverse strand, counting down.
AAGCGGGACGGCACCGGAGAGCTCGAGGACGTGCAGCTTGGGCGGGATAGCGACAAAGTCGATGAGGGCTGAGAGCGGGAGGATGCCTGCGAGCTCCGAGGCCCATCCGTGGCGGCGCAACGTGTCTGCAAGATTGGAAGCTACTTCCTGAATCATGTTGGGCAGGCAGTCGTAGAGCGAGTTGGGTAGATGAGAGGGTGGTGAGTGAAGCTGCCGAGCGCAGTCCAAGGTGTTTAATGTTTTTTTTTTTTTTGGGGGGGGGGGGGGTCTCGTTCTCGCCAGGGCTGGCAGAAACAGGAGTGTACACTTTCTGAATTGCCCTGCCTTGTAAAATACGTGGCGCTGCGTAACCCGCGGGATTGTCCGATTCGATGGATGGACTATGCATGTCAGATATTGGGACCACCAAGCAGCGAGGAAAACCATAAAAAATCAAAATCTTCCTTACACAGCCGCATTAAGGCCGCTCTATCTGCTAGGCGTGTGACGCCTGTGAAAGTAGCGGCGGATCCGTCGTTCCCATTTGACACTGGAAGCCGAATATGCATGCTCTTGGGGGGGCGGCTGTACCGATTTCAGACGGCTAGCACTCGCGAGCGTCTCTGGGTGGTCTGTTCCTAATACCGTCTGTCTCACATCCAGCACCCGCAGGTAGAGCTGTTCAGCATCCACCAACCTCCCCAGGCTGCTGAGCGCCAACGCCAGGTTGTCCATGTTGGCGAGCGTGTCCGGATGGGTCTCCCCGAGCGTCCTCTCGCTCCACTGCAACACGCGCTGTCCAGCCTCCGCGGCCTCCTCGAACCTGGACATCCCGCACATTACCTGCATCCAGATTTTGACGCTCTCCATTGTGCGCTGATCGTCTCGACCAAACATCTTCTCTCTGCCGTCCAGTGCCCGTCGGCTCATCGTCTCGGCCGCCCCGTACTCGCCCTGGAGGCACAGCAGCTCGGCCAGATTGTTAGCAACTGTCAAGGCGTCTGGGTGGTCTATTCCTAATGTGTTTTCCATCCCTTTCAGTGCCTCTCGATATTTTGTTTCTGCCTCCTTATACATTTTCAGATCCTGCTCGACGAGTGCCAGATTTCCAAGACTCTTCAGCGTCAAGAGGTCATTATATCCTAGAATTTTTTTTCGTCCGTCGTATACCCGTGTGAACAGCTTCATGGCCTCTTTATAATCCTCTTCTCCATTGCTCTGTAATCGTAATAATGATGCAAAAACTTCGGTACTGGCAAGAGCGTCAAGATGCGTCTCTCCCAGCGCTGCCCCCAACCCGGCCGAGACGATCCGGCTCAGCTCCTTCGCATCGCCGTAGTGGTGACGGTGCTGTAAGTCCGAGACCAGATTGCCGATTTTGCTCAAAGTGTCGAGGTGCTGCTTCTCGGAAGCATCCCGTGCAGCCCTCTGGGCTTTTACCTCCCTTCTCGCCACCGCACCCGGGTCTCTTAGAGCCTCCGTCATCAGGAGCCTAGCCAGCTCGGGATAGCCGCTGCTCTGCGCCAGCATGTCCGGTGTATTTCCCTCGAGGCCTGCTGCCTGGGCGTGAGTGTCGGCACCAGACTTGAGCAGCATCGAAACAATATCGACATTCCCTAACCAGGCCGCAATGTGGAGCGCCGTATGGCCGGCCGAGTCCATCGGGGACACAGCGGCGTCGTTTCTCAGCAGGAGCTGCACCACGTCTGCGTGTCGCGATCCTGTCGCCAGCATCAGCGCCGTGTTTCCGCTATTGTCTGCGGCATCGATGTTGGCGTCTTGGAGCAAGAGCCGGAGGACGACCGCTCGATAACCCCGCATAGCTGCCACCAGCAGCGCCGTCTGGCTGTCTTCGTTTCGCGCCTCAATATTTGCACCGGCATCAAGGAGGCGCCGCACCTTGATCTCATCGCCATCGTGTGCCGCCTTTAGGAGCGCCTTGTCGCTGTCAGCCATAATAAGAGAAGGCGAAGTACATGTAAGAGCTGATGTCGGGCGCCAACGCCTAGCGGCCGTAAGGAGGCTAATGGAGGTCTGAAACAAGCAGATCCAACGTTCCTTAATGCCGCCGAAGATTTTTACGGATTACGGTGTACATGCCCTTAAATTGTGTTACTAAGCAAAGAGCTAATAGCGAATTGGGATATCATAGCAACTGCACAGAAATAGGCGGCCTATTCTACTGGTAATTATACGGATTTTTCTGCCGCCTCTCCGGCCTATCCCTCTCCTTTTGATCGGTTAACTTCTGTTGCTACTGTCGCATCCTCCTAGGCGGCTTTTGTCTGCGCAGGCTAGGCCCTAGGTCGGTGCCGGCGCTGTAGGTGCCGTACTGGTGCTACCGATGCATTGTATTTGTCTTGCCAGCTGGTGGGCACTAGATACACAGTTGTACAGGCCGCTACTCTGTCTCCTGTGCTGCCTTTGCTTCCTGCGCGGCCGCGGCCGCTGCTATTTTTTGCTTATATAAGAATTGGCGTTATTCCCGTGTTATCTACTGTGTACAGGCCTGCACAAATGGCGGGCGTCCCGCGTGTATGAATTCCTAACGATAGCCTGATTGGTCTATTTACGTGATGCTTCCGTTGGGCATTGCACGGTGGGTTGGGTCATGTTGGGTTGGCCCGACAGAGAGGCAGAACAGACAACCTGGTACAGACAAACACAATGGATGCAGATTACGACGAGCTGAGCGGTCCACGGATGCCAGTGCCCGATGACTGGCTCAGTGGAAATCCATTGCGAGACCTGGACTTCGTTTATCTGGACGTTGGTACCGAGCTCCTACAGAACAAGTACACTAGGCTCACCTCCGTCTGTGCCAACTCTATTGATGACAGGGCGTCTTGGGGCACATACAGCCCTGAACCTCTGCGCCTCATTGTCCATCGTCACCTCGCATTCGGCAATTCCCTGGCTCGGCTCTGCTGTGCAGCCGAGGTGCAGAGGTGTCGGCGCAGCAGCTGCTGCCGGCAGAGGGAGCGGATGAGCCTCGTGGCACCGCACTGCGAGTGGACCGCCTTCCGCGACTGGGTCGTCACGGCCATGGCGTGCCAGGCCATGTTTACGACGGCGGAACGGAGACGGCCGGCGTATATGCATTTGGTCATGGCGGTCACGCTGTGCCACCGCCTCTTGGCGGATCAACTGGTGGAGACAAAGGAACTCGGATGCAATCTTGTCGACCGTCAAGGGCAGCATTCCATCGACCTGGCCAGCGTGTCCGAGCTGATCTACTGGATGCTCACCATCCAAAATGCCGACGGCCTGGGCAGCCTCATCGACGCCAAATGGGGGCCGCAGTTCCTTCCCTCGTATCTAGTCAGGGAGAGCGTCAGCCGGTCGCTGGAGACGGCAGAAGTTCTCGGTCTGTGCAAGAATCGACTCTGGAATCTGGTGGGCGTCATGGAGCGGCGGGAGATGGACCTTCCCGGCCTACTGGAGCACGCACGGCGATATCCGGCCCTGTTCAAGCAGCGCGGCCACGGCAATTGCTCACCCAAGACCTGTCCATTTAATTCGCTGGACACGAGCAGGATGGAGCAGCTCCACAAGACGGACGATCCCCACGAGTGCCCGCTGGTAGTCTACCCGGTCCAGCTGCTCGAGGCGTCTATTCGCCGCGGCACGGGGTCGGTCTGGTCGCGGTTCGAGATCATGCCCGCCGTCGTCAAGCCCGGCTTCCGTTATGCCGCCATATCCCACGTATGGATGGATGGCACAGGCATCGGCATCGGGCCGCAGGCTGATATCGGCGTCGTGAACAAGTGTCTGATGGACTTTTTCCTGCGCATAGCCGAGCGACTCGACTGCGACGGCATCTGGTGGGACACGATATCCCTCCCGACCGACCGGGCTTTGCGGCAGAGATGCATCAACACCATGCACGAGAACTACCGGGCAGCTGAGTGCACTATCCTGCACGACAGCTTCCTCCTCAATCTCTCCTGGACCGACGATGGGAGTCCTTGTGTGGCCATTGTGCTCTCGTCCTGGTTCACTCGTGGCTGGACGGCGCTTGAGCTGTACGAGTCCCGGCGTGTCAAGGTACTTTTCAAGGGACCTCATCCGAATGAGCCCCTAATCAAGGACCTGGATGATGATATCTTGGCAAAGCACCCGGGAAGCTCCACCCGCGCCCACTGGATTGCGACCTGCATTATCCAGCGTATGCGCCGGCAGACGGCGTCCCGGCCAGAGAACCGGCCGATCGCAAGCATGCGCGACCTGCTTGCCGTCCTCCGGCCGCGCAGCGTCTGCCGCATCGATGACAAGATGACCATTGCCGGCCTGCTGGCCGACCTGCCACCAGAAACAGGCTGCAGTGAATGCAAGAATCTGGTCACCGCAGAGGGGGAGGCCCGAGAACACCTCCAGGAGCACATCAAAAGACACACGTCGGAGCGCATTCTCGTGCACCTGCCCACTATCAGCCACGCCTCTCTGCTACACGGGAAGTCGACCATCCGCGAATCCGGTCCGTTTTCGTGGGCGGCCATGGCCATCTACGACATGCCTGTCGGGACATCTGGCGATCTGGACGACGCCAACCAGAAAAGCAGCCTCTCCCTAACTATAGACAACCTCGGCGGAGCGACTGGATCTTGGCTGTACCGGGGGCTCTCCGAAGATGACTGCGCCGAGGGCGCAATTACACCTATAAGGGACGCTGACGCGACCACTGTCTCGCGCGTGGCTGCAGCGCTGCAGAACCGGCAGGCTTGTGTGCTTCTTCGCGAAGGTCACAGCTCGAAGCCGTGGCTGCTGGCTATGGCCGTGGGACGGGGTCAACATGTCGGAAACGGGATAGTCGAGGACGTGATCGACTGCAGGTACGTCGGTGCCGTAAAGGTAACATGGATAGCCGAGTCAACCGAGCGGACGCGGCAACCAAGTCACTATGGTCGTAGCATGTTTCGCATAGGGTGTGACGGCAACAAAGGTGTCGTGGACGTGCAAGAACTCTTGCCCGACATTGTCCGAGGCGGCTACCGGGCATCTGAAAACCCCCCCGGGGGGGAAGAGGGAGGTTCCTGGAAGACGAAAATATATACTGCAACACCACTAACTGAGAGACTACGGAATGAGCTACTAAATGAGGGGGAAGGAAGATATGAGCAGGATCCTGATGATTATAGCGATTGCGATATTCCAAGCGACGAAGAGTGCTCAAGCACTGACAGCGAAGGTCGCCCGATACCTTGGACATCTTCCTCGGGTTTCATCTATTGAAAACTAACGAGGTAGCCTGCGTCAAAATGCCATAAGATGCCAATCATCTCTGCAGCCTAGATATCTGGTAAATCAGCTATAATCCAAGAGATGTGACCGCATCTTCACACGCAACTGTGAAATGTACCAAGCATTAAGTCTGCCCCGTGGTAAACTCAAGAACTTTGAATTTATCTGCAAGGACTTGCGCATAGTCCTTTCGATACGGTGTTCTGTCCTAAAAAGCAGCAAATAATTAGCAGGGGACTAGAATCCTCTTTCATAACGAAACATACAGCGCCAAAGCGACGGTAGCATTTTGCTAAATGTAGCCAGGTTACCGTGATCTTGATTGTACTATACTTCAAATAGATGCATCTTCCTCCCTAACATTACAACGCAATGCAACAAGACGAGTCTTACAGTGCCGGATACAAGTTATATATAAAAGAGTTCGGAATTTTAACCCTATATGCCTGCTTCTTGGTTTTTGGATCGGCAACTGTATAGGGAGTATGGGTGCCTAAAACGAGGCTCTGTAGCTGTGCCGCAGCAAGTCAGAGCAGTGACAGACTAAAGGTACTTTTGAAGGAGGACGTGTTTTTTGTATGACGAGATTCGTCCTTTATATTGAGCTTTTATCTGATATTTTTGCTGTTACGCTTATCGTGTGGTTGTACGAGATACTACAGTGCGATTATTAGCAGTCCTTACATGCTGTGTCGATCTAGTAAACCAATATCCATTCCCTATATTATCTTGTTTCAACCTTCTACCGAAAGAAGAGAGAGAGCCAACCTCGACCGCGAGTGGTTTCGCCAACGTCGACCCTCCACTTTACGGTCACGATGCGTGGTACCCAATAGTCCTTTTCTAAGAAAAAAAGCGCCCCAATTGGGTCGCCGCCAACGGACACATCTGCACCAGAGACGAGCTGTCAGGGCAGCTTGCTGTCAAGGCCATCACGGCCCAGCATCAAATCTCGTCGCCGTCAAGGCAAACGTACTCTTCGCCGCTCGGCACTGGCTACCTTCCGCTTTACAAATCCTGCTTGTCACACCAATGCCCTTAAGGTGGTCACACCTCCATCCACATTTATCAAGGTCCATGTTATAGGACCTTTCAGCCTGCAGCAAAAAGCTCGCCGGAAGATGGCCGTAAAACAGCACTGGTGTGTTTCGAAAAACACAGAGATATGCAACTGAGAATGTAAGTTTAGAAGAGAGAAGGACGAGACTGCAGGTGTTGTACAGTATCAACAGGTAGGTCGGGAAGTCAAGTTGCTCTGCAAGGCACCGCTCGACGACAGCCGGTTGAGGTACTGGCTAAGTCTTATGTAGATATCAATTAGGTGGATTGAACAAAGGATGTGCGCGCGTGGCAGTCATGTATGGCGCTGTCGATCGAGACTACATGGACGATGATTTTTCAGAGTTCGATTTTGGACGGGAGGCTTTGGATAAGAAGGAAATGCTGAGTATCCGATGATGACCGCCGGAATGCTTTTGAAAAGCCAACACAAACACATCATATATTGGCCCCCACAAGATAGCTGTCGCATTGGCCACGCGATACAACTAAATGTAAATACAACACTGAATATGTTGACATGGTTTCTTCTCCGCTTATCAATTCCCATCAAAAAAATGTCCTCGTTATCGAAAGGACCGTGAGCAAAAGTCTTAAAATAACACCATGCTATATAGGCCAAATGCTCTACCATGGTCTCGAAGTCATTTTCGTAAAAAAGCCATTCAAATTTATCGGGGTTTTCCGTATCATCCACTCGTAATGATGATGGCTGGATCGCATTGAATACTTGGACGTTATCTGCCACGATGTTTTCTTGTTTCGTAGCTTCGCGCAGTATCCGCTCCATCGTACAAACATTGTATTCCACATTTCTGGTAATGTACTGAACTCGTAGATGGAGGTTTACTCCATATCTGTTCAGCCATGAAAGGTTTTGGTATAGCTCTTCAGTCTCTTGACTCTCGGAGATGCAACAGCGTACTTTGTTGAAGTGATCACGCCTTTAATCATAAACGCGTGTTATTGCCTCGTGAGACAATTTGCAGGCTGACCTGAGCCCATCATCGCCTTGATAGCCATTGAAAAGGTTGTGGCTATAATGCAAATATTCCAGTGTTTCGAAATAGGACGCGCAGGGCGGAGGCCAGGCTGCGGCCTCCCAGATCATGGTTTGCACCTCAACAGGCAGAAGTGGGAAGAGGTGGAAATCCTGTGTAGCTTGTGGAGCCAGTTCCAGCTTTGAAGGGGGCCTTTGGATCCCCAACACGAGCTCGGATAATACGGTGAAATCCTTGCTGATGCTGCAGAGGGTCTTGTGTTCTTCCATGATAGGCTCATAGTGTACAGAGATGGCTTTCGACAGTTTTGGAGCCATCTCGGAAAGCTCTGCGGCAGTCCGGGAGACATTCGAAGCGCATTTGGCCAGTTCCGTAGCAGCCTTGGAGAATTCCGATACTTCCCGGAGAAAGCGTGAAGACACGAAGCTTGCTTCCATGATGGCCAGAGCTTTGTTTATGAATTTGTGTGTTTTCTCTGTGTTGCTTTGTTTTTGTCCAGCTGCAAGTTGCGTTCAACCGACGGTGAAAGGCTACGTAACAGATTTATATCATGTGTTTGCCCTACTCCGTATGAAACAGTCTATCAACACGGTCAAAGCTAGAATGTTGGATAATTTTCTGCCTCTGGGCGGCACGTTACAAGCAACAGCCGAAGAACGTAAGCGCGGTGAGATGAAGATCCCTTACTCATACAGTAGGAAACACAACGCCGTTCAAGGGTCAGGGTAATCGTACCGGCGCTGAGTCATTTCTTGCTGTTGTATGCACAAAGTACCCCGTACTTCCCTCTCAACTGTTGCGCCAAACTTAACGTTGGACGTGGTTGTGCACTAGCCATCTGATGCATGTGAAGCTCTTCGTTGTTTGAGCCCACAGCCAAGATCTTCTCGTGAAGTGCGATAGCATTACTGGATGTAACTATCCATATACATCAAACATGAAAATCATGAAAATCATGAATATAACGGAGACCGCAAAAACAGACCAGTGATATCTTGGGTATCCTACTGAAAAGGAAAGGAATAAGAAAAAGAAAACATACAAACAACTTGGGCATCCCTGATGACGGACTTCCCTCACAATTACTCCATCCTCGATTACCAGGAGTATCCTTCCTTTCCTTCCTCACCATCCCAACAAAAGTTCAGGCTTATCGCCTTTTCTGGATTGATGTTTCCGGTGTAAGTCTTGCGAGTATCTGTTCGTTGGTCTTTTGGTCAAATGCGGCGTATAGCACCAACAAGAGAAGATACAGGTGCGCGTGGGGGACTGTCTCGTATACTTCATGTATTGAACAATGACGACCAGCCGTTACCATTGTGCGTCACTATTTGTCGTAGTCAACGGCAACAAGGCCCCTTAACGTCAGCGCAACTGGAAATGGAGAAGCACAAGGCGAAATCCGCTCGGATGCTCTCGATCAGATGCTCTCGACCACCCGAGCGTTGATAGCCTGTTGGAAACTGTGGTCCTGACCTCCAAACTCTTGGAAGCTGCTCGGCTCTCCGGGCTCGCTGTTCGCCTGCTTGATGGCCGTATCAAAGGCCGATGACCCGGGCATCGTCTGGTTCGCGGCTGGCAGGAAGATGACCTTGCTATTGGCGGTCTTAGCCATAGCCTGCATGGCCTCGAGGTAGCGGATCTGCATGGCGGGAGCCGACGACAGGATATCGGCAGCCTGGCGCATCAATTTGGCGGACTCGACCTAAGGAGGTTAGCAGGCGAACAGAGTAGTAGGGGGGAGACAAGAAAGAGAGAAGAGAAATTGTACCTCGGCTTTGGCGGCAATAATCTTGGATTCTCCGATACGCTTGCTCTGGGCAGCCATGGAGAGCGACTCCTGCAGCTCCTGGCTGAAGATGATGTCCTTTATGAGCATGCTCTCGACCTGGACACCCCAGCCAGCGGCCACGTCCTCGATGATCTCTCCGATGGACTGCGCAATCTCCTCGCGCCGCTCAATGACGTCCTGTACGATGCGGGCGCCGACAACGTGGCGCAGCGTCGTCTGCGTGCGCTCGATGAGGGCCTGGCGCACGTTGTTGATGCCAAAGGCGGCCTTGTGGGGGCTGACAATGTGGTAGTAGATGACCGAGGTCAGGTGCACGGTGACGTTGTCCTTGGTCATGCAGACCTGCTTAGGCACCTCGACCGTCTGGATCTTGACGTCTACCTGGACCAGGTGCTCGCTAAGTGGGTTGATCTTGACCAGGCCCGGGTCGACGGCCTTGTAAAAACGACCAAACTTGGTGACGAGGCCGACGTTGCCCTGGCTGACGCTCTTATACGGGTTCGGACAGCAGATGCAGCAGGGGATAGCGCCCAAGCCGCCGATGCAGGTGCCGAGCGTATTGACTGCGGTGAGAAGAAAGCGTTAGCAGCCGGCCAAAGAAGCAGTAGCATGGAAAATAGATAGCAACGGCTTGGACGTACTCATTCCACCATACCAGTCGTTAGTGCCAGCGTAGTCGCTCACGATGGTCGCATAGCTCTTCTGCAGGTCTTCGGGGCGAGGAGGGGTGACCTCCATGTTGATCTGTGGGCGAAATCCGACATTGTTATCCACCATCGGCTTGGAACTGCTGTTGTCCATACTGCCACTTGCTTCTGCACTCATGGTTGCAAAGATGAGAAAGAGGTCGAGTTGGTAAGCTTGTTCTGCGCTCGAATAGTCTGTAGAAGCTGAGAATGTGAGCAGGAGCTGAGAACGAGGATATGGAGAGCGTGTTCTGGAAACAGCAGATGAAAGCGAGAGGGAAGCGGGGGTCCCTTTATCACTTTGAGTTTGTGGCAGTGCGAGAGCAGCTGCCGATTAGAAGCGCACTCATGGGAACTTGCTCGTAAGACACTAAGTGTTAGCTCATAGTGCTTTGCGGAGAAACTAGTAGGCGTTTTGGGTACGTTGCAGGAAGGTGCCCTTGGGCCCGTTAGCGCGTGGGCACGGAGTACAGTATGCGCCTATGTCGAATCCACGCGACACAGTGCTTGCGCCACAGATCGGGCATTTCACCAAACGGCCAATCCAATGCTTTGTCAACTCTTGGTCACCAGACGCGGGATCATCAATTTCGTATTTGGAACAATTGATCTTTAAGTTGTAACTTGCAACAGCTATGAGTACAAATGCGTACGGAATTACAGACATTGCAAGTGTGTACTTTTACAGTGTCTTATAAGGCAAACTGTGCGGACACGAGACGCACTAAGATACAATCCAGATTCAGAGTACGGAGTACTTGAACGCCTATTTGTACGGCTTGGAATAACAACCAAGAGGGACTAAGTGAGATACAAAGTATCTTCAGAGTTATGCAGGACGCACTACCCTCTCTCGGAATATGTCATCCAGGCATCGGGTGCGTATTCACCTGGCTAACGAAGGAAAAATGCTACGACAAATTGCTGAACCTGGATTTCCGATACGAAATACGATGCATGCCACGACCGGCCGTTGCCACGATCACGAGGAACAAAAGTACGAGTACAAGCGAGCCAACAAAGACATTGCAATTAAACAGGGCCGTGAAGAAATCGTCGGATATTCGAGGCCAACCGAATCCAACGGAGCTGTACCGCCACATCAGACGTTAGGAGTGTCAGGATTTGACGAGGGGGGTGTCATTACACTAGAAAACGGGGCGGAAAAGAAGGTGCTTTACTCCGTGCAAATGGGTGATCGAAAAAGCTTGGCTTTCCTGGGTGGGGCCGCTTTGGTTGGTGTCGCCGTTATCAGCTCGACGGTCAGAGAACAGAATGCGCCTCGATTGAGCAAACCGCACCCCTTAGCATAATGAGACACCAAGCTTTCTTGCGGTATGTCCCAACATTACGGGCGCCCACGACTCACCTTCCCCATCAGGTTCGCTGTTCGTCGATTGGGATCATGAGGTGCGCACTCTTCGCCTTGAAAGAACAGCCAGCCCACTTAAATGTAGCTAATCCCATGATTGGCTGGTGCGCACATAGCCTTGCCAACTGCTAGTCTGCTTGTCAGCAATCGGCCGGACCTTCTGCCGACAGATCGACATCACGAGGGACGATAATTCCACATTTTCCGACCGGACTACTGCGGCGACCGGCACTCGAAGGGCTCGGTGGGAGGGGCGGCCTTGGCAGGGAGATCGACCGGGCTGTGTATTTGAATGTGAGCGCCACCGACCTGCTTAAATACTGACAAGGCATTCGCAGTCAAATCCGCTGACCGTTCGTTTGAACTCTTCTCTTTGCTGATAGGCGTTCTTGGGGCCGAGGTTGAGCTGCTGCGCAATGGCGTAGGCCTTGGCTATTCTCGCGTTGCATGTGGAAACTAACGACCGTTTTTCAAAGCCATGGGTCGGAAGTGCTCGGGCCAAAGCATCAACACAAGTCCTACTTCATTTGTCTTTACGAGTACGTCACCAAAATGCAGGATATTGTAGAAGGAGAAGCTGAGGAAGAAGAGAAGTTCCTGAGGGTTGCGAAATCATGTAAGCTAATGATAATTAGCGAAACAACCTGCCGTATGATACTTTTGGAAGTCCTCCTGTGAGTTTCCCTTCTGGTACTTGAAGCACGGAAAAGACACTCTCAATAAAGGTCAACCGCATGCAATCTCACTATCTTAAAATCGTTCGTATAAACTGTGTTGTAGTCAGTTCATTAACCAACGTCTATGTACATTAACGTGATATTTACAAGATCAATGACAGCAATTACAGGACAGGGAAAAAAAGGTCAAAGGCCTGTGAGGCTCCATTCGGTTCTACTTTTCTGTGTTTTCTGCTTTGATTTTTGCTCCCTGCCATTACTCCACCATCGTCTTGCCGATCTCGCTCTTCCAGCCCTTGGCACGTTCAAAGCCGTTGGAGAAGCTCTGGTAGTCCATAAGGGCCTGGTAGACCTCGTCCTTGTTGGTGACGACAAACGGGCCGTACTGGACGACCGGCTGGTCGAGGGGGGTACCGGCCACGAGCACGAAGCGAGCGCTCTTGGTGGCGGCCGCATCGACAGAAGCGGTGACAGCATCGCCATCCGGGGCGAAGACGATGTTGTGGAAGGCGTGGACGAGCGTGGAGGGGTTCTCGTCGCCGCTGTCCTTGGCGCTGCCGTTGGCGAAGCGCACGTCGCCATCGAGCGTGTAGGCAAAGGCGGTCCAGCCGGCGGGAACGGGCTGGACGACGCGGCCGCCGGGCTTCACGGTGATGTCGAGGATCCAGACGGGCGTGTAGGCGAGGTCCTTGACGCTGTCAACGCCGTGGCTTTGGCCCGAGATGACCTTGATGTGAACGCGGCCGTCGTCGGCGTCGACGCTGGGAATCTCGGCTGCTCGCAGGTCACGGTAGCGCGGCTCGCAGTTCTTCAGCTGCCGCGGCAGGTCGACCCACAGCTGCAGCCCGACGTTGGCCGACCCGTCCGCGTTCTGGTGCGGCATCTCGGCGTGGAGGATGCCGCGGCCGGCCGTCATGAACTGCAGGTCGCCGGCCTCAATCGTGCCGGCATTGCCGGCAAAGTCCTCGTGGTCGACCGCGCCCTCGAGCAGGTACGTGATCGTCTCCTGGCCGCGGTGGGGGTGATCCGGGAAGCCCGAACCCGGCTTGATCGTGAAGTGGTCCAGCATCAGAAAGGGCGACAGGTTGCGCAGCGACGGCGTGCCAATCGAGCGGCGCACCCGCGCGCCCGCACCCTCGGCCTGCTCGACGGCCAGAAAGACCTTGCGGATCGTGCGCGAGACGGCGGCAGACATGTCGGTAATGACTTGCGGAGCTGTGCTGCCGAGGATGGCTTGTGTTTGTGCTTTTGCTTGTTGCTGCGCGCCTGGATTGTTCACGGCTGTGCTGTTCAGAGGTGCGTCTGTTTGCAAAATGTTGTTGGCGAGTGCGCTGATGTAGGGCTGAAGTGCTGCTGGCAAGTTGTCGCGGAAGACAAGAATCGATCCAATACCAACGAGGATGGAGAGTATGATCCAAAAAGCCTTCATCTAGATCGAGCGGACTGGAGACCCTCTATTTATACAAGGACAACAGCTGCCGTGAGATGAAGGGAAAGCACTGTAAGTGTGGCTGCCGAACTGTCGCGAACATTCCTGTCGTCCTTTCGACGAGAGGAAGCTCCCATTTTGTCTTCTTTTGACTGATTCGTCATTCTCCACTAATGCTGACAAGAGGCTTGCTGATTCGTCAGAGTGCAGAAAGCCAAGAATTTTCGGTTGATTCAGCCATGACAAAGCTGGTACAGCTGTATATTAGCGCCGTTGAAACCGTCTCTTGCTGAGATAATTGTTTTGTAAGGTGCAGATTGGCGGGGCTGACAAAAGCTTGACAAGACCCGTAAAAGGCCCGTCGAGACCACTTGCATACTCCGTACGGCTAGGATGTGGGGCAGCGTCTTCTTATGCGTTTCACTCTTCTGGGCATATTTCAGCATAAGGGAAATCCCTCTGTGAATACCTGCTGTTTATTCTAGCGCTCAGTCCTACACGCAATTGAAGTCATATCTGATCGACACGTCGTGCTCGTGGCCGGTGTCCCCTTGCCTCCTTCTCAGTGTAAAGCAGATTCTGCAAACAAAAAGACAGTCTCAATAACAAAATATATCCCTGGGTTTCTCTCAATAGCAGGCTTCCATGTAAGGGATCGCACCCCAAGGAAACTAAGCACAAATATACCGACAAACATGATATCAATAAAACAGGATTCGAAGAACGCGGGGCAAATGCAAGGACGTCATGCGGGCCGTCCAGACATACCCAAGCCGCGAAATAACGCAAGATAAAATACTATTTGGCATAACATCCTTGAGGCAAACAAGGGACTGTCATTCCATATCACTGCTTGGCGCTATGGTGGCGATGCTGTTTCTGTTTCAATGTCCGTCATCGCAGCAGTAGCAGTAGCAGTAACAGTCTTTGTTCTGCAGCTGCTGCGACAGCTGCTGCTGGCCGAAACACCCTAGTTGGTTCCGCTGGCCGTCTTCTCCTGTACTACCTCCTTGGCCGCAGCGGTGGCAGTAGTCAGATACTCACGCACCCAGCCGAGAGTCTCGGTGGCGACGACTATGGCCGTGACGGCCAGGGCCTTGCTGAGAGGGAAGACGCCATCACCGTTGATCTGCTTGCGTTCGCCGTTATACACGCTCACGACGTGGTCGCGGCTCTCGATGCCCTTGCGCACGGGATACAGCACAAAGTCCTTGGTGTCCTTGTACACCTCAGCGGTAGGCTTGCGCACGACCGGGAAGTGTTGGTCGAAGTTGTCGAGGGTCCGGTCTCCCAAACCGTCGACCTTCTTGACGTACGGCGACACGTACTCGTACGGCTTGGCAAGATACGGCAGCACGGGCTTGGCCAGGCTCTCAAATGTCTCAAGGGCAGATGTGCTAAGTGCCAGCGTCTGTTGGCCGTACTTGTTCTTCTGGATCGACGTCAGGCCATCGGTAACGACGGGATACTGACAGAGGTGCTGTAAAGAGTACAAATTAGCCTTGTTTCGCTTCTGGACGACCTGAAGAAGGCAGAAGAAGTATGTGCAAGAGGAAATGAAACGAGAGAAGGCCAACCAGAGAACAGCCGTTCATCATGTTTATCACGTACGTCGAAAAAGGCGGATTGCGGGGCGACTCCGTTGACGCCATTGACGCCGTTCACAGTGGGAGAGGCCATTGTGATAAGTAGGAAGCGCGTGTGGTTAGGGACGTGATCGACAGATTGGCGGGAGGAAGGTATGGGTAGTAGAGAGATGCAAGCGGCTTTTCTTCTGGTAGAAAGGAGAGAAAATCGGTTGGGGGGCGGCTGCTGGTATAGGAACTTTTATGTGCGACACGTGAAACCCGATAGTGCGAGGATTGCGGAGCGAGACGAAAAACAGACGGAGGAATGTGAGATAGCTGGGGATCAAATGCGACACAAAGATGTCTTGGCTCTCTGGGGGAATAGAGCTGGAAATGGATCTGTCCGATGATGTTCGGTCAAGAAGGAGAAAGAAGAGAAGGTGATGGAAAGGGGGCAGGAGTCGGTGGGAAAGGGAGCTGCAGTGTTTTACGAAGGATAGATGCGTGCGTCCATTAGCATGTGCTTTTCGCCTCTTGTCTCTGACAGACAGTAGGGTGGGGCCCCTCCCTCTGTCGTTGGCGGCATTAGCAGAAATAGCTCTGGTTACAGCGCGTGTGTGGTTGGTGTGTATGTCTACTGGTGCTAACGGACCGGCCGCACTTGCCTTATCTCTGGACTCGGCTGTGAGAGAGAAAGGATTGGCGGTTAGGCAGGCAGGCCTTCGCTAAGAAAAACAGGCAAGAGCTCTCTGCTACGTAATATACGAACTTATTACATAGTATCTTAATACGTAAAGTTTTAGGCGTGTCTACTGGCATGTGAAAATACATGGCCCGTGCACCAATGTCGCTCATTCTTTTCTACGACGTATGCTCTCTCGCCACGGCGGAAGAAATCAAGATATGCTGCGCGAAAACGCGGCATTACGGATGCAAGAAAGATCAGGGAAAAGCGATGATGGATAGATGACCAGGAGCGTAAAAGGAAGGCAGAGGTACTTTTGTCTGGTCTGGTGGCACGCCTCGAACAGCTGCGCGATAACGGGTTTTGCAGAATGACATCACTCAGTTGCATAGCCTATTCCTCCGGCCGGCTTCTTCATGCCGGGCGCCGCATTCTTCTAATTTTCTCCGCATGTCTTAACAAGAGGATGTTTGTTGGGTAGTAATAATAGCAACAGTGCTACGGTAAACTGCAGGAGGGGTGCATCGCGAAAATGCAAAAAGCCTTTCTTCGCTCTGGTGCAACCGTCGAGGTTATTGAACACGCAGCTTACGAGTTAGATGGCGCCACCTTGCCTCCTTTCTCTTAGCCCGCTGCACGCAATTTCTGCCATGCTGCTTCTGATAGGATGATCGAAACTGTTGAGATGCATATTATGAGTAGCTCGCTTACGGCTAGGCTCAATGCTTGCAGAAGCTGTTTCGCCGGTCTCGATTGTGTGCCGTCCGAGGGAGTAGAGGTACGAACACACCGGTATGGCATAAATTGACCGGCCCAGACTACTGACAATGAAAGGAACGCCTGAGGTCGGCTTTTTTTATCCTACCAGTGCATTCTTCAATCGCGAAAGATGATTGGCTTCTCCCCCATAGCACCTGTCATCGTGGACCCACCGTTCTCACATGTCAAGCACTAACCAACAGCTACTAAAAAAATGTCGAGCGTCTCAGCCGCATGTTGACAAGTCACATAGATGCTTCGAGATCAGTATTCTGCGTAACAAGCATGTGTGTGAGAAACATTCAGGTTGGCCGTTCCTCACAATGTGCTAAACGTTGGACAGTGAGTGGATGTCCGTATTGCCTCCTTTGTACGTCGGACCAAGACTAACGGGGAATCAGACGGACAGGAGTGAAGTAAACAAGTTCACGTAACCGTCTGGCGGGTAGCGTAGAATTGGGTGTGTACTCCGTACCAACTGAAAGACTTTCCATCCCGAGGAACTACGGAGTACTGTTTGATAGATTGAAGGAAGATATGGAAACGAAATTCAAACGGACACTCCATGCAAGGGCCCATCTTCTCATAGAGGCGTACTCCTAACTACATATGTAATATTGACCATAGCTTTTGCCACCTTTCACATGAAAGCTGATCCGGTCTTTCGGGTGCATTATCCCTCGGAGAAAAGCCAGTCATAAGTGCCCTTGATATATCGAGACCGCCGTCGCCTAGCGAAAACTACGATGGGCTGACCAGAACAGCACAAGCAGCCGTCCAGATCTCTGCGCCGACCGCTAGAACATCATCAAGACAGGCTATTTCAAGCCCCTCTTATTAATTGTGCTGATTTATACCCCCAAAATAACAGCTTTTTTGTCTGCCATCGATGCTTGCGCGGCGCCTGCTGGGGTTTCGACAGGCTTCGCTGTGGTGGCATCGTGATTGTCGCCGCAGAGGAAGCTTTTGGACATAAAATTGGCGATCATGATAGCGACAGTCTGCTCGACAACCGCTAGCACAATGGGCCGGGGGCTGTCGAACATGCACATTCCCGTAACCGTACGGAACCTCTCGGGGGTCTGGGTATAAGTAATGATGTTGGTCCTTTTCCAAGCGTCAGCAATGCTCCAAACAGTATCAAAAGGGGGACTATAACACGCACAGTAGGCAAAGAGCCCAGGTACTATAAATGACAACCGCCAGTGTGGGTGCATTTTTAGCTCCAACAACTGTAAGATCCCCAACGAAGACCACCAAGCCGTGGAGAAAACTGATGAAACATATGTTAGCAAGCAGTCCAAGGCGATTGAGGTGGTGGTAAAACTTACCCTGCTGTAGAAAATGAAACAAGGTCTGGGCAGTAAGGCTCCAGTATTCGGGGGACATCTGGAAGGACAGACAGTAGAAGTAGACAAAATTGAAAGCGATGCTGAGCATGCCGGATGCTAAAACGGTGAGTGGCGACCCAATCCTGGGCTGGGACGGAGCAATTGATAGTGCAATGATAGAGGCGATGGAGTACTGTGCGTGGATAAGAGCCAGATTGAGCTACATCATGCCAATCCTGCGATTGTGAGCTAAGACAGTCACAGAAGAGGTTTCAGCGGTTACAATCGATGCTGCAACGCAAGTAAGAACCTCCATTCTGTTAGTATTCAGTCGTACCCAGATTTGAACGTGCTGGCCCAAACCTCCTGCTTGTTGCTTGGTACTTACCAGAGCTATGACAATACAGACATCATCCAGGCCGAATCGGCGCTTTTCTCGGCCGTAGAAGCGATGCGCGAAAGATGCCAGGAGAACGCATCCTGCCACCACTTGAGTGACCATGAGAGTCGTTCCTGGGCCCCGGTCAGATGCCAAAGCCCTCGCTGTCTTGATAGTCTCGGTTCTTTTCAGGACGAGCATGGGACCGTCATCAGTCGTGCAGTTGTAATCGAAGGCTTCGTTGAATACGGAAGCCAAAGCGGTCTTTTGTAGATTCAAGAGACTACATTCAAACGTCTGGTAATTGTTTTTATCTCCAACCTCCATCATTTTCAAGGCAGTGTCTATTGAGTAGGCAGTGAACAAGACGAGGTGATTGGGCATTTGACAAAGGCGGAAAACTGCGATGAAGGCTTCTTTGTCTTTGTGGTGGCCACAGAATATGTAAACACGTGGGGGTCAGCTAATGGAGCTTATGGGAGCAGCTGTGGTAAAGGCGTACCTGCCAAAAGCAGAAGACTCCCACGCGCCTTCTTTTTTGAGGACCTTCTGTAATTTCTGTTCTCAGTATCTTCCACTGGGGGGTTTTCTGCTTGAAGCTACATCGACAAAGGCTTCCCTTTCTTGATTCATTTGCCTGTGCAATTACATTCATGTCGATGACGGGAAACTGAAGGAATTCAAATTGTCCAATCTGATGCAAGATACTAATACAGGGCGAGGATCCCGCCGATTTCTTCTTCTTTCTCTTTCTGTTCTCTCTTTCCTATCCTCCTTCGTTTTCCGACTTTCATCTTCCTCCAGAACAAGTTGACTCTTCGCCTCGACCTCAGAACCTCGCCTCGACCTTTTCCGCCGTGTCGCCCAGCGCCCACTCGCTCGTCTTAGTGCGGCTGCGCACGGCCTGGGCCTGGGCCGCAGTGAAGCCCTTGGCCACGACGGCCGGGTTGTAGCCCAGGCCGGTTTGCTTGGCGACAGCCTCATCGGAGACGGCCGCACCGCTGGGCGCCTCCTGGCCGTCAGCGCGGCAGTAGACCGACACGACAGCGGCACCGCCGAGGCCGAGGTTGTGCTGCAGGGTATAGCGGGTGTGGGGGACGGCGCGGTTGTTGGCCCAGCCGCGCAGGTGCCAGACGAGCTCGGCGCACTGGGCGATGCCGGTAGCCCCGAGCGGATGGCCCTTGCTGATCAGACCGCCGGACGGATTGACGACGTAGCGGCCGCCATAGGTGATGTCGCCGCGGCGCACGAGGTCGACGGCACCACCGCGGGGGTTGGGCGTGTTCTCGTCAGCCGGGAAGACGCCGGCCGGCAGTCCGAGGGCATCGAGCGTGACCATCTCGTTGGTGCTGAAGCAGTCGTGGACCTCGACGACCTGCACGTCACCGGGCGCGATGCCGGCCTGGGCACAGGCGTCGCGGGCGGCCCGCTCGGTCATGGCATACCCCATCAGGTCGACAGCACTGCGCGAGAAGAGCGAAGGCCCGTCCGTGGCCAACGACTGACCTGCGATCCGCACGGCTTGGCTGCGCAGCTCTGGTCGGGCATCGAGAAAGGCCTGCGATACCAACACGGCCGCGGCCCCGCCATCCGACGTCGGACAGCACTGCAGCTTCGTCAACGGCTCGTGGATCATCGGCGCCGCCAGGATCTGCTCGCGCGTGTACACGTCCTGGAACTGGCTGTACGGATTCTTGACCGAGTGCGCGTGGTTGATCCGTGCAATTTCGGCAAAGTCTTCGGCCGTCGCCCCGTGCTGCTCTATGTACTCGCGTCCGGCGTTGCCAAACATCTGTGCCGCACCCGGTGCCGTCGTCAGCTGGCGCGTCTCCGCCAACATTTCTGTCGTCTTGCCCATCGGGTGCTCCCGGTCCTGGAAGAAGCTCTGCAGGCTGCCCGGCATCATCTTCTCAAAGCCTACCACCAGCATGCAGTCGGCCCCGCCGTTGCTGATGATCGTCCGCCCCAGGTTCAGGCCCGTCGACCCGGTCGAGCAGTTGTTGTTGACGTTATAGATCGGGATCTGCGTCATCCCAAACTGGTAGAACACCCGCTGGCCGCATGTCGAGTCGCCGTACACGTAGCAGGCTACCCCCTGGTCCACGTCGTCGTAGTTGATCTTTGCGTCCAGCATCGCCTTGATGCCCGCCTCGAAGCCGAGCTCGGTGTAGTCCACCTTGCCACGTGGCTTGATGAACTTGGTCATGCCCACGCCGAGGACGTAGACGGGAATCTTGAGCTTGGCCATCATGTGTGTGTTTGTGCCAGTTGGCTGTCGTTTGTTCCAGATGCAAGTCTCACAAGAATCACAATGTGAACAGAGAGAACGCGGTTTCAAAATTAAACAAACAACAGATGAAAACAATAAGAAATAGAGAGTTTGAAGACGAGAATAAAAAAGGAAGTAAACACCTGTTCAGCGCTATACCGCGGCAGGAGAAAGAGCCGGTTGCCGAGGGTTGAAAGAGACAAACTTGTATGCTAACAGCCGACCAGACGGACTTGTCTGCCGGTGCAAAGTGTAGGCCTTTCTCTTGGCTCACTGCACTCCCTTGGTCTGGAGGTGCGCTACAGAAAATATTGGAAAGAAACAAGAATGAAGACAGTACTCCGTACATGGCATGCCGTTAATACGGTTGAAGTTGCGGGGAACCAGCCGAGGCAAAAACATACCCGCTTTTTACAGGCGGCCAAGATGCCCCAGATTCTCTCGCCCCACCCACTTATCATTCGATTTCAGTCACATGACATACTGCTTGTTGAAATACGTACGTTTTATGTCTTGGATACAGTAAGAGAAGCACAACAATCGAGCTTCGTTTTGTACTAAAGAAAGGTATGGAAGATCCTCATATGCCTAGTCATATCCGGTATCCTATCCAACACCATGTATACCGCCTCGTGAAATTCAGCCTCCCATCACGCCATGCTACCTTCCTTTTTCAATGCTTCGCCCCTGCCTCAATCCGCATATCCCATACATCCCAAAATCCCATGTCCAATAACGCGGACTCGTCGGTGGGCTGGGCGAGCTGCTTTAACGGCATGTTAGTATGTCTTGGTCAGCAATGCCTGGGTGAGCTGTCGTCCTTACCTCGTTCTGCAACGTTGGCCGGTTGTACCAATCAGGAACATGTGAAAGTGGCACGTCCGGCGCAGACACCAATGCGCGAATCTATCTGTGGTCAGCGAAAAACGGTACGAATGTGTCAAGCACGGGTAGAGAAAGAGCACATACTGCAGGAGACGCATGCCTTCGTAGCGTATCAAAGCAAGCATCCCGCACACGCCCCACTTGTGCTCGTATGTTTTCGTTGCGCTGTATCTGGTTCGCTGCCGGCTTCACGGATCCCAGCACAACCGCCAGGGCAACAACGTCCCGCAGGTCATTGCTTAGATCACCCGCCAGCCGAGCAAGATTTTCCGTCGTCCGCTCCACCGTCCGAATCATGTATGTCGCAGACCATATCAGCGAGTGCACCCGCTTCTTGTTGCCACCGTTGTTTCCGGCCGGCGTGCTGCTGTTTCCACCGTCGGACACTGCTGCCATCGGGGCGAAGGGGGCCGAGGTAGGGGTATGACTACCAATATGGCCGGAGACCTTGACGTCGTCTGGGGTCAGTTTCCTGCCGCCTCGAGCTGCCACTCCCTGCCCTCCATCCGTGCCACCGAAGACGATAGTACTGCCCCCGGAAGACGGCGTTGTGTTGTTGGATTCCTCTGCTTCCAAGGCCTGTCTGATATAGAAACAGACACTGAAAGCAGCCTGAACAATGTCGTGCCGTAAAATCACATGGTACATATGGCTAACATCGTCAAAGCCTGGAATGTTTGGGTCCAGCTCTTCCATGTAGGTCAGCAACGCCATAGATGACTTGAGGTACACATCCGTGATGGCTGTGGGCGGCGGATAGTTCGGAGATGCACTCAGCGCGAAAGGGCGGTACAACGCTACAAGCGGCCGCCGCACGTGCATGTCCAAGAGCGCGCGCATCCGCCAGGCTTTGTACTTGTTACCCGTCCCCAGCGCCGCGTTGCGCGGGAAGAGACAGTTGATGTCATCCAGCGCTTTTTCAAGCTCGCCACCGACTGCAAGCACTTTTCCGTAGTCCCGCACCGAGTCGATGCGGCAAAGAATGTCGTTGGCACGCATGCGTAGCGGCAATGTGCAGGCTGCATAAGCCTGCATTTGTCCGTCCGTGTACTGATCCATCGGTTTTGCTTGCGGCAAAGTAGTCATCTCCGGGTACAGGTCGACATCGTCCAGGTTCCGCGGGGGCTTGCACGTGAACTCGCCCTCGCGCATGGCCGTGGGGAGACTGCTGGCCAAGGCAACGTGCAGGTCCATGTCCATGATCGTGTGCCATAGCTTGCGGCGGAACTCGGCGTGGAAGGGCGACATTTGCATCGGAAATTCAGATGGGTCTCGGTGCAGCCCCATCGCCATGGCTGTACGAGAAATCAGTCCCAGCTCGTTCCACGTCCTCAGCATGTGTGGATCGATCATGCGACTGGCGTGCTGCAGCAGCAGTTCCGCCTGCAAGGTGTGTAGGTCTGTCGATTGCCGCCTGCGAGCGGTCTCGAGCCAAGACCGCACCAGAGAGCAGGCTGTTGGAATGTGCACGCCGTCGGATCTGTCGTAGCAGAGACCCTTGGAATCAGTCTCAAAGCGCGATCCTATGCACATGATGCAGAGTAGTCGCGGAAGGAAGACCTCAGCACAAGCACGGTGTGTTGTGCTGATGCCGCCGGGGCCGTTGGCGCAGGTAGGGACGCTTGCAATGTTGCTGATGCCGCTAGCACCTCCATTATCCCAGTAGGCCTCGTATTCCCGGCGAAACGAAGGGATGTGAATCACACGGTACAGGCCTTCGGTCATGCTGATATAGGCGTCAAGCAGGCGGTCACACACATCGCGGCGTGGCAGTATATCAGCCATGCGCTTTTGCACTGGCATCATAGAATCGACAAAGACGGTAATGGGCCTGAGGACCTGCTGGTGCTCGTCCCGGAGCGCGTTGTATGCTCGTTCCAAGCTCGAGAACAGGTCCCCGGCAACATCTCGTTTCGATTGATCGGAAATGAAATCTTTGGCCTCGTCGAACTGGTAGGTATGAAAACAGCGTGGTTAGCTATGCACAAGTCCCTATACTGAGGCGTAATTGGTCCTCAAAACTGCTCGTGTGTCCTTCTGGGGACGACAAAGCCGAAATGCATTGGGAGGAGCGAGACACTAACCAAGTTCAGCAGGGCACGCGTGCTGTTTTGACCGAAAACCCGCGATTCTAAGCCTCCGGGTTCGTTGACAGTCAAGCAACGCATGGTTGGCGACGAAGGGTCGATAATATGCGGACCGGATTGATCGGGCTGTTGATGGAGGTGTAACTGCGAAAGCGTAGAAGAAGAGGGAAAGGGCGGAATGGACGACAGGGCCGAAGAGTCTTTGGCAAGCACCAGCTTTTCGAGGCGCTCCATGCGTGTGGAGAACTCGTCAATCAGGTCGGAAGTGAACTGCCGGAGCTCGTGGCCGTTCAGGGTCAGCAGCGGGGACTGGACGGCTGTAGACACCGCAGCTATGCGCATAGGCACCGGAACAGAGGCGTAAGAAGGAGTAGGAAAGGGCGGCGCCGAGGATGCGTAGGCAGGCGCGGAAGAAGAGACCAGGCTCGGGGCGCGGAGCGTGGACGGGGATGAAGACGGAGATGGCGGGTTCAGGAGAAGGCTGAGAGACGAATTGAACGGCTGTGGCGGTTGAGAGATGCCGACAGCCACAGGTTGGGGCGTCGTGCCGGAAATCGGTCGGCTGGAGTGGCGCTTCAGCGGACGTTCGCCAGCGCCGCCGCCACTCATGGAGTCGTCGTCTTCGTAGCCGCCCTCGGAGCCGTCCGAGTCGATGAGGGAGCCGTTGGCATCGATGCCGCGACTGTTGCTTCCATCACCACTGCCGTACTTGCAAATGCGGTAGGACCGCTGGCACTGCGAGCAGGGGCAGCGCCGGTCGCATCGCAGCTTGCGACGACGACATTCCGTGCAGGACTTGACAGGCCGAGGGCGCTTGACGGGCTTCGGGTGCCAGTTGGTCACATCAAAAACCAGGTTGCGGGAGGTCATCGCGGGTGTAGGGGAGGTGCCGGCAGGGACCTCGCGGCCCGGGACCCTGGGCTCTTGCATGAAGACGGTGCACAGGCTCGAACGCGGAGCAGCATTTGCGAGGGAGGCCGACGTTGTCAGAAGAGAGCCCAGAGGCGCAATATTGGCCGAGCCGAAGTCTCTTTTTTTAGGCGTTGGGTGCTGTGGTGGTCAGAGCAACGGAGACATAGCCCTCCGTAGGGTTGATGCTGCAACACCGCCCAATCAAAGATGTGTCACTTCCACGGCGGTCGGCCGACACGGACTGAGCAGGATTGGGATCTGGGGGATGTGAGCGGCTAGAATTCGAGCCCTAGTGCAATGGTGCGATAGTCGTGTCCGGAATCAGACACGCAGGAGAGGCGAATCGCAGCCAGCTGTCAGAATGGAAGCGTATGCAGATCGGCACCGCCCAATGCTGTTGACCGCACTGTCGGCGCTGCGCTTCTGCGAGCAAATGAAAAAGGAGGCGGTGATTCAGCCAGGAGACCAAGGCCACGAAAGTAAGCAGCTTGGCAGTGATGCACGAGAGAGGCGGCAATGCCGAGACGTCAGCGGCCAAATGTAGAGCAGCAGCTGGATCAGCAGCAGAGACAGAGACAGAGACAGGAGTCAGAGCAGAAGCAGAAGCAGAAGCAAAAGCAGAAACCGTTTTGGGGCGCGGTCATGCTGCAGCTCGCTGTAAGCTCGGGAAAGCCGCGGGCGTTAGTGCTGATGGGGTGGATTCGGCCCTCCAGATGGCGGAGCTGCTCAGAGTTTGCGAGGCGGCGGGTGGCGATGAAGCGGCGGCCCTACGCATATGGGTGCATGCGTGCGTGCGTGCGTGTAGATGGCGGGCGATGTTGAGAGAGAGAGGAAGGGAGGGAGAGTGTGAAGAAGATAGAAAAAGAGACTGCTATTTTGGGCCTCGCTGCTGAAGGAGCGACTTCTATTGTGCATGTAATGCAATTGCTTTCGACTTTTGGAGCGAACTGTTGATTGGCGGGTGAAGGTGGGCAGTGGGCGAAAAAAGGAAGGAGCAAGAGACGAGCGGCCGGTAAGGCAGGAAGACAGGGAAGCCGAGCAATATCAGGTAAGTCGACGAAAGTACAGTGTATCTAATTAGGCGGGCAGGAGCGAGCGATTAGGCTTAGCCAAGCAAATGGACGAGCGTGTTTGTTTACTCATACGACGTAGGCGTTCTTCCTGCACGATCCGGCCAGGACATGGTAGACGGAGTGCAGACGGCGTATTGCGGAACGGAAGCGCGCTGGAGGGAAAATAGTCGCAAGTCCATGACCTCGCAGTATTCGGAATGGAAGAAGGGGTCCGGAGCTTTTCTCCGTAGTCGCGAGGGCGCATGCCTGCAATCCTCGCCCCAGCATGTATGGGCGATCCTTGCTACTGGGAAAGCGCTAGTCCGGGCAGGCTGGCATGCTCCACGTTTTCTCTCCCCTTTTTTCTTCTTTTTTTTTCTTTCCATTCTTTTTTTTATCTCCTCTCCCCCTCTCCCCTCCTCGTCTTTTCACCATGTATTTTCCCTCTTTCGTTCTCCTCTTTCACATCTCCCCTTTTTGCCCTGCCTTCTGTCAGAGGGCAGGACGATCGGCGGCTCGCCGACCCGCTTTCCACACAAACAAGTACAACGGCCCTGTCGGTGTTGTTTCAGAGGAGTCCAGCATGTTTCGCCCTCTTTCCGCCCTACTCACCACGGCTGGCACTAATTAAGCACCTTTACCAGGCTGTCGTTTTAGCCCCCAATGCCGCCCAAAGCAGCCTAAAGCGCAAAGAACGTCCAAGGGGGCTAGCCTCAGAATGGGAATCAATCCGTGAGCACGGAAGCGAAACGGAGATTGCCCACGGACTGAAAGCCCCTGTGGCACTTGGACCCAGGTTTCGCCTCCCACAGACGAGTAGTATCGCACGCCAAGCGCTGTGACATGGCATCCTAGCAGCCATGTGGACTGGAGAGCGAGTTCCCGGGGCCGTTTTCGCGCTGTTTTACTGTTCCCACACACGGGAACAGCAATGCTGCTAAGAGGGCCTCTAACGTTTCTCGCAATCCCAATACCGCCCTTTCGTATCAGCGCCTGGACGAGTGCTCGTATCGTTTATTTCTCGCCCGCGTCGTTCACGGTCTTCTCCGTGCCTGTGCTTGGCGACCCAGGAGAGCAGGTTCGCCACTCCACCCGGGCAATCTCGCATGGTTGCATTTCCGAAAACGACCGCACCTGTACGATACGAGCAAGATACATATTACCCGTCCATGGTACTCCGTACAGTGTAGCACGACTACAATGTATGCATAAGGGGCTGGGACGTGGCTCCCTCTCTCTCGCTCTCGCTCTGCTTCCTCCGGACAGCCCACTCGGATCCGGCACCATTGGCCTGCAGACAGGTCAATGGGAAAAGAGGAGCCCGGCACTGCGCTGCCGCCAGGCTAGTCGCCGGTGGGCCTTGCCATGCCGCTTACGACGTACGTCCTGAAGCAGTAAGGAGCGTTCCGAACTACTTTGTGTGGTAAGGGAAATTGCGAGGACGGTTCGTACGAGCAAGTCCTTGGCTTGAGCCACTCTGACTGTGAAGCCGGAAAGCAGGTCCCAGCGGTCTATCTGCAACCACAGTTTGCATTTTACATTTATGTACCTGTGCGCGCATTTTCCGAGGGCCACTTGCCTTTGCCGACTTCTTCTAGAAGGACAGGCCCCCATCCGGGCTATTTGGGCAAGATAGGATACTTGTTTTATTGCACACCCCGGCTAGTGGTAGGTAGTGCCGGCGTAGGCGTCCTTCGTTTCGGCCAGACACGTGCTATAGCTCTTGGCCCCGACAGAACAACATGCCGGCGTCTTACGACCAGACGTCTGCACTTATACCCGGGCACGCGCGGATATTTCCACGGGTTGTGCTCCCTGGGACGTACCGCATTATACGAGTGCTTCGCATGCAAGATGCCTTGCATGGAAACGCCTTGACTATGAGCAAGATTGAAGGAGAGTCTACGGTGTACAGAGTAGATTTAATACACCTGGCAATACGAGACCACAATCAGCAAGTCGACAGACATGCATGTGTTTATGGGACTACCCGACCATGAACAATGACAGTCTATCACAATCAAGACCACGTACGAGTACGGGTACTCCGTACTCTGTAAGCTACGAGAAGAAAAAAGATGTGGGGAAAAGGGGGGTTGGGGTGGATTGGCTCCGCAAAGTAAGATAGGAAATTGGACCCGACCCGACTGCTTTGCCTCGTACGGGACACTGCTCGCCGCCCTTCTTGCTCACCACGGTCGCTGTCGCCATGGTCGCATGCATAGTCGACCTGCTGCGGACATGGGGATCGCGTGGTGGCCATCTCACACCGCTGCCGCTGCCGCGGCCGACTGCCGGCAGCTTGAGATACGAAGGAGTCGCCAGCGTAACCGACACTCCCGACACTACCGGCGTTGCCGGTGTAACGGATGCCCTAATGCTACTATGATGGGTGGCTCTGATAGCGCCGGGCTTGGGCTGCGCCGCCGCATACGGAGTCGTATGCGCTCGCTTGTGGGAGAGAAAAGAAATACGCAAAATAAAAGAAAAAAAAATGGAAGAAGAGAAAGAGTAAAAAGGCACACCGAAGACGGCAGGGAAGACAGACGGCAGAAAGATGGAAAAAGAGGGGTCTAGGGGAAGGGGAGAGCAGGGGGATTCCCCCCTGGCGTCGCATACGTCGTAGGTGAAGTTGAGGAAGAAGGCCGAGAAGCACGCAGGGTCCAGAAGGCGGTGGCCGACATGGCGGCGGCGGCCTGGCAGGTAGGCGAGCAGCTGGCGCCAGGAGCGGCGCCTACGGAGCGGATACGGGCCAAAATCATAAGATACGTGTGTCGCAGGTGCAGGTGGCAGGTGTCCGGCGAGGCGTAGCCGCTTGGGTGGATGTGGAGGATCGCACGTAAGCGGGACGACAAACAGCGCGGTACAACAAAGAGGCCGGTCGTGGAAGAACAACTTTGGCAACTCTGGCCAGGCCGCAGGCAGCAGCCGATGACGGGCAACCATGGTCGCTGCTATCAGCAAGATGTCTGGATCGAGCCCAAGACAGTTAGGCTCGTCAGCTCGGCAAGGCTCTCGCTTACAGTCTGCGATCCTGCAATGTAAAAACATGGTCTGCAGTGTTCTATCCCAATGACGTTAACCGAGGCTTGTGCTGCGGCCAGTCGCACGATCACATGTCGTAAAGGCAAGCATGTCGGACTTGTTGAAGCAGAATGCGACGTGGTGAAATCGAGACAGCTTGGTTTTGCCGATCTTGGAAGCTAGGAGTCGAGGGAACAGAAAGATCAGGAGGATTGTTGTTGGCAAGGGAAGAACGCTTGCTGGAATAATACAGCTCCGGTGTTTGCCGCATCTATAAAGCCAGTGTGTCCCCTTTGTAAAGCGAAACGGAGCACCACGTTCTCTTTCATACTTCTCTGTGATTGGCAGTTGTTGGCAATCCTACGATCACGTCGCAGACACATTGCCACTGCTAGGACACCGCAAATATAGGAAGAGAGCAAGCAGGTTGCAAAAGGCTATATTTCGCTTTCGCCGTATGGCAGTATGACAACGCCAAGAAACAGTCCAAACAATCAAAAAATGCCCCAATATGACCCAGATCCCGACAAGAATACCATGTGATACATCCGTTCCTCCAGTTCGCCGGCGTGTCGATCTATGCCTGGACTGGCACTTCCACGCTGCGGGTCTCGCCGTCAGCCTCGCCGGAGTTGACCTTCTTGCCAGTCTTGGCGATCGTGCTCAGAACGGTCTCGTATGAAAGCTCAGGGTTTGCGACGACGGTGGCCGACTGCTTCTCGAGAGAGACCTCGTAGCTCTTGACGCCTGAAAGTGACAGCTGTCAGCAATGCGAAGGGGGTCGAAGAAAGGCGGGGAAAGGTGAGAGGGGCACAGGAAATATCTTACCTTCTAGGCGCTTGAGCACGCGGTCAACGGCGCCAGAGCAGCCGCCGCAGGACATGGACACATTAAAGGTGTAGGTGTGGTCGGCCATTTTGACGATGGTGAAGGGAAGAGGTGATAAAGGTGGGTGGGCGAGCGATTTCTGCGGGCGAACAGGGTAGATGTATTGCGGTGGAAGGTGATGGAGTCGGAGATGAGCTGTTGAGAAACCGACGAGCAGTGGCGGGCGCAATTGGCTTTTATGGTATTTCGGAGAGGGGGCACAATGAGAAGCTGAGATGCGACGAGGCGGGCGAAGAAGGAGGCGGGGCTAGGGAGCGAGTTTGAAAAGCGTCAGAGCTCTTTCCTGGAGCAATTAATAATGCTGGGGGGCCATAGGCAGAATTGCGTGCTGGCAGCCAGTGAGCAAGTGACTATTCTGACAAATCTGTCCTAGCTGGCCGAAAGCAGCCCGTAAGCCGGTAAATCCGTCGTTGGTGGACATCGTGTCTACGACGTGTGCGATGCTGTGTGGCAGCTACGGCTGCTTCTGCTGCAGACTGCGGCTGCTGTGCTGTCCCCTGTTCTTTCCGTAACCGGGACTCCGTCCTGTCTGCGGACGAAATCTGAAACTGGGCAGGAGCGGTTTGCCAGCCTCGGAAGCTGAAACATGCTCAGGCCCAGAGCGGTAGGACATGCAGCCCGAACTATTCTCCTGTCGATATTTTGGGACAACAGACGTGGGGAAATGGACAGAAGACGAGACGAAGTGCCAGTGCCAACGATGTTGAAACGGCCGCAGCCTTGATTTGCAAAGAGCCAGAGCTTTGGCTGTCTGCGCCCGTGGGTTCTGTTCACTGTTCCAAGCTATTGACGTTTCCTCCGTCTTTGCCTTTTTCCGTGGAAATTTTACAGTACATGTTTACAAAAACTCTTCATCGTCGACGTCTTCCACCCACGCGCCCGGCATGCTGCCCGTCCTCTGCCGGGTATACTGCTCCTGGCTTGTCTGGACGTCTGCGTGCTGGTTTGTCTCGTCGTCCTCGTCCTCGTTGTCGTCACCTCCGCTGTCAAAGTCGTCCTCGTCGCCAAAACCAGGGTCCAGCGCGGCCCCGGGCGCCATAAGGAAGCGGTCGAGGGCACCCCAGGCATCAAAACCAGCACCAGCACCAGCACCAGCACCAGCACTGGCACCGGCACGTCCCTCCTCTTCCTCCTCGTTGGCCGCCACGATCCACGGCCGCTCCTGGCCGACGTGCGAGAAGATGTTGAGCGCCCGTGGCGGCGGCAGCGGGTCAAAGTCGTAGTTGGGCGACGCATGCAGCATGCTGCCGGGCACCAGGGCCATCGTGACCGGCGTGCCGTCGAGGTAGGCGAACCGGGCAATGCTGGGCGAGACGGGCTCAGCCGGCGGCAGGACAGTGATGGCGGCCGGTGTCTGCTTGGGCATCGTCGCTGCCACATCCCGAAGCAGCGCCGCCACCGGCGTTGACTCCCACAAGTCACGGGCCTGCTGCACATACAGCTGCGTATACAAGGCCTCGGCGTCGTCGCGCGGTTGCACGCCCCAGACGGCCAGCGGCACATCCAGACCCAGCGCCTGGAAGAGCGCGCCATACAGCCACGGCAACCGTGTCAGCCCATCTTCCAGTGCCGTTCGTGCGCCCGCCTCGTCACCCAGCTGCAGCCGCGCCACCACGAGCGTCTGCCGGATGTAGGCCCGCATGGGGTTGCGGCGGACGGCCGGTATAGATTTGGCATCTGCTTTGTCATCTGCTTTGTCATCCACTTTATCGCCCGCCTTGTCAGTCGCACCAAACACCTCGAGCAGCCAGCGCTCCTCAGACGCCCGGATAGCCAGCGCATGTCCCCACAGCAGCAGCCCGTACTCGTCGTCCGGCATGACGCTGAGAAACAGCTTGACCCAGGCCAGGGCGGTGCGATGAGTGCCGCGCGGAATCAGACTCTTGATGTAGTAGTAGCCCGCCAGCAAGAACTGCCGGTTCTCGGGTCGGCGGAAACTGAGCCGCGCCAGGCCCTCGGCCAGCTTCTGGCGGAACGACGACAGCGTGGCGCGGCCAAACGAGAAGAGCGCCCGCTCGCAGAGGTCGGCTGCCAGGGCCGCGTTTTGGTCTTGTTTGGCCACCCGGCTGACCTGGATGAGTGAGGCGATGTGGTAGGCTGAAAAGTTAGCGGGATTCATCAACTGCTCAGCTTATTGCACCTGTGTTGGCCGTCGCACACTCACGGTTCTGTTTCAGAAATTGGATCAGCGGATGGTGGTTGTGCATCATGACCAGCGAGAAGAACGTCTGGTCCAGCTGGACGTAGGCCGGGCTGTGCGTAAACGTGTACTCGGCCACAGCACTGGACGTGGCAGCAGCTGTCGGCGTCACCTGCCGCATGCCCAGGCCACCCGACGGCGCCCGCGCCCAGGTGTCCTTGAACTCGATGAACGGATTGCGCCGCGCGACCGCCTCGGTCATGCCGCGCTGGCTGGCTGCTGCGGCCGCGAGCATGGCGCCGGCTCGTCGACCCATGCCCGGCGCCACGGTCGGCGTGCCGTGCAGAAACGTCTCCAGGTCGACCATGACGACGCCTGGGTTGCCGTCGACGCGCTCGCCCTGCTGTGCCCCCCCGGCCGGCCCGCCGCTGTTGTTGACCTCGTCCGCCCGCGCCGCCCGGATCGTGTCGCGCCCAAAAACGTCTCGCAGCTCATTGAGCACGCGCAAATCGTGGAAGTTCAGCCGGATCCGGATGTTGCTGCCGCCCCCCGCCAGCACCGTGGCCGACTGGTCCTGGTCCTGTTGCCGCTGGACCTGCTGCTGTGCCGCTGGTCTCTGTATATTGAGCTCCTTCAGGGCCCGGTCGATCTCGTCCAGCCCGTCGTCCTCGGCGGCCGCGTCCTTGGCGCTTTTTGCTTTCCTCTCTGTCTTAGCCCCCTTCTTCCCCGGCGACGTTACCGGCAGCGAACTCGCCACCGACACGCTCTCTGCACCCGCTTCCGTCTTGCCTCCCTTGTCCTTCTTCTTTGCCTTCTTCTTCTTCTTGCCCGGCTTCGCCGTCTTGGCCGCTTGCTGCTGTGAACTCGGTGGTCGTTCTATGCCATCCTCGTTGTGCCTGTTGTCGTCGTCGTCGTCGTCGTCGTCGTCGTTGTTGTTGTCGCCCCCGTCATCCCCGTCGTCATCCCCACCCAGCGCCGCAAAAGCAGCAAACGCATTCTTGGCCCGCGGCCGAACGCCTAGGTTCTCTTCTTCGCTTCCCGAAGAAGCTTCGTCGGCGTCGCCGTCGACGGCCAGGGCAGCCCTTTTCTGCTCTTCTTGCGCCCGCAGTTTCTTCAGCTGTCGGCTGGACATTTTCGCTTCACTGCTGCGTGCTGCTGTGTGCCGATTTCGCAACCCTGGCGACGGCCTCGGCGTTCCTATTTACATCAAGCTTTTATCACCGGAAACAGCCAAACTACCCCGCTAAAAAAAACCGGTAGGCTCGATTTTTGACTAAAAACAGGGCAGTAGCAAAATGCGGCCACATGAGTCAAGCGGCGACGGCTATCTTGCTAGACGCTCACTCCAATACGAAAACACAGCACCGGTCCTGTAAACCAAGGGACGGGACTGCAGTAGTAGGTGATGCGCAACGCCTTGTCAGCTGCTCAGGTCCAAGGCGTTCGAGGAGGCTCAGCCAGCTGCCACCCCGGACAAGGCCGTTCTGAAATGCTGGAGTGTGGCGGTGCTCAAGTGGCTGGTGTCGACTTCCCCACTAGCTTCCACCAACCACCAACCAACCTTAATTTTCTCTTTTTCTCCTGCATTCATATTTTGCTCTTTCTACCCTTCTTTTTCCTTACCTTTTCCCTTCATGATCCTTATCCCAAACCCCTCCGCCTCCGCGTTCATGCCGCAGTCACAATCTTGCATTCTCCCTTTTCCTTTCTAACTCTCTACTTGGTGTTTCTTGTCTTCGCGCACGTTGTCTTCTCTGCCTGGTCCAGCCCTGATTTTCCTGCCCACAAGAAATCTCTTCATTTTTCAGATCGAGCTCAATGAGAAATCGCTGAGCTAGCTTGTCACCGTTTCCTCTACTGCTCTTTTCTTAATCATCGCTTCTTGCATTTCTAAGACACCGCTGGCGCCATGTCTGAATTCTTAGGGTAGGGCACCCAGTCTCCTCATCGCCGGCCTATGTCTGACTCCACACTAATGCATACTTTTGGTTGTAGAGCGCGTATTTCGCTTATATCCAAGAGTGATATTCGGTAAGCTCAAATGTCTCCTTTCGCTTTGGCCTCGTCGTCTTCTAATGCTTTTTCACAGCTACTCTGGTGTCCTCCATGAAATCAATTCTGAGGAATCCACAGTCTCCTTGGAGAATGTTATATCCTACGGCACAGAAGGCCGCCGAGGCAAGCCTGAGGACGAAATTCCACCCGCAGATCAAATCTACGAATACATTGTGTTCCGTGGCAATGATGTCAAGGACCTGCGTATCGAAGAAGGAC
Organism: Grosmannia clavigera kw1407; assembly: GCF_000143105.1. NCBI lineage: Eukaryota > Fungi > Ascomycota > Sordariomycetes > Ophiostomatales > Ophiostomataceae > Leptographium > Leptographium clavigerum. The sequence goes on along the minus strand of NW_014040837.1, from coordinate 1,205,723 downwards.
CCAGTTCCAAGGAGACGAATCCCAACAACGTGCCAAATGACCCGGCCATAGTAGGAGTGAGTAAAACGGGTTCTTTCTTTTTATCTCTGCTGTGCACATCATAGCCGGCCTTTCTGATGAAACATTTTCGGATGTTAAAACACACATTACTGAATTGCGCAAACAATCCCCATGTTGATATTTCCGTTGCCTTCCTTCTGATCTGGCCCAAAGTGCATCAAATATGTCTACAAAACTGCTGTTCCGGTGCCAGTGTGCTGACCATGTCGTTCTCGACTCTCTTCTACAGGCACGTTCACGTCCCATGAACAACAATGCACCCCCGCACTTCCAACAGGGCCCTCTCGGTCCTCAAGGCCCGCTCCAGCAGGGCGGCCCAGGCTTTGCACCGAACATGCCCATCCCTCCGCATCCCGCCGCCTGGGGTCCCCAAGGCCCACCTCAAAACTTCCAATATCCCCCTCCGCCTGGCTGGTACCCCCCGCAAGGAATGGGCTTTGCTGCCGGTGGTCCAAACCCATGGGGAAACTACTACAACCCTGCTATGGGTCCCTACGGACCTGGCGGCCCTGGTGGCCCTGGCGGTCCGAACAATGGTCGCCTACCACCTCAGCAAATCCAGCCGCAACAGCCGCTGCAACACCAGCCGCAGCAGCAGCAGCAGCAGCCACCCAAGCAGCCGGCTGAGGCTCCTCGGTCGCGGCCATCGCCCGTCAGTGCTAATACTGAAAAGCAAAAGGGCCCGACGACCGCATCAGATGTTGAGCCCAAGTCAATTGGCCAGTCTCCGGCACAACAGTTCGCGGGCAGAAATAACATTGTCCCCACCAGTTCTCGCGGTGGTCGGGTACCGGGTAGTGAGGCAAAAAAGCCTGAAGCGCCGTCGGGTGTTCCCAGGAACGGACCAGCCGAGGCTTCGCCTGCGGCTACACTGCCAGCGGCCCCGAAGGGCATAACAAGAATTGCACCCATCGTTCCTCTACCTGCCGGCCTCGTCAGCAAGACGGTAACACAGACGACGATGATCACAAGCAAGCAGACGGGAGATGCGGCTGCCAGCGCGGCGGCGCTTCGTGATGCAACACAGGCGGCTAAGGCGGCAGTTGCTGTGGCCATGGCTAAGCTTGAGGGAGGCGGCACCTCTGGACCGTCGCAAACTGCGCCGGCAGTGTCAGGCCAGTTTTCCAACGGCTTTTCTGCTATCGACAACTTGACGCGGAAGGTTAACGAGATGCGGGTGAACGCTACTCAGCCGACTGGTGCGAGCAACGGACGCACGCGGGGACGCGGTGGCATGGGTGGCGGCCGGGCGCCGAAGACAGTTCTGCCAGATGCCGACTTTGATTTTGCGACTGCCAACGCCAAGTTCAACAAGGAAGATGTAGTCAAGGAGGCTGAGCCAAGCAGTGCAGTGGAGTCCTCCGAGGGCGTGGAGGCTGCTGCCGTCGAGGGCACAGACGAGACTCTGCCAGCATACAACAAGACCAAGTCGTTTTTCGACAACATTTCCAGCGAGGCCAAAGACAGGGCCGAAAAGGGCGGCCAGAAGGCTGGTGGGCGTGAGTGGAGGGGCGAGGAGCAGCGCCGCAACATTGAGACGTTCGGCCAGGGAAGCGTGGACGGTGGCTTCCGGGGCTATCGCGGGCGTGGACGTGGTCGTGGACGTGGAGGATTCGGCCGTGGACGCGGCGGTGGTGGTGGTGGTGGTGGTGGTGGTGGTGGTGGTTTCAGGCGCAACAATGAGTCGCACCAGGGCGTTGCTTCGTAAAGCCGCCCATTCTGCATCTGCTTCTTTTTCTACATTTTTACGCGAACAGGTGCTGCCACATCGAGGCCACCCCATGACGACGAGGACATGATGCGGTGGACGAATTTCGGGAAAGCTCGGTTCGATTTCTTGCTTAAGATGCGTCGCGATTTGTTTATTTTGTCTTTTTTTCTCTATGGCGGTGTTTGTATCAATACTACGGCTCTATGGAACGGGGAATGGGGAAAGTTGGATGACGGAGTCAACTATTAGCATGGCACGTCTGGCTGGGTACTGCATATCCATTTTTGCGTGGGGCATAATGTGGGCATATGGCTTTGATAAGCCGTATGCCTTATGTTTTCTTTTTTTTTTCTTTTTTTCGCTGCTTCTTTTGGTGGATGAGAGTTCGAGTGGAGTATACCCGGTTGAGCCCGAAAGAGGCAGGAGCAGAGCAATACCAGAAGATGCAGCCGAAGACTAAAAATGCACACTATGGTGAAATCTTGTGATGATTGACTGGAAGCCAGTCATAAAATGGATTTACCAGGACAGACACGAATTTTGATTCAGATGCGTTTGTTTCGGTCTATAATAAAGAGGTCGCTCCTCTATGCATGTTGGTATCTTACAACAATGGGATGTGGCTAAATATGCACCTCCCGTCTTCTCATACATTCTTGTCCTTCTTCCCAGCCTTGGGCCTTTTGTTGCTGCCCTCGTCTCCGGAGGCTTCCGACCAGGAGTCGTACACGACCAGTCGTGACTTAGAGCCACCATTGAGACCGCGCAGCAGCGGCAAGCCGTCTTCCGCATCCGAGTCCAGGTCCGGGTCGATGTCTGCGGCGTCTGCCATTTTGCTGTCGGCGCCATCTTCGTCCTCTTTGTCACTCGCATCGTCGTCGTCCTCGCCACTCTCCTCACTACTTGTCGTCCCCGAGCTGCTCGTGTCGCTATCCTCAGTTGCTTGTACCGCTACTGACGCCGACAATCCGCCTAGCATCGGTGTGCCGGCGTGGACCACCTTTCGAGCCGTCGAGCCGAGCACGTGACCCGGAGGCAAAACCAGCCCGCCCGTCATGTCGGCGTCGCCGCGCCGCAACACACAGATGGTCGGGAACTCGAGCACGGCGCGGCCTGGCAGAGCCGTTGCCAGCGTGTCGCCGGGCAGCAGAGGGATGAGCTCCTTGCCGGCTGGTGGCGGAGGCGCAGTGGTCTTGTTCTCGGCCCCGGCTTCCTTGGCTGTCGGCAGGCGTGGACGCAGCAAAAAGAACAGCATATCGCGCCGCGCCGCAGTGACAGCTTCATCTTCGACTTGGTCGTCTTGTTCGTCCCCATCCTCGTCCTCGTCTGGGCTCTCGTCCTCGTCGGTCCTGCCGTCCCATGCGCCCGTCTTTGGGTCCTGCCAGGCATAGGTCGCCGCAAAGTCGCCGAGGCCCTGATCCGGACGCGCAGCCAAACCTCCTGCCGTGCGCCGCTTCTTGTTCTTGCTCGGCTGCGACAGCAGGTGGATTCGTCGCTTCTTGGCCTGCAGCTTCGGGCCGCCGTCTTCGTTCGTGTGGCCCTGGTTCCGCCGGCTGTCGCCCACATCATCGTCCACAATGCCACCCGTCTGCTGCAGCACCCAGGCCATCATGGCCGCGTATCCTCGGCACAGTGGCACGTGATCCAGCAGCCGCCGCAAAACGCGGGTCGGCTTGGCCGTCAGGCCGTCCTCGTACACGAGCCACTCGACCTGCCAGTGCAGGTGTACTTGGCCCTCCGCCTTGGCGGCTGTCTGTCCTCTCTTTCCCGCTCCCGACGCCATCAGCGTCGCCACCGTCGTGTTGTTCTCGCGCTGCCTCGACAGGCCCATCGGCACGCCCAGCAGCTCGATCCCGTCGCGATCACACAGCGTCCGCACCTTCTTGCTGGGGCCTCCATGGCTGCTTCCGTTCACAACCTTGGCTGCCGCGCCTCGACGGTCGACCACTGGCACGAATCGTAGCTCGTCGCCGTGCCATTGCTTCTGCAGAACCATGGCCGGTGCCGCCGCCGCCGACGACTGCTGTCCGCCTGGCCGCTTCGACGAGCCCCGGTAACTGCCGCCACCTCGTGTGTTCCGGCCGCCACGCTGATCGTCCTCGCCGAGAACCGGTGGCCGCAAATCGCCGCTGCGCAAAAGATGACGCTCCTCGACCAGGTGGCGCTCGTTGCGCTGGCGCGCCAGCTCGATGCCGCGCAGAAAGTTGTAGTCGTGGTCCACACCCGCTGGTGTGCACAGGTCTGCTCGCGGCACGTACGCCGTCACGTCCCGAATGCCGCTGCAGCCTGCGCGTGCTCGATGGCGACGGCTGCACTCAACCGAGCAGTAGCGAATTCCGCATCGCGGACAGCGATAGCGAGGCGGTACTGCCCGGCAGATACCACACAGCGTCGTCAATAGCGGATCCGACATGGCCACGTGTTCGCGTATCTGTCCGTCGACTCAATGGTGCCGGTGTGTGGTCAGAAAGACGATGCAGCGAAGTCCTACGATGCAAGAAAAAACACGACTAAAAAGCAGCCTTATCACGATAAGATATACGATAAGATAACCAAAATATTTTGGAATCCAGATTCAAGACAGTAATCACGAATAAAACCAATGCGTTATATCGTTACGGTACAGCTTTGCATTCAAGGCCACCGCCTCACTGATCAGCGAATAAGCAAAATAGGGAAAGAAATGGCTGCTTCCGCCCAAAATATCATCTCGGCAATATAGTAAAAAGGAAACTAGACTAGATAACAAAAAAAAAGATATCGGGAGACCGCAAGAATCAGATATAAGAACGCCACGGCACTTAGTCATATAAGAACCCGTCCAAAATCAAGACAAAAAAGGAAAGGAAATGAAAGAGAGAGGAAGAGAGGGAGAGGAGGGAGAGAGAAGGCGAGAGACAGGGTGGGAGTTCAAGGAGGATTGGATTTAGGCAGGTCAGGAAGTCGGCTGTCTGACCGTCACCGTTTGTTCGCATACGACCGTAAGGTGTATTCTGTTGTTGTTTAGATTCAATGGGGTTGGTTGTGCTTCAAGCATCACCAGCCCCAGCCACGCCGATCTTTGAGTCATCGCGAACCCCCGAGTGCGCTTATTCGCGCACCGGAAGAGCGGTGGATCAGGTTCTCCGAGTGCTTGTTGACAACACTGTGCATCGTCTCCACGTCGCTGCGGTTGCCATACTCGTCCTCGTCCTCGACAATCTTGGTCGGGATGTCGTGACCGATCATGTACTGCTGCGACGACCGCTCCGGCGTTGTTGTCGTCGATGCGATCGACATCGACGTGCTCGCCCGGTTCGATATCAGATCCGGCGTCGGCGGGATGCTCGACGTCCGGCCCGACGGCTGCAGCCGGCCGTCATCGCAACCCTCCGATGTTGCTACCGAAAGGTTGCTGTTCCGCCGGCTGTTCATCAGCGACCGGCGCCGGTCCTCCGACATCACCGCGTCCTGTGCCATCTCCAGGCCCTCCACCGCCGCCTGGCACTGCTCTGCAATGTTGCGGATGATGTGTGCAATCGCATCCGTCTTGTCCTTGAGGTGGCGGTCTGCCACGTCCTTGAAGCTGGACGACGACATCCGCTTGCTGCGGAACGTCTGCAGACGCTCTTGCACTTCCTCCGGAGTACCTTCCAGGTCATCCTCATAAGACATCTCGAGCTCCTCGAGAATGTCATCCGGCTTGGTCAGCGACTCGACCAGGTGCTCCATGTGGTGAGTCTGGCCGCCGATGAGGCTGCGCAGGTGCAGGACCACGCGGCGCGCCTCGTCGCGCTGCCGTGCCAGCGTCACATTGGTGTGCTGAAGAGCCGTGAGCTCCTTGCTGTTGCGCTGCCGCTCGCGCTCGAGCTCCTCTGCAATCTCCTGCTGCAGCACCAACGCCTCAAGAGCGTCGTCGCGCTGCTTCTCCGTGCCCGTGAGCCGCACCGTCAGACGGGCATTATCGTCCTTCTGCTGGTCAATCAGACCGCCAAGCCGGCGGTTCTCCCGCTTGTGGTTCTCAATCTTGACCTTGAGGTCTTGCGTCTCCTTGGTGAGCGTCTCGGCAAAGGCCTGGAATTTGAGGAACTGGGGATATCGTTAGCAGCCGAATTCGCAATCCGCGTGTGAGAATTTCTTACCTGCTGCTTCCAGCTTTCCAGCTCCTCCACGAGGTAGTTGTTGCGCTTGGTCACCTTGGCCAGCTCCGTGTCCATGCGGCCCTTCAGATTGATAAAGTCCTGCCATGCCTCCAGAGCATCGCGAGAGTACTGGTTGCGCTCCCGCACAATCTCGTTCAGGTGACGCATCGAGACCTTGGTCATCAGCGGCTTCTTCACCGAGCCACCAAACACGGCCTTGACGCCAGAGTTCCGTCCCATCTTCTCGCACACGTGGTCCATCACAGCCATAATGGCGTCCTGGTTCCACCACTCTGGGTCCTGAATCGACTCGACCTCGCCCCGCATAACGATGATCTGACCGGCCGGCACAAGCTTGCCGCCGCCGTAGGCCGAGCGCAGGTGCTGAGGAACACCCGACGGCGTCACGTCACCGTTGAGGGACTCTGTCAGGCGGCTAACGAACTTGTTGCGCTGGCCAGGTGTCAGAGCAGTGGGCGGGCTCGACGTGAGAACAAAATTGCGGTCCAGGTCCACCACGAGGGCGTCGCTAGGCGCAGTGAACAGCGAACGGCACTCGGCAGTGATGCCGAGGATGTACGGGCCAGGCTCGTCAACGAGCTCCTTTGCGTGGCGGGCGTGGACGACCGGCACATAGAGACCGCTCCACTCGTAAACGCGCACGCAGAAGCGGACTGTCTCGGCCGCCATGGTGAGCATGGCCGGATAGTGGCTGACAAAGATGATCCGGCGAGTCGGAGACACGGCCGCCTCGATGACGCCGACAATGTTGGGAATCGACAGGCAGCAGAACATCGGCCACATGGCAAAGTTTTGGAAGCCGGTCGGAGACGAAGGAAATTGGTAGCAGAGTGCGTAGTCCTTCATGTCGATCCGGACAAGGTCGTTGAGCCGCGGCGCCGGGAAGCTCAGGATGCGCGAGACCTCCTCGGCGTGGAAGAGGTTGGTGGCCTTGTTCCAGTGGATCCACATGCCGCGGAGGTAGTCGCCCAGGAGGTTGTACAGCGGATAGCGCGACAGGAAGGACAGGCAGTAAGGAATCCAGTATGTCTCGTCAGCGCTGTCGTAAAAGTCGGACTCGGTGCGCTTGCGAAGGTCGCGGATCGTCTCAGCACGCTTCTCGTCAGCCCTCGACCAGACCCGCAGGCAGATGCCGTACAGAGTGTGCGAGGAGTCCTGCTGCAGGACGAAGGCGTGATGCACACAGTGAGGCTGGCTGCGGCCGGTGCAGATCTCGACGTCGTGAGGAAAGCAGGCCTGTGGTCACGAATGGCATGCGTTAGCACTCTGTTCTTGGCCGACGCGTATCCGTCTCCCAAACAGTCACGAGCTGGGTACTTACCCGCATAGCAGCGTGTAGTGAGCGGGCGATCTCGTTGTCCTGCTCCAGACGCGGGCTGCTACCGAGAATTTCAGGCAGCCAGAATTGGCCGACAGCACCCTTCATGTGGCCGATCTTCCCTTGAGATGGCGACGGAGCTTTCACCCACTGGGACGGCTCACGGCCGACACCGCACACCATGTACGCATGGGTGAGGGTCTTGGGCGTCCGCTGCTGAGGCTTGCTGTTCAGGGTGGACGGGATGGGCTGCGTGATGCGGGAATGGAGCGATGACGTTCGGCTGGGGATGATGAGGTTGGTGTCGCCCTGGTCACGGGTGCTGGGACGGCCTTCACGGTCGCCGGTGCGTGGCCGCGTGAAGGACGGGTGGGTATTCAGAGACGGCGCCATTGTGTTTCGTCGATATATAGAATGGATTTGTAGAGAAGCGAAAGACGGCGGAGCAAAGTCAATGCTCGGCCTTGAAAAAACGAAGGTCGGTAGTCGAGGGCACGATGAGCAAGCGGCTCATTAGACGTCGACTAAAAAGGCAGCCCAAAAGGGGGGCGAGTAGGCTGAAACACGAACAGAGAAGCAATCGGACTGTCGCCTGAGAGTGGCGGCAGACAATAGACAATCGACAATTGACAGGGAAAACAAATGAATGTTTGAACGCGAGTCTCCCAGGACGGGTTGGACCAGAATTCACTTCCTTGGCCGTCAAGACACAGCAACGCGAGCAGGTAAAAAGGCGACAACCACGAAGCTCGAGGCTGCTTGGCTGTTGCGAGAGCACACAGGCAAGATGGAGCTTGGTGATGCTACTGAGCGAAAAGAAGGGAAAGGAGAGGGAAGGAGAGGAAGAGAGAGGAGAGAAAAGGGAAGAGAACGACGACAGAAGAAGGGGACAAAAGAACGAGACCAGGCAGAAAGAGGAAAGGCAGACGGGGACAGGCAAGATTGGGCGACTAGGGTGTGGGAAGAGCACAGAAGGGAAGCAAGTTGACGACTAAAATTACGCCGTGAGAACAGTCTCTGGGGGCTTTCGGGGGGGGACGAAGGAGCTGTTGGTGCGCATGTGTAGCTGTGCTCGACGGCACTTATGAAAGGCACTACACCAGTTTGGATCGATGATGGTGGGTTTGCGAGGCAAGGACACGGCAAGCAGGCTGTAGGCCGTAGATACCAGCCCCAGTCGACGATGGATCACAGCTAAGTGGAGGCAGGAGGCGAAAAGAAGAAAAAGGCGCCAAAGAACGGCGTAAACAGAGCTGCAGGAAGAGAGAGGTATAAAAAAAAAGAAAAAGCCCGGGCCAGACATGGACGCGAAAGCTGGAGTCAATAGGATGGGACGCAATGTCAGTTCGGGGGTCAGAGCTCTCTGCTAGGGGAGAAGAGGGTGTGAAGGCGAGATGGGTGGGCGTGTTTTCGACAGGGGCTGGCTGGTGGACAGGGGTTCGCTCGCTGGCTCCGATTTACCCCTTTTTCTTTATTTTTTTCGGCCTGGTGGCAGAGTTGAGTCGAAGCGAGACATGTGGAAGAGGGGACCAGAGCTACGAAGAAGAAAGAAGAAAGACGAAAGAAGCAAAAAGGAACAGTCCGTCTGGAAAAGGGGCCAGCTCGGCTCAGTGGCAGGAGCACATGGTATCGCCCTCTGAGAGAGAGCACTTTTATAATGCACATGGGGGCAGGCGCAATCTGGTCCAGCTTGTACGGAGTATTATTGCTATTACGATGTGTACGGAGTACGAGTACTAAACATACATAGTACGACGTAAGATAGTACATAGTATGGATGTACGAGAAATCGTGTTGGTCGTGCCTGCCTCTCGGACTCTGTGCAAAGTCCCTTGCATACGACGTATGATGAGCGGCTTATCCTGTTTGGGACTAGCAGGCGACCTGGCTATATAGGCCGTAGTTGGCATTGCCCTGCTTTTAGTGGTATCAAGCTGCGTTCTCCAAAGCCCCCGGCCCTGGTCTTCCCCCTCTTCAGGTAAGATACAAAGTACCGAATAGAGTGGCCGACTCTCGGTAAGCAGTGCTTGGGGCAGCCAGTCGTCATGTCCGGTGCCAAACTGACAGCGATCGTGCGAGGCCTGTCTGGATCTGACACAGACACCAGGCTGGTCCTATCTTACTCTGTAACGAGCTGGCCGGGGCGCTTGTCCTGTCGAAAGCCGGCTTTTGTACACTCCCACCACCGATCCGCGTGGCTGTACCTAGGCGAGGGCTGCGTGCAATAATGCATGGCCCTGCCGGAATGAAGATGTGCAACGCCAAAACAACAGGATGGGCGGGTCTTCCTGCGACTTGAAACGGCCGACAGGAAAGGCCTGATAAGGCCGCAGGCGAAGGAAGAACACAAGAGTCCAAGGCGGCCGCGCCAGAACACTCGTATTGTTCTCTGGCAGTGCGCTGTCCCTGGCCCCATGTCTCAGTCCGTCACAGGTCATAGCACGCTGGCGCTCGGCTGCAAGGAGGATATTTTCAGGGGACGAGCGAACTGTGCAGAGACTCCGCCAAGCAGCTCAGCACGTCAGCCGGGCATCCGAGCTGCTAGTCGCATGTAAGATACTCCGTATGCATCTAACGATACGAGCACTTGTTGTACAAGACCTGCTCCACGATGCCGATGCAGGGGGACAACGCCATTGCTACATAGTATGTATACAGACAAGAAAAAGAAAAGACAGACACGCTCGTAAACCGCGGCGCTCGCAAAACAGCCCAGCAGTCGTATACCAGCCGTTCTGCCCGGCCTGGGTGGCGTCGCGCTTTGACCTGTCGTAGTGCTAAGATATTCAGGTCTTTTCCGGACCTCGTGCGAGGTCAGCACACAAGCGAGGAGACGGCATGAAGCCAGCTTCCCTCTCTGCCTTGCTTTCATCCCCGGCTCTCAGACGACAAGTCTTTTTGCATCTCCTATGCAGACACATCGTCGCGGGAAATGAGCAAACCCGTTACAGAAAACGACCGAGAACACATGCAATGCCTGTCGTATCTTATCTGAACCAAAGTTTGCTCAGAGACGCCCTCTAAACATCGGGGCTCCACTGGCAAGCCGTTCCGTACTATGTAAGATACTCCGTAGTCACCCTTCTGCCGTCACACTGTTATAGGTTGCATTATTGGCACTGCCTGCTCCTGTCTCGGTACCTAATGAGAATTGCTGCCGAAACGGCCTACCTGAAAGCGGTGGCGTCACATCGTCACATCTCCCTCTCCAAACTCCGAATGAAGGCTTGTGGCACCCCATACCTCACACCACGGCCGGCTATAACCCGTCACTAGCTGCTTTCGCCAACCCAAGATAACATAATCCGTGTCACAAACGGGGGCCCAAGAGCCCTTCCTCATCGTACGGAGTACTCGTCTCGTAGTCTCGCAACGGATCCGATTCAGTCAACTCTTCCTTCTCATAACATACAGCTCGAGGTCAAAATGTGGTATAAGGCAAAAGAACAAATAAAGATGGCCACCCATTTTTCGTCTTCAGCATGCCTGCATTCCGCCCTCTCTTCCAACCCTCATTCAATACATTCTGATATATGAACAGTAAAACAAAACAGATAGAAAAGAACAATTTCAAGCGGTCATGTCATCTCGGCCATTCAAGAAATAGAAACATAAGTAAAACAAGCGGCGGAAAAGAATGCCAGATCAAAAGGGGGAGGGGGAAGTAAAAAAGTGGCAGATCTGAGCAAGTTGAAAAAAGATCGCCTCAAATGGCAGCAAGTCTCGCACAGATCGCTTGCGCAATAGCCCGTTCTTTTGCTTACCCATGAAAACAGAAGAGCGAACCAAACTCCTCGCCACGCCATGTAAGAGTCATCAAAATAGGACAGAGAAGACAAAAAAGACAAAAAAAAAGACAAGGAAACAAAAAGAGCCGCCATCGCAGGAATGACATCGCTCGATAGGCAGCCAAACCAGACGAGACTGTCTGCTTAGAAGCAGTTCAGGCTGCCCTTCTTCTTCTTCTTGCTGATCGCATTCATCCGCTCCTCCAGATGAGCACGAGCAATCTCGGCATCGCGCCGCTTCTTGCGCTCCTCCTCCACCTGGTGCAGGCTCCACCGGTTGTCCTGTGACGGACGCTCCTTGAGCTCCTTAATCTCGGCCTCCAAATCTGTGCAGCGCCGACGCCACGCCTCACAGTCCGTCTTCATCTTATTAGACTGGTCCTCCAAGTCCGTCAGCGCCTCCTCCAGCGTCTGGGTCAGTTGCTTCTCCGCCTCCAGGTGCTTCTCGATCGTCCGGATGCGCGCCTCCTGGTCCTGCTGGATCTGCTGGAGCGCAATGTCCTTGCTTGGTGGCCGTCCTGAAGTTGTCGGTGTCGATGGCACCACAGTCGTCGACGGTGGCGAGGTGGAGCCTGGAAGAGGTGGCAGCGGGATGGCTGGTGGAGGCGACGGAAGCGATCCCACCGATGAGCTTGCCCGCAGCTGCGAGTTGGTCGAGTTGGACCGCTGTGGTGCGCCATCGGCTGACGTAATCCCGTCAAAGCGAGCCTGTGCAGACGTCTGGTCAGCTCGTGTCTCTACTGTCTGCACCCGTCTGTGGCTCACCTTCAATGCTGCGTATTCCTCCTTGACTGCCTCCAGCTCCGACTGGATCCGGCTCTTCGCAGAGTTAGCCTCCTCGATTTTTTGGTTGCGCTCAGACTGCAGAACAGACAGCCGGTTGGTTGTCATCTGGGCCTGATCAAAGTTTGTCTGCAGCTGCTCCTCTAGCTCGTCGACCAGGCGCGAGTTCTTCTTGTTCCTCGTCTCCAGGTCGTGCAGGCGCTTTTGCACAACGGCCATCTGGTCCGCCACAGTCGCACCGGGCTTCCGAACCAGCTCGGCGTCGGGACCGAGCATGACGGTCAAAACCGAGCGAACGGCCTCTAGGTCGCGCATTACCGAGTCGCTGATACTCGTCAGCTCTGCCACAGTCTCCTGGAGCTCCGCCGTCTTCGCCTGCTCTGCCGTGAACGATTTCTTCACCGACACAAGACTGTCAACACGTTCTGCGACCTTCTCCACGCTGACGTCAAGTCCGAGAGCAAACGCGACCTTGGCCGCCACTTTCATCAAGTCTTCGCGCGCCTCTGTCAGATCGCTCTCCAGAATGCGAATGTTCTCTGCATGCTCCGTCATGAGAAGCTGTATCTCCGCATCGTACTCATTCCGCGACGCTTCTCTCACTTTCTCAAGGTCATCGGCGTGGCCGGCCTGAAGTGCTTCCAGGTTCTCTTCGTGGCTAGCCAGAGCCCTTTCTTGGTCGCCAATCCTTTCCTCCAGCTGCGATACCAGCGTCTTGTGCACATAGGCCTCATCGAGCGCCGCCTCACGAACCTTGATAGCCTCCTCCAGCTGCGCCTTTGCAGACGCGTAGTTGGTTTCAAGCTCGGCCACCTTGCTCGCATTGCTGTTGATAATGGCCTTGTACTCGTCCACCTCCGTACGCAGCATCTGGACCTGCTCTTGCTGCTTGCGCTGTTGCAGTAACAGTACCTTGGAGTCGGCATGTGCTGGATCCTCGCCTTCAGCAAAGGCAATAGTCGCCGTAGCCTCTGCCAGCTGAGCCTGAACATGCGAAAGCTGGGCCTCAAGCTCAACAACCTGCTTCTTCATCTGCTCCTCTTTGCCGTTGAACGCTTCCAGCGCTGTCTGATGCTTCGTCTCCCAGTTCGCCAGATCTTTTTCAAGACCCCGGGTCTTGTCGACGTGGGCTTGCACCGTAGCCGAGTTATCCCCAGCCATGGCTGCACGCAGCGTCTGGAGTTCCGCCTGCAACTCCCGTTCATGTTTGCCGTAGGTTTCCTGCAATCCTCTCAACTGCTGCTCGTTCTTTTCAAGCTGGTCTCGTAGAGTGGACGTCAGGGAAATGTCCATTGGAGAAGTCTTCAAACTCGAGCGTTCACGGGTCAAGCCGGAAATGATTGTCATCTTCGTTTCCATCTCCCTCTTCGCTGCTGCCACGCCAGCCTCTAGTTCTTGGATGCGCTCTGCCCTGGCCTGTAGCTCATGCATGGCTGCGTTGAGATTTATTTCGAAGTTTTGCATCATATCAGGGTTGTGTGAAAAGTTATCGGCAGCGATGTTCCGTAGAGACGCAAACGACCGGTGAGCCCGGTCAACATTCAAAACATTCTGGCTGGACTTGCGGCGGATGACAGGTGTGATGGATCGAGGAGACGTGACTTCGGTAGCTTGTTGAGCCTTTGCCACCTCCGTTTTCAGTTCCTCCACCACGTCCAACGTTTGGTGATGTTGCATTTCCAGTTCCGCATATCTGTGCGCTAGCTCCTTTTCAGCTTCCTCTTTCTTGGCGGCCAGCTCACGCAAATGCTGCAGCTCAGCCTCAAGGGCCCCGTCGTTACTCTCCCCAGTGCCATGCTTGGTCGAAACACCACCCACCCCAACCCCAGGAAAGGACGTGGCGTTCCGCAACTCCTTCCTGGGGGACAGAGTTTCAGCATCGGAATGGTCAACCGTAGCCGGGGACTCCATCGCTGACGACAGCTCAGAAGAGAGTGACCGTGTTGACGAAACGTGTCGCCCGTTCTTTGCGTCATTAGACCTTGCATCGGAGAAGAACGACGACGGTCTTGTTTGTGCCGTGTGGGCTGTGTCGGTCGCAGACTCCAACGAATCTCTCGCCACATCCCTTGGGAGCCCGGATTCATCTACCGAGTCTTGCAACTCTGCAAGCGTCCGCAGCGCCTTTTCGTATTTAGCCTGAAGGAGCTCAAACTCATTCAGAGTCGCCTCATGCTCGACACGCAAGCCAACGAGCTCCTCGCTCACCGACTCCAACTTGTCAGAAACAAAGTTAGACTGCGCTTGGCTATCCTGGTAATTATTCAGACGACCTTCCGAACGTGCTGCAGCGCCACGAGGCAAGCGAGAGAGCTGTGCCTCAACTGAATCTTCGGCTTCTTCTGCCTCTCCGAAGGTTTGATTCCCCACCTCGTCATTCTCGTTCTCGGCGGCGTTGTCGTTGTCGTAATTGTCATCGTATCCATCGTCTTCTTCCTCGGGAATGACGTCGGTGTTGTGGCTCATACGGCTGACATGGCTCTGGCTGCGCGAGTGCTCTGCGATGCTACGGCTAGCGGTGCGCCGATGGCCCATACCGTTGCCGTTGGCCACGGAGTCTTCCATCGCACCGGCACCGCTGGCCATACCAGCAGGCGTCTCGGACCGGCCGTCCTGCTGCTGCATGTTATCGAGTTCATACAAGAGAGAGTCGAGCTTGCCGAGACTGCGTTGCCGTTCGACCACCTGTTCAAGGCGGTCGATTTCACGCTGCATCAGTTCGGCGTCTTGGTCGGCTTCAGCTAAGCGCTCTTCGAGGGTGGAGATATAATCTTCGCAAGTGGCCTCATTCTCGCGAATGCGTGAGATTTCTTTGCGCAGCTCGATGACAATGGTGGCATTTCTTTCCTCGCCGAACGTGTGGCCGTCCAGCTTGGACTCGAGATCGTGCAGATAGTTCTCGGTGGTGGCTTCTCGGTCCGTGAGCTTCTGCAGCCGGGCCTGAAGCTGAGAATTGATGGTCTCGACGTAGGCGCATTTCGTTTCCTTTTCCAACAGGCTTGTTTCTGTACCCGAAAGAGTCGCCCGAGTGCTGGAAAGTGACTGCTCCAGTGACTGAATCGTCTTTTCGTATTCTAAAACGACCTGCTCGACTGCCTGGGCGAAGCTGTTGGATCTGTTTAATCGTGCAGACGCGCTGTCACCCCCAGCATCAAGCAAGAGCTGATTCTCGGCCACCTCGTTGTCTCGCGCTTTGGCCATCTCAGCAATGAGTCGGGAGTGTCGTTGGCTCAGGGTGGTGTAGTTTTCCTGTGCATCCAGTAGGGCGTTCTGCAATTCCACCTCCCGTTCTCCTGGACGATCGGAACGCTCATTTGTTGATAGTACGCGCCGTTCTCCACTAGTCCCTCCAGAAGCTGCGCTGCGAATCTGCTCTCGCAAAAAGGCGACCTCCGCCTTCAGGCGGTCAATAATTGCCTGTTTGTCGCCCTCTTCAACCTGTTGGATCCGTGGCTTGCTCTGGATCGCCCGGGCCCTCTGTGCATACTGCACCGTATTGAGTGTCTCGCTGAGATGAAACTCCGGGGGGGTAACACACGCAATCATGTAAGTGATTGCATTGCCACCCAAGGAATCCTGCAGCAAACGAGTCAAGCGGGAATCCCGGTAGGACACGTGGGCGCCTGGCTGCCGAGACGAAAGCTGGGAAATAACCTTTCCAAGGGCTGCGAGGCCGGCATTGATAGAAATTCCCTCCCTGGCACGCTCGCCCTGTGCTCCCGTGTTCTTCAGGCGTTCACTTCCGGCCAGATCAACGAAATGGAGCTTGCTGTCAATGGTGACCCAGGATTCGGTGCCTGACATGGCTTCCAATGGAACAGACATCCGTTTCTCGTTCTTAGCTCCCGGGGTGCCTGCTTTCCGCTGGACTAGGTTCAAGCTGAAGACGGCGTGCGACCGCGACGACCGGGCGTTGATAGCGGTAGCATCGGTTTGGCGAAGAGTAGATCCAAAGTTGAGGGCGTTCATGAGGTCTTCAACCGAGCAGATCTCTACCTGGTGGAGGCCCGTGAGAAGGATGTTGCCTTTGACATCTTCACGAATTGTGACATTCGCGCGCTCCTGAACCGGAACATGCTCAGGAAGTAGTAGGTCGCGAAGCTGCTCGTTGTAGATCTCCACATACGTCGCCATGAGAGTCCAGGTCTTGTCTGTTTTCGGGGCGGCCTGGCCGTAGCCTCTGGGAGCGCGCATATGGGACAACGAGGCGCGGTTCGTGGTGCCTTTTGGGCCATCCAGCTTTTCGAACAGCGCTGCAGCGGCTCGCGGGATGACGCCTAGCAAAGTGAGTTAGCATTACATGTTTTACATGTGATGTGAAGTAAGAGTATGCCCCTACCCATAATTTCCAGATTGTCTTGGTCTATCGGCCCAGATGTTCCCATGGTGTAAGACTTTCCAGCACCAGACTGGCCATAAGCAAGAAGGGAGACATTGTAGCCCATGGTGAAGGCATTAACAGAGTCGTCCAGATACTCCCAAACGCCGTTCTGCGTCACCTCGGGACCGAAAACCCTGTCAAAAACAAAAAGTTTGCGGCCTTGTGGTGAGTCGATCGACAGGCTCGTGTCGGACATCAAATGGACCATGGACCGTTGAAAACGTTGGGGAATCAAATCGTAGCCGGGGTCGGTAGGCTTCAGAGGCGGACGCACGCGAACAACTGGAACAGTCAGCCAAGGAAAATCACCCGGTCCGCAGCCGAAAGCATGGTGCCTGGAAGAAAGAAGGACAGAAGCCGGATATACGTACCGACTTTGACAGACGTGCGTGTGTCTTCGTCCGAAGCACGGCTACCACCTGTCTTGCTACCAGCACTCATGCGACTATTGCTTCTCGGAGCCGGACGAACCATTGCGCTCATAGGCCGCTGAGGCGCACCCGTGGAAGAAGCTGGTGACATGGGGTGAGAGTTCACTGCGGAGGTCGCATCGCCTACGTGGGCAGAGTTTGTAGAAAGCGGAGGAAGTGACGAGGAAGTAAAAGCATGGGCAGAAGTAGCGGACGCAAAATATTCCATAACGGCTCAAAATCCTATATGCGTGCACACGCAGAGGAAATATGCCAGCCAACCCGCGCGGGCACAGAAGAATGTGCGTTGGCGGCACGTCCCTCCCACCTCGCAGGTACTGTGCCTCGTTGGCACGCTGTGTTTGGTTGTGTTTCTGTCGGTTTTACTGCTTGACAAATCGTGTCCACTGACAAGGCGGCAAGGCGGCAAGGACAGGTCGGCGGTAAAAAGGCGCTTTGGAAATCTGAGAACCACGGGTCAAATAATGAAGGACAGTGGTCAATTTCCGGATCTCGTTTGCGACAGTCGATCCTGGAGTGCAATCGTAGGAAGAGGCTGTAGAAGGCACGTTGGTCGAGCTTGGCCTCCTCTCTATGAAAGCGGCGGCATTCAAATTAGAAAAATCAAACCGCCGGCTGTTTCCGTAGTCGCGCAGATGATTTCGCGAGTATGGGAGTTCGTGTCAGGGTTCGGCTCGCGGGTCGTAAGCACTGGAGGTCCGTTGATATTAGTTGAAGAATTCTGGACGAGTGGTCCTTGCTTCGTCGGCTGTGACGGGGAGCCGAAAAAGTTGAGACACGACACAAGAATGCTAAAAGAAGTGAAAAAGAAATAGGAACAGGGTCGCAGCAGGATGAGCGCCAATGCACCGTGTTCCTGGTTCTTCGGGGCAGGCTTGCGGGAAAAGGGGCAGGGAGGGTCCGGCCATAAAGGGGAGTGCATACCATGTATCGTTAGTTGTGAAAATGTTGGCCAGTCTCAGGTCCGTTTGGGCAGCTGAAGCGGCCCATATGTTTATTTGATTACCGCCAGGGGAAAGCCAAATCTTAGTTCAGAAAACGCGTTGCAGGATACCTCCGATTGGGAATAGGACCAGGCCAGCGCGAAGGCTCGATTGGGTAAGCGATAATCGAAAAGGGGGATACCGAGTGGAAACGTCTGGAGAAATTGTGGAAAGAGAGAGGGCGATGCTTTTCGAGGTCGGTTTTGTCTGGTGGCCGGCCAAGAGAAGCAGAAAGCAGAATCAGATACAAAAGCACGGAGTACAAATGTGCAGGAAAGGCGGTAAAGATAAAGATGAACCGCGGGTAACGGGGCCAGAAGAAAAAGAAAAGACCGACTGATGCCGCGAGATATAAGAAGGTAAGATGCAAGCGTATCTAGCAGGGGTATGTAGCAGTAGTAACTGAAGTCGTGAAAAAGGCGAGAAAAGAGGGCAGAAAAGGAGGCCACATATCTTCCGTGCGCAGACACGCAAATCCGCTGGATTGACAGGCAGGTACCCAAGACGACACCAGTCCTCCACGCGGCCAACGGCCGGGGCAGTCTACCAAGATACAGTGAAAGGTGCCTTAGTTCGGTGGGGCCATCGCGCCTTCTGCTTTAGCCCAAACCCGGACGGCCGTTGGCCAACGGCATCTGTTTGTAAGATAGATATCCTAAAGCAGTTGGCCGTTGTAATCTATCGCGAGGACACTACTACTGTATATGTAAATACGCTACGGGCAATGGACGGATACGAGCAAAGCGGTGCGCGCTAGCAGAAAACGGTCGCGCTTTTCTCCGTTGCAGGCTCCGTACTCCGTACTCGTAAGATGCAGAAATAGCGCCAGGTTGTCATGGAATCCGCGTAGGCGGTGCAGCGTCGAATTGCCTCAAGAGTCTACGGAGTACGGAGTACGGAGTAGATGGCAAGGATCTCTATGCGAGCAGCATGCTTACGGAGGACACCGGCATTGCGTTAGGCCTCGCGATGATCCTTATTTGGTGCCTGGTGGAAAGGGGCCCAGAGATCTTGTGGGTGACCGTTTCGGCACAGGGCACGACTCATAGGTCGAGCTGCAAGGATGCCAGCACCATCGGCCTGGTCTTGTTCTGGTGGCTTGCCGCCCTTGCCCGACTGCTTTTTCTCCTAGGCCCGCTACCTAGCACCGGGTCGGCGACAAGCCTTGTCGTACCATCACCAGGAGAATATTCTTGACCTCTGTCAGACGCCTACGATTCGTTCTTCCAGGCCAACAATGCATTTTCATGCGCCTTGCCAGCACCGAGAAGCATCCAAGTGCGGGCACTGCAGGCACTGCAGAGCAAGATAAAAGACATTACAGAGATACCACGTCGTTAGTATCTTGGTCGAATACGACCCAAGTACGTCTTCATGTGGAGTTTGAGCACAGAAAGTGGCCGGTTGCAACTCCAGCCCGCTTCCGTTGCTACGATCCAGCCCCCCTAGGCAGGGCTCTGTTACCAACGCAAGCCACTGCCATCAGGTGTCCGTATCTTACTTGCTAATTAAGATACGAGCAGCACACTCTGTCCATAATTCGTGTGTGCTCGTTTTTACTCGGTCACATAGTAGCGTTTCATTAAGGTTGTGCTTGCCGTGCTTTATCCGTTGTGCAATCGCAGAGGCCTGTGCCAGACATATCCACAATGTGCAGGGTACAATATTTGCTGGTTGCTTATCTTAGTAGCATACGTGTGCCTGGCAATGGATGCTCCACCTCTCCTTCGTGCGGAACTGCAACGTCCTGTTGCGCTTCTGTGTTCACCCGAGATCGCAGGCTGAGGATGGCCTGCTTATTTCTGTGTCTGGGACCTTTGGCAGCATACCACCCAGATTGTTGCTTGGTACGAGGATACTAAGTACTGACGCGATACTTTGGATTTTTCTGTTTCTGGGTCTCTACAATATTATACCAACGATATTCACGAATTTCATGCTCTGAATCATGCGTCAAATGCAGATACGGTGTCTTAATCAGAACTGCCTTTTAAAAAAGCACAGAGACATGGTTTGAGCCAAGTCACACCCAATGCGGAAACCAGCCGCCGAGAATCAATACCCGCATGTGATGGGGCATGAAATATGGTTCTCTGTGTGGACTGTCCTTCATTCGCCATCCACATCACCAATAATCGGATGTACTCAGACGCTGGAACCATCGTCAACCAGTGTTTGACGCACCCGCTTCCCCAGATCGCCTTGGGTTCCCACGAGGACCCCGGAAGCGTCGTTACCTGAAATAAAACGGATTATTGCTATTTTTGTATATCCAACACAAACAAAAAAAAGTTGTGGTATACTTTGCAAGGCTGCATATGCAGCATATTTAACCTGGCAAAATCTCGCAGGATAGTGCCTTATCTTCCCTTTCAATCGCATATCACACGAGCGGATGCGTGGGAGAAAGTAAGCGAAGACAGCTGAGGCACGAGTACTCCGTAATAGTTGCCCCTCTTTCATGCTTTGAATCCGCTTTCCTGTGATGATCACAGCCCAGCCTCTGGCCAGACAGGTTGTATTGTGGAGGTGATGTGCAGCGCTCACTGCGGAGTGTGACTTCGTTTCATCTGTGACCACATTTTCCCAGATGCAGTGTGATATGCATGCATATGCTATGTCACGGCGCCGAGTCAATCTGTGATTGCGCCCTAACCTGCATACGAGGGGAAATGCGTACTCCTTGAACACACGTCCAGACTTACTTTTGCATATTCCATCTCGCCCCCGTCGGCTCATATTCAGCAAATATATGAGTTTGCCCCGTACTACCCAGACTACCGATGCGAAGGAACTACACCACGACGTGTTCGGCCGTTTCAGCACGTCACATTCATCTGGTTGTACCCACCTATATATACGACGTACAGGTAGTTGCAAGACTCTTGCCCTTTTTCGCTTTGACTTTTTTCCCTTGAATACAACGGTGTGCTCACTAGTTATCGGGGGTCCAGAGTAAATACCGGCCGGCTTGGGGTTTTGCAAGCTTTTGGCATGAACTCTTCATGGCGATTTACTGTGTGAACAGCACAAAACTTTCGACTTCCAGGTAGAACAAGGAAATATGACCAATCAAAACGTCTCTTTGTCACGGCTTTGCGCCTCGTCCAATGAGGTGTTTTTGAAGGAGCGACACCACGTCGTTCGAAGCCCACCCTGGTTTCAAACCCGTGCATATGACGCCCGAGAGCTCCCGGACGTTCGTTTCTCTCACATCGCCATTACCATCCGGCGAATACACCCTATTGCATCCCCATCACACTTGACATATCATACCTATCAGTTATGGTACCTTACAATTTCTGCCCCCTATATAGGGACGATTGAATGGCTGGCTAGGACGGCTTGATTGGGTAACTGTACTCGACAGGCTCTTCACACGGGCAGCCATTTCCCATAGTCACGGGTAAACTAAATGTGCGGACATGAGTGCAATCTCCTCATTCACATGCACGGAGTACAGATACGATATACTCCGTACGGAGCCGAAATATGGTGTACTTTTAATCTCTACCAAGCGCGTGCTATGATATCTACGGCTGAGCAATGATCATGCAAGTGAGCTCTGTCTGGCAAGCTGAGCTGCCATGGCCTTTTTCAGCCCGCTGGATAATTACAAGAAATCAGAAAACATTCAGAGGAGCTTATTAATGCGCAAAGTCGAGATATTAGAGTATGCCACGAAGTACAAATACGAGCAAACTTAATTTGCTGCTAAAAGACACGAAGTGTGCACGTGACTACCCGCTGATTTCGCGATTCTTTCTAGAAAGAACGCGTCACGCTCCATCTCCCGCTGATGAAATCACCAACCCCTCATCAGGAAAGTACACCAAGCGGAACAACCAGCTCGGATCTGGTCTATGCTCGATGAATCTTCAAAACCGTTCACTTTCTTCTCCGATCAGTTCCGCAACATGCCCGGCAATGTCATTGTACTTCTCTCAAGCGACGACTCGGACACTTCCGTTGCGCCGTGCGTCCCAAAACGCACCGTGCCAACCGGGCCCAAAGACGATTTTCCCCAAAGAACGACATCGACGACGTCAATAGGTGCAAGGCCTGTGGTGATATCAAATGTCGCCGACACGCCGGTAGCTACTAGCGCAGCGAAGAGGGCAGAGCGACTTTCACGATTTGGGCTGTCCGATTTCTCTTCGGATGATGCCTCCTCCCCGTTTCCGACCATATCGTCCCGAAAATACGTCCAGACTAAACAAACTCCAAGGAGGGCATTGGCAGACAACAGCAGAGCCCAGAATAGGGAGGGGCCCGTGGTGATTTTGTCCGACTCAGCCGATGAGACTAGCAAGAACAATATCTTCGCGGACGGCTCTCCAGGCTGCAACCTGGCTGATCAGATTCCAGACGATTATTCTGCAAGTCATGAAATGCGACCTCGTAAACGGCCTCGATGGAGTTTCTTGTCCGATACAGCTGCGTCTGCAGTCCGGGACATGTCCGAAGTTGCTGATTTCGATATTGAATTGCCAAGACGGAATCCACCAGCTAAATTACAGCGGAGCTCCTTGGCTATATCAGGCCTGCATGCGCAAACGACGACTGTTATTGACGCGGCCGTAAGTGAACAAAGCTTACATTGCCCGGAAGGATCTAAGGCCCCACCGGCGAACTCGGTGCAGTTTATAGATCTCTTGAGTTCATCAGACTCTGAAGCCGGTCGCACAGCTTCACCAAGAGATTGGCTCAACCTTGATGAACAAGATCTCGACGACTTAGACGACCTCCTTATGACTTCATCACCCGCTGCAAAAAATGGAACCAGGCTGCAAAAAACTACGAAAAACAGGAATGAGAATGAGCCTATGAATTTCGAGAAAGAATTAGCTCTGGAGATTATGTCACTGACAAGCTCGTCGCCACCACCGGTAAGACCGACAAGCACTTCCAGTGTCCAGGTGGCCATCGCAGACGAACTCCGGGGCATCGACAGGCCTGCAGGGAAAGCCGCCTCTGGGGTTCAACTGACGTCAAGACGCCGCCCTTATCGGAGGAGTTTATCGGAGGGACAGGGACTGGGATTTTTGGACGATGATGATGAAGGCGATAGTGACAGTACTCCCAACTTTGCTGCTATTGAAAGTCTCTTGGCAGCGTGGAGAGGGAATGATGAGGTAGAGGAGGACCGTCCTATACCACAGCCAAACAACAACCCGGCTGCGCGCAGGAGCAAATCAGATTTGGGGCGGAGGACGGTCGCCGTTGGAGACGTCCAGAGCAAGGAGGACCGACGAAAGGAACGCGAGGCCGATCAGGAGCAGAGACGGAGGGAGAAGGAGGCCGAAAAAGAGAAGAAGCAGCGGGAAAAAGAGGTGGAAAGGGAAAGAAAGCGGATCGCAGCGCAGATTGCCAAGGAAAAGAAGGCTGACGAGAGGGCAGCTGCAACAGCGTTCAACGAAGCGAACAAAGCACGAACCGACAAGAGCATAGCGGCCCCGGAAATGGTCATACGGCTTCCGAGCACTCTACCACAAGCAACAAGGGAGGTACTAGAGCCCATGTTGACGGAGATCAAGGTGGAATTTGAGGCCTGGACCAGTCCTACGGACAGCATGGTGCTAACATGGCGGCGGAAGGTGACCGCCGAGTACCGGGCCGACCTGGGTCATTGGGTGCCTGTGCCTCTGCGAATCAACGACGAGAAATATGCGGTGGTGATCTTACGGGGTGAGGAGCTTGTCAAGCTCATTCTGGCTCAGGACCCGGAAGGCCGTCGACGAATTGACGACTTGGGCGGCCATGTGCGGACGATGCGAAGACATTTTCCGGAACATACCATCCTGTATGTGGTTGAGGGCCTTGCGGCGTGGAAGTCTAAGAACATGTCGATCCGAAACCGGCAGTTCGTGGAGGCGGTGCGTGGCGCCGGTGGTGAGGGAAGGGGAGAAGCTGGGGACGGCAGTGGTGGATCTCGTGGCACAAAGCGCACCGGAAGAGGCCGGGCTGTCGCAGGAGCAGCGCAACATGTGGACGAGACGGTGGTGGAGGACGCGCTTATGGCATTGCAGGTGGAACACGACGTGCTGGTTCACGAGAGCGGGCAAGCACTCGACACGGCGCGATGGATACGGGCGTTCACGGAGCAGATTGCAACAGGACGATACCGACAGCAGAAGGAGCAGGAGTATGCGGCGGCAGCGTCGTTCTGCATGGACGCGGGACAGATCGCAACGGGCGACGGAGGAGCGGAGACATATGCGCTGATGCTGCAGCAAATTGCGCGGGTGACAGAGCCGGTGGCCCTCGGAGTGGTGGCACGGTTCGACAGCGTGCCGAAGCTGGTGCGAGGGCTGGCAGCAGAGGGACCACTGGCACTGGAGGCGTGTCTGAAAAGCCGGAACCGGAACGGAGCCTTGTCAGACCGGACGATAGGTCCGGCACTGAGCCGGCGTATTTACAAGGTGTTTATGGGGGAGGACGAGGCAAGTACGGAGATCTGAGAAGGGTTGAAACAGGTCTTGACGGGATTATGAAACTCCGGGGCATCAACGAATATAGATGAGACAGGGACGGAATTGCTAATGAGATCAGATCTAAGTCGTACGTCATGCTGTCATTGGTCGTATGGAGTACCTAAATATACTTGTATTTTGCTTCACGCAGAACATACAGAGTCGGATGTGCCGATGAGGACGGCTGCGTCTCAGAGGCTCCTATTCTTGGGCCCAACATAAAGTTGAAACCGGGGCACAGTGGTCGAGAAGCCTCAGAGGCCACCAAAGTCTCCAGAAAGGGCTGAGCTGACGACGTCTGCTAATGGCCGACACTCATTGGGGCAAGTGGAGACGATTCTTCAGGACTGATGGGATGGGCGGCGGGAACAGGGCGACGTCAGCCCTGCCAAGGTTGCGTGGCCAACAGGCCAGTGGCAGGCCAAGGACGGCCGGCAACCAGGGAAAAGAAGGACATTGTGAGACAGGAGGGAGGGAGGGAAGAATGCCAAGGATTAGTCAGCTGTTAGGCTGTCCAGGTGTGCGTGGGGAGGGGCGCTAAAGAGCTGCAGTGCGTCATACATTATAGCATGCAGCCGGACGCTAAGAGGACAAAGTACGGAGTACGGAGGAGAGGCGAGTACGAGTACTCGTGCTTAGTACGGGTACATGGTAGCATTGGCCCAACCACCCAACGAGTGGGAGTATCGCTAGAAGTGCGTTGCCCAGAAAGGAAGCTAAGTAACGGTAGACGAAGATATAGGAAACTATGCAACACCTCGCCTTACGAGTCGCGGCGAAAGTCGGCCATCAGTCTCGACGCGAAAGCATTGGACAGGGGACGGCGTGCGGACACGTGATCAGAATGCCAGTTTGAAAGCCCGCCGCGCGTCCTTATCACCGCTGCGGCTCCACATTGCAGCTACATATGCGCCACCCGACAGCCGTCGCTGCAGCCGTCTACTACATAGTATGGACGGAGTACGAGCATTGTATTACTCCGTATCACCAAGTCTTGCTGTTTCCGATCGCCGCAGAAGCCGTGCTACTATGTACGGAGGACTTGCACAGACAGAGCTCTCTTCCATGTACTCCGTACTCCGTATAGAGTGCCCCTATCTCGTAGGGATCAAGTCCAATCTCCCAGCCAAGACCAGCCGCAACCCGTGCTGCGGGCCCATGTTTTGCCCCAGCCAAGGCTCCTCGTCAGCTTGTCTTCCGCCCGTCTCTTTTGCCCTCTTCTGTCTGCTTTTTTTTCTTTTCTTTCGCCCGGCATCTGTCGCGTGCCCTGCATCCTGTTTAAGCATGGCAAACCCCACCGTAGCGCCAACGCTTACGTATAGCAGTTTTGGCGCCAGCCGATAGTGGGGCGAAGATGCTGCTAACAGCCTTCCCCAGCAAGCCGAAGGACAGGGCACCTCTTGCAGAAAAAGGGCCCCAAACAAAACCGCGCACTCTGCGTCGTACATCTCGGTCGTAGTCGTCCCAGGGGGACCCGCCGGCCGTCTTGGCACACGTCCTTGCCATCGGTACACAGCAACTACAAACTCTCCGAGCTGCCTGTCTCGTGCACATATACACACGGTGCCCATTGGTCTGCCCCCAGACGGGAAGAGTCCTGTTTGGACTTAAGCCTTTTGTTTCTTCCTTTTGTGCTGTTCTTTGATCTCTGTCTGGCAGCTGTTCTGCCTTTCGAACCGGCCGACATCACATCTACCACCCGGTTTCTTCCAGGAATAGGTCCATGCTTCCATAAGAGTACGAGCCGCTCTTCTGCTCGATTGTCTCCTTGTGTTTTTTCCTCTCCTCTTCTCTTCCCTTCCTGCTTGGCCCATACTTCACAATGAAGTGTGCCCGCGCCGTCCCCCTTCTCTTCTCTCTCCTCTCCCTCTTCGCCCCGTCCGTCTTCGGGGCCACAGCACTCGACAAGCGCGAGCACAGCAACCACAATGGCCGCAAAGCGGCGCGACCCACGAGTCCCAAGTACTTCCAAGAGCCTGGCTCGGACCCGACGCTCGGCCACTACGACAAGCGCTACTATCACGGCCTCATCGCGTACGGCGAGCACCAGGCAATCCTGCAGCACCTGATCCGGTCGTACCTGCTGACGTCCCGCTCGCTCGGCATCGAGACCTGGATCGCCCACGGCACGCTGCTCGGCTGGTGGTGGAATGGCCGGATCATGCCGTGGGACTACGACCTCGACGTGCAGGTCTCGGACGTCACGCTCTTCTACATGGCGCAGAACTACAACCGGACGATCTACACGTATCGCTACCGTGACGAGTCCGGCCGGGAGTTTGAGCGCGAATACCTGCTCGACATCAACCCGTACCACGCCAACCCGCGCAGTGACGGACAGAACATCATCGACGCCCGCTGGATCGACACCAGCAACGGCATGTTTGTCGACATCACCAGCCTCGCCGAGCGCGATCCTCGCCGCGCTCCCGGCATCTGGAGCTGCAAGAACTTCCACCGCTACCGCACGCGCGAGCTGTATCCCCTGCGCGAGACCGAGTTCGAGGGCGTGCCGGCTTCGATTCCCTACAGCTTTGATCGCGTGCTGACGGCCGAGTATGGCCAGAAGTCGCTGGTGATCACCCAGTTTCAAAAGTACGTCTGCTGCTTTTTTCTCTCTTTGTTCTTTCGTTGAGTGCTGACTGGCTAGACACAAATGGGACGATGAGATCAAGGAGTGGGTGCAAATGTCGGGCAACCGGACAATCGTCCCCCATACAACACCGGCTCCGAATCCTGTCACGATGACGGACCGGAAAGGAGGCGACGTTGTGGTGCAGGACGAGGCAGAAGACAACGCCGACGACAGCGACGACGACTCGGACGACAGCGCAGAAGAGTCCCGCAAGTTTGTCCAGAGCGGTTGAGCCTCTTTGGACGAGCAACGCGGCTAGCAGAGCACAGGCGCGGGAACAAGAGGCGCCGGGCCGTTTCCCGGTGCAGTGTTTGTAGGCTCAAACGCACGGGCTTGAGCGTGTCCACCTGAACCATACGAATCGGCTTGTGGACGCAGGCCAGTTGGTCAATACGAGACCATGGCCTCCCAACGGTCTGGGAGCGGGGACCTGGCGGGATGTCGTCTTTATGTTTTGTGGCGTTGTGGAGTGGCGGTTTAGAGGGCTTTTTTCCATTTCCATTTCAGTTATGATGATGGCTTTTGGCTGTGCTTGGCTTGGCAAAAATGCACACATAGCACGTTCCTGAAACATATACCCAATAAATTGTATCTCTCTTAACGAGAAGGATGCTTTGGCAACAGCCAGAAATTAAGACATGCAGAGAATCAGCTTCAATTAGAGCCACAATCCAAACCAGCAGTTGCTCCTCAACGCCACCCGACCAATGATACGCACTTCGTTCTGAGTCTACCGACTGGAGTTCGTTCCACTGCTGCCATTACTACTGTTGTTGTTATCGGTGCTGCCGTCGTGCCGTCGCTGCTCAGCCATGCGCCGCAGCCGGTCCTCGGCCGCTCGAGCGACCAGATCGCGCCGAGGAGGAGTGCTGGTTGGTGGTGATGTGGCTGTTGCCGTGGTGGCCGCTGCTGCCGAGCCGCTGCCGAGGACAAACGAGCCGCCGGTCCAGCCGCCAGCATCGGTATGGTCCAGGTCTTCGTCTTCTTCGCCCGGCTCGGCCACGTTGCGGATGGGCGCCTGGTACGCGGCCAGTCGGTCGACGTCGTCTCCGGCCAGCGTGCGTCCAGACGCGTGGTAGTCGGCGCTCTCGACCTCGCGCTCGATCTGGTGGCAGAGCGCCCAGAAGCGGCCGTCGTGCGGGCCGTGGACGTTGTGGGCGAGCTCGTGGCAGAGCGTGCGCCGGACGGTACGGTAGTCGCGGTAGCCGTCGCCGGCATCGGTGCGCAGCCGCAGTTCGATCACCTGGCCCTGGTTTCGGTTGAGTCCGAGCGTGCGCGACGTGCCCTCATGCGAGGCCGTCGTGTGCTGGCGCGGGTCCATCTCGGTCAGCAGGCCGACCGTGAAGCGATGGGCCTGCATGGCCGCCCGGATGCCGACGTCGTCGCGCAGCCGCTGCAGAAACCGGATCGATCGGTCGGCGTGGGGGAGGTGGGCGAGCGGCTGTAGCTGCTGGAAGGTATACGGCGAGCCGGACGATGCTGATCCACCACGCACCGTCGTCTGCGCGCGCACCGCGTGGCGTCGCTGTTCCTGTCGTCGCGCCTCCCGTCGCCGCACCGACTCCTGCGCTGCCTGGAGCGCATGCACGGCCGATGTCCGAGGCGCAACCAGGCGCAGCGCAACGGCCTTTCTTGCCGTTCCCCCCAACAGCGGCGCCAGCGGCCGGTCGTGGTCCTCGGCCCCCTTCAGCAGGCCCACCGGCGGCGGTCCGATGTACTTGTGGCTGGACCAGTCGTACACAGACGCTGCCCCGTCCTCCTGTCCGTCCCAACGGTCCTCGCAGGCAATGGTCAGATCGTCGAGCACGGCATCGGTCGGAAGGTCGAAGACGTGCGTCTCGCCAGCAAAAGCGACGCGTATATACAGGGTGACAGGGCTATCGGGTGCAGGCAACATCTGCTGTCGTGGAGTCGCAACCTCGGTGGCCATGGTCGCTGTCGAGAGAAGGAAAGACTGGTCGAGTGATGATTTCTATCTTAGGTTGTCGATGCAAAGTGGTTTGGATCAGAGAGACAGGTTGGAAAGATATTGTTCGTAGGAGAGTGCTCATGGATGTGCACGGCCGCTCGGCGCCCCAGGAGGGAGGATTTAATAAGACATGGATGGCAAAGGCAACCCATCGTCGTCGAATCTTCTGTCTTGCTATTTGCCTCTCGTCCTGCTTGGTAATACGGAGTCGTATTCCGTATTCAACCTAGGCAGAACGGTGCATAGCTTAAAAACGGACAGTTCTAGAGCGGAAAATAAACGGGCCGTGAAAACGGGCCACGGTCCAGCCCCAGATGTACTCACCCACATACTTACAGTGCAAAGTTACTTGCGTGCCAGAGCTGCCAGGACTGTTCTGAAACAGCCTGTCCAATAGGGAGCTAATCGCGTTCGTGTCCTTTAACACGGGGTCTTGTTTTCCTTCGACTCCCGACGAAGCAAGACAGCAAGCTGCTCCTTTCCCTTCACGCCAAAGGCCCCTTTTCCGGCACCATTCCCACGTCCTCGACTCTCCCATCAGCAACCGGAGGACGGCAGACGGCCGACGAGTCCCTGCCCCATTGTCGATCGGCGGGCTAGAAACGCGATCCGTTGCCCAAACCGCATCTGGTGGCGTTTTATCGTCGCTGGTATCTGGCCAGGAGCCACCTCTTCGATCCTCGCATCCCCATATGTCCGCTGCGGGCATCGAATACGCAGAAAATAGCACGCCAAGATGGGCTTGAACCTTTTCCGGGTCGTCGGTAAGTTGGCCGCCTGCGGCTCCGCCACCATCGCCGCCCGCAGTCTTGGCTAACGCGAGCGATTGCACAGGGGACCTCTCCCATCTCGTCTCCATCGCCATCCTGCTCCACAAGATGGTCCAGCTGAAGGTGCGTCTGCCCGTCCTCGTTTCCCGCCTCGCCGCTGTGGCCGTTCCGCCGGCTGCGTGCTGACCGATGACAGAGCTGTTCCGGCATCTCCTTCAAGTCACAGGCGCTCTACTTTATCGTCTACGTGACAAGATACCTGGGTGAGCTTTCCGTCGATGCCTGTCCTCCCTCGGCACGGCCGTCCCTGCTGACACTGCGGCAGACCTGTTCTCTACCAACAGCATCTACAACGTCATCTTCAAGATCCTCTTCATCTCGTCGCAGGGCTACATTCTCTACCTCATGACCACCTCCTTCAAGCCGACGAATGATCCCAACCTCGACACCTTCCGCGTCGAGTACCTCCTCGGCGGGGCTGCCGTGCTCGGCATCCTCATTCCGTACCAGTATTCCTTTTCCGAGATCTTCTGGGCCTTTTCTATCTGGCTCGAGTCTGTCGCCATCCTGCCACAGCTGTTTATGCTGCAGCGCACCGGCGAGGCCGAGGCCATCACGACACACTACCTCTTCGCCCTCGGCATCTACCGCGCCTTCTACATTCCCAACTGGATCTACCGCTACGTGACGGAGCCCACCCACAAAGTCGACTGGATCGCCATTACCGCCGGCATCGTGCAGACCGTCCTGTACAGCGACTTTTTCTGGATTTACTACCAGAAGGTGTTCAAGGGCAAGAAGTTCAAGCTGCCGGTGTAAAGCAGATGCAGGAACTCTACGCCCTGTCCTCCGAAAGGACACGGATCATGAATCTGCAAACAAGGACTACTGGAAGATGGCAATAAGCCCCACATCCGCATTCCCAGACATACTCTGGGAAGGAGAGCGGAATGTGAAGGGCAACTGAAGGCACGGATGCTGACATCAAGAGAGGCACGTTTTTTCATCAAGCATGAGCACGTCTCTGCTCTGACAGTCCGTCCCCTTGGCCGGGCTACTTGGTGGGAAAGGTGCTATCATGCAAACTGAGATGCAGGGGGAAGGACAATCGGAGTTTTTTGTATAATGGCAACCGGCGTTTCCGTGCTACGTCTGTTTCCAAAGAGGGAGGCTTTGTGTATCTGCAGCCCATGTGCGAACCAGAAGGTGCGAGAACTTGCCGGCCCCCCCGGACAATAGATAAATGGGAAAGCTAATGGCCTTCCTAATAAGTGTACTTGTAGACCAGAGAAAATGGAGATTGCAAAGAAATGGAAAATCCCGAGAAAGACAGCTTGCATGAATAAGGTTGTTGTAGGGTAGGATTGACTAGTGCGAATCTCAGACTTATTCTCAGACTTGTTTGAGAAGGTAGATCATCTCCCCTGACCCTTCAGCTTTACCTACATACGTCGTAGCACATTTTCGACATCGGTGCATAAACGATCGAGAATATGACAACAGGCCTCCGGCATACGTGCATTTGCTTGCATTTGGTCCGTATGGGTTGAAATGGGTCATGGCAGTCCCTATACCTTGGATCCTAGCAAAACAGACGTCTTATATCCTTGGTCTGCCAACCCGCAACATACTTCTCCCCCGAGCTATTCTGATTTCTGCCAGGGACAATGCTGTTAAGACTACTAGCTCACTCACTCCAAATCCACTTCCTGTCCGATGCCAACGTTTCAGAATACGGATGGCTGCACGCACGGCTATCCCATCTTCCCGCGTAGGCTAGGAGGCTCTGTTCCGTAGGAGGTGCTTCGAGACCCCAGTATCTCACACAAGGCACGGCCATTGAATCTGAGACGTTGCAGGCTCCGGTCTCCAGCCGCTTAACTATGTACGGCTTCTGTCCACGGCCCAGGCGAGCTCCGGCCCAGGCCTCCTTCAGTCTCCGCCGTCAGGTATCCCATCTTTCCCGTTTCCGTCACATGTTACAGAAAGAGGCTGTCCGGCTGGGGCTTTTAATCTGGATGCCAAATCTATCCACCTTGCGTCTGACCACATAATCCTGAGGCTGACTTTTTCCACCGTCTCTGCCGCTCTCATTCTTCATGCTTTCTGTTTCCGTGTGGCAGCTGCGCTGTCCTTTTCATCCAATACATGGTAGGATACTCGAACACAGCCGCAAAACTAGACTCAGCTACATACCCCCAGTTCGCGAGTAGACGACTTGATACGACAAGCCCGTCTTTCTTCCCGGACCCCGTCTCTCCAGATTCGAGTTCTCTCTCTTTGCTTCCTTTTTCTGTCATTCTCCTTCATCTTTCCTTACCCACAACATCATGGTTGCTTACCGGCCTGATTGTAATATTCATACATTGCTCTCTGCCCGTTCTTTTTCGAATACAGCCGCAGGCCCCGGTTTCAGTAACACTACGCACACACTTACATACACTCACTCGCCAGTCTTCGAAATGACTAAACAGCGTCGGCCATGTCGACGGGCGGCCATTCTTTGGCTGCCGTTCTTACTTATGGCTTCTGCCGCCAACCCAACACTGGCAAATGGATTGGACATCGGCGAGGCCGCACAACCCGTTCCACCCATACCTCGGACGGCTGAAAGCGATGCAAGCAGAATAGGCCAATTGGTTCGGAGACTGATAGCAGTAGGCCCCGACATCATAGCGGCCGATGTGCCGGAACAGAGGCGGCAGATCGTGCGGGCGCTGGAGCAGGACCAAGAAGAGCGCGAGGAGAGCCGGAGGAAGAAGGAGAAGCGGCGAGTTCCAGCAGCAGCAGCAGCAGCGGCAGCAGCGGCAGCAGTGACCGAGCGGGCACCGATACAGACCGCGGCGCCGACATATCCCGTGACAATGCTGGTAGCACGACAAAACGATGGCCAGGTGGCAGCACTGAGCGCGCAGATCCAGTCTCTGTCGCTGGCGTCGTCAGCCGTCAGCCAGGCCAGCCGGCTGGTTTCGCAGACATCGCAGCAGCTAGCCCAACAGGTGACACAGCTGTCACAATCGACCGACCAGCTGTCGCAGTCGATCCGGCAGTTGCAGCAGACGAGCCAACAGCTCCAGCAGTCGGCCCAGCAGGCATCCCAGTCGGCTCAACAGGCGTCCCAGTTGGCCCAACAGGCGTCGCAATCGGCCCAACAAGCTTCACAGTCGGCCACAAGCGCCATCATCGCGGCTCAGGCGTCGGCTGCTAGCAGTGCCAGCTCAGCCATTGCGCTTAGCCTGGCCAGCCTCTCGAGCAGCGTCTCCCGGGTAATCGCCTCGGCCAGTGCCAGCGCTGTCAACATTGCTAGCCTCGCCAGCAACCAGGTCCAGTCGGCCAAGGCCGACGCCACCTTTGCCAGGGTGAGTCAGGCCTTTGTTGTTCTTTCCACCTCCGTCTTTCGCTGACAAGGTTCAGGCTGATGCTGCCACGCAAGTCAAGCATTCCCAGGGCACAAGCGTGTCGGTGACCCAGGTGGCTCTTGCTGTCGTCGTCACTTTTGTCGGCTCTGTGCTTCTCACCGCCCTCGGATTTTATCTGGTGACGCGGTGCAGCAGAAAAGGGAGGCGCCTGAACCACCGGAGCGCAGGTTACCCGCGCGACTTGAAGCTGCAGAATCCTCCTGCAGGGCCGTATAGCAGCAGAACAGGCTACAACAGCAACGATATCAACGACGACGAGCAAAGACTGAACCCTAGTGGTAACGGTGGTGGCAGTGGTGCCAACGGACGTAATTCTCAACAGTCGTCACTGTACAGCCGCAACTCGATGCAGCAGTCCTCCACCAACGCCGGCTTCGGTAGCACGGCCATCAATAGTCCGCCGCCGCCCAGACGGAAAGACACAATCAATTCGGCCGGTGGTGTCCGTGGCAGGAGCATGACTTCCTTCTCTCTCTTCCCCAAGACGCAGACACCGGTTGGCCTATCGGGAGAGGCGATCGGAATCGCCGTCGGCAGCAGAGATACGCTGGACATGACGCCGGCGCTTCGTGGTGATGTTGGTGAAGCCTCTTCGCCCATGTACAAGACAGCCACAATCGTGACGCTTGCGCAGGTCAAAAAAAGCGGCAATAATCTGACAAGGCCGCCGCCGAGTCTGCAGCAATGGTTGCGCCAGGAAACAATGCGCCCAATCGGCACGGGTGACGAAGAAATGAGCACAAGTTGGCCGTTTGAAAGAAATCAACAACAGCCACAGACTATGCGAAAGCAGTCCGTCGGCGCTGGAGGCGTCAATCCCGGAAAAGTGATGCAGCCGGGAGGACCGTTGCCATTAAGAGATTCATGATGGTTTATTTTAAACGAAAAGCCTATGTGGGACGGACGCCTTGATCGACGCCTTGGAGCCAAAGATGGTCGATATTTGTATGGCCAGAAGCCATAAGACACGCGGCAGGGCGACTTTCGACGCGGCGCATAAGTCGTTTTTTCTCAGCCGTCAGGTGTCGAAAACCTCAAAAAGGAGCTGTGCGGATTCCCAGTCTAGCGCTGACGCAAGCTAGCCGTCGAGGCTCAGATAACCAAATACACTCGTGTTATGTCGAGGAAAGATGCTCTGAGATCAAAGGAGAAGACTCGATGAAAGTATAATGTACATACAGGGATAGAACAGCCACCAAGGGAAAGAGCCATCGGCTCTGTCGTGGTTGCCAATACAGTGAAGAGGCGCCGCTAATTGCTTATTTGTAATGAAGTCCTTCTGAATTGAGCTAGCAGCCACATATTGCGTGCATGCCTCACGTAATTAGCTACTTGCTATGAACACTTTGCATCTAGAAATTACCAGCATTGCAAAAGTACAAGGAGAAAGAAGCAGATCATCAGAGACGCCATGGCCGAAGCCGTAAAGTACACGCAAAGGTACTCCTAATACACCGTGGCCACGCACATGAAGCGCACGGCGGAAAAGGACGGGGCGTTTCTGTTGCCGCACCTCCGGAAGACGGACCACATCCTCGACGTCGGCTGTGGCCCTGGCAGCATCACAGCCGGCTTTGCCCAGTACGTGCCCGAGGGCACCGTGGTGGGCGTGGACATCTCGGCCGAGGTGCTGGCACGGGCGACACAGCGCGCGGCCGAGCTGGGCCTCGCGACCTCGGGCCCGGGTTCGGTCAGCTTTCAGCAGGCCGACGTGCTGGCAGGTCTGCCGTACGCGGACGACACCTTTGACGCGGTCTACTGCTCGCAGGTGATCCCACACCTGGCACCGCTGGACCACGCGCGGCGGGCCGTGGCCGAAATGCGGCGGGTGCTGAAGCCGGGCGGCGTGCTGGCATCGCGCGACGGCACCGAGACGCTCTTCTATCCACGCCATCTCGACCTGGGCCGGCTGTGGGTGGAGAATAACAAGCGGGTGATTCGGACCGGCGCGCCGGCCGAGCAGGACATCTCGGGCGCGTCTGTGCCGGGGCTCTTCCGCAGCGCCGGTTTCGGTGCCGACAACGAGACTAAGATTTCTATTGGCGCCTCGACCTGGGTGCAGTCGAGCCGACAGGAACGCCAGTGGTTGGCTTGGCGGGCTTCGGGACAGCTGCAGCCCGGCGACCCGTTCCGACAGAGCTGGCTGGACGCTGGCATCACTGAGGCGGAGATTGAGGAGACGCTGGCGGCCGTCCGGCAATGGGCCGAGATGGACGACGCCTGGATGATCGCGCTGCAGACCGAGACCCTTGGATGGAAGTAGAGATCAGGGCGTGTGCTCTGTACTCCGTACGTTTATGTTTATCCACTACGAGGACTGGCTGTCAGCACACATTACGCGAAAAGGCCCGGCCAGAGCATGGGCCAGGTGGGAACGAGTCCACAAAGAGTTTACGGAGTACTTTCCATGTACTCCGTACGGGAAGATGGAACGATCCCACATCCACCATCGACCCACAGTATGTGATGTACGGAGTATTACTTCGTCCAGGCCATCCGAATGTCCCCGAGCGCCCAAGGGTTGGATC
The DNA here is from genome assembly GCF_000143105.1 of Grosmannia clavigera kw1407. Lineage (NCBI taxonomy): Eukaryota > Fungi > Ascomycota > Sordariomycetes > Ophiostomatales > Ophiostomataceae > Leptographium > Leptographium clavigerum. The sequence goes on along the minus strand of NW_014040837.1, from coordinate 1,170,332 downwards.
AAGGAATACACAGGAGCTATTTGGAATCAAAGACTGCAGCACGGGCGTGGAAAAAGTCAAGCGATGGAGAACAACAAGCGGATGAAGCTGACCTTTTGAGACAGCTGTACGGAGTACCACGAGCTTGAATGTGAAGTAACTATCAGCAACTTTCGGTAACACCTAGACAAATGTTGTATTGCGACACAAAAACACCGCAGTTGAGATGCTACTGACCATCCCGAAGAGCACCCCAGTCTGGCTCTATCCCGCGTGGTACGGAGTACGTCGTAGCCTCGTAAGGTTTGGTGGATCACAGGGAAATGCACGTGGCCAGATACCACGTGCAGCGGTCGTCCTTGTGCTGATCGCGATCGCTCCTCGCATGCAACTCGCACTTGCCCTTCAAAGGCCACTTTTCCGTATGTCTTTTTCTGTGCTGCTCTACCATTTTCTTTTTCCATTTATTATCGCGCCGTGCATGCGTGTTTTGTCTTGGATAGTCTTATCTGACATAAGCCCGGGGGTTTTTTTTTTCTCAGCCTGCCTGGGCCAACGAACCAGGGAACGGCAACTCTGAGAAATCGCGCCACTCAGGGACGCCAGAGGATGTGGAGGATCCGTGTTCTACTCCCATCCTGCATTCTCGCGTTTCCTCTCTCGAGAGCATTCGCCCTGCCTCTTTCCGCACCCGAGAACCGACAGATTTTGGTAATGCCCATGTGCCCTGGCGCCTATTGAACGGGGAAGGGGGGCAAACCCAGGGAAAATCGCATCCACTACCAGTTCGCAAAAAACAGAACCACCAAAGGCAGAGCTGATCAGAGCTCTAGCGCAGCGCAGCGGGTGGGCTTTATTATCTATTATTTTATTATTTAGACCGTTCACTTGCAGTTTTGGGCGGCTGGTGACGAGTATGCGTCTCTGAGCAGCCTCCCCTCATGGACCTGCCGATCGACCCAAGAGGCGGCCCTCTGCAGGTGGCCATGGCGCTGCAGCTCTCGGGCCAGGAAGGGCCAGTGCCGCCCGAACTTCCCTTTTACTTCCCCGGCGACGATGAAGCACAGGTGGGAGGAGCCCAGACGGCTGCCCTGACGCTGTCGTCGGGCCACGCAATGGTCCCGGTTAGCGACGACGAGGCCTTCAATTGCTGGCCGCAGGACGCGATGGATCTCGATTACGACACTGAGCTGGCGTCGTGGGTGAACTCGTGGGGCCTTCCGCAGTACCGTTCGCCTTCCCACCAGCCACAGACGTCACAAGTGAGCCAACAGCAGGACCAGCACCAGCAACATCAACCACAGCAGCAACAACCACAGCAGCACCAGCAACAGCACCAGCACCAGCAACAGCAACAGCAACAGAATCAACAGCAGCACCGCCACCACCGCCATCAACACCATCATCGCAGTCAGAGTCAGCCACACCACCAACAGCATCATCTTCAGCTGTCCCAGCAGTCTGCTACCACGCTCATGTCGGATGCTGCTGAGCCCATGTTCAAGAACCCCCCTGTGTCTGCCAGCTTTGTCGAGCTGAACACGCCAGCGACCGCAACTCTCGCACGACACGTCCCAGGCCCGGACGACCTGCTGTTCCCCGATGACGAGACGGTGACTGTGGTCTGCGGAAATGAGGCAGCGGGAGAGATGCAGCAGGCCGGTGTCGTATCCACAGAAGGCATTGTTCGCCCACAACAGCAACATCAGCAACAACAGCAGCAACAGCAACAGCAACAACAGCCGGCTCTGCTTGATCTCAACGACCCAGCCACGCTTGATCTCTACGACGAGATGCTGCTCTTCTCTCGTGGCGGCAGCGGCAAAGCGACGGAATCTCAGCTCGCGTTCAGCGAGTGTGACGCCGCCAAGGAGACCATCCTGCGTCGGCTGGCCATGAAGCTGAAGCTCAGCTACAGCTACAATCCAGTTCAACGCCGTGCTTGCATCTGGAAGCCACTGGCCGCGGCCGCTGCCACGCCAAACAAGCGCGCACATCCAACGGAACGGCGACACACATTGGCCAACCCGTTGACCAACTCGTTGACTGGCTCGTTGACTGGCTCATTAACCAGTCCGCTGACTAATCCGCTGACCAACCCGCTAATCAACCCGCTCATCTTTACGTCGCCGCCAACACCACAGGCCTCATACACGGCCCTCGAGGAAGACGACAGCACCGATAGTCCGACTCTGGGCGACCGTCTGTCCAGCAGCTGGAGCATCTTTCACTCGGGCATCTCGTCGCGGCGACCACGCGGCCGTCGCGGCCCGCTGAGCGCCAAGAGCCGTAAGGACATCAAGGACCTCGAGTGGGCCGGTGGCGCGTGTTGGCGCTGCAAGATCCTCCGCCGCAAGTGCGATCCCGGCGTACCCTGCAAGAACTGCCCGGCTCCGGACTTGCGCGAAGACGCGCCGCCCTGGCCGCTGATCGGCTGTCGGCGTGGCAGTCTGCGTGATGCCATGCCGCCACAGGCCTTGTGCACCAGTTCGCGGGCCTTGCTGTCGTCGGATGGAGACCGGTCTTCACGTCGGCTCTCGGCCGTGCTTGAATCGGACCAGCCCCAGCCGGACGTGGTGTCACAGTGCTTCCACGAGGCCGAGGCCCAGTGTCTGTTCGACAACAAGCTCGTGCTGGAAAACCCGTCCATGTACCTGCGGGCTCACGGCAAGTCTGAGGCGGCCCAGCACTTTTCACAGGCTATCCGCAACGGGCGGTACCGTGCCAACGAGTCTCTGCAGGCGCACTGTCACGTGCATGAGCGCACAACCACGTACTCGGAGCTGATTGCTCGCATTGCCTGGGACCTGGCTGACAATGGCGAGAGTCTGTACGTCCTCGAGATCGAATCGGTAGACGGCTTCATGCTGATGCTGGAGACGGCCTGCGTGTATGAAGTCGAGGTGGGAAATGTGAGTATGGTGTGTGTCTGCTATACTCTGCATGTGATGTTAATCGCTGCTAGTCTCCAATGGTGGCGTTGTCGATCGTCTGTCTGCGCTGCTGCATGGATGCCCTACGGCTGAGCGCGGCCAACCTGCTGAGCCGCCAGCTGCATGGAGGCTGCCAGAAGGACCGATGCAGCATCGACTGCCTGCGCGAGCTGGCCCTGTGCATTGAGACGTACATTGAGGAGCTGTCGCTGCTGATGTTCCGCAAGGTTAATCTGCGTGATCGCCGCTGGTGGCTGTCGACCTTTTACAGCCTCTGCATCCAGGCGTATGTGCGGCGCGCCCTGCTAGCCATCGAGCAGCAGCAGCTGTTTCCCGGGATGGACGATGTCGACGTCGATGTGCTGTACAGTAGCCAGTACCTGCATCTGGTCACCGTGCTCTTCATCGCCGTGTCCTTTCAGTATGACCCGCTCGTGGCCGGCAACGGCGGCCTGCGTCTGCAGCAGGCCCTGCTGGCCGAGGAGGACGGTCCGGGCTGGATAGCCAGCTCAAACACCACTTCCAACACAGCATTGACGTCGTCGAGCGTGCCGGAACGCTATTTCGCCGTCGGCCGAACTGCCTGCGTCGTTGATCAATGGCTGGACGAGGGCATCAAGTCGTCGTACCAGTTCCTCACCCGGCTGCTCAACATCGGCTCGCTCGACTTTGACATGGGCCATACTGGTGGAAATATCAACAACACGGCCGTGACCATGACCACCTGTCGGAGCAGCAGCCGATGCGACAACATCATTCTTGAGGAAGGCATGGATGCCGTCCTGCCGCTTCGTCGGCCGCAGCACAAACCCGACCATGCCTCTTCCTTTTCCGGCTACTCCACGCCCAACTCGTCGTCCACGAGCTTTGCCAGTTCGCTGTCGGCGTCGCGGTCCAACGGAATCACGAGCCCGCCGTCGTCCTGTGGTCCGCTCTCGTCCGCCTCGTCGCCCCGGACCTCCCTCTTCATGTCGGACCGTAGGAGCAGCATCGGCTCTCTGCCCAGCCGGCTCTCGGTCGCCTCGTTTCCGGCTGCGTCTGTCGACCTGCACGGTAACGCCCTGGTCCCGCCAGCCGGCAGTACACCAGCCCATCTCTGCACCTGCTGTCCCAAACGGCCGCAGCGCTTCGACACCGCCGAGGAGCTGCGGCTGCACCAGACCAAGAAGCCGCACATCTGCGCCTTCTGCGGCCGCCGCTTCAGCCGCATGAACGAGGCCGAGCGCCACATCACCACCATCCACCTGCGCCCCTTCTCCTGGTCGTGCGGCCGTTTGCGCAAGCCGCTGCGTGCATATCAATGCGTCACTGACGGAAACGCCGCCTTTGACGTCTGCGGCTTCTGTGGCCGTCAGTTCCAGCGTCCGGCCGGCCCAGAAGTCGACGGCCATAGCCAGGATGGCCAGGATGGTCAGGAGGGGGACAACCAAAACATCCAGAGCACCCAGAACAATGAACGGCTCACTGCTCACATCGAGCAGGACCACAAGCTGCACGAGTGCAAGGCCAGGGGCAAGAAGTTCTTTCGCGAGGACATGTTTGGACAGCACCTGAAGCTGTCGCATGCAGCTGAACCGGGCATCTGGCTCAAGTATCTGGAAAACGTCTGCAAGGCCGACGAGAAGGAGAAGCCGGCCGAGGAAGGCTGACGAGATCTTGGTCGTGTCCCTCAGGATAGTTCATGCTGTGAAACGTTGCTCACCGTCGTGCTTTGCTCCTTTCTTTTTAATTTGGTGGATCTGCCCTTTGCGGATCAACACGATTCTTCCTATACCCACTTTCCGTATGATCTTTCCTTTTTTTCCCTTTTTTCCTCGTCTTTCTCCTTCCCCATCCCCCGAACTATTCTTGTACTTAGTTTGCCGGACAATGTGAATCGCGATGAGTCATGCGTTGCTTGCCCCTTGCTGACGGCTCTTGGAGCTGTCAGACGTATGGCGTCAACGGCCAACGTCCTGGCAGGCAAACCCGACTGCATAAGACGCCCAATTCAGGCCTGGTGTCTTTCCGGCTCGCATTGGTGCTACCAATCAGACGTAGTGTAGCTTCCGGGCCCCACTCTCGTATAAGATGACCGGTCCTCTGCAGGCTGCTCTTGCAGCCAGTTGTCTGTGATGAGTGATGACTTGCAAGACATGACAAATATCGAAAAGCTGACATTGTTAAGAACCCTATTTGTCAGCTGTTCAAGGACATGTTGAGTCCGTAGCTCGAGTCCGGCTTTGAGGTCCAGACGAGGCTCGGGGAGTGGCGTGCTCATGTCTTCTCCTGGCCCAGGAGCAGGTTCATCTCTCGTCTCCCCTGATTAGGATGCAGTCGTTCGCTCCCGTGGCCCCAGGACTGATCAACGTAGCATTCTGTGAGAGACACAGGATGACAAGCGTAGCATCCAGCCCGCCACCACCTTCTACCCTGTGTGGAAGCTTTTATAGAACAGTTTTGCAAGACCCGGCAGCCAGGATGGTGGGTAACTGCCCCTCGGAAGGCGGGGAGCATCGGGGGCGAAAATAGAAGAAACGACGGAAAAGAGTGTTCGGACGGGATAAACGGGATGAGCGAAGACCGGCCTGGCTGGATTGCAGGTCAGAGCTAGATGCACAAGAAATAAAGCGGGAGAGCGGAGTTAGCCGTGGGTCCATGGAATCATCGCCATGATGTCTGCCTCTTTCGGGTCATTTTGCTCACGCACTCTTTCTGACCAGAGAGCTGCAGGAAAAAAGAGGCGGAAATTGAAGTCCGTCGCACCAAAACGGAAAAACTGATTATGTGTAGACATGCCCAGAAAGGAAGGAACGACCTCTACAGCCTCGCCACAACGTCGGTTTCTTTTTTTATTACTTCGAATGACATGCAGCCGGTGTGTGTGAGAGAATGTGAGAGATGCAAGGACAAAAACGAGATGACAAATGACGGCAACGCCATGCATACGCAGTCCAGAAGAGCCTCGTTTCAGTCCGAGCAGCCGCGCACTTTCGGTCCCCCCTTCTGTCCTTGGTGAGCCGGAAAAACGAGGAGGCAATTTCTGTCTGCGGCCGAGAAGTGGTGTCGGAATGCAGAAACAATGGCTGCGCAGCCACTCTGGCTGCCCCTTCGCTCCTACTCTCTGCTTTCTGACCGTCTCATCCATCACCAATGCTCATGTCAGATCTGTCTTCCTGTCCGTGGCCTGATATAAAGACAGTCATGTCATCCCCGCCTCTGTGCATCTGCCAGGACTCGTTCAACGGCCACTTCCCTTCACTGCATCTACTCCTTGCTCCAGTCTAGTCTACTCCCGTCGTCATGGACAGGCAGGGCGACAGCTATCGGGAACATCAAAATCAGCAACAGCAACAATACGGCATCGACGTTGCCCTTGATGCTTCCCATGACACGGACATTGAACGTGTCCTCCTCTACCAGCCCGAGATCTTTGGCCTGGTGCCGCACGACAGTCCGGCCGACCACACTGCGTTTGACTACGAAGTCAACCTCGAGGACGGCTGGCAACACTGGGACCAGGCGGCGGTGGCAGCGAGCTACACCAGCAGCAACAAGGCTGGAGAAGATAGCGCGAGCAACAGCTATGGTATTGACAGCCACCAGACAAGCTTCGACGAGTATGCCGGCTACGACGGCTACGACGGCTACGATGGCTATGCGGCTGCTTACTGCTTCAACAGCTCGCCGGGACCAACCGCTGACGAGACAGCAGCGGCCGATAGTGGCTCTTTGTCTGCCAATGTGATCGCTGTCGACCCAGCCAACGACAAGACAGAGGCCGCCACCACCGCCGCCGCTGCTGCCCGGCCGTCGTCGTATCGGTTTCGCCACGACCTGCCGGTGCCGACCGACTGGGACCCGCTGCAGCCGCTTTTGCGAGAGCTGTACATGGTGCGGCGGCTCAGTTTGCGAGACGTGGCCGAGATCATGAAGGAACAGCATCACTTCAGCGCCACGTGAGCTTGACCCCTGCTCCCTCCCTCCTGAGACTTGTACACAGACTGGAAGCTGACAGGACAGCGAGCGGATGTACAAGCATCAATTCAAAAAATGGAACTGGCAAAAGTACCGGCCCAAGGAGAAGAAGGACGAGAGATGAGAGAGGTCAGAGAATGACACCTGAGGTAGACGTGAGGCAGACATTTAGCGAACAGCTGCACACGGCGCCATTGTACCAGAACCAAATGTTGTTTTATTCCTACCTCTTGTAAAAGCTTTCAAACCAGCCCGGTTTTCTGCCAACGCGACCAACGTGGCATCTCGCCAAATATGACGTCTTGCATACTAACCAGACGCACGTGTTTACGCAGTACATGCACACAATCTCATTGTTGCTGACCGCCAACTCTGCTGATCTTTGTCTTACCTGCCAAGCCGGGGCAACGTTAAGCTGTGCATCCCCAGGGAGCTCCACAACGCCCTATATAATCTGTGGAACGCCCCGTTGTACGGCTGCCTCAACCAGACTTCTGGGACGACCCGCTGCGGTTATAGGCGCCTGTGATACCCATCCTATTGGTCATGGCTAACGCGCTGGCGATATAAGTCTCCGCTGCACGTGTGCGCGTGTATAAGTGGGTGGGTGTGGCATGATAAGTAGCATGACCACCGTGGGGGTGGTGTAGGGCCCCGAGTAAGCGCCATGTCAGGGCACAGGCGATGGGCCATCCTTATTCAAATAGTAAGCAGACCGAGCCACCCTCTGGATGAGCTCATCAGGGCTTGGGTATCGACTTGAGCAGCGGTGCTATCCTGTGTCTCTTGCTAAGCCCTACCCGAAACGGCACGCGTCCCTGGCCGGTGCTGATGCTGCTGATGGGCTTCTTGACGGGGGCCGTGGCTGTGACAGGGGCCACTGATGTTGTGCTAGAGTTTCCTGGATCTGCCAGATCTGCCAGACCTGCCGGGACGACCGGAACGACAGGATCTGCTAGGACGGCTGCCTGCTTCTGTAGTTGTTCCTGCTTCTCTTTCCCCATCTCTCCCCGGCTGGACTCATCCCGTCGCTCCTCCCCAGCCGGCTCCTGTGGCGGTGGCTCGGTGACGATAGCCTGGCGCTTTGGTCGGCCACGCGGCCGTTTCGGCTTACTACTCGCAGCACCGGTATTCGTTGTGACAGCTGTAGGTGGGGCGTCCGTCAACGGATCGACGTCATTGTAGTCTGACAAATCAATCACCTCCTTTGCCTTGTTCTTCTTCCCCTGTTCTCTCTTCTTCTTCATTGGCTCTGCTTTGGCCGGCATGCTCCTCTCACCCGTGATGTCGACAGTGGCAGATTTGTCCGCCTCGGATCCCTTCGGGCTGTGTTCGGTCATGTATGCGGCAGACGACAGCTCGTCCGTGTCAGAGGCTCGTCGCCTCTTCTGCTTTGTTGGCCTGGCAGTCTCATGGTGCGAATTGTGGCTGTCCTGTGGCTCCCAGGCATCATCCGCCGACGGGCCACCCGCGCCAAGAACTGTAAATGGTGCTGCAATTTCGTCAGGTGAGGAGGGTGGCTGCTGGGCACAATTGTGAGAAACGAAGCCTAAATTCCAGCAGAGCTCTTTGCAAAAAGGAAAGAAAAGTACGGACAATTTCTGATAGCGACAGTCCTGCATGTGGCCTTGTCGGCGTCGGCTGTCGGCTGTCGTGCAAGAGGTCGAACTGGGTTGCCCCGTCATTGCTGTCTCCCGTATACTGCGGATTAAGAACGGCATATCTGCTGGGCGTTGGATAGGCAATAGTGCTCTCCGTTATGGCTGCGCTGGCCGGAAGGACGCGCTCGTATTCGCTGTCGTAGCCGATGGGATCTTGCATATGGTCCAAAGACCCGGGCAAGCGATGTTGGACGGCAGGTGAGCTGCCTAGAAGATGCATCTGCCCCAAACCGCTCGGGTCTGTGGGCTCGATGGAGCTGAAACTATCGCCCGCAATTGTATATACTCTCTCCTGTTCCCGCGCCTGCTTCTTTTCGCTTGTCGCCGTCGCATTGTCGGTCCCGCCGGCTGCGCTGATAAGGATTTGTAGCCTTTGGCCGACCGCCTGGGCGGTGGTGCCGTCGTCTGGTTGGTGGCTTCCGCCGCGCCTTCGCTTTGTCCCGTGCCAATTTACTGCCTCCGGGCTGCTGGGAACATCCCACATGTCCAGCGGCTGGTCCTCTTCTCCCCGCATCTTCCCATCAACCATTGAGCGCCCATCGCTCTGGGTCTTGAGGTGTGCGCCATCTGTCGTCCGTCGAGCTGTGTCGCTAGGTGATCGTAAGTTCTTGTGTTGTTCTTCGTAGTTACCTCGAAATAACGAGCGATCTGTTGAGTTGCTGTCCCCGGCTGTGCTCCCTATCTGGATGTCGCCTTGTGGGTTTCGTAGAAGAATCACGGAGTCTTCGTCGTCGTCGGAGTCGCCAACAACTTGTCTTGTCCATGCCATGGCTGTCTTTGTGAACGGATGGGGGAGAAGTATCTTACTTCGCAGATCTACGCGTAGACGCGTTATGGAGAACAGATTCACTACTCCATACTCCACAAAAGTTTAGTAGGTACTGCAGTACGGAGTAAGCACTGCAGAAAAGAGAAGCCAGCCCTGCAAATATTTCTAAAGTTTGTAAAAGAAGGAACTTTGTAGAAATATCGACTGTTCTACGAAGTATTTACATATATTTAGAATGAAAACTAAGGTTACTGAGGTTTTTTTTCTTTTTCTTCTGAAGGCATATATATTTGAAGCAAGAGCTCTTATTGTCAAGCTCGAGAATAGAGCGCACTGTGACCACTTGTCTACGTCGAAATGTCGGCTTGGCGCGTTATTATTGGTTATAATAGATAGAGTGGGGATCATCCCAGTGAATATCTACACCTTTGAAGGCGCGCCATATACTCCGTATCTTACTCCTTTCTACTCCATACTCGTAGCTTTATACTCCATAGTCTATATGAAGTACATCACACAGACTTTCAGCTACAGCATCTAGACCCTCACAGTGCAACTACCTTTCGCTGATATATACGAGTAGCCTGTTGCGACAGTATCTCTTCTACTATTAGTGGATTAAGGTGCCGATAGCATTTTTAAGGCGATATATAATTAGCAACTCTTTTATTCTTATACGTAGATAAGGTAGTAATCGCGCCCATTGTTCGGTATTTTCGGGCGTGTCTCCAGATCTTACTCTGTACTACAATAAACAATTGAGCGGTACTTCTTTCGGTTCGCCCATAAGCCCCCGTTTAGTAAGGCTGCCAAAGTCAACCGATATTTTGCCGCCGTTCAGATCTAGTGACTGCACCTATGGCAAGTCCAAATAAATCCCAACCATTGTCCCATTCACCTCCCACTCCGTACTCGCGCCCGGCACTTAGGCATTTCTGCTCGTAACGTACACGTAGGAAAGGTGTGGGGGTAGTCTTACTTCTCTGCAGATTTACTCCGTAATGGCCAATGGTATTCCACACCTCGTACATAGTGCTCCGCTGTGCGGAGTACTCCGTACGGTACTAAGGTTATTTCCCCACTTGCCCAATTCCGTACATTGATCCTACTGTCAAGGTTAAAGGAGGCTATACGTAGCGGTCATATAACGTGATGCACTGTGAGGAGCAGGAGGCTGAATAGGGTCTAGTGTGGGCGAAAGAGTGTTGTGTACTAAGGAAGAAATAGATACATCGCGACCCTTCTGGGGATCCGTATTAATACTAGTGACAGGCCCCGCTTTTGTGCCTTCTGACCAATCACAGGCCAGTACGGCCAAATGGGGCGGAAGGGCCACAGTGTGGCGGATTATAATGCTTGGCACCTACAAGCGCACCAATCGTGTAGAGCGTCTTGTACGGAGTAATAACTGCGTAAATGTCATTTACATCTTGTAAATCTTGTATAAACTATAATTAGTCTGTCTTGTTTCCCTTCCGCCAGTAATACCGGGATCGTATTGCTTATCTTGCAATTGACTTGTAAGCATCGATCTTCTGCTGCAGAAATAAGAATCTACTCTTAATAAAATTAGTCTGCTTACTTAAAACAATACCCATTCTGTGTCTCGCGTTCTCGAGAATGCCTTCCAGGTTTGTCCTTTTTACTTTTCTTTGACTCATACCTGCGTCCAACAGATGTTTAGCTGCGATGGCCATTTCGTGTACAGCACCAGATCATTTCCCTTGCTTTTGTCCTAATACACTAGAGACATGCTGAAAAATCTGACGATTGCTCAGGAATGATCCGACAGACGCTCAGACGTTAAGTAACACCAACAGCACACCACACAACGGAAACATTCTCAGTGGTAATAAGATCATCGCCAACTTGACGACTGCAATGGTGGACCATGGCACAGGTGCACCCGCTGAGCAGGCCCAATATGATCTTGGGGACAAAAGCTTCACGGGGCCTCCAAACACGCCCCAAAACTTATCCACAAGTAATGCGGAAAGCCTCGAGGTCAAAATCGGGGAAAACTTGTCCCAGTTTGCTGCCACTACCGAAGTAGACGATGAAGCCAGGGCCAGGGGTGAGGCAGCTCTTCAGCAAGTGCGTCTTCGGCGGCTTCTTGGGGGATCGAATTGGAGGGTCGACAGAGTCTCTGTACTGACCGGTGATGTTCCGGAGAGGCGAGCTCATAGCGTCTTGTATGCCTTGCGCTATGCGCTCGCATCGGACCTCTTGTGCGAGTACGTGACGGATACCCTGGAGCAAAATGGGAATAATGAGCTGGTGGACGAAGAGCACATGTGAGTTGAGAGCCGCTTTTCGTATTTTGTGGCAAGTACTCCGTAAGAGCAACTGCATTCTGAAGCGCTCAACATTGACGGTCTTCTGCTTGGGCAGGAACGGAGATAATGACGACGTTGGGACAAGCCAAGTATAATGCTACTCGGCTGATTTTGAGTAAATGGGCTCCATATGCACAGGCACTGACTTGGCTTGCCATGTGATTGATGATTTCCACATATCGCAGAGGGACTAGACGCCTTATGAAGTGGATCGCTGATGTCTCGTACGGAGTTTTTGTAGACGAAATGGGGTGCTTGACGGCATCTTATCTTTTTAGTCTATCAATAAAGAATTACTCCGTACGGAGTATGTTTGTATGTATCTTTCGGAGTGCAAGCATCATACTGTATGCATGTAGTGAGTATATGCCTTTATACGCATATATAGTACTCCGTCCAAGCGGTCTTTTACTGTTAACGCTAAAATGCTGCTTCCAGTACTACTACGTATCGTCGGCTGCTTTTTAGCGAAACACACGGATGAGATTTGCGGCCAGGGCCGCAGCCAATAACCATGTCGACGACAATGCCTTTGTTACCGCAAGGCGTCCAAGGCGGCAGAGGCCTCCGAGCTATCCAGAGAGCCACGTCAAAATGGCTATTGCACTCCACGGCCGTTGCCACTCGCCCTGCCATGGTTCCTCGGCAGCAGCAGCACCCCCATTTGATCTCGATCACGTCTGCGCTGACACGACACGGCCTCGTAGGTCACCATGGCAAGCGGACGCCTTCCAGTCGGGAGTTTGGTCGCATGCAAACGACCCATCGCAGCCCTCCAGTCCGCTCCTTCCACCTCTCGTCTGCAGCCGTGCTGGTCTCTGCACCTGTCAATGCAACCGAGGCCCTCATCGGCCAGCTGCACATGGTCACGCAGGCGCCCTGGTTCGTCGTGCTGCCACTCGTCGCCCTGGGCGTCAACCTAGTCTTCCGCCTGCCTTTCAGTGCGCACGCTCGCGGCCTGGCCCAGCGTCGTGCTGGCCTGGCTCCGCTGCTGCAAGCCTGGGCGGCCGAGCACGCCAAGACGGTGCACCAGGAGCGACGACAGGCGGGGGGAAGCTCAGACGCAGCGACGACTGCGACGCCGGATGGCGAGGCTATGAAGCGGTACCGCCGCACGGCCCGCCAGGTCTACCGCCGGTTTGGCCTGCAGCAGTGGAAGCTGTACGGCAGCCTGGCTGCGATGCCGCCGTGGCTGGTGGTCATCGAGGCGATCCGGCGCATGTGTGGCGCCCCGGTCGGCCTGCTGGGGCTGATCCTGCGGCGCGGAGCAGACGGCGAGGTGGCAGCGGCTACAGAGACCGCGGAGAGCACCGTTGCAGGAGCTGCAGCTGCTGCGCAAACAGATGCCGTCCTGTCTGCCCTTCCGTCTACCCTGGAACCCTCACTCACCACCGGCGGTTGCCTCTGGTTCCCCGATCTCACCGTGGCCGACCCCTACCACGTCCTGCCGCTCGCCCTCTCGGCCATGCTGATAGCCAACGTGCTGCCGGCCACCGACGCCGGCCGCCGCGCCCTCTTCGGCCTCGGCCCGCAATCCTCGTCGTCGCCCGTCGGAGGCACCGCACAGGTCACTACCGAGGGCGCCTTTGGCCGTGGCCTCCAACGCACGCTGCTCATCATGTCCGCCAGCATCGGCTTCGTCACCATGCACTTTCCCGCTGCCATCCACCTCTACTGGCTCTCGTCGGCCGCCACGTCGTTTGTCATCACGCGCTCGCTGCGCAAAGCCCGGCCGCTGCCGGAGCGCAACATCAAGCCGGCCAACAAGATCGACTTTCCTTGGATCCGGCCGCCACGGCCGGCTCAGCGAGAAAAGAGTGACAGCGTATAAACTTGAACAGAACACAACCGCAGCCCGGGATGATGATGACCTCATGCTTGTATTACGTAATGCATTATGCCATCACAGCGAGGTCGCAAAGCAGACTGAATTTGTACAACGGGAAACAGCAGGGTTCGCTGACAGCTGTAGAGTACAGTGATAAAACGGGGAAAACACGGAGGAAAAGAAAGAAAAGAGACAATTCAGAGCTCCACCAGACAAATGGAATATAGAGCGCGGATGCAGACAGGAAAAGACAAACGCCGGTAACGCCAGGGCTCCCAGGTGTAGCAGGGCAGATAAAAAGGTTGGTCGAGAACCGATCAGCCGAGAGAGATGGCCAGGACGACGACGGTGAGGATGATAGCGAGCACGAGCATGAGGCAGCAGGCCTTGCTGCGGGCATTGCGCTGGTAGCGAGCAGCAGAGCGGAGCTCCTGGTCAGCGCCGCGCGTGTCAACCCGCACGTTCTCGACGTTGTCGGCGATGTTGTCGATCTGCTCGCCCTGCTCGTGCACCATGGTGGCGACCTGCGTGAAGAGCACGTTGAGGTCGCCGACGCCCTGCTCGATGTTGCGGATCTCCTCCTCGCGCTCGATAATGAGTGCCTCCTGGAAGTCCACCTCGTCCTGCGACGCCAGCCGGGCGAGCTCCTGTTCCTGCTGCTGCTGCAGCTGCAGCTGCGTCTGCTGGCCGCCCGGCAGGAGCTGGCCATCCTCGCCGGTCGTGGCGGCTCCGCCCTCCTCGGCCGCCAGCCGTGCTGCCGACACCGACGCCTTCTCCTTCTCGAGCGCCTGCCGCTGCAGGCCCTGGAAGTCGGACAGGGCGGACTGGAATTCGCGCGAGAGCTTCTGCTGGACGTATCGTTGGGTGGGCTGAACACTTAGTGCTCTGGGAGAGAGAAGATCAATACAGTGGACAAAAACAGAAACGCACCGTCAGATCCTCCCACGCCTGCACCTTCTTCACGCCCTCGCCGACCTCCTTGAACAGGCCGCGCGACTAACGTCCATCATGTCGTTGACCCGCTCGCGCACCCGCGCATTGTCCTGCCGCGTGCCCAGATGACCAATATCGCGGCCCAGATTGGCGATGAAGCCCTGCAGCTTGAACAGCTTGTTGTTCAGGTCCTGCGTCAGCCGCTGGAACGACGGGTCGTCCGAGTACGCACCGCCCGCGCCACCACCGCGGTGACGGCCGGCCTCGACCGATGACAGCTGATCGAAAGACATCGTCCCGGAATTGAAAAAGGCACGGAAATCGGAACCGCTCTCTGACTTTGCGATGGCCTGCTGACCCTGTCGTCAAGATGAGAGATAAGGGGCAGGCACAAGAGGTGGGCGTCGTGCGCTGGATGTGTATGTGTCTGGCACGAGAAGGGATCGAGAGTCGAGCCCGAGACAGCCGGATTGGTGGTTGGTGAAGAGGGACTGGTTGCAAGACCTGGAACAAGCGCCATATTTCCGCATTATGACTCGCTGCTGGTTTGCATACGCGGGCTTCTGTTTCACGTACCCGCCACCTTGATCACGTGATTCGGAGCTTAGGCAGTTGCTTCGCGCTGCCGCATTTTTTTTCATCTAGCTGTTATTTACTAACACGTAAAAGGCCACCTCCAGCGACCTCTTCTTGTCTGACAAACGCCCCGGACGAGGCTCCAGCATAGCTGCCCACCACGCATACGCTGGCACTGCTTCGGCAGCATGTCTAAGGCTTCGATTCCGCCTTCCGCCCCGGACCCCGTCCGTCGGGCGCTGCCCTACAAGGACTTTCTCCAACCAGCTCTGCATCGACGGTTTACCTCCACCGCGGCCGTGCTGCTGGCCACTTCTTACGTCCTCTCGCTGTCGGTGTCTAGCTGGTCATCATGTACGTGGGCTGTTTGTTTTTGTTTCTTCTGTTCTTCTATCCGTCTGTCCTTTGGTTCCTCTGACTGTATGCTAACATCCCAGGGCTTTGGGCTTGGATCCCCTTCAGCAGTGCCGGCTTTCGTGCCTACACCATCTTCTTTTGCGGCCTCATCGTCATCATCCTGCGGATCGCCCAGTATCATATCGGGATTCGCACGTCGACGTCGCCTTTTGAAACCTTTCTCTACAACGCCCCCAAGCCCAAGACGGCCGAGACGCTCTTCTCCTACTGCCTGTCAGGCTGGTTCTACGGCCAAATCTTCCGCTGGTCGGCGCCCGAGAGCGCCCAGCTCAGCTGGATCCTGCACATCTCGGGCGACCGCACCCGGCTGAACGAACGGCCACTGTTCCTGGTCGTCCACCTGGTCGTCGTCGGCACCCTGCACGCCGTCCTGCACCTCTTCTACGACAGCGACCGGCTGCTCCTGGGAACGGCCAGGCCAACATCAGGCAGCAGCAACAGCAGCTCCTCTACAACCAACACTCCCAGCCACGGACGGACCAGCCAACTATACCGCCAACTGGTACTGCGGCTGCCACTGTTGGCGATCTCAGCCTTTACGCGGGCGCTGGCATCGCTCTTCATCAGCGTGCCCGTCTACATGCTCTTCCTCCGGGCTCCGGCCTGGCGGCTTACCCTCTCGCTCTTCCGGCCGTTTTACAGCCTGCCCAAGTCGTCGCTGCCGCCCATGGCGACGCCGTTCGGGTCGACGCTCGACTTTGTGCCGCGCTGCATGTTCGCCGGCTTTCTCTTTTCCGTCCTGCTGCTCGTCAGCAACACGGCCTTTTCGCTCTTCCTGGTCAACGAGCCGCTCAAGGACGGCCGGCCGCTGACGTCCGAGTCCCGCGACCCCAACGGCAGCCTGCTGAATGGGCTGCGCAGCAAGAAGCCCAACGTCAAGGCCTTTGCCCTGTGGGAGCTGGCTTTCATCGCCCGCGACTTTGCCGACTGCCGCATGGCCATCTACACGGACATTGACCGCAAGAACGGGCCGGCCTGGTCGCAGATCTGCAAGGTCTGTCTGGACGTGGTGGCGAGCCTGGAGGCACGCGTAGACCCGCGGCAGCAGGCGACCAAGGAGGCGGGAAGCGAACCGAGACAAGCACAACAGCAGCCGACAGCTGACGAGGACGCAGCCGCTCTGCAGCGGCTGGCGAGGCCGATACACAAGGACACCGGGATCCTGGTGACGACGCCGACCAAGAAGAACAAGTTCCAGAGCGAGGTCGAGAAGATGGTGGTCAAGGTGGCCATCGACCCGGAGTCGCCGCCCCGATTGAGTCCGCTGGCGCAAAAGGCCCTCGGCGGTGCCCGGCGCCGGCTCGAGTCGGTGCAGCGCGACATGAGCAGGCCCGGGAACGGTGGCAGCGCCGTACAGCAGCTGGCACGCCGCGTCCTGACACTTCCGGTCGTCGGCTGGCCGTTCCGGCTGACTTTTCGGAACCGCATCACGGCGGCCGTGCTCGGCGGTCCCTACGGCGAGCCCAGCATCTATGTCAACGCCATCAGCGCGCTCAGCCTGCTGGCCGTGCACAGCTTGCAGGAAGACAAGTTTGGCAACGTGCAGCGCGACGTTGCCACCGTCGTCCGCGCCCTCACCAGCGCCACCACCCGGCTCGACGCCTTCCGCGCCACCTTCCCGGTGCACTGGACCGACGTGCTCGCCGAACGGTCCTGCCCCGAGGTCGACGACATCCGCGCTGCCCTCAAGGACGGACTCACTGACTTGCTGGCCAGCTTCGGCCAGTACAGCCGCGACCTGCGACTCAGCAAAACAGACATTCGCCTGGCCGAAGAGGCAGCTTCGGCAGGGCGGCCACGCAAGGCAGAGGAAACAGACAAGGCAGAGAAGTCGGACAAGACTGATAAGAAGGTGCAGGTTCGCTAATGCTGATTGCGAACCGGTGTTCGCATGTGCCGATATTGAGATATAGTGTGCTGTAGGGTACAGAGTACGGAGTACACAATAAGTCATTGCACCCGAAACAAGGCGACAAAGGCATCCCGTCAGCATGTAGTGTACCATAATTATCGATTTCATTGGCTTATAAAGGGCGCTAGTCTTACACAGCAAAGAATATTGCTGCACTCCATACCACCTTTTCCTAAGTTCCGCTTCATGATTGAGTTTACAATCGTGGCAGTGCAAATTGCATGCCCCACTTGTGCTAATGCATAATTGTACGATATATAGTTGACCTGCCTACAGTCCCTTACACCTTCTCTCGAACCCATATAATTCTCTCCTCTTTCCTCCTATGTGATTTGGCTTACAATGGCTTTCCCATTGTGTGTCGCCATGCCGTTATTGCCGCCATTACGCGGCTGAGCTCGAAAATTCGACTATTCGACTCCTTACGGTCTCCTCCTAATTCCTCCCGCCAGCACAACAGTAACGACCATGGCCTTCTCGCTGGCACTCTTCTTTCGTGTCGTCTACGGCAGCTCCTATACCTTCTTGCACCTTCTTTTGCTGGCGCTGTTGATGGTTAGTCCCGGCGACATCATCAACCAGTCTCGCCTGCGTCATAATGTCTATCCGATCTTCATTGTGTCCATCTGCTACCTCTCGGCCGTCTTCATCGCAGGCTTCGTCTACATGGGCCGGCTCTACATCAACCGCTCTGTCCTCAACTCGATTCCAAAAGCATGGGTGCCGATCGAGAAGGGCGATGTCAACAAACGGGTACGCGAGATGATTGCTACTGGACTCAGCGTCAGCGCGGCCGTGGCCTTTCACGCTCAGCCGCGCGTTCTGCCGCCCTTTTCTCCAGCCAGCGACGGTTGTGTGGACGACAGGAACGGGAATATCATCGGTCTTGGCGAAGAGTTGCCGGCTGACGCTGGCGCTAGCGTTCCCTCAGGAGGGGGAGGTCTGGACAAGTTCATTCGTTTAAAGAAGGTGGCCACGGCCGAGCAGAAACCGGGTATCGCCGACTTGCCGCCATTTCTGCCCGTTTGGGGCACCATCGAACATCCAGGCTGGGCTCCGCCCGATACTGGTGATGACTTGGCCAACCTGCAGTACAGCACCGTTGTGGCCGAGCTGCCGAGCCTGATTGAAGCCCAGGCCGTGATGCTGGCTCCACCAGCACCAACAACAGACACTGACGCCTATGGTCAACATCTCGGGCCGCCGAGATTGGGAGAAGCATTTTCCATTGACCCAGAGGCCGTTGCGCTGCTGCAGAGACTTCCCACCATGGGCCTGCGCAGCTACCTCGCTCATCTAGCTGAGCTGGGCGTCATCAACATTGATGACGAAGGTGACGAGGAGGTCAAGGGTGATAGTCTTGGTAAGGACGGGCGTTCTCTCGGCACAGTCGTCTCCTCGTTTCTCGCCACATACGAGTACGCTCGCTTCTCAGCGCAGATGTTGACGCAGGCGCAATTCCGCCAGCTGATGCACGATCTTGCGACCCTGCTGCGCCGCATGACGCCACTGGATCCGGACCGCCTTTTTGACGACGATGAATACCCCATCTACGATGGCCAGAGCTTTACAGAGAGCGCCCACAGTGCTGCGTACTCCACCGAGGACGTCGACAGCAATGCGGCTCGCTCCACACCCACGACGGTCCGCAGTCTCAGCCGGCAGAGCAGCGCTGCCAGCCGACAAGTACGCCGGCTTCAGGGGCACCATGCCATCCTGGCGGCGCATCTGTCACGGTCTGGCTCGACGAGGACGACGAGGACGACGAGCTCGGGCATCAGCAGTTCCAGCGGTTTCAGTAATATGAGCAGCAGCACCAATGGCAGCGGAAACAGCAACGGGACGAGCAGATTCCACAGGCCGCGGCCTGTCAGCCCAACGCCTACCACTTCTGCATCTGTGCTGAACGCGTATGCCTCCTCGGCCGCTGATCGCCGACAGCAGCAGCAGCAACGAATCCGCCAGCGGCTGGGAGACGGTTCGCTGATACTGCCCAAGAGCCGTCGGAAGGCGGCGGCGGCAGCACCCTCGGTCGTCATGTCTCGCCCGTCCAGTGCCAGTAGCTTTGCGCCATCCCGACACTTGTACCCCCTCAGCAGGGCATCAAACTCGAGTCTGCGCTCGGCCACGTCTAGCGGCTCTGTCATCCGGCTAGCGGATCATGGAGATTCATCGGCTCTGCCCTACGTTCTGCTGCCAATGGCAGCTCATGGCGGTTCCTAAAGCTAAATGAAAAGATGGCTTTATGATGAATAATCAACGTCAATATCAGTCACCACTGAATCGCGCCAGTTTGTTTATATACTTCTATTCATATTCTCGCTGTCGCTTCCGTTCAAAACAATCTCGAATAGCACTGCGCGACCTTCCCCCTTGGTGCTTTTTCTCGGGCCATCATTTACTGCACCATTGCCCCTATCTGACATCACCAATCAATGCAACGGTTCACCGGAACAGTCGCGCGGCCATCCTGTCACCTTTCCTGGGCGCCACTTCGTCATGTTTCATGCTGTCCTGCACCATTTGTTGCCTTGGGGTGCCGTTGTGGCTGTTGGGCAGATGCCAGAATGTGTCGGTGCTCGCACCAGGAGCCCAAACATTCAAACCTGGCCAAGCAGCATCATGCTCGAATCGCTTCATTGCTACTTTCGTTCTGCTCAGGCTCATAGGCGATAGGCTTTAGCCATTTGTGAGACCAATAATTTCGACAGTCGCACATGACGAAATAGATTGCAGCGTTTCTTGCCTATGCTCGGCCGCCGGCTCGGGTACATCGTGCCTGACAGGCAAGGCATTATTTTTAAGCACCACTTGAATACGTCGAAAACGGTCCTCTGGTGTAGATAGAACCCATGGGCTCCATGGTGCTTCCTCCGACCGTGACAGCTGAAGACGTTCTTCTCGGAGGGCGCGGTCGTTCTCCCCGTCTTCGGCCAATAAATCTACTATGGCGAGGCGAGCAGCCGCAGATATCGATCTCTGTGAACTATTCATGAGGCTTCGCTCCTCGCTTGTGGGGGAGTGCGAAGACCCAGTGTCGCTAAGAGGAATGTGCTCGACAGGCACGTGGGCGGATGCAGGATTGGAGGTGAGAGCAGTGCCATTTTCACTGATTGGTGCACTGACAAGGGTTTTTTCGTCGTCGGTGGCCGAGATGTTGTCATCGAGACTACGATCTTCCGGTAGGCTAGATTCGGCGTTTAGCAGACAACAACGGCAATACATCACGGTGGGCGTACAGCGGGCATTGTACGAGAGACGGTCAGTGGGCTGAAAGGGGGGGACGGACCTCGGAACCATTGCTATGCGGGGGACGTTGGACAAAGACGTTGTATCGGCAATTCAAAGAGATGATTAATATGACAACCCTTTTTGGTAGGGCCGCTGCCGGAGAGAAAGGGGCTGTATCAAGCACATGAAATATTGTCAGATAGAGACGAAGTATGGCTTTTGAGAAAGGGGTAGATACTTTGATAAGCGGCAAGATGATAGTGTATGGAGGAAGATAAAGGATGGGATTTCAGCATCAGACTGGCAAACGCGATAGAAAAAGCGGCCGCCGGATAATTGGACAGGATATGTCAAGATCGCAGACTTAATGAAAGCACTATTGTTCAAGTAACTGCGTGCTTATCTAAGCCATCGAATGATTCGAGTATAACACAGGTACGTATTCGGATCGGGTATCTTTATAATAAACCTCGGACATATTTGGCGATAAACAATTGGGAACTTTTGAGCCTCAGATTCGCAAATTTGCAAACCGCTTTGATACCCCGCCGTGTTCTCTGATACCATGCTTGCTGCTCGGTCCACTTTCATCCCGCATTCGCAACTCACACTTCATTAGAATAGAGGTTCGCAATACTCGTCCACTTTCCTTGCATAACACTGTTCGCTTGAGAGCACAGCGTCACAAGCCTTACAGATTGTTACACCACAGCATTTCAACACAAAACGATATCTTCTCTAATTATAGAGTTCAAGTACTTTATACTGTGCTTTGAAGCGTTCACCGAAAAGTTCTGCCACGCTTATTGTTCTGTCAGCTTAAATCCCGCCTGTTCACACAGTGTTTTTATAATAGTATTATAAAGGTCTCGTTGCAAACCTACCGGCGGCTAACTACGACGACGATCGTCTCGTTTTTCAAGACTCGAAGGCTCGTACGCTGGCCAGCCTGTTAGCCCTGTCCCGCGAAGGTATCGCTACGTTTGGACTGCGACTTTGGGATCAGGCACCTAAGAGAGGAATATACTAGGAAGCTAGGCACGGCACACAACGAATCAACATTTCCAGCTGAGTGATTACTTACCCGGAGGAGTGAGGCTGCAGACCCGAACGGCAACGACCCCCTCTTCACTCCGAACTTATGGCTGGGTAGTTAGAGGGTGCCTTTTACGTGGGAGGCAAGAGGGACTGTCTATAGAATACCGCACGCTGTACGTCGCATGCCCCTTGGGAGGCGTGAAGAACATGCCACTTGAGCGATTAATGTTGATTGGCATAATCTGCCTTCTGTTTTGCTTTGACGTTAAAACGATCAAATAAAATTAGATATATTGTAGTACTGTAGGGAAACTGTTGGAACACCAACACGATGTATCAAGCTTGCATATTTCTTCCTTTCTTTCTTCAAGACACGGTGGAGTGTGCGATTAGGCATTCAAGGCGTCTAATAAGGCGTTTTTTATGTTATGTTATCTGTATGGCCGCTAGTACAAGTATTTAACCAAGTGTGAGGCATATCCGCCTTTCAATATTACTAGCAGTAAGGTTATAAGCACGTACTCTGTGCAAGAATTGCAGGTTACACTTGGAAAGGTCAGTAGGAAGGCAAGTAGGAAGGTACATACTCTGTACAGACTCAGTAAGAAACTTCATCGTGCGCCCGCAAAAATACTAAAATTATAAACTCTACTTAATCTAGGAAGTAAAAAGGGGTATTCGCTACTTTGGTACTCCGTATCCTTTTGTCGCTATACATCTATCGGGAAAACAATGCACGTAACCCAACTTTGCTAACTTAGCGGATGTCTTGACGCTCGAAAGTGAGATATTACAAGTGACTCGACGTAGTTGCGATGCAGTTAGCGCCGCTGCCTTCTCCGCGCGCGTTTAGGCGTATGCTTCGACATGTCCTCTTGAAGTTAAACTAGCCTAGGCCTATTGTTTAATATGGATTGTAGAGTCCTACGGAGTAGACATATTTGATTTATGCCAAAAAAGCGGAGACAATGATATAACGTCGTGACCTACGGAGTACAACTCTGTATACTTGGTAAGGAAGAGCTATGATTTGGCCATGTGTTCCCCAGCGTTCGTTTCCATGGTCGACATATATCACAGTCACCGCGAGGCAATTCCCCCCCAATTTCGAAATGCTTGCGAAAAATCAGAGCATCCTTCCTACTGCTGAGCTCCCAATCGATGTTGCTTTGGCATGTGAGAATGCTGCTCGTCGCTCCTCGTCAGTCATCGGTTTTGATATTGTGCCCGGAACCATCACCAGCCCAGAATGGCGTAGCAACTGAGAGTCCTGTTGCTTATCTACGCTTCTCTCCATTGCGATTCTTGAAGTCTTTGCAGAATGCTTGGAAATCGCAGGCTTGCTAATGCGTGTAGTTGAAAGAGGAGAGGGGCTGAAATATTCCAGTTGGGCTTGTAAAAAGGAAGGTAGGAGGGAGGGATTAGTCATTACAGGGAGGAAGGGTATGACGACCCCTCCTCCACCCCCTCCATTAAGAGTTAAGGAGAAGGCCCTAAAGAAATCTAGAAGATATCAACAACTACTCCGTACATCGTCCGCATATATGCGATCCAAACAAACAAAGCAAAAGAGCAAACATGCAAGGTTTGTTTCCGTGTCGGGCTTAAGGAGACAGCAAAGGAGGAGTGGTACATACCTAGGCCTGTCGGCTGCTAATTGTAAATGGAGCACGATAGTGGCCTGGTTCAGAGCAAAGTTCGGACTCCGACTTTAAGAGGGACAACACCAAGAGGTGGAGCAAGTCACAATTTTCCGTCGTAAAGTAGGAGAGAGTCTACCCGAATACGTGGCCAGAGGAGACGAACTGTATCGTCGATGCGATGCAGACCTTCGCAAGGAGCTGTCAGTCCATTTTGTCCTCGAAGTTGGAGACAACGCTCCCAACGTCTCTTCGAATATCCTCCCGACGGTCCTCCCGCTTATAGCTGGCTAGCTTAAACTACTTTTGTTACATGACCTGGCATGCCCCTCATCTGCCCTCACAGGAGCAGACAGTAGTTAGCATCATCATGCAAGCTACAACCTCAGATCCCATGTGCGGGTACCAGGTAACAACTTGGTAGCAACTCCTCGTTAATCGTTTTTCTTTTAATTTCATTTCCCTTTCCTTGAGCAGGCATTCTGCTTACTCTCTTTTCTTACTCCTTCTCACTCTCTTTTTCTTCTTCCGATCGCTGGCTTTTCTGCTTCCACTCTCTTTTTCTCGCTATTTTCCGCCTTTACAAACCTCTCTTTTCTCTTACCCCGTTCCCTTTTCTCCTTACTTTATCTTTTAACCTGCCTCTCTTTTCTATTTACACGCCGGTTTTTCCGCGTGCTCTACTAACTATGGCTACTAACGCTCTACACGCCCAATAACTACTCCGCTTCTCTATCTCCAGATTAGACAAGCTAAGCCAGTTGCTTCCAAAAGATCTACAGCTCGCTGCAACCCTGGCTCTAGATAGCCAACCCTAAAGTAGTCCCCCTCTCTACGAGGACATCTACCCGCTCGCATGGCCATCTCGAGCTAATGCTTTCCGCTCGTTTCTACGACGCTGGCGTCTTTAATCCCGACACCCACTACTCTCTAAAGACATCTCTCAGCCACCCATCCCGCTGCTGCTAGCAGCATCTTCCCCCTCCTCTACAACACCACGGCTGTCTACTAGATCGACGCTCTGCTCGCCTACATTAACAACGCCGGTCCCTACATTCCAACCTGACAAGCTCCCACAGTCCGCGAGCAGCGCGTCCACAGCTACAACTTCGCTCTCGCGCAACGCCATGCAAGTTACAACCTCAGATCCCATGTGCGGGTACCAGGTGACAACCTTAATTATAAAATGGTACAGCGTACGGAGTACAGTTATATATACGGAGTACAAAAGCCTTGTATCTGTATTCCTCTATTCCGTTGTACTACTTCAAATGACTATTCTGTTTCGGTCTGAATAGTCACCTTCAAGCCTGAATTATATGCGACGAAACTTTAGTGCTTTAGCGGTTTGCATATAAAAAACAGAAGGAGCTTAACAAATGCTTTGTCGTAAAGGGAGACGCAGCAAGACGACTCAAGTCAACCTGTCCTCCTTGTCGTCTTTGAATGCTTCTGATTGGATAGTTCGTTCCCTATCTGAAAACAAGAAATTGTAACAGACGAGCTTGCAAAAAAAAGTAAAACGCATTTTCGATAAACCTTGCTCCACTGCTCGAATGTGTAGAAGAAGTAACCGAGATGCGCGAGCACGCCTCGGATGCAGCGTTGCTGCATTTCTGGCCCGAATGAAGAAAAGTCCACATCCTCGTACGCGTCGCTAGTGGAGACTTCGTTGAGCTGTCAGGCGAGGTGCACTTTTTGAAGACTGAGTATGCGTCTTAAACTCGTGGACCGCCCTCCTCTTATTAGGTCACGTTTCAAAACAATAAAGGGCGTTGAGATCCACAGAAATAGGTGGGCTTACCGTCTCGTTCGGCAATCAGAACATTGCGGATGACGACATTGAGGAGACATCACATGGCGGCGACAAATTGGTAGCCAGAATGCCACAGCCTGAACGAGCTTACATATGTAGCGTTGCAGATGTGGATAGCATTTCTTGTAGGCCATATAGAAAGTCTTGCCGACAGCATTGTATTGTCCTGCGTTATCTCTCTTCTATTGGTGTTTCCGTCTTGACCGTCCCCTTCTGGTCGAGCGATCTGACGTGCGTTGTGATCTCCCATCTGCCACCGAACGGCCCCGTCTCCGTCCCCTGCCGTATTTAGACGTCGAAGAGGTGGCCACAGGCTCTGTCTCAAACCCGTCGCCCGACTCAGCACTTGCCACTCCATGCTGTCGGAGGCGATCCCGCAATGCGTACGACGCCTTGCGAGCACCGTCCTGCAGGTTTCGAAGCTGTCGCCGGCCACGCTTGAACTCGCTAAACGAGTTGGTCAGGTTGGTGGAGACGATGGGATATTGGTGGTACTCGGTCGTCTGGCCGCCCGACAGCGGCCTGCCCGAGCGCGGGGCGGCAAAGTGGGCGTTGAAGTTGATGTTGGTACCGTCAGTGCTGAAGGTGCAGACGGTCGCCTGGCCTGCAGGATCGCGGGCCCGCAGAAAGGCGAGGGCCTGGTTCCGGCCGTAGACGAGGGCGGCGCCGTTGTAGGCGCTCTGAGTCCTCGCCTGCAGCATGTCCTTGCCGGGACCCTTCCATTCGGCAGCCAAGTGCGGCAGCGTGATGGAGTAGGGCCGATCGCGGAAGAGGACGGCCGCGCCGCCGAGCACGTCTCTGGCAGGAAACGGGTGGAACTCGTCCAGCTGGAGGCCCTCTACCATGTCGGGCTGCGGGGCCGGCATGCCATCGTTGAAGCCGACATCGCCGGGAAAGGCCGTGAAGGCCTGGCTAAACACCTTGCGGTAGCCACGGTCATCGTACTCCTTGAGCAGGCGTGTGGTCTCGTGCACGATGGTGGCCTCGTTGGGTGCGGTCTCGACGGCGTAGACGTAGGCCTCATACTGCGACACGGTCGGCGACGCTGTCTGTCGGGTCCTGTTGAGCTGCTCGCGCAGGCTGTCCAGGTTGGCAGGCGGCTGGGAGTGGACGCGGTCCAACACGCCGTTGTTCTTGGCCTGGTGTCCAAACCTGCTTGTCGATGGGGTCGCAGGGTCGGACTGCCTCGACCCGGCTGTTCTTGCGTCGTCCCTGACAGGCGGTGCTGCCATGGCAGAAGCAGGGTGCCATTCGTCCCCTGGCGGCCTTCTGGGCCGGGTCATGGCATCGAATCGTCTCAGGTTGTTCTCCGTCAGACTGACGCGCACTGGCAGGGCCAGAGAAGACACGCCATGCAGGGGAGACCTGGCGGTGAAGCGTGGTGCCGCCGTAGCGCTGCGAGAGTCGGAGGTTTCTACCAGAGGCTGACGTCGTGCCTGCAGTCGCTCGCTTCGCCTTGATACTGGGCCGGGATGCATGTTAGCATGCAGACGTATGTGTGTTTGACAAAGGACGTGGTACGGTGGTATTTACCCGGACGTCCTTCCGTCGACACCGGCTGGTCCCGGCGGCCGTACAGCGACTCGGTCTCGAGATGGATTGGCCGTGTAGTCAGCGACACGCTTGAGGCGAGTACTGCTTCATCGTGACAGGCTCTGGACAGATGAAGGCGAGAACGGCCGGCGCGTGGCTTGGACACCCTGCGTGCCATGACGATGGACGTTATGATGGAGCAGGTGCAGGATGGGGCTCGTCCAGCTGGGCCGTCACTGCGACCACATACGACTTGGCACGAGCACTCGTAGAACGATGCGGCCGGCTTGGGCGGTGGTGTGGATCAGGCCATGTATTGATTGGTTCGACAGCATATTGAGAACAGCCCAGGTGTGGGAGAAGAGGCCGAGAGCCTGCAGGTGTCAGGCAGCCAAATACGGAAAAGCAGCCCATCGCTCGGTAGGAGCAGACGCACAGTCGGTGTCACGACACATGTGTATAATTATAGCTCAGTCGGCCGAGAGGTGGGGGGAAACAGAAGTGCATAGAGGAGAAAGGAGAGGCGAGAAAGGAGGAATGGATGCTATCTCGCCACGTGATAGAGCCGGAAGGGTGGCAGTATGGCCGCAAAGGGAAGGCGCAACCCCACAGCGTTCTAACGAGCCGCTAAACCCAGCTGAATCGAAAGGTGCCTCGTGTCATCAACGCGTTCCCACTTTGATGATGGAAGCATCCCACGATCATCAAGGCTTCCAACCACAGATATAACCGACTGCCGGGCCCCCTTCATAGAGACAAGGCCCTTTTGGCCCTTTTCCTTCGTTTTCCATATATACATGCATGCCGACACCGGGCCTTACTGACGCCACACACCATTCTCCCCCCCAAGCCCAATGGACGGACAGTGCAGCACGTCCGGCTGCTCTGGCGACGGGTATAGCGCCGCCCATGTCGGCACAGCCTTTGTCACAGCGCTGCTTGCGGCCATCCTGCTCGTGCCGCGGCTATGGCGCCTCACCGGGTCGACGGTGGGGTGGTACGTGCGACAGAAGTCGGATGGCCGGCGGCAGCGGCTGCTCCGAGTGATGGCAGCGGAAGAGCTGATTTTCCAAGATGAAAAGAAGACCAAGGCGAACAAGAAGACGGACGGTGGCAGCAGCGAGTCGGACTGGGAGAACGTTGAAGCATCGCCGGCGGACTCGGCAGCGAGCGACGACAAGGGCGAGCAGCAATGGGACGGAATCGTCGGCTTCTTCCATCCATTCTGCAATGCTGGTGGAGGTGGTGAGAGAGTCTTGTGGGCAGCGATCCGGGCGACACAGCAGCGCTGGCCCAAGGCCAAGTGCGTGGTCTACACGGGCGATCACGACGCCCCCAAGGACGCCATCCTCCGACGGGTGCAGGTAAGAGAGAGTGCAAGGTGGCAGCATGTGGCAACAGGCCGACAGTAGCTGACAATGGCTGACAATGGCTGACAACTTCTGCGCAGGACCGCTTCAACATTCACATCCACCCGCCGACGGTGACGTTCCTCTACCTCAACACACGACGCTGGGTGCTGGCATCGACGTGGCCGCACTTCACGCTGGCCGGACAGTCGTTCGGGTCGATCATCCTCGCCTGGGACGCCTTCTCGCTCCTGGTGCCGGACGTGTTTGTCGACACGATGGGCTACGCGTTCGCGCTCGGCTTCTCCAAGTTCCTCTTTGGCAGCGTGCCGACAGGTGCGTACGTGCACTACCCGACCATCTCGACCGACATGCTGGAGTCGCTCAACCCGACATCGGCGGTGGGCGGCCAGGGTGTCAACGCCGGCCAGGGCGTGGGGGCACGCGGGATTGCCAAGCGGCTCTACTGGCAGGCATTTGCATGGCTGTACGCATCGGTGGGCGCGTCGATCGACGTGGTCATGACCAACTCGACTTGGACCCAGGCGCACATCCAGAAGCTGTGGGGGCCGCTGCGGCGGGCACGGCGACGAGACGTGGCAACAGGCGGCAAGGACATTGCAGTAGTGTATCCGCCGGTGGCTGTCAGCGAGCTGGAGCAGGAGGTCGACGTGTCGGCAGCGAGCGAGGCGGGCCGTGAGAAGGTGCTGCTGTACATTGCGCAATTCCGGCCGGAGAAGAACCACTCGCTCATCCTCAAGGCGTTTGCCAAGTTTCTGCGCAAGTGGGAGGAGGAGAATCCGACATCGACAACGACAGACAAGCCGAAGCTCGTGCTCGTCGGCAGCGTGCGCGATGACCACGACTCCAAGCGGGTGTACCAGCTGCGGCTGCTGGCCAATGAGCTGCAGATCCGCGACGCAGTCGAGTTCCACCTGGACGCGCCGTGGCCCGAGATCCTCCGTTGGCTGCGTCGCGCTTCCGTCGGCGTCAACGGCATGTGGAACGAGCACTTTGGCATCGGCGTGGTCGAGTACCAGGCAGCTGGCCTCGTGGCCGTTGTGCACAACAGCGGCGGTCCCAAACTGGACATTGTCACGCCCATTGACGGGTTGCCGACGGGCTTCCACGCCACAACGGCGGACGAGTTTGCAGACGCCTACGCGCAGGCGCTCTCACTGCCGGAGCCGCTGGCCTGGCGCGAGCGTGCACGCCAGTCGGCCAAGCGGTTCACAGAGGAGGAGTTTGCACGGCGCTGGGTGGCCCAGATGGAGCGACTGGTGGCGCTGACGAGGGAGTGAGGCATCAGAAAAGCTTGAGGAAATCAGGAAGCGCTAGGGAAGCGATTAGTATCCTATTTCTGCATATCGGTGCATTCGGGGCATTTTCTATTCCGCCTGCTCGTTTTCTTTCATAGACGTCATGGATACCCAGATTTCGAGAGCAGGTCAATCGAACCATTTCTACAAGTCCAAGGCGCTAAGAACATAGAACACAGAACACACGCTCTCTCTAAAACACCTCGCCACCGCTGTTCTTCTGGCGCGGCTCGCCGGCAGCGTCGAAGCGGCCGCCCGGCAAGATCTGGATTCCCTGGGCGGCGCTGGCATATTCGGCAGTCCAGGCGACATGGTGGCCACGGGCAGCGAGGGCGGTGACGGTGCGGTTATCGTAGGCGGCCTCGAAGACGACCTGGTTGGGCGCGAGCTGATCGTGGAGGCGGGGCATAGCGAGGGCGGCAGCGATGCCGAGGCCGTGTTCGAGGACGTGCCAGACGACCTGGGCGGTAGCAGAGATGATGCGGCTACCGCCCGCGGCGCCGGTGACGAGGGCGAGGCGCCAGGAGCCAGAGGTCGGATCCCACTCTTCGGCCATGAGGGGGGTAGTTGAGCTGAGCGGTCGCTTGCCGGGACGGGCGTAGTTGCCGGGGCTGGGCGGGTAGCCAAAGGCGTCGCGGGCGCCCGGGATGGAGAAGTCGCACATCTCGTTGTTCAGGATCACGCCCGAGGCCGCGTCCATGAGGCGGGATCCGAAGATGGTGTTGATCGTGGTGGTGCTGCTGACGGCGAGACCGCTGCGATCCGCCGTGGACACGTGACTAGTCCCGTGACTTGGCGAAGCAAACGAACCGGCCGGGTTGTAAGCCGCGACGGGCAGCGTGCGGTCGTCACGGATCTGCCGGCGCGTCGTGGCTGCGTGTGCTGCCGTGAGCATGGCAGCCTCGTAGGCAGCTGCGCCGGCGACGTAGGCTGGGTCGCCCAGATGCGTGCGCGCGCCGTAGCCAAAGCGCAGGGCCTCGTCGAACCGGTGCGTCGTCACGTTGGTGTCGGCATCAGCATCGGCCGCGTCAGTCGCGTCCGGCCGCGGATACTCGTCCAGCGTCTGCAGGACCGACAGCGTCACGGCGCCCGACGACGGCGCACCCGTCGCAAACAGCCGGCGGCCTCGGTACTGGCCCTGCACGGCCGCCCGCACAATGGCCGCATAGCCGGCAAAGTCGGCCAGCGTGGCCGTCCCGTTGCTCGCCTGGATGGCCTCGACCATCGATTCGGCTGGCCTGTCAGCAAGAGAAGACAGACGGCTACACAGACACAGACACACACGTACCAATCGGCCCGCTGTAGAACACATCCGCCCCGTGCTTCGCTACCTGCTCTAGAGTACTGCCAAGGTCAGCATTCGCTCTGGCAGCAACACAGAGACAAGAGTGTTTACTCAGCATAGCGTGCGCGGGTGATGGTGTCGCCCAGCTGCAGCAGCGTGCCGTTGGGGGCAAAGTCCTGGGCCCAGACGGGATCCTCGACCAGGAGCCGGACGGTATCGGGATTGTAGGTCATGAACTTGACCAGGTCTTCGGACACGGGAAAACCGTCGCGGGCGACGTGGACGGCCGGCGTGACGACAACCTCCCACGGAAGCGACTGTAGGTGTCAGCAGAGGAGAGGAGAGGAAAGGAAAGGGAAAGAACAGACGCACACCGTATTTCTGGTGCAAGTACTCAAGGCCGCGCAACTCGCCCGGGATGGCGACGGCCAAGCCACCAAACAGGGCGCCCTCGTTGTTGCCGTCGTACATGTGCTTGTGGGCAGCAGCGGGCGCAGTTTCGCGGAAGTCGACGACCTCGTACTCGCCGGCAGGACTGCGGACAAGCATGAAACCGCCACCGCCAATGCCAGAGTGATACATGCCGATGACGCCGACGCAGAGGGTGGTGCCGACCATGGCGTCGGCAGCGTTGCCCTGGTGGTGTCAGAAAGGCGAGTGAAAAGCGTATAAGGAAAGCGAAAAGCAAGAGGACGCACCCCCCTTCGCATCAGGTCGATGCCAATCTTGGAGCAGATGGAGCTCTCGCAGGCCACAGCGCCATTGGAACTGACACCATCGTCACTCTGCAGGGGCTGCTGCTGCTGCAGTGCCGGCAGTGCCAAAGCGAGCTGTGCCTCGAGAGCCAGCAGCGGGACAAGCCAGGCCCGGGGGACAGATAGGAGACCTGGCGGAAAGAGTGAGCAACACGTATCCTTGTGGACAAAGGAGAGCAGAGCGATAAGGCTACTCACGCATCATGGCAAAACAGACGACTATTCACAGAACGCTTGCACCTACAACCTTTGACAAGGAAACAAACAGACCGAAACGAACGCAGTCACGCTTCGACCAAGACGTGAAGGAGGGATCGCGAAAGACGGAGAGAAGCGATACGAGATGATGGCGGCAGTGGGCGCCGATAAGACGACTTCCAAGGGCTTGTAAGTCAGAGACCGAGGCCGTGTGATTGGTCAAGCTAGCTAAGGTCTTGTGGGGCTATTCTAACCAATCATCAGAGGGATATTGTGCAGGAGACTAAGATAGTCAGATAAGGGGAAAAAAGTCAAAGTCGAGGACGTTCTTTCTGCAGAAGGCAGAGAGTCTGGCGAAGTGAGTTTTCAGCATTCATGCGACCTACGGCCATTCTCAGGAGCGCGATCTATTCAGCAGCAGCAGCGTCAAGGTGTAGTTCGAGCCTGATTCTGTGCGAAGGGCATCTTGCGGCAGCTCGACGCCGTCCTACTGTTGGTTGGCAGGGCTGGAACAGAAAGTTTGGCAAGATGGCTGAGATGACGGGTACGCCGGCGACGACGACAGAGACGCCGGCTGTGCAGGACACGCAGAGTCTGGGGAAGCGGCCGCACTCGGCGAGTAGCCCAGTGGCGGGGCGGCAGGCGAAGCAACAGCGGACATCGAAGAAGAAGATCAAGGGCCGCAAGCCCAAAAAGGTGACGGACGGGTCTGCTGAGGAGGTGTTGCTGGCGGACGTGCAGTCGCTGCTGGCGACTCTGAAGCTGCAGGAGAGCGGCAGAGGCGTGGTGGCGGAGACGGGGGCGGAGACGGAGGCGGAGACAGAAGCATCCCAGTTTGTGGACGAGGAGGAGGACCTGCCCGAAAAGGGGACCGAGATTGAGCTGGACGTGGTGGATCTGTCATCGACGGGCGATGGACTGGCCGTATGGCGGCGGGACAGTGAGAAGGAGCGCAGCAGCAGCACTAAGCCCAAGAGACGGCGCATCTACGTGGTATCGTTTGCGGTGCCGGGCGACGTGGTGCGGGCGCGGGTGTACCGCCACCTGCCGGCAGCACGGAGCGCAGACGAGGTGGCCTACTCGGTGGCGGACTTTCTGGCCGTGGTGCGGCCGTCGGCAGAGCTGCGCGATGACGGAGCGCGGGTGCGGTGCCGGTACTTTGGGCGGTGTTCGGGGTGCCAGTACCAGATGCTGGACTACGACGAGCAGCTGCGGATCAAGCGGCGGGTGGTCGAGCGGGCATACCGGCACTTCTCGCGGCTGCCAGCAGCATCAGTGCCGGCCGTGTTGGACACCGTGGCCAGCCCGCTGCAGTACGGCTACCGGACGAAGCTGACGCCGCACTTTGACGGTCCGCCGGGATTCCGGCACAAGAACCGTGCTGGCCACACGCTGCCGGCCGTGCCCGACATTGGCTTCATGCAAAAGGGCGGCGGCCCACGCACGACGCTCGACATTGAGCACTGTCCGATCGGGACGGCGGCGGTGGCTGCGGGCATGACACGGGAGCGGTCACGTGTTGCGCGGGACTTTGGGTCGTATACGCGGGGGGCGACCATTCTGCTGCGGGAGAGTACGCGGCGGGTGCCGAGAGGAGACAAAGAAGAGGGCGAGGCTGTGGAAGAGGACCCGCTGGCGGTCCGGGTCGAGGCCGACGGGCACACGGACATCAAGACGTGCATCACGGACAACAACGCGACCAGCACGGAGTATGTCGACGACTACCTCTTCACCAACCCGGCCGGCAGTTTTTTCCAGAACAACAACTCGATCCTGCCGGTGCTGACAGCCTATGTGCGGGCCAACGTGCTGCGGCCAGCGTCGGACGATGCAGCCCAGAAGCCGATCCGCTTTCTCGTGGACGCCTATTCCGGCTCCGGTCTCTTCACCATCACGCTGGCATCGACGCTGGCGGGCGGCAGCATCGGCATCGACATTGCAGAGCAGTCCATCGCCTATGCGCGGGCCAACGCGGCCCTCAACCAGCTGCCGCCCGATCGCTGTCGGTTCATCGCGGCTGATGCGGCCCAGCTGTTCGCTTCCGTCTCGGGTGGCGACGCCGCCGTCGCCTCCTCTCCGCCCGACGAGACCGTCGTCGTGCTCGATCCACCCCGCAAGGGCTGCGATGCTCCCTTCCTTCGCCAGCTGCTCGCCTACGCTCCCGCCCGCATCGTCTACGTCAGCTGCAACGTCCACACCCAGGCCCGTGATGTCGGCATGCTCGTTCGCGGCCGCGTCGACGGCTTCGCCGGCGAGGGCCTACCCCGTCCCGGCCAAGACGACGTCGTCGCTCATGGCACCCGCTACGCCATCGAGAGCCTTCGCGGCTTCGACTTCTTTCCGCAGACCGCCCATGTCGAGGGCATTGCCGTGCTGAATCGGTGTTCGTGATTGCTTAGTAACAACGGCAACAACGGGAGACAATCTTCTAGAATATGGTTCACTGCTTAGTAATCGTCTAATTCCATTCGCTCTGTCCATCACGTGCTAGTTCCCTTCATTTCCATCCACCACCGCCTTGAGAGCGAACACGACGGCCTCGATGACCTCGGGCCGTCGGCTGGCCTTGGCGCAGTCCGTGAGGATGGTGACAGCATTGGCAGCGCGCAGGGCGACGCGGGCAGCCCGGCCAGTGTCGCCGTCAGCAGCGGCCACGTTGTAGACGGCAACGGCGCCACGATGACGGAGGTCCTCGGTCTCGGTGGCGGCACAGAGGCCGAGCAGACGGTCAACGCCGGCAGGACGGGCGAGAACGCCGCGCACGACGGCAGGGTAGGCGGTGAGGCCGGCGAGAGCGCCGCCGGCAGCGCAGCGCGTGGCCGCATCTTCGGCGTCGGCGAGAGCGAGCAGGACGTTGAGGCGATTGCGGGCAGCAATCACCAAAGCTGGATCTCCGTTTTCCTTTTCGACGGCGTACAGGGCAATCCCATCGACGCCCTGCACGATGTTGCAGACCAGCTCGGCGGCGGCGCGGGCGACCAGCGGATTGCGCGCCAGCAGCTGCTCGTCGACGTCGGCCCAGGCTGTCCGGATGATGGCCCGTCGCACATCATCGTCCTCGGTCGAGGCCAGGTTGGTCAGCGCCATCAGGGCCTCAAAGGTCGGCAGCAAGTCGGTCGGGCCGGCGTTGTCGTCGTCGTCCGGTCGCCGCAGCAGCGATGCCAGCGGTCGGATCGCCGCAGCCATCGGCGTCGATCCGCGCGTGCCGCCAAACACGAGGGCCGGATTCGTCGAGATGAGGATGCGTGCGAGAGCCTGAGCGGCAGTTCGTTGGGTGGTAGTCGGAGTTGTAGTCGGAGTGGCTCCTGTCCCTCTTGAGGTCTCCTCCCCCTCCCACACATCCATCAACAGCCGAACGGCTCCCTGCTGTGCCAGCTGTCCTCGCAGTCGTGCTGTGACCGAAAGTGCGTGCACGATGCCCACAATCAGTCCCAGCGATGCCGGTGAGCCCCGACGGCTGTGGCTGACCAGCACCGGCATCACGCCCGCCGCAAAGACCTGCTGGCAGCGTTGGGCCACATGCTCGTCGTCGTCCAGTTGATCACGCTGCTCGGCCGCCAGCTTGCCGCCCTTGCCGGCTGCATCGGCGTACGCCTTGAGCTGGCCCATGCGTCGCTGCTCTTCCGTCTGCGTAGGCCGGTATCGCGTCAGGTTGGCCAGGATGCTAAGGCCGCCATACGTCAGCGGTGATCGTGCCGGTGCCGTCTGCAGCGTCTGTATGAGTCGCCGCAGCACGGCTGCGTTGCCGGCCAGATCCTCTTTGACTCGTGGCTGCAGAGACGCGTACGCGAGTCCTTCTACCGAGGATGTCGTCGTCGATGTGGCCGTCGTCGTCGTCCCGTCTTTCTGGGCCTCGTCCTCGCTCCTCTTTTCCTCTCCTCCCTCCACCAGCAGCTTCGCAAACATCTTGCTCAGCTCTTCCAACGTCGTGCTGGCCAGCTGCACCCGCTCGCCCGCTTGCTTTCCCGTCTTCTGCAGCGGCATCGTCGCCTTAGCACTAAAGTCAGTCAGATCGTCGTCTCAAATCCCCTTTCTCCTTCTCTTCATAGACTCCCCTCTCTTTCTCTCTCCTACTACTCCTCCCACTCACCTTGATCTTCGCTAGAATCACCGCCGCCAGGTTCTGCACCTGTCGCGAATGTCGCCGCATCGACACCGATCCTGACCCCAGATCCGGGTTCGCCGCAAACATGGCCTTGACCACGTCGTCCGGGTCCTGGTCCACAATCTCCTCCAGCCAATCGCCGCAGTACTTTTGCACCGCCTCTCGACACGCCCCGTTCATGCATGCCACGTTAAGCAGCTCCAGACAGGCCGTCTCGACCTTGCGACTCTTCCACTTCCGCCGCATCAGCGGCCCCAGGCTCGGCAGGAAGCCCTCGCTCAGAAACATCTCCGCCGTCAGCTCCGGCACGATCGGGAACAGCGCCGCCGCCACGCAGAACGCCACAATGTAGTCGTCGTATGTACCCCGGCGCACCCGGTCGTAGAAAAAGGCCGACAGCTTCTTCGCACCCTCGTCGCCGGCCGCCCGCAGGTACGCCGACGTCGCCAGCGTCCCGTGGCCCCGCACCACCTCTGGCTGCCGCATGTCCAGGTACCCCAGCAGCGTGTCGACGCAGTCGCTGTCAATCAGCTGGCAGATCGACCGTTCGCCCTGTCCCGTCGCTGCCACGTCGTCGCCCAGCAGCTTGCTCAGCCGGTCCAACTCTGCCACCGTTTCGTCCTCCTCCTTGCCACCCTCCATCAACCCCGCAAAGAGCAGCAGCGTCTGGTCGTCGCGCGACAGTCCCGCATCCGGAGGCCCCGTCCCCGTCCCCGCGTTCGCGTTCGATACCGCTGCCATCTCTCAATCTCGATAGCCGTAGATAAGAAGTACAACAGGGGTCGTCCGACTGCTGCTGCGAGAATCCCACCGTCGCTTCGTTGTTCCAGAGAATTCACCGGCCCAGAAGTTTCGCTAGGAAAACAGATAAAGTTGTCTCTCACAACCGCCACCTCCCTAAGACTTGTCCTTTTCTCGTCACTGTCTCGCCGTCAGCCAAAAAACACCGCCACCGAGTTGCTGGTGGGGTGGTCACGTGTCTTATCGATAAGCCCTGCATATAGACCCACTCCTTACTCCGTAATAGCTTCTCTGCCAAACCAAAGACGCTGTTCTGTCTTTGGACATGATGAAGCTCCGCGTTTACAGTACTGTCGCCAACTGCCGCTCCCTCACCTCCTCTACGGCAACGTCCACCCCGAGGACAAGACTGGATCGATAGGGGACACACGCGTGTGTCCCCGCGCCGTCTTGGAAAGCCATTCCACAGTTGACAAACACAGCACATCACTCAGCCTCAGCCTCATCTTCATCCTCCTCCTCTTCCTCAACTCATCACCATGGATGCCGTCGATGCCTCGGCCCACTACGAGGTCACCGCCTCCGAGGAGACGCCCTCGCTGCTGACCATTGTGCTGGACACGAACCCACGTGCCTGGGCCGCCCTTGCTGCCGTCTTGCCGCTCAGCAAGGCCGTCGCCAACATCCTCGTCTTTGTCAACTCCCATCTGGCCCTGAGCAGCACCAACCGGGTGGCTGTGGTAGCCTCGCACTGCAACCGTGCCGTCTGGCTGTACCCAACGCCGGCAGGTTCCAGCCTTCTCCCGAAAAAGCCGCCATCTGACGGCCTCGACGTCGACATGGCCGACGCCCCAGCCTCTCATCCGCATCGTCCTTCGCATCCCGATCCGGCCGACCAGTCTGGCCGCTCGGCCAACAAGTTCCCACAGTTCCGCGAGATTGAGACTACTCTGCTCCAGTCCGTCCACGACCTCGTCAGCAGCACCGCCGCCGCCGACCTCGACGAGACCACCACCCTGCTCTCGGGCGCCCTCACTCTCGCCCTCGCCCACATCAATAAGACCGCCCTGACGATCCCGGCCGCTGCTGCTGCTGCGAACGACGGCGGCTCCGGTGGAAAACGCTCACGGCCGCGACCCGGTGGTGTTCTCGCCGGCAGCGCCACCAGCGGCAACGCCAAAAAGACCGGCACCTCCGCCGGACTTGCCGACAGCCGCTCCGGAAAAACGGACCCCGTCGACGACGTCGGCCTGCACGCCCGCATCCTCGTCATCTCCGTCTCCGACTCATCACCCGCTCAGTACATCGCCACCATGAACGCCGTCTTTGCTGCTGCCCATGCCGGCGTCGCCATCGACGTCCTCGCCCTTCGCGGCGCCGCCACTTTTCTGCAGCAGGCCGCCTACATCACTCGCGGCACTTTTGTCCGTGTCGGCGCCGACCAAAAACACGGCCTTCTCGCCTACCTCATGCTCGCCTTCAACGCTGCCTCCTCCCACGATGTCGCCCAGCATCTCGTCGCCCCCAGTGCTGACGCCGTCGACTTCCGCGCCGCCTGCTTCTGCCATCGCCGCGTCGTCGACACCGGCTTCGTCTGCAGTGTCTGCCTCAGCATTTTCTGCGAGGTCCCCCCCCGTTCCGATTCTTCTTCTGTCACTGCCACAGACCTCCCTACCGTTGAGTGCCTCACCTGCGGCTCGCTGCTCCGTCTCGGTAACTACGGCGCCCACCCGGCCGTTGTGCCCCGGCCCAAGAAGAAGAAAAAGCGGAGGCTCGGCCCTGGAGGACGTGAGGACACCGGCAGCACTGCCGGTACGCCGGCAGCATAACATTGGAATCTATAGATACTGGCATATATCATGGGTATTGTTCATTCCGGATTTATCTAGTCATTTTTGGCTTGCTGCTGCTGCAAATTGGAAACGATCACGCTGAGAAATTGGTCTGCTAAACGGCGTTGGGCTGGGTTCAATGGCTTAGAAATAAAAGGCTTTACATACTTTTCGCTTCGTCCGTGTCTTTGCACCACATCTTGTAGCACTGCATCCGCCTCGTCGTTCAAGCTGTTTTAGGTTCTAGGTGGGGAACAGGACAGGCTTGCTACTTCGCCTGTCCGTCTATCTGCTATAAGACAATAAATACAATCGAATACTGAACGCTGTAGACCCTTTGACCGAAACTCAATTGTTCTTGATCTTGCGGCCGCCCCGTGCAACACTTTCTCGAGACCCCAGCCGCGACATCACCACCAGAGGGTCCTTTTCGTTTGACGACAGTGATGCAAGGGCAAACGAGTCGGTATTGTGTGCAAAATAGAAGTACACGCCCTTGCATGTCTTCTTCACCGCCATCACCCCTATCGCACCTCCCGAGACCTGGTTCTTCACTCCCGGATGGTCCATGAAAGCCTCCGACACAAACGTCTTCATCAGTGTGTCGTCGTCGTACTCGGCCACGGGAGAGCCCCCTGCATCTACTCGCATGTTGTAGTAGAGCCGCTCTGCGCAGGTATGCGACGCCATCGTTGTAGCCATGTGCTCGCCCGTCCCGCTGGTCACCGCGGCCACTGACGTTCCCATCTTGTCCTTGGGGTTAGCCGGCAGAACGGCCGTGCCGATCCCCACCAAAGCAGCTGGCCCCATTCGACCACTGTGTTTCATCCCGATGCCGCCAGATGACGAGCCCGCAGCAATGTTGCCCTGAAAGTCGACGGCTATGGCCCCCACCGTGTCGGAGATGATGTCTGAATTGTCGTCCTTGAACTCGGCGGATTCATGGACCTGTTCGGTGGAAAGTCGTATATTTGGAGGCAGAGCTTCGCTATGACCATCGACACTGCTTTTACTGCCACGCTTCCGTATTGTGTGCTCGTTCCTATCCATTCGAAGTCGTTTCGGAGGCGGTGCCGTCGTCTGAGATGGCCATGTCACACTGTCAGCCGTAGATGTGTGTCGCTGCCTGTCTGGACCGGTAGCACCGCCGGAAGCCTCTTCAAAATGGTCAGAGACAGACTGTTGTACTGTTGTTGATAATCCAAGCGTAGATGCCTGACCAGTCGTGTTGCCAATGTTTAATACAGAAGTCGGATCTTGCATCTTTGCCGGGTCAACACCTTTAGAACCGAGTAGCTGTCCCGATCTCGGCTGTTCTTGCTCCCGTTGCTGACTAGATGTTGTTTGGCCCGGCCTTGCTTGTAGTTCAGGTGTGCTAGCCACCGCCAGAGTTCTCTTTCCTTGGCGTGTAGAATCGGCAATTGCTGTTCGATGGGTGCTAGAAGTCGCTGCTTCGGCTCGATATAATTCGTGCCGCCACCGATCGAAGCGAGCCCGCGCCCCTTCCGATACGAGCTTCTCGTTTGGCACTGTGCGCATTCCGTGCTCCTCGGCAAACCGCCGTGCACCCGCACTGACCAGAATGTTGGGCGGGATGCGGCGCAATGACAGAGGAATATTGGTCTGGTCAAGGATGAGCCGGGCGAGCGAAATGGGATTTTTGATCACTGCATGTGCAGCCTCATGTCAGTTCTGGACAGTCGTCCTTGGCGCTGGACAGGCAACTCACTCGGAACTGCTCCGCAGGCACCACTGCGACCGAGATGGTCGACAATGGTAGCGTCACCCTCCACAACTCCATCTATGGTCAGGTTGCTTCCGTAGCCAGCATTGGTAATTTCCCTGTCTTCGAGGCTCTTGATGGCAACCTCCACGGCATCTACAGCAGTACCGCCGGCCTTGAGAAATTTCATTGCAAGTCGGGCAGCTCTAAAACCGTCAGTTCTGTGAAGACCAAGATAGGTATACGGAGATGCATGAAAAGTGGAAGATTTGTTTTTGAAAAAAGTGCTCACTCGCTGCATGCCTCCAAGTGCACATGCTCGTTTGCTGTACTGTGAAAGCCGGCCCCCGCATGGATGAAAATCGTAGCCACAGGAGCTCTTGCTTTAGAACGAAACAGACGCTCAGTCAGGCCATCCCTGGCAGGAATGCAGTTCTGAGAATCATGCGGAGGTCTGGTGGGTGTCGCCACGGACTGGTCCGTTTCCAAGCTGTCCTTTGTATCCGTGTACATGGCCGAATCGTCACCGGTAGGATTTGACACCTCTGGTGGTGAGGAAACAGTCTCCGGGCTTGAGCTGACACTAGGGAAGGGACTTGACAGCGGGTCACTGTGAGCAAGGTTCGCTTCCGCGGTCGTGGGAATCGCCCTTGGAGGCGGACTTGGCCCAGCGCTATCATTTTTCTGCGCCGTTTCAGTTGGTTGACTCATGAAAGGATATGTGCCCAGGGCTCTGAGCTACTGCTATATCCTGCCGTGCTCCGTCACCAGGTCGTTCTGCCTTCGGATGTGTCGGGCGGCTAAGTTGTAATGAAAAGTGACAGAAAAGTGACGAAGCAGTAGGGACGGGGTAGCTCAATTGTACTAAGCAAGGACACAAAGCCGCAGGCTCGCCGTTCGCGTATGACAATCCTAATTATGTACGTAACAGAGAGAAGAGGGTAATATGGTGAATAGGAAAGTTTGCGTAGTCGTAGAAATATGTTGCGCAAGATAGCGCTGCTTCTCAGGCGTAATA
Source organism: Grosmannia clavigera kw1407 (assembly GCF_000143105.1). Taxonomy (NCBI): domain Eukaryota; kingdom Fungi; phylum Ascomycota; class Sordariomycetes; order Ophiostomatales; family Ophiostomataceae; genus Leptographium; species Leptographium clavigerum. Next base: position 1,129,448 of record NW_014040837.1, on the reverse strand, counting down.
AAATAAGGGACGGGTCAGCTTGTCGGTAGAGTGTAGATAAAGACCATAAAAAGATGCAGGAGAATGAAGCAATTAAGAGTCCAGAAGGGGTGCAAAAGACACGAGGTAGAAGAAACAAAAAGTGTGGGGAATGGCGAAGCAAGATGTGTAGCCCGTTTGGGTGTCTAGATTACTGCTGCCATGAAGGGAAGGGACAAACTTTATATAAGACAGAGGAACGTAAATCACCTAGGAAGAATGACCAATTTCCAACCCTTTGTGCAGTGACGATTTCAGCCTCGATCCTCATCGTTGCTTCCTCTAGTCATAGATTTAAGAGCGAAAACCAGCAGTAAGTCCGGGGTCTTGTCCACATGACACACGCACTCGGGCTCTTTGTGACTTCGTCGACCAAAATTGTACTTCTACTTTGCTCACTCTTCCAATGCCTTTGCAACAACTCATCTGATGCCGCCGCGAGAGTCGTTGTGAGATGCGGACGGAGTGGTCCGTACAGACCGGTGCGACTAGTACCCGGTTTATTGCATATCGTATATCGGGGCGGTACTCCGTAAGGAGCACATGATGACACGTGACCCGAATTGCATCGTCAGTTGAGAGGCCCCTCCGAATTCCCCGCCAGTTACTAGACACCTCACCTACTCGTTGCTGGCGAGCTGTTTCACAACACATACGACGAAGGAGCTGCATAAGGCAGCTTGCAACTTACAGCGAATATGGCGAACCAGACTCCGGCCGTTGTCATGGACAAGTAAGCGATACCCGTATCCTGGGACCCCTTTCTACCAGCCAGCCTCCTTTGCCGAGACCGTCCGTTCCGTATTGCTCCCTGTCGGCAGGGCCATCCAGAGACAGCTACAGCGCGAGGATTTCATCAAGCAGGACTGTTCTGGAGCCGATTGCTAACATTTTTTTCTCCTCACGCTCAGCGGCACGGGTTTCTCGAAGCTGGGTATGTTTAACGTCCTATCACTGGTGCCTAGACACGTGGGCATTACTAACGGTCCGACTCGTATCATATAGGATTTGCTGGAAACGACTCTCCTTCCTTCGTATTCCCGACAGCAATTGCAACCAAGGCAACTGGGGGTGGCGGCGGCGGTGCCGGCGGTGGCCGGCCGGCAGTTGGAAGCAAGCCATCCTTCCTGACCGGTGGCGCTGGCCCGTCCGGCCACATGTCATCGAAGAGAGGAACCGAAGATCTCGACTACTTTATCGGCGATGAAGCTATAGCAGCAACGTCTGGTCCGGGTAAGATCGAACTCGACCACAGGGCGTACAGATGAGATGGCGGGTTGGATGCGGTGAGAACTGGCAGCTAACGACGCTCCTCTTAGGATACGGACTGCACTATCCCATCCGCCACGGACAGATAGAAAATTGGGTGAGCATACTTGAGGAAGCCTAATGGGCGCGGCGATACAACGCACGAAGCTAACACGAGGCAGGATCACATGGAACGGTTTTGGTCGAACTCGATCTTCAAGTACCTCCGGGTTGAGCCAGAGGACCACTACTTCCTACTGACGGAGCCTGTAAGTCTTGGGTCTCGATTGTTGCTGGCATTGGCAGACGCGTGGCTAACAGGTCGCAGCCTCTGAATCCGCCCGAGAACCGCGAAAACACGGCCGAGATCTTCTTCGAATCCTTCAACTGCGCGGGTCTGTACATTGCGGTGCAGGCGGTGCTAGCACTGGCGGCATCGTGGACGTCGTCCAAGGTGCAGGACCGCTCGCTGACGGGCACGGTTATCGACTCGGGCGACGGTGTGACGCACGTGATTCCAGTGGCGGAGGGCTACGTGATCGGTTCGTCGATCAAATCGATTCCGATTGCGGGGCGCGACATTACGTACTTTGTGCAGTCGCTGCTACGCGACCGGGGCGAGCCAGACTCGTCGCTCAAGACGGCGCAGGAGATCAAGGAGGAGTTCTGCTACGTGTGCCCAGATATTGTCAAGGAGTTTGCGCGCTATGACCGGGACTCGTCGCGGTTTGCCAAGTACAACGCCGTGCAGTCAGGGCGGCGGCAGGTGACGGTGGACGTTGGGTACGAGCGGTTCCTGGCGCCGGAGATCTTTTTCAACCCGGAGATTTACAGCTCGGACTTCCTGACGCCGCTGCCGGTAGTGGTCGACAGCGTGATCCAGTCGTCGCCCATTGACGTGCGGCGTGGCCTGTACAAGAACATTGTGCTCTCGGGCGGCAGCACGCTGTACAAGGACTTTGGTCGGCGGCTGCAGCGCGACATCAAGCAGTTGGTGGACGCGCGCATCCGAGCGAGTGAGCAGCGCAGCCGCGGTGCCAAGAGCGGCGGACTCGAAGTGCAGGTGATTACGCACAAGCGCCAGCGGCATGGTCCTTGGTTCGGTGGCAGTCTGCTGGGACAGACGCCCGAGTTCCGGTCCTACTGCCACACCAAGGCAGAGGTAAGCATATGTGTTTTTTCTGTTGTGTTGTTGCTATCAATTCTGACGAACAATCGCAGTACCAAGAATACGGACCCGGTATTGTTCGGAGATTCGCACTGCTGGGCGGTCCCGGCGGCTCTTAAGAAAAACAAACGTGTCCTCCGGCGGGATTATGGAGTTGTGCGGGGGCCCCAACAACGGACAATGCGGACTGTGGGGGATGGGGGATTTGCGCCTACATACTAACGTCAACTACCGAATGACCGGTGCAAGGGAGAACGGGGGTGCCTCTGCGCAGAGAGGGAGAACGGAGGGGACTCAGGACTAAGGGGAGCAGATACAATGGGGGAACGGAAGAGACAAGCGTGGGGGAGAGGGGGTGATGTGGAGATCTTAGTCGAGAGCGTGGGAGAAGATGGTACCTGGAGAGAGCCTTGGGAGATTCGACGGGGTATATAAAAATTGAACGTCAGTGCTGTCTTTGCGTACTACGTACCCCGTTCATATTGCTCGTTTTGAAATGGACGTTGCCGGTTGTCCGAACGAGTTAGGATTGACAGTAGTGGAGCTTGGGCTGGGGAATTGAAGAACTGGGGAAGCTATCTGCGTTGCGATGGTCGATTTTGTCTGTCTGTGCTCCTTCGGTTTGTGTTTGGGCTACGGGATTGGCCTGGTCCCGCTTACATAAGCGTCAGCTGAGCAAATGAATGCAGTTTGAAATGAGGGGAAGCTCGAAATACGGAGTACTGGGAGTGACGTAGCTGCAGGGAAAGAGGAAAAACGGCAGGATGCGACGGCAGGTCTTAGTGGACGAAAGGGAGGGGGATCGACGTCGTATTCCTGTAGTCCTCTCTGTATATTTGCAGCTGCAATATTTTGCTCTCTCTCTCGCCTCGCTTCGAATTGACCCAAAAGAGTGGAGGCTGCTTGTATCGCACTCGCAAGAAGCGATAATACTCCGTGTGCTATCGGCCAAAGGTCGGAGGCCCGGCGAAGCGGACATTTCTTGTGGCGATTAGCCTGTTGCCTTAGCGGAAGTCCCAGCGCTTGGAGCGCGACCTCGCATGACAGCTACGATATGGTAGACGGACCGAATCGCCTCCGATCAAGAGATGCTGGGAAAAGTTCGGAATTGCATGATCGGCGTAGATGAGGGAAATTCGGTGAAAAGTGGGAGACACGAGCTGTTTTGCGGTTTTGCAGACCACCGAACATGGCATTCAGGGCCGTCAGCTCATTCTGGATGGCGGATCAACAGCTTGCAGGGGGGTTCTAGGCGCAAGGGCCGGAGCCTAGGTAGGCATAGCTCATAAGGAGGCTAAATCGTAAGACTGCACAGGGGATTTTGCGGGCCAGGTGGTCGTACTATGTACTCGTAGTCGTATCGCCGCCCTTCACCTCCGGGAGAGTTTTTTTTGGCGCTTTTGTGTGGGCGAGCCTTTTGCAGCGAAAAGCCTCAAAAGATCATGAGATTGGGCGCACAGAGAAACCCCACCGAGCCAATGGGTTGCCCCTAGACACGACAGCCCTCCAGAAATATACCGCGAGTATACGTGCGAAATGGTGGTACGTGCAGCAGCTTGTGCGATGTCGCTTGCATGCTGCACCCCAACAACGCAGAGGTTACCGTTGACAGAGTATCTGAGCCGATTGGGTCAAATGGAGGGGAGTGAAATGAAGCCTGAGGGGTCAAGGTGGGGGGGTGTTGTTAGCTGAGGAAGAGGGGAGTGCTGCTATCTTTAAGCTACACGTACATACTCGTACATACGACCTACGGGCATAGCAGTTGGTAAGATAGCTTCTTTACACGTACTCGTCTACTAGACGATGCTACTATGTAGGAAAAGATATGAGTGGGGGAAGAGGGTCAAACTAACGGACTTGTACAGACAAGCTCCTCGCTAGCATCACGCGTTTTTGTTGCTGCTCCAGGGCTTGTCTGGCCAGAGAAAGAGATCTGTCTGTTTCTTTTTCTTTTTCTCTTTCTTTTTCTGCACTGTCCTCTTGGCTCATGCAGCCCCGCCCCGTTCGACCGCTCCTTCCTTGACCCCCCCCTTCTTCCCTCGAAACCCCCTCTTCCCTCAACCCCCCTCTTCGTCACCAGACAGCGCACCTTCCGTCGAGGGAATTGAGCAACGGAGGATAGCCAACAACCAACCAGGGTGCAGCAACACGCGGTAGCCCGCGTGTATGACTCCGCTCTGTTCGTATGCAAGGGAAAGAACAGCCCAGCAGCTCTCACTCATGCGCAGCAACGTCATGGCCGTGGCAGGTCCTCTGCGGTTTCCTCTTCGGGGATCGTTGTCGTACGGCTCGAGTATAAAGCTCTGGCCTTCGCCGCGCTGGCAGTCGACCTTGTTTGCTTGTTCCCCCATCTCGTCAGTAGCAAGGCAAACAAAGCAATCAAAGCAACCCGCAAAACACTCTTCTATACCAGCAACCAAGCCAGGACAGTTCCTGACACACATTGCACAAAATCACACAATGGCAGCACCAGAGATCCCAACGGAGCAGTGGGCACAGGTCATCGAAGTGTCGGGCAAGCGTGAGTTTTTTTCGCCTTCACAGTCTTCTCAATGCTTGGTTTGACCATGCTGACACTGCCAGCCCCCGTGTACAAGAAGATTCCCGTGGGCAAGCCGGCCGCCGATGAGGTGCTGGTCAACGTCAAATTCTCGGGCGTGTGCCACACAGACCTGCACGCGATGAACGGCGACTGGCCGCTGGATCGCAAGATGCCGCTGGTGGGTGGCCACGAGGGTGCCGGCGTGGTGGTGGCCAAGGGCAACTTGGTGAAGGACCTGGAGATTGGCGACCACGTGGGCATCAAGTGGCTGAACGGCTCGTGCCTGGCCTGCAGCTTCTGCAAGCAGATGGACGAGCCGCTGTGCCCGCACGCCACCCTGTCTGGCTACACAGTCGATGGAACCTTCCAGCAGTACGCCGTTGCCAACGCGGCCCATGTGGCGCGCATTCCCAAGCACCTGCCGCTGGAAGCCGTCGCACCAGTTCTCTGTGCTGGTATCACCGTGTACAAGGGCCTGAAGGAGTCGGGTGTGCGGCCTGGCCAGTTCGTCGCCATTGTCGGTGCCGGTGGCGGTCTCGGCAACATGGCTCTGCAGTACGCCAAGGCCATGGGCATTCACACCATCGCCATTGACGGCGGCGATGATAAGCGTGTCAGCACGCTCGCTCTGGGTGCGTCTGCCTACGTCGATTTCATGACCAGCAAGGACCTCGTGGCCGACGTCAAGGCCGCCACTCCCGACGGCCAGGGCCCCAACGGCGTCATCTTGCTGGCAGTGTCGGAGAAGCCGTTCCAGCAGGCGGCCGAGTACGTGCGCCCGCACGGCACCGTCATCTGCATCGGCATGCCGGCCAACGCCTACCTCAAGGCACCCGTCTTCGACACGGTCGTGCGCATGATCACAATTCGCGGCAGCTACGTCGGCAACCGCCAGGACTCGGCCGAGGCTATTGACTTCTTCGCCCGTGGCTTGATCAAGGCGCCATTCAAGGTCGTCGGTCTCACGGAGCTGCCGTCTATCTACGAGATGATGGCTGCAAACAAGGTTGTCGGTCGCTACGTCGTCGACACTAGCAAATAAGCGGATCAGAATGTATACCTATTTCTCCGCGAGAGTCTGTTACAACAGAAAATGGCTTACAGCAGAAAATGGCCAGCCAAAAAGGTTGTGCAAAAGGAGTTTGGTCAAGCATGGTGAGCGTGGTGGTGGGAGTTGAGCAAATTTGGATAGTGATGGAGTAGGATCTCACACGTTTTGGAATGCCGAATTTTGAAGTTTTTTTTTTCTGCTTGGATGACCAGATTGACAAACGCCGTGAATGAATGAACTCCGCAGTTTTCTGATACCCCCCCTTTCCTGCCTTGCCTGGCCGTATGCCTGCCGTCTTCCCTTGTTCCGTTCGGGGAATGGGAGAGTCAAAGACGTCTGATGCCTGATCTGATTTTTGATGTTTGGTTTGCATGGCTTGGCTTGTTTGGTTTGTTTGGTTTGTGGTGTTTGTTTGGCTTGTTTAGTTCGTTTGGTCTGTGTGGTCTGTGTGCCTTATATGTATGGGCTGCCTGGTGGACGGACCTGTTGCCGATGTAAGTGAATATGTTACCTACCTCCACCTCACCTCAGACTTCTCTCATCGTCTCGATCTCTTCGACGGTCACGACTGGTTTTACTTCCCACGACAGATTTACGGACATTCTACATGGCAGACTTTTTACCCCTGATCGACACATGGCATTGGCCTTCGACATTTTCCAACCCAGAACTGCCCCTGGCCGCTGAGCAAAAGAGGCAGCCAGAACAGCCAGTCGAGGAGGACTGGCTGTCTACGCGTCAGTGTTTCGAACGGCAGCAGCAACAGCCGTCTGTCTGGCCACGGATGCAGTCTGGCTACGGCCGTGATGTATCGGCTGTCCAGCTGCCGAGCATGGACGAGGCCTTCTGGTCGGAGCACCATCAACGCCTTGTTCTAGCGACGATGCACATCACATCACAGCAGCAGCAGCAGCAGCAGCAGCAACAACAACAGCAATACCTCCTTCATTTCCCACCCCCACCACCACGCCCTGGACGCATGTTCCAGCCAATGCAGATGCTCTTCCGTCGACAGCAACAGCAGATCGACGTTTGCCCTTTTGGCAACAGCTCCAGCTACCGCGGTGACGTGGCCAACCCACATAACCGCGGCGACTACGTGCCGGAGGCAGCCAACACGGCGCTCTTCTTGACGCATCTTCCGGTGACGGCAAGCATCGGTGATCTGCTGTGGGCAGTGGCAGCATTGGGGCCGACTGGCCGTGTGTTCTCGGCGTCGGTGAACCCTCCTGACCCGGCACGCGGTCACCGCTGGGCGGCGGCCAAGCTGTCGTTCTTCACACGGGCCGGCGCAGAGGCACTGAAGCACAGGATTGACAGGGGTGAGCTGAGGGTGGGCGCAAAAGGGGGAGGTGATGCTTCCCTCGGCTACTATTCCTCAGCATGTTCGCCTCCCCTTCGCGCCATCTGGAACCGAGACAGAAAGGCCCCCCGGACGTGTGTGCAGGCCGACGAGTGTCGCGTGCTGTGGATCCGCGGGCCGGCTGAAACGGTCAACTACGCCACCCTGACGGCATTCTTTAAGCAAAAGTTCTATTACGAGCTCGAGTCCGTCATCCTTCTCGGCCTGGAAGGCCATGGCGACAGCAACAACAGCAGCGGTGGTCATCCAGCCGAGGCAGCCATGGAGTGGCGGTTCGCCAGCTTCCAGAGCCAGGCGATTGCGGCCAAGATGGCGCTGAACCAGGAAATGCCGGCGGTCCGGGTTGAGTACGGACAGGACCCGTGCGAAAGGGGGTGGTCGTAGGATACAAAAAGTGTGTGTGTGGGTGGACTGGTGACAGAGACGAGTGTGTGCTCGATTGCTGCGGACGTGAAAATGGGATGCAAAGCTACAAGATCAAGGATGGACGGATGAGAGAAATGAGTATCAGCATGTTGCGCGAGCTGTGATGACCCGTTCCGTCTTCGGGGCTCGATTTGTCGTCTCGTCTTATTTTGCCCTGTAATCGCTCATTTCGGGACGACTTCCCTTTTCTCCCCCTTTCTTCCACCCCAAGGCAGCACAGCCAGACATTTCGCCACGTTCTCGACAGCACGCTATGCCTCGCTCGGACGAGGCCGCGTCCTTCTTTTTTGCCGTCTATGCGGCCGTAAGTGAGATTCCGCCTGGACGGGTCACCACGTATGGGCATATTGCCGCCTTGATTGGCATGCGTGAGTATTCACCTTTTTAGTGACGTGTCGCATCGCACAGACGGCGTCGCCAACAGCTGACCTGATTTCGACCAGCCCAGCGTCCTCGCCAGGTCGGCATCTGTCTGAAACACCTGCCGGCCGACGCCACAGACGCTCTGGACGCCCCGGACAGCCAGCCTCTGCGCTTCCACAGCGGCAACGTCCCCTGGCAGCGCGTGCTCAACGCCAAGGGCCTGATCTCGCCGCGAGCCGGCGACGGCGGCAACGGGCGACGACGACAGGCCGAGGCGCTGCGCGCAGAGGGCGTCGAGGTGAGGGAGAACGCGGGCGGGCTCGGCGAGATGGCCGTCGACCTCGGCCGGTTCGGCTGGTTTCCGCGGCAGCTACCGTCAGAAAGAGAGGGTGAGGAAGATGAGGACGGGGACGAAAATGATGACTAATCCAGGAGACAAGGCCAGCACAGAGAAACGATTACAATATCACAAGCATAGCATATCAAGTGTAACGGTTCGATTTTAGGTTTCTATTCTTGTTATATTTCTCTAGACGCGAGTGGCATTCATAAACCCGGTCCTATTCGACAGTTAGTGCTTGCAAACATAAAGAGAGGCAAACAAATGTGAAGAGTGAAGATGCTGTAGTCAGATAGCGGTTGGACTAGTTTATCCACATAGAATTCAGAACAGGTCTGTGAAATAGTAGGTATCATCACGCAGCAGTTGGCCGTGAGGCCATAGGTTTGGGAGCAAAGTGTAGAGGCAAAGCAAAAGTTCATGGAAAACGTACCGTATTGTGTGTGCGAGGGGAGAAGACAGGGAGCCCCAGCCTCTCCTGTTCTTCTCAGCCCTCCTTTTTCTGCCGCTTCGCAGCCGGACGGAAGAACGAGTCGACCGTCTGTTGTTTTGCGTCAAAAGCCGAGCTGCCAATACCGCCGCGCGTCTTGCGCAGACCCTGCAGGTGCTCGACATTGTTGACAGCTGTCACGGCCAGTTCGACGTCCTGCTGCTGGCGCCTGCCGACCGCCAGCTCGACATAGCCCGTGTTGCTCCAGCTGACAGGTGCGGCTGGCAGCGACGACGAGGCGAACCGCTGCAGCAGGACCGACAGCAGCACGCCGAGGAAGATGCCGTGCGAAACGACCACGACGGTCTGTTGAGTCGGGACCTGCACCAGCAGCAATGGGTGCAGATGCCCGTCGACAAACCGCTCAGCCCGTCTGCGCATTTCCTCGCGCGTCTCGGCATCGGCAAAGGCAGACGAAGAACCGCTACCGGCAATCCGTCTGCCCTCACCCGAACGGAAGTCTCGCTCGCGCAGATCGGCCAGCTGCACGACTGCTAGAGCTTCGTCTCCATCGTCACCCGTCCGCTTCTTCGCCTGTGCCTCCACGATCGCTTCGGCTGTCCGCACTGCGCGCTGCAGGTCCGACGACAAGACGTGCGTGACAACAGGCCGAAGCCCGTCCTCGCTCTTGCTGTCCTCATCGTTGTCTCCGTCGCGGCTAGGCATCAGATAGGTACCCAGACGACGTGCTTGCAACACGCCGTGGGCCGTCAGAGCAGAGTCGCGGGAGCCGGCACTGGGAATAGGGGGTAGGGTGGGAAGGAACGCCGAAGAGATGTAAGCTCTTTTGTCCTCTTCGAGAAGAGAGAGGAAATCAAGGCTGTCCACTGACTAGACGCCGGCCACGTTGTCCACGGACTCGCCGTGGCGAACCAGTAGCAGACGCATCGTCTGCAGAGTGTCCTTCATCCAGAGAATCTCAATGAGTGCTGCAAGGCATCTGCCATAGTGTGAACCTAGAGGCTGGCCTTGAGAAAATTGCTGCTCGTTGTGTTGTGAAGAAGGAGAATGTGTTGCTAGAAATTTGGGCGACGCTTTTAAATTTGGGCGCCTAAAAACTTTTCAGTGTCAAAATTAGGCGGTGAGTGGATGTAAAATTTGACACAATCCATCCTACACGTGATGTGCTTAGTCATGATTAGTCATGCTGAGCACTTGTTTCTGCCAAACAGCATGGTGTATGAAGAGTAGACTATGAAAACGCGAACTTGCTTCTGTACACCACACCGGCTCTCCGGCTTCTGAAAGCTGACACCAATATTTGTATCCACGGGCCCTCTACCCCCATCGTGGTATCTAAAAAGTAGGCTCCGCCCATTTCTCATGGTCGCAGTCTAGCTGGAAGACGACGACTGGCAGGCCTCGGAGCGTATGGCACAGTTTGAGCACCGAAATGAGCTCTGGGATCATGTCCGACAACAGAGCACTCAGCGGCCAGTCCGGGTCCTCTGCCAGCTCAGGCAGCACACTTTCCACCTCGTCTGTGGCCTGCGAATAGAGGAAATCTATCCGGTGCCGGATAAAGACTCGTCGGACCAGAAGAGTCGGAAGTGGTATTTAGCTGGGAACGAGTCAGGCCCTGCGTTGTCGCTGAACATGCAGCATCTCATGAGAAACATCTTGATACAGCCCACTGTAGCCTGATTGAGGTCCTCTATCGCCGTCTCCTCCTGGAGGTCCGGAAGACTAAATCTGTACAGACTTGCCGCTTCCTGGATGAACGCAGGCTGCTGCTCCAGTGCCTCGCAGATTGTGTCGATCAGCACTGTGCTCCGGCCACCCTCTATCGTGATCCGGCGCTTGCTGCGGGAAGCCTCCTCCAGCCAGGCCCGCGTCAGTATATGCGGGGAATCCCCTCTAGGAGACTTAAACGCATCGCATAGTGCCTTGGCGCGCACCTTGAGCTCGCTCCTAGACTGCAGGTTGATACCGTCTAGAAAAAAGTCACGGAAGACGGCGTCGTAGTACGTACTCATGACCTTCTTTGGCGGAACGTCGAGGTAGTCGATGCTCAGAGTCCGGCGGGGGAAGTGACACGTGAAGAGCTGCCGTACTCGCTTTTCGTTGCTCATGTGGTTCTGGCGATGAAACGAGGCGACGTAACGGACCCCGCCCTTCTCTGGCTGCGCCTTCTGGGCCGTCGGCGGCACCCAGAGCGTGGAACGAGATTCGCCCAAAGATGAGCTGGCGTTGGCCCTTGGCTTTCGTGAGGCCTGTCGGTTGGGCATCTTCGTACAGGCGGTAGAGGTTGATGATGTGGCAGAGAACCGGACCCTCGACATGGAGACTCATCTCATGGGGGTCGAAATCAGCAGATGGCAGCTCCCAGTCGACAGCGCCATGTCCTGGGCGGATGTTGAGCACATGGAGGAGACGCGCCCATTCAAACAACGACTTGCAGACATCTCTGCGGTCAGGCAAAGCCCAGCCTTCCTCGGTAGCCAGATGCACCTCGAACTTCTCCCAGCGCAGGGCGGGCTGCCGCCAGCTGCCGCCAGCTGCCGCCCTCAAACGCCTCATGCGCCCACTCGCCGAGGTCGTTTCTTGGCTGTCGGTTGGCGCGGAAGCCGCTCAGAGGCCCCGTGATTGCAGAGACACCGCGGCCCAGAAGGTCGAGGACGGCATTAATGTCTGCCACCGTGCTCTGAACTAAAGTGGTGCCGGACGCGGTGGTAGCAGTTGGAGCCGCATCCGACCTGCCGGTAGACCGAGTAGCGTTTCCCGTCGTCAAGGCCATGTTAGACGAGATTGACGTTGTAGGCATTCAAGAGACAGAAGAGAGCTTCACTTATATCGAGTCGTATCTGACACAGGCTTTGCTTCGGAAAGTGGGCGACGGGCAGAGAATGGACTGTTGGGCATCAATCTTTCGTGACTTTTGCAAGCCAGCATCGGAGTTATATCATGTATAAAAGGAGTCCTTTGACGACGCCTGCTGTCAGCAGGACAATCCAATCCCGAGACGGCGCCTCACTTGTTCGGCTCCTTGTCGGGCGGCAGAGTCTTGCGCGGCCAGTCCGGGCAGATGTCGATGCGATCGCGCGGCCACCAGAACTCGCAAAAGACGAGGAGCAGGTAGTCGACGATGACGCAGAGACAGAAGAGCTTTCCGGCCCAGATTCCGCAGCCGTAGTAGCGCTTGAGGCGGTCGATGAGGGCGAAGCTCTGGACGCCGGAGCGGCCGCGCGTGGCGCTCCAACCGCCGTTGGCCGGAGCCGAGGCGGTAGCCGTGGCGGCAGCAGCCGCCGTCGTGGTTGCTGCCGTGGCGGTCTCTGTCGACGTGCTTCCACCACCGCCGCCGGCGGCACCTCCGGCTGCGCTGGCCGTACCACCGCTGAGGCCGTACCCATAGAACTCAGCCTCGGTGATGGCGCCGGTGATGCCGTTGTAGACGCGTTCGGTGCGGGCGGCGACGTTGGTCCACGAGTACATGGCCTGGACCTGGTCGTGGAAGCGCTCGGTGCGGACCTTGTTGGCGCGCAGGGCAGCGATGGCGCGGCCGGTGGCGGCCACGAGGTCGTCCTCTTCCGGGCGGGCGAAGACGGTCATGTGTGAGGGCAGGACCTCGGGGATGCCACCGACCTGGGTGCAGACGACGTAGAGGCCGCAGCTGGCAGCCTCGACGATGACGGTGCCAAAGGCCTCCGTCAGCGACGGGTGCAGATAGATATGGCCGCGTACCATGACGTCGCGCACCTCTTCGTGGCGGACGGGTCCGAGCATCTCGACGCGGTCCTGCAGCACGTTCTGCTCGATCATCTGCTTCAGATCGATGGCCTTGGGTCCGGACCCAGCGATGACGAAGCGCGTGTTCGGGTGGCTCGCGAGGATGCGCGGGATGGCCGCCACCAGCAGGTCGGTGCCCTTGTTGTAGAACAGGCGCGAGATGACGACGATCGTGATGGGGTCGTCGGGGCCGAGCTGGTGTGCCGGCAGCGGTGACTGCTGCTGTTGCTTGTCTCGACCTTTGGGGCCGCCGTTGTGGGCCAGCGGCATAAAGTTCTCGGCCACGAGGGCGTTGGGGATGACGGAGACCATCAAGGGGTCAAGCGAGGCGCGCAGGACTGTGTTCTCCTTGCTGGTGTAGACAGATACGATCAGCCACACGACAACACAACACAACACAACACACAACTCACCAAGTGTGGCTTACGCAGATGACGTGGTCGACGTCGCTCAGCGAAAACTTGAGCAGCTTGTTGGCCAGGATGCTGGTGGCGTCGGCAAAGCCAAAGAGCGAGTGGTCGGTGAAGACGGTACGCAGGCCCATGGTGCGGGCGTGCAGGATGGCCTCGTGGCAGAGGTTGCTGAGGCTTCCGTGGCCATGCACGATGTCGATCTGCTCGCGCAGCACGATGTTGCGGAACATGGGGAAGAAGGAGAAGACGGTCGGGAAGGTGGTGGAGCGGTAGATGACAAAGTACGGCACGTAGTACACCTTGATGCCGTTCGTCAGGTAGCGCACGCCCTTGCGGTCCGGATACTCGTGCGTGATGATCACCACCTTGTGGCCACGGTCCACCAGCTTGCTCGACACCTGGTAGATGTGGCTCTCCACCCCGCCCGGCTGCGGGAAGAAAAAGTCGCTGACCATGGCGATGTTGTACGTGCGGCGAGCCATGGCGGGAGGGCGGAGGGGGGTCGCCAATGTCGGGGTCGCCTGGTCCTCATCGAGATGCTTTTCTGGCTGAGAGGAGAGAGGAAGCCGAGACAGCTGCACGTGTTCTTGCTGTTTAGGTTGCGCACAGACCAGAATTATGGTAGGTCGCTGTTGCTGTCGCTGTAACGCTAGTCTGCACAGTACAAATTACACAGTATGTCGCTTCTTTTCCTCTTCTATGTCTTCTTTGTGCCTCCGCCGTTGCGCTCGGCCGCCGCCTCTTTGCCGAGCTGCTCCAACGCGGCCTCGTACGCGGCCATGCGTGCCTTGCTGAACCGCCCGGCGCTGACCGTTTCGGTCTCCGTTTCCGTTTCGGACTCGCTGTCCTCGTCTTCCTCGTCTTCCTCGCCCACCACCACCTTGGCCACCTTGCCGCTGCGCCGCACCACCGACAGGACTGTCCGGCCGGCCTTGCCGCCCTGGCCGGCCACTTCAGGCCAGAACCAGCCGGCCTCTTTCTTCGTGAAGAGCGTCCAGGCGTGACCCGGCCGGCCGGCACGCGCGGTGCGACCGACGCGGTGAACATAAAACTCGACGCTCGGCGGCATGTCATAGTTGATCACGTGATCGAGCTGCGCCAGATCGATGCCGCGGGCTGCCAGGTCGGTCGCCACGAGGATGCGCAGCTGCCGAGCCGCAAAAGCGCGCAGCGTGCGACGACGCTCCGACGTCCGCGTCGTCGACGTGATCGTGCCAACCAGCTTGGCCAGCTGTGGTGGCAGCAGCAGCGCCAGCAGACGCGCCAGCCGCAGCGCGTTCTCGTTGGATCGCGTGAAGATGAGGGCCGTCGTGGCAAAGGTCTTTGTGGGTTTGGAGCGGCTGGAGTGGCTGGAGTCATCACTGTCGCTGCTGTCACTGTCGTCCTCGCTGCTCTCGTCACCCCCCTCCACCCCCTCGTTGATCACCTCCATCAGTCCGCTGTCGTTCAGCAGGTCCACCAGGTACAGAGGCTTCTGTGACTCGTCCCGCACCTTGACGGCCGACTCGCGCAGACGTCGCGGCAGCACGTACTCGGCCGCACCGCTGCTGTTGTGGATGCCGTCCTCGCCGTCCGGCCGCGTGCCTTTGAGCACGACATGCCGCGGCCGGCTCAGCCGCAGGCTGCCAAGGCTGCTGAGGTCGCGCGTCATCGTGGCGCTGAGCACGACCTTGCGCACGCCGCTCTCGGCCGAATCCGAGAAGTCGCGGGCGCCAAGCGGCGCTTTGCCTGGCCTCTCCAAACGCCCCAGCACCTGCGTCAGCCACTGCTGGTAGCTCTGGCCGAGCAGCTTGTCGGCCTCGTCGACCACCAGCCAGCGGACGTGGTCGAGCGCGAAGCCGGCCGTCGACCGGAGGTGCTCGACCAGACGGCCGGGCGTCGTCACGAGGACGTCGACGCTGGACTTGTATCGGATCACGTGATCCGGCAACAAGACAGACGACGTCGATTCGGACACCCAGTCGGTCCAGTCGGTCGTGCTGCCGCCATCCGTCGCTCCCACCAACGGCCACCGCTGTCGCCGACGCAGCGCCGCCCGGTAGCCCGCCGGGTCGTAGACCTGCTCCTCCTCGACCAGGGCGGCCTGCTCGCGACGCAGCGACTGGTTGCCCATGGCCGCACCGATGCGCACACGCCGTCCACCCGCACTGCCGGCCGAGAAGGCCCGCGCACACGTCTCGCACACGTCGTGCACCTGCTGCACCAGCTCGCGCGTCGGCACGACGATGATGGCCCGCAGCCGTCGTCCGGACAGGCTGCTACCACCTCCACTCAGATCCCGCACCAGAGGCAGAACATATGCCAACGTCTTGCCCGAACCCGTCGCTGCCGAGATCACCAGGTCGCCACGCCGCTGCTGGCCGGCCGACGGTGGCAGCAGCATCGGGATCACCGCTGTCTGCACCGCAAAGGCGTCGGTCCAGCCACGCTCTGCCAGCACGCGCTGCACCTGCTCGTCGTCGATGCCCAGCTGCCCAAATGATGCCCGCGTGTCGGCCGACACCCGCACCGGCTCGGCTAGCCACCGTGGCTGCGTGTCGTACGTCGGCCGCGTCGTTCCCGCTGCCACCGGCTCCGGCTGCGGCAGCGGCTCTAGGCCGTGCAGCTCCTGCGGCTGTGACGACACCTCTGCCTCACCTTCTGCTGCTGCTGCTGTGACCGCTTCTTCGCTCCCCTCGGCTGCCCGCTTCTTCGCCCGCTTCAGCGACTTTTCCTTCTTCTCCAGCAGCGCCTTGAATCGCACTGGCATCTCCTTCTCGTCTGGCAACTCGGCCTCCTCTTTCGCTGTCACTGCAGACTCCTCATTATCTTCTGCTGCTGCTGCTTCCTGCTTCTTCTTCTTCTTCTTCTCCTTCACCTCGTCCTTTGGCCCTGCTTCCTCGAGCTTCTTCTGTTCTTCGGCCTCGGCTGGTTCGCTGGTCTCGTCCTCTGCATTCGCCCCCTTGGACTTGCGCTTCCGCTTTCGCTTCTTCTCCTTCTCTGCCGGTGCTGGTGATGCCATCACTGTGTCCTCGTCCGCAGCTTTTGGCAAGTCCTCTGTCGTCTCCTCTTCACCGTCCTTCTCCTTCCCGGCTTTCTTGTTCCGACGTTTCCGTTTCTTTGCCGTCTTGTCTTCATCGTCTGCCGTAGTCTGTTCCACCTCTTCTCTCGCCTCCTTCTTCAGCCGCTTTGCCGATCGCTCTGCTGTAGTGTCTTGTGCACTGCTGATCACTGCAGCCTGAAAGGGAGAAGCCACAACATCGTCGTCGTCATCAAACACAATCTTTCTCTTCTGTGGCGGCGGTGGCGGCGGCGGCTGCACCACTGCTGGGGGAGCATGGCGCGCATTGCTGTGGAGAGCCCTGGCGAAAGATGCCGCTGGTGTGGCTGCCGGTGTAACTGCCGGTGCAGCCACCGGCGCTGTCTTCTTGGGCGGTATGTACCGGGCATACATCTTGCTGCCGTTGAATTGCGTCTGTAGACGGAGGTATTAGTTGCAAATACATTCGATCTAGCAGAAAAAAATAGAGAAAGACTGGTTCTGCCGTTATTCTGCCCAGACACACCGCCTATTTTTTCAACTTCTTATCGATACGAGTGACGACGAACGACAAGACAACCACAACCAACTACGGACATTATATATCTACAAGATGCCATGGCTTTCTGTTTCTCTATAGGATCGTTTGTTGCCTTTCTAATACGGGTTTTCCGCGAAGTTCCTGCCCCCAATGGTCGTCGGACCAATGTTCCAAGTCCTGCTTCATCCAAATCCCACGCCCTAACCCATCACTGTCTCCCAGCCGTTCTCAATCATGACGTCCATCCAGTACACGTCTGCCTCACTCTCGGCCGCTGCCCGACACCTACCCACGCCCTGTCCGGCCACGGCCAGTGACCGGAGCGTGGCCTGCCGATCCATCTGCGCCCACGTCTCCTGCACAATGTTGACACACATCGTCATCGGTTTCGGTGGCAGCAGGTGCAAAAACAGCTGCAGTCGGCTGTGGATGAAGCTGCGTGCTCGGGCCACCTCGACCGCCTCCTTATTGAGGCCCAACAGCGACGCCCGACCGCTGTGTCCACCATTCTCGCCACCCGCATTCCGCAACTCGCTCGACAGCGCCACCAACAAGAACGGCTGGAACACCCGCGTGCCCGATTCCACCGGCAGCGTCCGCAGCATGTCCATCGTGCGCAGCGTGTATGTCGTCAGCCAGCGCCGGCACAGCGCCGGCGTGATGGCTGTGCCCGCCTCCAGCCCAAAGTTGTAGTAGCTGCCGCTGCCGGCGCTCCGCTCACGCCCCAAACGCGCGCTCAGCAGGTCCGGGAACACGTGATACAGCTGGATCAGCCCCATGTGCCTTATGAGTTCTGCCAGCGTCAGCAGATGCCACACCGGCGTGTTGCCGTCCTCCGTGTCCTTGACCGCGTGCTCTGCCGGGTGTGAGATCCCTAGAAGGTGCGCCTCCAGCTCCCGCGCCATCTGCATGTCCTGCTGCAGCTGGCTGATGTGTGCCACCGATGCGAACCGGTGTGCAAAGTCAAACTTGCGCTGCCGTCGCAGCAGCCGCCCGACCTTTTGTACCGTCCGCTGCGTCTCACCTGCAAAGCCCGTCCACGGGTGCGGTGTCGGTGGTGGCCGTGGTCGCGGCAGTGGCAGTGGCTCCTGCCCGCCCTCGTCTTTGTCCTGTTCGCGTTGCTGTTGCCGCTGTCGCTGTCGCTGTTGCTCTCGCTGTCGCTGGCCCCTCTCTCCAGCCCAGCTGTTTCGCTCTCGCTGCCGGCTGATCGAACTGGTGCCGAAGATCCGGTCGGCCAGCAGGTGGGAGTCAGGTGTCCCCGGAAGCGTCTCGTCCTCGGTCAAAAAGGCCAGCTGCATCTCCCAGTACTGCATCGACTCGTAGAAGAAACGATAGTTCCTGCAGCTGTCCCCTTCGCGAAATACCGATGCCGGTGCCATGGCGAGCCGCTCGGCGATCTGCTGGAAGAAAGGCAGGCCGAGGTCCTTGCTGTCGTGCCAGCTAGCTGTGCCGCCCAGCATCAGCACCGCCAGCATCGTGTTCGTGTCCCACGTCTTGGTCTTGGCCAGGATCCGCGTCGCCTTCTGCCTCAGTTGACGTCCTACTGGCGCAAGCTGTGGGAAGTCACGCAGGAGACAACCGGCCGCCATGCTCTGCGCCGTGCAGTTGATAATCTCCGACGACGACCATAGGTGCACCACTGTTGTGCGGAACGGGTTCATCCGTCCGTCGTAGCAAGAGTAGATCTTGGCTGTCTCCTTGAAATAGAACTCCACCAGCACCGTGCCGATGTCGTTGATCGACAGCGCCAGCGGCGATGGCGACCGCGCCACCTGATACGAGACCGAAGAGCTCGATCGCCGCGATGGCAGCGTGTATGGTGACAGAGGCTCGTCGTACCCTCCTGCTGCCGGAATGCTCCTGGAAAAGTCCGCGCCCGAATCGTCGTCGTCCACCAGTACGCTGTCGTCCAGCTGTGCGGCTGCCACCATCCCGCTTGGTTGCAGATCAACGCCCGGCGATTCGACAACTTGCGGCGCTATTTTTGGTGACCAGCCGCGCCACAAGTCGTCGATGGTGACATCGCTCAGCGACGAGAAGAGCGTGGCCATCGGCTGATGCTGGATCGACGGCCCGGACAGTCCGGTCACCGTGGACAGCGGCTCGGCATATGATGCTGGTGCGGCCGGCGTTGCTGCTGCTGCTGTCGTGTCGGCGAGAGACAACATGCCGCCCAGAAACATGCCCGTGCCCTGCGACTTGCGCTCCGCTAAAAAGGCACTGTCCAGTCCCATGTAGAAGTCGGGTACATCTGACGCAATGGCCGGGTCCATCTGGTCAAACATGTCGAGATAGGCAGGGTCCCACCTGTGGCCGTCGTTCTGCCCAGCGCTGTCCGACGGTTGAGCTGTAATGGGCAGCGAGATATGGCCGGTCACAGCGTCTCCACCGAGTGCTGGGAGCTCGTTGGTGTCGGACGAGGACGTCAGAGAGGCCGGCGACGTCTCTAGCATGTCATTCGGCGGCGACGACGACCGCGACCGCTGCTGTGGCCGCTGCTGTGATAGTACCGAGAGGTCTGAACGTGCCGAGAGGGCGGATGGAGATGGTGCGGGAACTGGGACTGAAATTGGAACTTGGGATGCGACTGGCTGAGGCCCCGGCGTGACCGGGATAATCTGCAGCAGCTGCTCGGTCGACGGCCTAAACGCGGCAGCAGTCACCTTGGCAGCGTGGGGTGGGCCTGGCTTGGTGACGGCGGCTGGATTGGCCACGCTGTGCAGCACCTCGTGCTTGTCGGACCACCGCAGCTTCTGCTCATAGCCGGGGCATTTGGTGCCCACCCGTACGCAGCGGTTACACTCTGGGTGGCGCTCATCACATCGAACCTGGGAAAGCGTCAGAAGGAAAAAGGAAAAGTACACCAGAAAAGAAAAAGAAAGAACTCACCCGCTGCTGCTTGCACCGTGCACAACCGTTGCGCGAGTACCCATGGTATGCGCGGGCCCGCACGGTGCCATCAGCCCTGGTTCTAGCCAACAGCGTTTGCTTGATCCTCGTCTCGGCCATGCTGGCCTAGCTCGAGAGGCTTGCACGGTCAAGACAGACGTCTGCACTCAAGGTGCAAAACGGATGACGTGCGAAGCGGGGCACCGGGAGAAGGGGGCCCCGGTATGATGAGAAGGGAAATATAACCCGACGAGACGGGCTCGAGACGAGACAGAGCGAAATACGTGGTGGGCAGGAGGGGAAAAGAAAAAGAATAAAAGAAAAAGACGCAAGCCTGGCGCCGAATGCGACAAGACGCTTGGCTTGCGGGTGCCGGAGAGGAGAGAGACGGGGGCGCTCTGCAGTGATGTTCTTCTCGCGTAGTGTTGCCAAAACACGCCTGAACAAACGGTCTTCTGTCGACGGCGAGAGAGAGAGAGGTAAGGGATGCTTCTCCGGTCGAGATATCGACAGCGAGGAAGTAGGAGGGGCCAAAGTGGATCCACGTGACGATAACGATGGCCAGAGCCTCCAAGAAACGGGCGAGAAAGCCCCGATGTGGGCACCGAGACGAATGTTCTTTCCTAATGAGGCAAAAAAGATCGATTCCTCCGTACAAACAGTGGGTCGCTACTCCCTGTAAGATACGCTGCCGGTGCGCTGTGATTCGTCCACAGAAGACCCAGGACGTTCTGCAACGACATCGGGATGTATCTTGTCTTCACGCTCCATATATCTGACACGGACAACTCTAACTCTGTCAAGGTTGAGGCACAAGTGACTCTAATAACAACAGGGCAGGCCATCATCCCTGTAGCCGTCTGCTAATACAGACCGTCCATCTGTATCGCCCGGCCAGCCTAAACATATTACATAGAAAGGGTGATCGCAGAAACGATATGTCAATAAGAGCAATGCTTGCTGCGTGGCACATGCCCCAATGGCGGCCACGGAAATTCATACCAGGCAAAAATCGGTCAGCTCATTCAGCCCGACCGTTTCCCTAGCTAGCCCACCTTGATAGCCACCCCTATAGGCCTTGTGCGAGACGCCGTCTCTTCGTACCCGAGCTGTCGCCACCATCGGCCGCAGACCCTTCAGCTTCATCTTCTGCGCCGTCCTGGGGGCCGTGGGCTTCGTCGTCCTCCGTCGCGTCTGCACCATCTCCATCGTCCACGTCCGGTTCTGCATCCGCATCCCCGTTCCTCTCGACGTCTGCACCCACCTCCAGTCGTCTTCCCCCACCTCCTCCATCCACGGACAGACCGAGCCCCCTAGCACTAGGCGGCGGCTGCGGCACGCCACGCTGCCTCTCGGCCGAGCGCATCTCGCTAAGAAGCTTCTCCACCTCAATGTACATCCCACGAGTGTCGTTCACCACGCCGTCTTCGTCCACCTTGTAACGCGCGCTGTTGCCACTGACGTCGGTCGTCCCCGTCTCCTCTTCCGTCGCCTCGCTCTCCATAAAAGTCGGGCCGGGCCCGCGGTGTGAATCTGGGTTGTACATGATCGCGTTGGCAAACATGTGCACTAGCTCGCACTCTAACTGGCTGCTGTTGATGATGCCGCGCGGGGGCACCAGCTCCTCGCTAATCGGCAGCCACAAGCTGCTACTGCTAGACTGCTCCGACTCTGGCAGCGCTGCAGCCGCCGCTGTGGCCGCCTTGTTTCCCTGCATGATCGCCATTCGCACCATTTTCAGGTCCACCGGGTGCCGCACGATGCTGTCGTAGCCCGGCGCGTCCCGGTCTCGGATCTTGTGCGCGAACATGTTAGCATTGCGGTGGCTGCTGATCTGATCCAACGCCGAGGCGCTGATCTTGGGAAAGCCTCTCATCCACAGCACGTGCGTAGGAGGTACCGCCGGGCCTAGTAGTCGTCGCCGCATCAGCGACGACAGCGTCGACTTGTCGGGCGACGCGAAGTCCACCGAGTCTTCGCGCTTTCTCTTGAGCGGCCTCGTTGAGAGTCCACTGGGCGATGCTGTCGAAGACTCATTCGCCGCACCGCCCTCCTCCGCCGTCGTCTCGCCAATGTCGTCAAATGCCCTAGGTGTAGAGGCCTCGTGCTTGATGTTGGGATGTGTCGTGTGCCCACTTTCGGCCACTGGATCTACCGGCGGTTTGGGATTCCGCGGTGGCCGACCACGGGGCCGACTCCCTGTTGTTTGTGGCCTCTTTGGCTGTCGATGGTGTCGTTGTGTCGACTCAGCTCCCATCGATCGGCTGCTTGAACCCATCACTGGGCTTAGCGGCTCATACGCCGGACTAGCTATGCCGCCTACATCTGGTCCAGGCGTAGACGGTGTAGGCTCGTTTGACTTCCACCGCGTGCCGCTTCCGCGAGGAAGGAAGCCTGCCAACGACACGTGTCCCGGCGTGTGGGGCAAACGGGGGCGTGATGGTTGTGACTGTGACGGTGTCGGCGTCACCGAGCTGCCAGGCGTCTGCACATGCTGGGGCAGTAATGATCGGTTGGTATGTGGAGCAGGTATTCCTTTGGTCAAAGTTGAGGGAGCTGGAGAGGTTGTGGCGGGTGGGGCAGACTCTTGGAGCACACCAGATACATGAGAACCTTGGCGCTGTGCATGTGCATGTCGGTCTGGCTGAGGCTGGATCAAGATGTGTGATGGCTTCACAGGGGGTAGAACATAGCGCGGGGCTTCTGTCCGCACTTCTGCTAATATCTGTGGTGTCGCTGTTTGTGTTGGCGGCTGCAGAGCAGCATGTGGCACGGGTAGGGGAGCAGGAGCAGAAGCCGGAACAGGTTTCGGAAATCCAGAGCCAGCCCGAGGAGTAGGCGTAGATGGCTGTGTTGGACCTTGCGCCGCAGCTGGGGGTGGCAGTTTGACCTGGCCGGTCGATTGTGATGGCTGTTGAGCCGGCTGTTGGGGTGGAAGCGGTTTCTGTGGTGCGGTAAGGGCCTGTGCCGACTGTATCGGGATCGGTGCCTTCTCTGCCGTTCCTGGTTGTACGTCCGGTGGTGTTTGGCTGCGTGGTTTGCTAACCGGGCCAGGTGCGATAGAAGCAACAAGTCCTGCTGGTGAAGGTGTAGCAGTTCCTTGAGGCTGTAAAGGTGCGGGCGGATGTTTGGAAGAAGGCCTTGGCTGTGGAGTTTGAGGGATGTGAACAACAGGTCCCGACCCTGGTGTAGGTGTGGTTGTTTGATGGGGTTGAGGTGGTGATGGTCGAGTCTGGGATATCTCTGTTGGAAGGGGAACACTCTCCGTTATGGTATGTGGTGCAGCTAGTGGAAAGGTCTCTAAAGGCGGAGGTTTCTGGGCGTCTGGTGTAGTAGTCGATGAAGGAGCACTTTGTGGTTTTGCAGGCGGAGTGGGCTGCTGTTGCTGAGTTCCTGCAGCTGGCAGGATTGTCGCGGCGGGCGTTGCGGCGGGTGGTGGCTTCGGTACGTCATCGTTCTGTGCTTTGCCATCTGCCAGTCGAGGTGCTGTTGCTAGCGGAGCGGCCGAAGTCGTCCCGTTGGTGCCAGTCGGACTCTTCACAGCATTTGCGGAGACCACTTTCGCTTGTCTTTCCCGTCCTTCTTTCTCTTTCTCCTTCTCTTCTTCTGTTTCGAGATCCCGGATATCGGCCTGTAGCTTCCCGATCTTGCGTTCATCGTCGTGGATCGAATCGCAAAGGCTGCTTCGGTAGTGATTGTACAGACGAAATCCTAGCACAGGCAGGATTTCAAAATGGTGGTACAAATCGGTCAGTGCTAAGAGGGTTGGACTGGGCAGCTTGCGCTTCTTGGAGTTTGGAGAGAGGTTCCCGGCGCCGGAATTCGCTGCAGATCCGGAAGCCGGCGAAGTGCCCCCATTGCTCCGGTATTGATCCTCGACTTTCAGCTCTTCCCGCAACAAATGCAGGAAGAACTGCTGAAGCGACTCGGAGCTCAATCGGTCGGCATTATAGCTTTTGTCGCTGCGAATGTAGCTATTGTTTCGGAGGGTGGCCGAGATCTGGACAAAAGCTTCGGAATCAATGCCACGCTGGCAGACGGACTGGTAGAGCAGCAGACACTCGAGAGGCGTAAAGGAGAAGGCAGCGGTATTCATGCCCCGGATCACACCTCGTCGGAAGTCGAGGGGCGCAGCTTCGCGACTCTGTAAAAGGTGAAGGGGCGCCACGATCTAAATGCATCGCAAGTCCTCTGTTAGCATTGATAATGGAGCATGAAAATTAACAGAGCTGGTGGTAGAGGGCCGATGGGGGTGGCTGAATCGGCAAGAAAGGCCGGATGAAGTTGGCCAACGCGGCTAAAATGCATATCGAAGAGCGCGAACAACGCAGATCAGGGAAGGGGGACACGCGTACCAAGGGTCCTGACGCGCAGCGCACGGGTTGGCGGGCTGGCGGTCGATGGGTTTCGGATGGCGGTATCGATAACGATGATGAAATTTTTGCTGCGCGTCTGCTGCTGTCGATTCCGAATGGGCGTGCTCGTATGGCCATCAAATGAGGCAAAAGATGGGAGAAAAATCTGCGGTGTTGTCTCGAAAGTCACGTGATTGTACGGGATCGAGAGTACGGGAAAGAAGGATGAAAGAGCACTGAATCAGGCTGGTGACCCAGAAAGTTTAGTTCACTACTCTTGTTACCTAATTTCGCGCCACTTCCTTTTTCGGCAGCCCGCTGGGTGGCCTTGCTAACGATACAGAAACCACGAACACGCAGAGAGATGGCTTACGAACTGCCCGCCTAAACCGCAGTAAACAGTCGAAGGAAGATGATTAAAGGCAAAGTTCTCATGACACATTCGCTTCTCGCAGGTTACGTGCGAACGGGTGACTGCGACACTAAGGCAGACAAAACTAGGTCAGCCTCAGCCGTGATGGCCAGATGGGGAGACGTGCAATAGTAAGGGAAACGAAAAAGGTAGCCCCGATTATCCCGTAATCGTATTCCGGATGCAGGCAAACATTTTAGGCATGGCTCCGTGGTTTTAAATTTTGCTACGTACTCTGTAAAATAGCATGCAAAGCAACGGGTTATGTGGTTGTAACATGGCGCGTCGCAATAATGAGAAATATTGGCGCAAAAGTCTCACACAGATCTTGCTTTTTGGTTCAAAGGCTATTGCTGATATGCGATCCTGCACGGACCGCATGCAGAGGTGGAATGGCAAGCTCTTTGAGTATCTTGCATAATACTCCGTACGGGTAGAATCGACACTTATAGCAAAAAGGGGCCGTGTTTCAATCAGAAGCAAGAATCATAGATCGTGGTACGGTTAGTGCTATCGCCATGCCGGCCTGCCTTGGTGATGTCGTGTTTGCAACCTTATCATCCAGGGAGAACTACGTCGTATGTACTCCGACGAGAAGATCTTTTCCGCAGTTGTACGACGTAAGGGCCAAGCAGCTGCATCGCAATTGGCCTACGGCTACGAGCATGTGTACGGAGTGCGTGACAAGGCATCGGCTGCGATTACCCTGCTTCCATACGGCTGATGCAAGCGGGGAAAAGGCGTCATAGGGCGACAAGACTCGCAGGATCAGGATGGTGCATGTGAATAAGAACATGTCATGCAAATCGGCACAAAGGACGGTACGTCGTGAAATACTACTAGTTATGTAGAGAAAGGGCAGTCTAGAAAGGACACAAGAAAAGGAGAACCCTGCTTAATTGAGCCAAGCCCGTTTAATGCGCTCAGGCAGGGGGGAGGGTCTTGTATCTACGAGGGAAATTGTACTAATAATCAATAGGATTACAGAATGCAATGGGCGTCCATTGGCGGCGATCTGTACCAGCGCAAGGGGAAGGGGAAGTGGACACTGAAAAGGGGAAATGCTCGACGAGCCAAAGCCAGAAAAAAAGGTAAAATTGGCCCTACATAAAAATCGGTAGATAAAATAAATAAAACCGTAAAATCGCGAAACCGCAACACAGTGAAACAGAGTGGTGCAGTGACTTCTGCATAGCGGCTCTCGTGCTCCTTCTGGACTGCTGGCTCGTTGCCCGAGATACATCTATCTGGAACATCCCGCGTATTTCTGCATTATCGGTTTCCTAGTGGCCTTGTTGGTTGCTCACCTCTCTTCACCTCCGGCCTCGTATCTTAGACACACCTCCATCTCCCATCTCACTGCCTCGACAAAGCTCTACAGCGCTATTGCGGGTGTGAGTGGTCCATTTAGCGGGGACCATCATACTTAGCAACAGGCAGTGGGGTCTTCTCCTTGGCTACTGCTGCTGCTGCAATTCTACGGCTTCTCCTTTCTCTCAGTGCCCGCATCGACGCTCGTCTACATAGTAAGATACGAAAACGGCATACACCTGTCTTGGCCTCGCCCGGCTTCGCATCCGAATTTTCTTCTGCAGTTTATGTCGTCCGTTTCTGGCGACAATCCACCAACAGAAAAGGCTCTGCGCCCGCTCTCGTCCCCGCCCTCAGCCTTCTTTCCGCCTTCCGCCTCGTTGCCTCTCGAAAGACACAACATGACTCTCTCCGACGAAGAGCTTGATCGTGACTGGAAGCCCAGTGGGCGCCGGCCCCAGTCGTATGCAGTTCCCTCCGGTTTCCCCATATACTGTCCTCTTCTCCCTGGGGACATGTAAACCCCGAACGATGCTGATGATGGCCTCTCTTCTAGAACCATTGCGCGCTCCTTCTCCCTGGAGCTGATGGACATATTTCGTATTGAAAACAGTGTTGCCGACTTAGACGAGCAGGTAGACAAGCGGTGAGCAATCCTTCCCCCCAGGGTCCTCCCCCCCCCCCCCCTTTTACTTTTTATTTCTATATAATGCCTCTCTTAGCCGGGAGGCTGCTTCCGGACGAAAACCTGGAAGTTTCATAAGCGAAAGCTAGAACCGTTTGCTAAATATGGACTTCTCTTTCCGCCTCCCTCGCAGGAAACAGATAGTTACTACCAAGGCGAGCGAGCTCGAGGCCATTGAGAACCGCCTCCGTGAGATGGAGACAAGGCTGAATGGTGGAAATCCGGTGGCAACAAGTAAATCGTCTGCCGCCGAAGTCGCCGCAGCTATATCCGCCGCCCATGCCGCGGCCAGAGACGTACAGGCCCAGGCCCAGGCCCAGGCCCAGGCCCGGGCGCTCGAGCATCGCCCACGCGGCCATCAGCAGCAGCAAGAGGCTCAGAAGCACAGTGGAAGCCGACCAGGAACAGCACGGACAAGCCAACAGGCAGCGCCGGGGGCCCTGCCGCCAACGCCCGTGGGCAGCGAGGGTGAGTAAACGAAACAGGCGTTTGGGGGTGGAAGAAGGCTGCGAAAGTGGGAGAAGTGGAGAGGAGGTGCCACCCCGTCTGGCAAAAAAGGCGCGCAAGAACGAGAACATCTGATCTGACGGTTCTCTCTGTCCCCTTTGACTAGACGGTGACAGCGAACACGATGCCTAAGCGAAAGAGACCCGGAAAATCCCGAATTCAACCCTTTTACCATCAGCCCAACGTACCTATCATCGTACTCGCCGGCTACCTCCCTCTTCAGATCGTCGGCCTCTAGATAATACAGCATCAGCAGATCCGTCGGAGCGAGGACACGGCTCGCGCGTTGTGTCTCTGTCGAGGCATATCTACCGCAAAGCGTAGAGTCTCAACCGCCTGTCTGTGCTCTTCATCAGCGCCTCGGGCTCATCCATTTTTTGTTTTCCCATTGCGGTTGGAGGTGTCACGTTTTATCTGGTTAGCATCTGGGGGCGAGAAGGTCGGAGAGAGGATGCGTCCAACTAGCTTGAGCGACTTTGCTGCGAATACCAAGCTGGGATCAGCTCTGACATTATGCATTGCAAGCATCTGCCTTTTTTATCTTTTCTAATGGATTTTGTAGTTAGTTGTTTTCTGTTCTCGTCCCTTGGCAGGTAATGACATAGCATTGATATTTTTAGCTTTCGATCTAGATCAAACATCTAATATGCTGTTTTGTGGTATGATTATCTCGCGCATTCTATTTAGCTCTCAGACTCTGATTTTGTGTGGCAAATCGTGCAAGTCTGCGAGATGCCGGAACCTCCCATGATCGGCACGGCCCGGGTATCCCTCTCATGGCCCCTCCATTAATGGCCTTTCATATACCCCAGAGCGAAAGAAAGCTCTAGTGCTTGAATAACACCCCTGGCCTCCATCTTCTCTCCCCGCTGTCATCTTGCCTCCCCTAGGCAAGCAGGGTTTTCGTAGCCAGCCCAACTCTAGACCCGCTCACATCAAAAACGACATAGAGGGCTTTGAGGAAGGCATCGCCCAGGATCCCAAACGTCTCCATACTATCCTGGATTCCGCCGTAACACTCTGTCGTGCTGACATTCTCAAAGTTGAAGTAGTGTCCCGGAATGGACGCGTTCCATCCACTGCTAAAACCAAAATCAAAGCTGGGCAGTGTCGCGTTGCACGGAAACACCCATCCAAAGAATGAGTCACTCTGGTACGCGCCCGGCACAAGCGACCAGTACAGAGCCGTCACATCTGACGGCAGCAGCAGCAACGACGTCCCGGTGTCCGCCACCATCGGCCAGTTGTGCAGACGCCACACCTTGTCGCCACCAAAGTGAACCGACTGCACATAGAACTCCCAGAATGTTGACCGCTGCAGTACGTCGTTCCAGGCTATTGTGCCGGTGTAAGCGCTCTCGTTGATGTAGCCAAAATGGTACGAGCCAGGCGCCTTGTAGCGGAGGTCGGCCGCGAACACGTAGCGGTCCAAGACAGGCGGAGCAAGCGCCTGTAGCAAGGTCGGCTGGTGCGGGTACGTGGTGCTAGAGTGATTCAGAGAGAGCCCGAGGATACCGGACATGACAGCGTCTGTGGTCAGGCTGCGGGATACCGCCGTGGCCGACTCGACGGTAGCGTTAAGCAGCGTGATGTTACCCAACGAAACGGTGTCACGGTAGACGGCGCCCCCGGCGTAGCTCCCGTCGCCGTAAGTGATGGCCCATGTCACATTTTCCACCGGAATGGCCGTGTGAGACTTCTCTGGGTGATATATTTGCTGGCCATCAAGGTAAAAAGAGGGCGTGTCGGAGCTGAAGAGCCACAGGTCGGCCGAGCCGGTGTCGAGGTCCAGCCAGCACAGCTGCCCTGGAGTTCCTAGATACACGGGGCTTAGGTACTCACGATCGTAGCTCTGGTTGATGGCAGCCACAGAGCCGGCCGGAAGCTGGAACTTGGACTGCATTTGCTCTGCGAAGCTCTTGCCATACTTGGCATATGCTTTCGCGTACTCGATCGGTCCGCTGTTTTTGTACGCATTGTTGCGCACGAGGTCCACTGAGAATGTACCGCCGCTGCTGAAATCATTGCGGCGGTCAAACGTCCTCTTCAGCGGATGAGGCAGGGAGCTGTCCCTGAAAGCTGCTGGCTTAGCCAAGGCGCCCATCACAAGGACAGCCGAGGTGATTATAGCTTGAAGCATCATGATGGCGATGGTCTCATGCAGATGGTGATATGATTCTGTCGAGATTCCACAAACGATTATATGGTGGTAAACGAGGTGGTGAACGAGAAAGTTTGCTGAAAATAATGTCAATGAGAAAGTAATAGTTCTTTTGGCCTTGTGAAAAATAGTGGAAGATGGAGTCAGAAGAAGTAAAATGAAAACAGCGAGTGGACAGTATCAGACAACTATTCGTTGAAATTCTCGAGAATATGCGAGTTTGTGGCACGTCACCAGCAGTATTGAAGGTTCGCCTCATTTACTGTGGTATTATATGTCAAACGAAACGATATTAATGAGCCGAGAGGCAGGAGAAGTGTGACATAGAGAAGTACAGCCAAGTATGCGAGAAATATAAGCTCGAGGCCGGTAGCGGAGTTTGATATAGTATGGCAACGGAAAGAGGTTGCCTGTGTAGCTCCTTCCTTAAGCTGAAATTACATATTGTCTTAGGTAATCGTACGCTCCGACGACATCAAAACAGAGCAGACGAATCTGAAGACGCATTGAGAATAGGAGCAGTCTTCAATGGCCTTCAGAAGCCATGTTGATACTTTGTGAGTTGCATCTGAGCACAGCTTCACTTCAGTTTGTGTTCAGGGTGAGGACACCTACTGTCATGACTAAAGGCTAGACTCTGCGTGGTCTTCCATATCCCATGCCCTAGATGCCAAGACGCAAACAAGAGACGTTCCTGCATAGCAGATCGTTGGCGGTGCAGTTTTTTGGTGGTTTGTTTGAGATTCTCGTGGTACGACGTCGGAACAGTCGTTTGGGCTACAAACACGAACATCTCCAGTACACTGCTATAGCTCACACGAGTGGCTTGAAGACAAAGAAGGCAACGGGATGACAAGAACGCGCAAGACTGCACGTATCCGGTCTGTGCTCGTTTGGCTGGCTTGTGTCCGATTCAAAGGGACATCGGGACCGCTAGTAGAGGAGTTTCATCTTGGGGCCTATGTATCCTCCATCGATAGGTAATATTTCGGCTGCCGACTAGGGATATTGAAGGTGTTTACTGGAAAGTGGCTCGTTTATCAGCGACATTATGATTTTTCCTACTAAGCCTTGGGTACGCCTTACACGCTTGCTTCCGCTCGAGACAGTACGGGAAGACGTGCGAGATTATGCCCGTCTCGGGTCACCAGCTGCAGCACGTACATCCGTGACACACAATTCGAGTTTAAAAAGGGGCAGCAGAAAACCGGTGCATATGTACTACCTCTCTACCGAAGTTTCCGTTGCATCGGTCTCCTCGAACTCCGTGCACTTTTTTGGTTCTGAAACCCGATCGTCGCAAAGAACGCAAACACATGATACAGATACCCGCTAGCTATGTGTACTGTTTTATCTAACCTCAAAGCTCCTCGTGCTTTACTGTGTCACTCTGCTCCTTGCCACTCGCCTCCGTGGGTATCGGCTCGGCCGAAGTAGCAGACGATGCTGTCTCACTCGTAGCCGACTTAGTTTTGGTAGACTTGGACGTCTTTGTCTTGCTTGACGACTTGCTCTTGCTCTTGCTCGTGCTCGACTTGGCCTTCTTCTTCGTGCTCTCCATCTTGCGCACAGCCTTCATGGCCAGATCCATGCTGACCTTGTCGACGCGGTCTCGCTTTGCCTTGAGCTCCTCGATCGTAAGCACTGGGTTCTCCTTCGGGCCAAGTTTCGCTTGTGCCTCTTCCTTCTCGGCAAGCCAGACGGAAACCGACAGGTAGAGTTCTTCAGACTCGGCGAGATCTTCGAGCGTGTACACGGGCGGCACGGGACCGTCGTCTTCGACAAGACCGTCTTTCGCACCGGCATTGGATGCTGCCGTCGTTGTCGCCTCGTCGTCTTCGAGTCCAGCAAAGTCGTCCACAGAAGCCGCAGCAGTTGGTGCATCTTCGGTGGAGGAGGATGATGTCGTGCTTGACGACACCGTCTTTGAGGCTTGGTAGCTTTCATACTCCTCAATGCGATCCCGGATACTTTTCCCAAAGAACTTGATCTGCTCCAGGGCTTCCTTCAAGCCTGTGACAAGCGCCGGCCGCTTTTCGTGCTCCGTGATTCTGGACTCAACGGGGTCGACCAGCTCTTTCAATGCAGTGTGCTTCGCCTTCAGCTCCTCATGGGAGGCATCGGCACCTTCTCCGTAGAGCCAGTCGCTCGCCTCGAGGCCGCTCTGCTCTAAAAGGACCCGCTCGACTTCAGTTGACACCTCAATAAAATCCTCATTCTCAAGAAGACTACGCACGCGGTACGTGAAAGCCTCGAGATGGTTGAGAGCCTCTTCTCTCTGCTGACGTGCGCGATCAGAGGCCTCAAAGGCTGCTAGTCGGTCCTTAAGCTTCAAGTTATCGGCTCTCGAAAGCTGGGGAATGCCTGCCTTCACTACCTCGTAACTGACCGGCACGGAGATCGTGACCTTTTTGGTATGAGTAGATGATGACGCAGTGGCAGAAGTAGACGCGCTGGCTGACGAGCTCTTAGTCCCGTTCGATGCCGTAGAAGACGTTGTTTTTCTGGTTGTAGACTCTGACGAGGCAGATTCGGAGGCAGACTCATCGCTTCCCTCAGCGTCCTTCAGAGGCTGTTGGTCTTTGTTTTTCCCGAAGCCGAACAGGTTCTTGACACCGTCCATAATGCTTTCCTTTTCTTCCTCGGTCTCACACTCAACAGCAAACTTGGTGAACTCCACCTCGCCATTCTCACTGCTCAGCCGCATGCCGACCTTGAGCTCGACTGCACTAGGTTCGCAAGAGTACTTCTCCCCCATCAGGGCAACGGTTTCTGTCAGGTTCTTGGTAGTGACCACCTTGGTGGGAGCTTGGACGATCTGTCCGGCGGCATCAGGAACAAGCTGGTAAAACTCGACGGCAAAATCGTCCTTGTTGTGGAAGGTGATCTCTTTTGGTGCCGTGCCTAGTTGGGACGTCGGCGTCCAGAGCTGCTGATGCTGGACCTTTTGGGTCTTCTCGTTTGTCCACTTCATGCCGGAGCTATAGGCAGCACCATCCGCAACCCGAATCTCCTTAACACGGAAGCTGGGACTAATTTCAGCAGCGCGAAAACCGGCACCAAAGACGGCGGCCTCATCAGAGTTGACGTTGTTTCGCAGTTTGTCAGAGCTTCCGAATATTTGCTCAAGCTGCTTCTGAACAAAGGGAGTCCGAGTGGCACCGCCGTGAAGGATGATCGAGTCGAGATCGGCAGCTTTGAGGTTGGCTGCGTCTAGAGCCTGCTGCACAGCTGCTGCGACACGCTCTGCATGGGACTCGGTCATTTTTTCAAAGTCCACCCGGCTGATCTTGTAGCGGAAATCGACATCTTCGAATAGGCCTTCAAAGCTAGCAGCCGTGTTCAGGTTGGCGCTGAGGACGTGGCGGATCCGCTCAGCCTCCTTCGAGAGCTTTGCGATCGCCCGCCCATGGGACTTGATGCTTTCGGCAGCAACGGACGCAGCTTTGGCACCAGACGTCTCAATGAACTGGGCAACCATGTGGTCGATAATCAGTGCGTTAAGCGTGTCACCACCAAGAGTTCGGTCCCAACCACTTCCCAGCACCTGAACTTCCTGGATAGTCTTGTTGAACTTGCCGACGTCTTTGACCTTGCGGCTCTGGAACTTGAGGATCGTTGCTTTTGTGCTCCCAGCGCCCATGTCAAACACCATGTTGATCTCGGGCTTGCCTCCATCGTTGATGTTGGGAAACTGTCGGCTGGTTGCGTAGTTCAGACCGACTGCGAGACCGTCGCTGATCAGAGACAGCACACGGAGGCCCGCGAGATCAGCGGCGAGCTCAACGGCACGCTTCTCCTCCACAGTGTAAAATGGCGGCACCGTGATCACGATGGAGCGCACAGTTGAGCCCGGCCCGGCGACAGCTTCGGCACTCCGGCGAACGCTCTGCAGCTCCATGGCCAGGAGTTCCTCGACAAGCCACGCATCCTGGTCAGCGGTAAAAGCACCACTGCTCTTAAACGCACTTGTCTTTCGGATCTCGTGGGCTTCAAGCTTCAGTGCCGGATGCCGTGCTGCGTATTCCTGGACAATGGGACTCCCATCAACAGGCAGACCAAGAAGCGTCTTCAGGTTCGGGTAGACGTCGCCGGGAAAGCGGGCGGCAAGGGCCATGGCGTCGGAGCCATAGAGCCGTTCGGGGAACGAGCCCTCCTTGGGACCGCCTCGAGGAGGTTTGAAGGTGACGGCAGATGTTTCCTTTCGTCGAGAGTCTTTGGTCAAGACGATGTCGAGAGGAATGCCAGGCTTAACTAAAGCGGCTTTGATGTATTCGGTGCCGAGATCGACGCCTAAAACAGCAGCTGCAGAGAAAGCCTGTCCACAGAACAGGACAACGCTGCATAAGAGCAGCAACAGAGGAGAGGATTTCCTCCCCGCCATCGTCAACAGGTCAGAGATTTGTCGCGGGGTGCCAATTTTTGTGTGAAGAATGTCGATACGACACTATGGGAAGAGGTGGAAAGTGTAGCAGGAAATAAGAGATAGACAGATGCCCGATCCGTGGTCAGGCATTAGAAGAAAAGTAAAAAAAAGCGCTTCCAGTCGCCTCGTAAATTTGTCAAAGAAAAGAAGGCTGTGGTATTACCCCTTCCTTGTTCGCTCAACAGCTAAAACCAAAAGGACAGCTTGGAAACTAGGATATGGTTGCCGCTTTCGTTCCTGAAGCTTGGGAACACTGATATGGGCCTGATTGGTCCGATAGGTTGACCCCATACTACGACAGCTGGCAGCCAGCTGGCGACGAGAGCAGACTACAAGCTTAATTGCACATGCGATAAGATACGCATCAACCACCGGTCACGAGCAAGACGGGAAGCCCTTTTCGTCATTGAGATTCCTGTCAACGCAATCCCCAGACGCTGCATCTTAGAGCAGTTTGAGGTTAGACACGAAAACAGGCAAAGTGCCTGCTGGCGTCCAATCATGGGCTCAACGTGTTTGTACATTGCCCACTTTGTTCTGTGCCTCTCCATTAATCGCCTCCTCTGCTTCGGCTAATAGGGTGTCTCTCCTGACACGCACAGCGCATTGCCGTACCATTGGCCGCTGTCTTGGAGGCTGATGGTATGATACTCCGTAGTTTCAAGAGAAGTGGGCGCCGTAGTGCTGTTGACAGCCCCTGGAAAAAAGCCGAATGGATGGCTGATGCCGCTTAGCGTGGGGCAAAAAAAAGCTGCCCCGCCTAAGAGTACACAATTTGCACTGAGCAGGAAGAGTCATAGGCCGAAAGTCGGCGAAAAGCAGACGGCATTTTAGTGCGCCCAAAAATTTGACCTCGCTGAACGGCTATGCTAACTTGCCTCTGTTGATGTTGTTGTCGTGAGGAGCCTTCTGCATTCCGCGAGCTGGACCATCGTATTTCCCACGAATCAACCCAATCGACCGAGATGGCGGGGCTATCTAACGGAGCAGCGGCGGCGACTGCCGACGGCGACCAGACACACACGGCATCGCAGCGGTATCTGTCGACGCGGGGTGAGGATGAGAATGTGCGTCTTGTTCCCTGAACAGTGGTTGGTGACCCAATGCTGACAGTGTGATCTGGCCTGTAGCTATCGTTCGAAGAGGTAGTTCTGCAGGGACTTGGCTCGGATGGCGGCCTTTTTATCCCCCACGAAATTCCTACGGCCAAAGACTGGCAGAGCTGGAGCGAGCTGTCCTTTCCAGAGCTGGCCTTCCGTGTTCTGTCTCTGTATATCTCGCCGTCCGAAATACCATCAGCCGACCTGCAGGACATTATCAACCGCAGCTACGCGACGTTCCGGGCTGAGGACGTGACTCCTCTGGTGCACCTCAAGGACAACCTTTACCTGCTCGAGCTGTTCCACGGACCGACGTTTGCCTTCAAAGATGTACGAGGTCTCTCAGCAGGAGTAAGCGGAGCCATTATTGCATGCTGACCTTTGTTCTCTGTCTAGGTGGCCCTCCAGTTTCTGGGCAACCTGTTCGAGTACTTCCTTGTTCGGAGGAATGAGGGCAAGACAGGACGTGGTATGTCTGCAGTTTGAATTCTATTTCTACCGGTTTACCGCTGACCGGCATGATCCAGACCGTCATCATCTCACAGTGGTCGGTGCGACGTCTGGCGATACGGGCAGTGCTGCGATCTACGGTCTGCGCGGGAAGAAGGACGTTTCGGTGTTCATTCTCCACCCGAAGGGCCGTGTCAGCCCGATCCAGGAGGCGCAGATGGCGACGGTGCTGGACAAGAACGTGCACAACTTGGCAGTGACAGGCACTTTTGACGATTGCCAGGACATTGTCAAGGCGCTGTTTGCGGATGCAGAGACGAACAAGACGCTGCGGCTGGGCGCGATCAACTCGATCAACTTTGCACGGATCTTAGCGCAAATCACGTACTACTTCTACTCGTACTTCTCGCTGGCCAAGAAGCTGCCAGCGTTCAAGGTGGGCGACAAGCTGCGCTTCGCCGTGCCGACGGGCAACTTTGGCGACGTGTTGGCAGGCTACTTTGCGTACCGGATGGGCCTGCCGATCGACAAGCTCGTGATCGCGACGAACGAGAACGACATCCTCGACCGGTTCTGGAAGACGGGCCGATACGAGAAGCAGCAGCAGCCACAGGAGGGCAGCGAGGCGGCAGCGGCAGCAGCAGCAGCGGAAGCGACGGCGGCCCCGGCCGAGGGCGTCCTCGTCAAGGAGACGCTGAGCCCGGCCATGGACATCCTGGTGTCGAGCAACTTTGAGCGGCTGCTCTGGTTCCTGGCTTACGAATTTGCGGCCAGCGCGGGCATGGACGACGCGTGGAACAAGAAGCAGGCGGGCCAGGAGGTGGTTGTGTGGCTGCGCGACCTCAAGACAAAGGCCGGCTTCGGGCCGGTGTACAAGGACGTGCTGGAGGCGGCGCGGCGGACGTTTGAGAGCGAGCGGGTCAGCGACGAGCAGACGCTGGACACGATCCGGCGGACGTACGGCGCCACGGCCGACAACTACGTTCTGGACCCGCACACAGCCGTTGGCGTGACGGCAGCCGAGCGGTCGATTGCCCGCGCAGGCACGGATATGCCGCACATTGCGCTGTCGACGGCTCAT
This sequence comes from Grosmannia clavigera kw1407, assembly GCF_000143105.1. NCBI lineage: Eukaryota > Fungi > Ascomycota > Sordariomycetes > Ophiostomatales > Ophiostomataceae > Leptographium > Leptographium clavigerum. The sequence continues at coordinate 1,093,363 of NW_014040837.1, read as the reverse complement.
CCGGCCAAGTTTGCCGGTGCCGTGGTGACGGCGCTGCAGGGCGAGGCCGGCTTCGACTTTGACAACAACGTGCGGCCGGCCGAGTTCGTCGGGCTCGAGGAGAAGGAGCGTCGCGTGACCCAGGCCGAGAACGACTGGAGGGCCGTTGGCGCGCTGGTCCGCCGGCAGGTGGAGGAGGAGCTGGCTGCGGCCGAGCAGTGAGGGCGCCGCCTTTAGAGAAGCAGTTTTGCATGCCTGAATAGAGCAAGGAGCATGAAATAAGCACCTGGGAGAAAACATGCATTTCCTCCTTCTTGCCGCGTCCCAGCCGCCTTGATTCTTCATGTTTCGCCATTGCATTGTGAGTGCGAACCTCGAGTGACGAAGCCACTGTGCTCTGTATGCGTCGTATCACCAAGCACGCAGGTGGCCGTTCGTGTTGGCTTGCAGAGTACTGCAGCTGCAGCTTCTTCCGACTTCGCAATATGGAGGCCGGCTGAAACATGCAGTGGAAGCATGCAGTGATCATGGAGACGTTGGCACGTTGGTGAAGTGGGCTTGTCGATTCATAGCGTTCTTGGCATATGTACCTCCCTCATCACATGCACTGTCAAGATAAAGGATGTGGCAGCCAGAACAAGCTTCGACCGACTGGATAGAGCAGCGCTGCTTCTCACTAGTGCATTACGAGTTGAAGCGTACAGAAGAGGGGCAGGAAACGTGCAGCAGACTCCAGCAGACGGCAGCTATCGCTCTCTGCTGGCCGAATGGTGTCCAATAAAGCCGACCTCAGCTGCTTCCTCCAGAGGAAGGCGCAGCCGTTTGCAGCTTCCTTCCTGCCGGGCGTCTTTGCTGCCCGATTGAGAGAGAGAGAGAGGGAGATAAGCCAGGAAAAGGAAATCCTCAGCTAAGCCCAGTCTGGCCGACGATCCCACAACAATGACCACTCATCACACTCCGGCAAATACATCATCGTCGCACTTGTCGTCTTTTACCCGTGGCTGCCCACGGCCAAGACGATGACACAGTCCGTATCTCTGCCGGGGCCGTTGGAGGCTATTCTTCTTTTGTTGCTCCCGCATCCACACTATGCCCAAAAGCGCAGCAAGGCTCTTCCTATGACGAATGATGTTGGACATCCCCCCCTCCTCCTCGCTGGTTTATCTATCTGCCCATGCAAGCAAAGCTTTGCCAGTGGCGAAATAGAGAGCAGCTTGTTCGCTCGATGGGTTCTTGCGAGTGCTTATCTTCCCGTACCGTCTCTGCTTCCTCCCCTCCTTTCTTCTTCTCTTCTAAGTGTTCATGCTATCTATGTACATCTAAGCAGCATTGACTCCAAATGGCTATCACTGTCGATCGCCTCGTGCTTCTGCTGGCGGCCCTAGCAGCCCCGGCCACCGCGCAGGAGACTGTCTGGTCATCCGTGTCGTTTGTGCTGTATGGCGAACGCACACCCCTCCAAGGCTCGACCTCGCCGGAGCTGACGCCGCTCGGCGCCCAGCAAATGTTCGACCTGGGCTCCATCTTCCGCGCTCGCTATCTCAGCAGCGCCAACACTACCTTGCCAGACATCATGGCGTCAATCACCTCACAGGCGCTCATTGAGGGAATTGAAGAAGACTCGATCGACAATGACCAGGTGTTCACGCAGGCTACCGATGACAGCTATGTGGCTGCCAGTGCGCTGGCTTTTCTGCAGGGCCTCTACCCGCCGCAGACTAGCAGCTTTGCAGCTGGAAACGGTGGTCGCGATGCGGCCGTGCTGAACAACGACACGCTTGTGAACTTTCCGCTCAATGGCTACCAGTACCCTCTGGTTGCCACCCTGTCGTACGATGACCCAGCATCAGTCTGGATCGGGGCCAATATTGGCTGCACCGAATACCAGCAGTCCGTCTTCGGTTACTTCGGCGAAGATCAGACCAAAACACTGTACTCCGAGACGCTCGGTTACTACCAATCGCTCTGGTCCGGTGTATTCCAAGACGTCTTCAGCCAGGCCATGACCAATTACTACTCTGCCTACAACCTCTACGACTACGCTTCCTACGAGTACAGCCACAATCCCCAGATGGCCAATGCCCTTGACTCGTCCGACCTGGCCATCCTGCGCACCTACGCTTACACCCAGCAGGTCGAAATCAACGCCGATCTCGACGTGTCTGGCAAAAAGAAGGGCGATATGATCCGGGCAATCTCCGGCCGCATGTTGGCCACATACGTGGTCAGCCTGTTCAAGAACACCATCGACTGGGACGGCAGATTCGGAAAGCTGAATCTCATGTTTGGGTCTTTTGAGCCCTTTCTCGCCTTCTTCGCGCTCTCGAACCTCACCAGCGGCGTCTCAGCTTCCGTCTTCCAGGGCCTGCCGAGCCCTGGCGCCACGATGGTCTGGGAGTTGTACACCGAGTCGGACAACACGACTACGTACCCAAGCATGGACGACATGTACGTGCGGTTCTTCTACCGTCCCAACACGGACAACGACACAGCCCTGACCCAGTATGGCCTCTTCACCAACGGCTCGGACGTGAGCGGCATGCCCTTCCAGGAATTTGCTGCTGCCATGTACGCCATCGGTGTGCCCAGCGTGACAAAGTGGTGCACCATGTGTTCCGGCGTCAGCGTGTTCTGCCCGGCCTATGAGGAGAACAGCAGCGGCAGTGGCAGCAGATCCGGTTCCAGTGGCAGCACGTCCGGCAGCAAGAGTTCCATGTCCCCGGCCGTGGCCGGCATCATCGGTGCCATCATAATGCTCAGTGCCATCTCGTTGGTTGGCCTTGTTGCCATTGCCCTGGGTGGTTTGCGGGTTTACCGTCGTGCCGGCAGCCGTCCGGCTGTGCAGACCAGCGACCCCAGAGTCGGCGGGGTCCAGGATGCCCGGTCCATCGGCGGCTTTAAGGGCTTGGAGAAGAAGCCTGGAGACGCCGACGTGGTCGTGGCTAAGACCGGTATGCGTCACGAACGGGTGGGCAGCTGGGAGCTGAACGGCGGCAAATATAACGGCAAGACTGTGGCTGCCAATGGAGACGATAATGCCACCCCTTCGGGCCCGCTGAAATCCGTCGGCACGGTCCTGCAGAAGAGCCAGGTGCAGTCTACGATCAGAAACACAGACACCGATGACGACGACATGGCCGATCTTGTTGGCCCGGTCATGACGCCAAAGGAGCATGTCTAAACGGCCAGTGTGTCCTTTGGATCCTCTGGATCCTCAACGAATTCGCCTCATATTGCCACTTTCTGTCTCTCTTTTGCCAGACTGGTTGTCTGAATCTCATTTGATACCCCCCATTCATACCCTTTCGTTTCTGTACACTGATTGCGGTGTGTTGTAGGGGACAGAGCTTGGGCTGCTGTTCGGTTGTTTCGCCGAAGGCGTTTGGGGAGTTATTACTTGGATAGTATTAGCCGTACGGAGTAGTTCAATCACATATTTGCAGATATTTGAGGGTTTAGCTCGCCGACGCGAGTGTTTGCTCGAGCGTTCAAAGTGGAACTTTTGCAATAGACTATGAAAAGCCTCTTTTGTCGACCCCGCCGACCACCAAGTTTGAAGAAGAGCAAAAATGGACCGCATCGTTACGAAATTCCAGCCACCTCTCAGCATTGACAACTATGACCGCCTGCTTCCGCCTGAGCGGCAGCCGTCCTCGGTTTCGGCAACCTTTACCGCCTGCATGGAGGTCCGCTATGCTGTCTTTGTCATCGAGCAAAAGGTCCCAGCAGACTGCGAGCTGGACGAGGACGACAAGCGGTCCTGCCACTGGGCCCTCTTCTATCCCGAGACTGGCATAGAGCCACCTGGAAGACCGGTTGGCACCATCCGCCTCGTGCCATATCCGCAGTCGTCGCATCCAGAGCCTGGCGGCGTCTACGAGACCGTCAACGGCATCTACGGTCTGCAAGGCCGGCGAAAGCCCAAAAACGGTGGTGGCGATGGAGAGACCGAGTTCATACCGATCAGCACGGATACGCCGGAAGCTGCCCCTTTCCGGACCGCCCTTCACGATGGCCACGAGCCGTACGTCAAGCTGGGACGGATGGCGGTTCTGCCAGAGTACCGCAGGAAGGGCCTGGCGAGCCGACTGGTGAAGGACGCCCTGTCGTGGATGCAGCAGAACCCGGGCTACTTTGACCCCCAGGGAGCCGACAACGCTGGCGCTCCCGCGTTCCGCGGCCTCGTCTGCGTGCACGCGCAGGTGAGCGCCGCCAGCTTCTGGCTGGCGGCTGGCTTCCAGATCGACGATGCAATGGGACGGTGGTGGGAGGAGGGCATGGAGCACGTGGGAATGTTTCTGCGGCTTGACCTGGCCATGCGCTGATCTCGAGGCGCAATGCGACCGGTGGACTTGGACAGACTAAAAGCTGGTCATACCCGCATCGTGATTTATTCATGTTTTTTTATTTGCTCTTTTTGCTTTTGCCCAGCGAATGCCGTTTCTTACTAAAAAAAACATTCAAACTGCATCCGCCGGAGAATCCCCGTTGTCCCAACGCACAAAAACGCAGCTTTCCGTTCTTTTGGCGATGCCAGAGAAAAGATGGAGAACAACAGACATAAATACCAGGTTCGCCCCCCGTATCCCATACCAAGTATGGTTTTTGTTGCGTACCAGCCCGTCGCCTCCCCTCCCAGCGAGGTCGTGTCTTTTCTTGTTGGTCCGACACAGCCACCATGCCGTCTCCCGCCCAGGTTTTCCAACCCGTCCTCGGCTCCCCCTTTACCGGTTGCTCTTGGCAACACGCTCCAGCTCGTCCTTCTTCTTGATCGCGTACGAGTTGCTGCTGCCCTTGGCGGCGTTGATCAGCTCCTCAGCCAGGCACTCGGCAATCGTCTTGACGTTCCGGAACGCCGCCTCACGGGCACCAGTCGTCAGCAGAGAGATGGCCTGGTTGACGCGGCGCAGGGGCGACACATCGACAGCCTGTCTCCGGACGGTACCGGCAGAGCCGATACGGGTGGAGTCTTCGCGGGGGCCGCAGTTGACAATGGCGTCAACGGCAATCTGGATCGGGTTCTGGTCGGTCATGAGGTGAACCTGGAGAGGGTGCAGGTAAGTATCTGAAGAGCGGGGCGATCACGAGGCCAGAGCCGGAAACACATACGATTTCGAACGAGTGGGCAACAATGCGGACAGCCTTGAGCTTCTTGCCGTTGTTGCGGCCGTGCATCATCAGAGAGTTGGTGAGGCGCTCAATGATGGGGCAGTTGGCCTTGCGGAACCGCTTGGCAGCATAGCGGCCAGCAGAGTGGGGGAGGTAGACGGGAGCGCGGATCTGGATGTAGTCGCTGAGAAGAGAGAAGGGAACGTTAGCTCTCTGCATGACCATGGCCCATTGCCATCGTCGTAGACCTCGACCGGCTGCGAGGGACCTCGGATTCGTTGCGCCTGCCCACAGGATGTCGGTTGGCACGATGCCCAGTAACGTGGATACCTCGTCCCGTGTCCAGAACGCGTCGTCTCCGTCCCTCGGACGGGAAAGCAGACCCAACACCGAGCCAGCAACTTACGTGAGGGAGATGTCGCGGATCTCAACATCGTCGTAGGACCACTTGTTGCTAAGCCGCGGGGAAAAAGCCGAGTTAGCATTGCTGAATTTTACAGACAAGTCTCCCAAGGCAATCGAGAGAGCACATTCAGACAAGAGGGATTGCGGTGTCCGTACAAGAGCTTGATGGAGCCGACCTCCTCGGTGATGTCCTTCGGGAGGACCTTGTAGGTGACGGCCTCAACCTCGATCTCGCCGCTGTCAGACATGTTGGGTGGTATTGGTCGACGGACTTGACGGTGAATTGTTGATGTGCAAGTTGTCGCTTTGTGCGGGATGGTGTCGCGAGGAGATGGTGATTTAATTCTGGCTGCCAGGTAATATTTTTTTTTCGTTCCACGCTTTAGGGCGAGAGTCTGGCGGGTTAGAGTGGAAAGAGGGCTTTGAAAAAAAATTCGAGATGGTGGAGCCCCACTCTAAAAAGCCAGCAAGCCAATAGTCTCCATCCAAATTAGGGCTCATGTATGCTTAGTCAGAAAAGGGTCGAAATTTACTGTAGCCCCGCCCACTCTAAAAATTATCCCTAACTGGCACAGATCCTATATTCAGAAGTGCCTCTCTCTTCTCTTCCTTCTTTTGTGCGTTCCTTCAAGTTTAACCGATCATCACCATCAACAGCAAACATGGCGCCCGCAAACACTGGTGCGAAGAAGCAGAAGAAGAAGTGGTCGAAGGGCAAGGGTAAGTCAAATGAACCGGACGCCAGATGAACATTGCTGGACGAAATGGCAAAAGCGCGCAACACCTCATGACGTCGCCTGATGCGCATGCGGTGTCGATAGTTGCAAATGGACCAAGTCCATCTGTGCCCGGCGATACTGCATTCGGGCGACGCGAATGAGGAGTACCCGCGCCTTCATGTAGCGAAGATCGTGACGCTAATGTGCTTCTCTTGCTCTGCAGTCAAGGACAAGGCCCAGCACGCCGTCATCCTCGACAAGTCCACTTCCGAGAAGCTGTACAAGGATGTGCAGTCCTACCGCCTCGTCACCGTTGCCACCCTCGTCGACAGACTTAAGATCAACGGTTCCCTGGCACGGAAGTGCCTGAAGGATCTTGAGGAGAAGGGCCAGATCAAGCAGGTCGTCAGCCACAGCAAGATGAAGATCTACAGTACGTCAACGACGCCGCGAGACAAGATTCTTTGAGACGAGACGAGAACCTTTATGCTAACAGTAGGACAGCTCGCGCCGTTGGTGGCACTGACTAAATGTCAACACAAATCCACGACACTTATACCAGACAATACCATACCCATTCTGCTTGGCGGGAGGGACGACCAAATCTTGAACATGATGCGCTTGATGGAGTTGTGACAGGGTTCGGCACGGGTTTTTAAAACAATGGCAGACGAGGGCGTGGCTTCGGTTTCTGGAGCAAAGAATAATGCACTCTGAAAGACGGTCGTGCATGTACAATCGAGCAGAAATCGATCATGGGAAGTTGGCTCTAGATGACCGACAAATGAAAAAAAAAGCTTATAAAATCCAAACCTAGACCATAATGTGCCTTTCGTATCGTTCGCCACCTGAAAGGGTTATACTGTCGGTGAATGACAATACGACACGCTTATTAAGTGGCGTACGGAGTATGCTGTAAAGATACCATATATCATATATGATCGTACAGAGAGTGGGTGTTCTGGACAGCCTGATGTGGCTGAAGCCTTATCTGCTACTGCTTTGACGAACAACACCCGAGACTCGGCAAGTTTGCAAGAATGCTCCATATTTGTGGGCAAGATATCTCGAGAAGGATTCGGGAAAAGTTTTGACTACTCCGTATTAAGAAGTACTGGTAGTGCTCTCAGCGGGTATTATGCCGTTGCTGTCGGCCATTCCTGGTATTTAGACCGGTTGCTACGAGTGTCTTTGTATCAGAGCAGACTGTCGAATTGGAGGCAGCGCAAAGGAAATGAGCGAGACAGCCATGGTGGATAGCTTCTCCTCTGGCAGCGGCCGGGGGCTCCGGTCATCCGAATCCGTGGCCACCCGGGCTACGACGTGCGGTGTAGATTTGGGCACGAAATTTTCAGGGACATAACGTAGAGCATTTCCCCCGTGCGGCTATGGAAGAGGGAAAACTGGAGTACGATAAGCGCTGGCTGTCCTTTAGGCTCGCTCCAAGCAGGAGCTGCAGCAATTGACCAGTCCTCGTGCTCAGCGTGCATGCTTCGTGTAGAGCTAGCAGCCAGACCTGGACGGAGAGGACAGAGCAGGACACGTCGTCCTGCTCGGCAAACCCGACCATTTGCGCTGTAGATGCTATCAGCCCCCCCCGCGATGCAGCGCCCCAACGCAGCATTCGGATCGAACCGGCTATTTTGAGCGTTGATGCCTCAGGCCGACACACACAATTGCCTGCGTTCGTTCCCGTGCCAGACCGCGGCCACAGTGTCAGCAGCGGGTTTTTCAGTTCCAATCCTTACAAAAAAGTAAAAGTGGGCCATCCGCTTGAGATTAGCGCCCCCGGCCGGAAAGAATCGCTGAGAAGAAAACAGCTTGGTTACCACAAGAGGTCCACTCTCCCACTGCAATTTTTTTCCCCCTTCCCTCTTTTCCCATAATAAATTCGCGACCAAGGATTTTTTTCCCGTCTCTCGTCCTTTCACTTCTTCTCTTGCTTTCCTCTTTGCATCAGGATCGCTTCGTCTCCTTCTATCTCCACTCCCTTTTTCTCATACCCGGTCTTCGGTTCCGCCACAATGACTTCCAAGGAGGACATTCGCATCTGGGGCATGCCCGTAAGTATAATTCTCTTTACCGACGGTTTTCTATCGACTTGCCGCACCGGAATTCCCTCACATATTGCGAACACAAACAAACAAAACACAAATGCATCACAATTCCTCTCCCACACTTCTCCCCCCCAGACCGGTCGAGCTGTCAGACCGTCGGAACGGGTGGAATCCAATTGGCGATTTATCTCAATTGGATGCCCACCGGAGCTTTGTGCGCTGTGGGATACCAGCAACGGCATGAATTTAGGCGAGCAATGCCCTACTTGCAGTCGCGGTTTGCTGGCGTCCCATCTCGTCGCATTGCTTCACCCCTACCTCAATGGCACCGCTTATATTCATCCGATTGGAATCAATTTAACTAACCACGATATATTCTCAGCCCTTCGTCATCGACTTCTTGAGTATGTTTTCCATCCCGTGGATTCCTACTTCTCCAGAGTGACAGCTCCGATACATCGGCGTCTTTCGTCGTCGCTTAGTGAGCAGCCTACTGACAGTACACAGTGGGCGGTGTCTCTGCCGCTGTCTCGAAGACCGCTGCCGCTCCCATTGAGCGTATCAAGCTTCTCGTCCAGAACCAGGTATGCATTTGTTGAGCGATGTGGCCCCTGTATTAGCGTCTGTAACGGCATTGCCGTAGCAGGTTAGCGTCTGGTGGCCCATGCCCGACGAAGGGCTGCAAAAACTATGGGGCACGCTTTGGCGTTATGCATATAACGTATCGTTTCTAACAGCCGAATTAGGATGAGATGATCAAGGCTGGTCGCCTTGACCGCCGCTACGATGGCATTGCGGACTGCTTCCGCCGCACCACAGCCGATGAGGGTGTCATGTCCCTGTGGCGTGGTAACACTGCCAACGTCATCCGGTACTTCCCTACCCAGGCGCTGAACTTCGCTTTCCGCGACCGCTTCAAGAAGCTGTTCGGCTACAAGAAGGAGCGTGATGGCTATGCCATGTGGATGATGGGCAACTTGGCGTCTGGTGGTGTACGTACTTTGTCCCCAAGCTCTGCACTCGTTTGAGTACTCTTTGCTGACAATCTCTACAGGCTGCCGGTGCCACTTCGCTGCTGTTCGTCTACTCCCTGGACTATGCCCGTACCCGTCTGGCCAACGACGCCAAGTCTGCCAAGAAGGGTGGCGAGCGCCAGTTCAACGGCCTGGTGGATGTCTACCGCAAGACTCTGGCCTCTGACGGTGTTGCTGGTCTGTACCGTGGTTTCGGTCCCTCTGTCCTGGGTATTGTTGTCTACCGTGGTCTGTACTTCGGTCTGTACGACTCCATCAAGCCCGTCGTCCTGGTCGGCAACCTCTCGAACAACTTCCTGGCTTCCTTCCTTCTGGGTTGGTGCGTCACCACTGGTGCCGGTATCGCCTCGTACCCGCTTGACACCGTTCGTCGCCGCATGATGATGACCTCTGGCGAGGCCGTCAAGTACAGCAGCTCCCTGGATGCCTTCAGACAGATTGTCGCCAAGGAGGGCACCAAGTCTCTGTTCAAGGGTGCGGGTGCCAACATTCTCCGTGGTGTGGCTGGTGCTGGTGTGCTGTCGATCTACGACCAGCTCCAGGTCATTGTCTTCGGCAAGGCCTTCAAATAGATGTCTCACACCAACTCTTTTGTACAAAAGCATGGGTTGTCGCTGAGGTAGAGCGAGCTATTATGGCTTGGAAACTGGCCGTCACAGGCTGACCAGTTTTGGGAGGCTATGCTAGTAGAGGGACCGGGCTGGATGGATTTTGAGGCTGGCGGGAAGCGGTTTTGCGTCAATGTGTCTTGATGGTGCGGCGCGCAGGACTTTTCTTTGTGCCGATACCATACGGGCTGCGCATGGCCTTCTTTGTCGTTGTAATTTATAAAGAATATCAAGACAGTTCCCCGATTATGTGTACATTGCTGAACCCAGTCCCATAATTTGACGTGTCGTGGTTGAGACTAAACAAATGGTGTCATGTGACAACGCATCCGATAAACGCGTATGCGAGCAGAGAGCGCGCTCCTCTGCAAAGCTTGCTTCGCATTTTCTATATCTTCGAACGACAAAGTCCACAGGTCGTCTTCTGAATTGTGAATCAAAACCTTGTGAATAGCTTTCTACCGGCCAATTGACCATCGGGTAACATAAATTGTTAACGGCTGCCCACCGGGTTGCAACGAAGTATCGAGCGACACCTCGGTTAAAGAAGTCGCGGGCTAAGACCAAGTACGACAAGGCGGTCTCACTCTGTTTTCTTTCTTCGAAGACCTGTAGGCTAACATTCAAGCTGTTACTCACAGCGAAAGGACAATGCCGCCCCAGATCGCGGCCGCACGGCCATCTACTGCCGCAAACGGACGACCCTCTTTCAAGGCAGCAGGATCGGGCGCACGAGCCGGCGGGCAGCCAACCTTCAAGCCGCCGCGGCCAAAGCCTCAACCCCAGAAAGAGACAAGAGAACAAAGCAAACAGAAGGGCAAGCGGCCACAGGAGCGCATAGATGTAGACGAAGATGTGGTCGATTTGGAGGACGAGGAGGCGGAGTCTTCCCGACGTCGTGGGAAGAGGCGAGAGGTTTCTGGCGCTGCTGATGATTTAGCGGCGCTTGATGACATGGAGGACGACGAGGCCGATGATGGTGACGACAGTGAGACCCCCTCTATCCCACCGGAGCTGCTCACTCGCCTGCTGCATCACTTCTTTTCGAAGCCGAACTCGCGCATCACGCAGGATGCCAACACGAGCGTTGGAAAATACATGGAGATATTCATACGGGAAGCGGTGGCCCGATCCATGGCAGAGCGACGCGATGGCAGTTTCCTGGATGTGCGTTTTTCCAATCTCTCTATAGTCCCGTTTTGTCATGCCAGAGCCTCGTTTTTGCCTCGTATTGACCATACTCTATCCCCCATGCTTACTTTCGCTCAATTCGCAGGTCGACGTGTTGCAAAAGGTAGCAGCACAGCTCATTATGGACATGTGACCGATAGAGCCCCTGCTGGGTTTCGAGTCCTTACAGTGCGTCTGGGGATTCCGAGATGGTTGGAAGAGGTATTGACAGACAGGATGGAGGATGGTCTAAATCTGCAGAGGGAACGACCAGAGGCGAAATCTGCAGCTGCGCATTCAGGCGCATTTGGGGTGCCCAGAAATTTAGCACGCTACACGTGTCGAACAATCTGTACTGAGATACTGAAATATAACGATTCACGGTGTTTGTATAGATGATGGAAAGCGCACTGGCCTTCAGGATGGAAGGTTTCTGTTACTCTCGCTTCCTTTTATGGCGCGGTCAGAAGAAGACCATATACTGATGTCTGGGACGGTCTGGCACGTTTATTATCTTTTTATTTTTATTTTTTTAGGGTCGCATTTTCATCGGACAGAGGGAAGGTTAAATAGCTCGGATAACATTGGCATTAATCGCCATTAACTAAGAAGAAAACGTAGCACTATTTCCAGTGATAATTACTACCCTATGGGAGGGAAAGAAGAAGGCAAAAAAGAAGTCCATCAAAATCAAATTCAACTTCAGGACCAGAGTCAAAGTCACAATTGAGACAGAAGAAAAAAAACCTTCGCGCCTGGGTTTGTTGCTTCTCGGCTTTTAGCCATAATGATTTGTACGCGCGCCAAAATCTTTATAGCCAAGCCAAGACACCAACAGCTGCACCAAGAAGCACTTTCATGAAGCTGATATGGAGCCCCTCGGCTGCACTTCCGTGGTAGACGGGACTAGAGCTAGAGGTGGAACTGGGTTTCGAGGTTGTGACTGTGCCACCGTAGCCCAAATTCGTTGTCGTCTTTGTCAAAGTTGATGCCGTGGTGATGTTGTACGACGGCGGCCAGTTGATGGTGCAGCTCGTAGTCTTGTGTGTGGTGCTTGTAGACGGCGTCGTAGAGTAGGGCGGGATTGCAGGTGTGGTCGTTGTTGAGGATGTCGACGAGGTAGACGAGGTATAGGGTGTGAAGGTAGTGCCATACGTGGGCGGCACCCATGTGGAGGGAGACGTTGTTGTCGTCGTTGTCGTCGATGAAGAAGAGATCGAGCTGGTAGTGGGAACACAGCCATAACCATATTCAAAGGAGCAGGTGGTCTGGGTGGTGGAAGAGTAGGCGAATGTAAGGGTGGTCGTCGCCGAGGATGTGGTGGTGCTGGTGGTGCCGGTGCTGGTACTGGTGCTGCTGCTGCTGGTAATAGTGGTGGGATATTGCTGGCTCCATGTTCTTATTTATACCAGGTTGTCAGTCGATCCATAATTGCTCATCAAGCCAGTCTTCAGATAGTTCATAAAGCAAAAAAAATCTTACAATGAGCCGTAGCTGTAGCCCTGTCCGAGAACGGGCGCCACGACGAAGCCAAAGGCCAGCAAGCGAGCGAGCATTTTCATGTGCTGTCTTTGTTGCTTTCTGACAGTGTGAAGGCGCTTTTCAGATTTGGAGAGTCTTCCGGTGATAGAACGTTGAAAGTAAAGAAAGGAGAACGTTTGTGGGAAGACATGGTCTCTTTCTGTCCTTTTATAGACAAGGAAGGAACGACCGAGGGGCAACCGCCAAGTAACCAAATCTGTCGTATTATTACGTGAATAGACTGTATTACTCTAGAGTTTGGCCTACAAGTAGAAGACATCGCCTATTTCTGGTCTCTTACCTGGAGAGTCTAGACACAAACCGCCGGTGCAGTGTATCAAGGAACCATGGGAGAAGACTACACAAAAAGCGCCCCTTTCACAAGAACACAGAAGATAACACTCGTGCAACCACACAATAAGAGGTCCTTGGTTTTTATGCCAGCCCCTTTCCCATCCACGTTGCACGGCAGAAAAGGCAAACACGCAGACACGAACACATACGACACGAAGACGAGATTACTCGTACCTTATGACTGCCGAGGTGGCATGCCGGTACCCTTTCTTTCTCATTCGTCATCGAAAACGGTTCCGGTGATACTTAACTCATGGTGCCACTGGCCGTTGGAAGTGTCTGAGACAGAAAGAGAGTCGTTCGATTCTCTACCTTGTAATATTTATAAATGCATACGCATAACGGCAGAAGCACTGGACCCTGGTCCAAGGAACACATATCTACAAGCTGGATGTAAAATAAATAACACAATATAAAGAGGGTTGAAAGTGGCGAAGACCCTATCGAATACCAGTTTTCAGGTCAGACAAGATGTTTTATTGTCCTGGTGTGTTCTTGCGCGCCCCTCTACCTGGTCTCTATTTTCTTTTCATTGTTTCAAAACACATGCCCCCCCCTTCATCAACTAGCAAATTGTCTGATGCGAATGTGAGCCGTGTTTCCTCTATATAATTCCTTAACTGATCACGCCTAGAACTGGTAGTTGAATCCTCTCAGTAACGTTTCGGTATCTAAATCCGGACTTCAATGGAAGCCCCAATTTACTCTAAGTATGGTCACAATACCCTTCGAGGTGTGTGCACACGGGTAGTCTGGCCCGCACACGGCAGGTCATCATCGATCAAGAGTCACAATTGTACGCCTGTAGCATTTTGAATACGAGAAAGCAGAAAACTGGGCAATAGACAAAAGGCATCCCAATGCACATGCCACTACGACCATGCTGCGCTTTGATGGTCAAGCCGCTCATAATCTGGCAAATGAAGGCATTAATACGAGTGAGCTTTTGTGTTGCCATCTCATTTTGGAAGTGCAATGCGCAGCGTACTCCCAGGGACAGACCGAGGTGACCACCAAGACGTTACCGGCGTTGGATGATGAGAAACAGTAGTCAGAGATCTGTTCCAGATACATCCTTACGGAAGCGAGATATCAGGTGCGCCAAGCCCTTCTCCCGTGGCCGAAAAATGCAGCAAGTCATGGGTTGGCGTGTTGAGTTGTGGAAGACCGAAATCACAGACTGTGTGACAGGTACAGCCATATTTTATGCAACCAGTATCTTACCTATGCACCAACGACATAGGCACGCAACTGTCATTGGCCGGCCCTGTTGAGTTGGTACACGTCTGATACTTCTCCGGGGTTCTGTCCTCCCGGATTACGGGCTCGGCACAACGGCCGCCGAAACACTCCACCACGTTATTTCGGATTGCAGCTGCAGTGGTGCTTCGGTGGCGATATTGGAGAACCAGGCCCATCGGTCCGGCGATCATTGCCACGCGGCGTGCGCAACAAGGATGACCCCAACATGAGCACGGAAACTGCAAGAAAGTTGTAGCGGCCTAGCCTTTTCCCCAGGCTACCTCATATTTGTTTCTTGCTCAAATATGGAGAAAAAGCGATATAAGATGCAGCTGGGTGTGGAACATACTTACACGAATACGGAGTATGGGAGAGCGGTTTGTACGAGTGGGTTCAGTGTCAAATTTAGGTTGCAATTCGCCTGCCCATAGGCCTCCTTTCTGGATGCTTCGCGACCAAGCGGTAGCAAGCAATCTACTCTAGCACGGGGCCCATATACCGCATTTTTAGTCGCATTATTTCGATTGAGGCTATGGCACGACGAGAGAATCCAGCTGCCTGAAAGCCAAGTGTGGGGCAGTGCTGCGGCCGTTCCGTGATATCAGCCCCATATATATGACGACGCTCCAGCGTGGTTTCCCTCCTAGAAATGTGTATATATGTGCGGGTGGCCTAAGGCGATTAGTTCTATCGTTGGAAAACGGAAGCAATTTATATAGTTGAATTTCTTGCTGCACAGCGCGAAATCAATAAACGTTGACGACAGCACGATCACGATGAGCAACCCCACGCCCGAGAAGAGAGCGAACGAGGGGAGATCCGCTGCGACCCCAGAATACTACCCTCCTCCGCCAGGCCCACCGCCGAATCAGACGTCTGCACAACATCCAGACGAACAGCCGCTTCCAGACTACACGATTCCAACATACATTCCGTCGAGCCCCAGCTATGCACATGCGCCGGCGCCGGTGCCGTCAGCTCAGCATGGCCAGGCGTTTGGAGGCACGGCAGTGCACGACGACCATTCGGGCCACCACGGCTCGTCGAACGGCTCCAAGCCTGACCTGGCCGACCGTCTGTCGGCTTTGGGAGCGAAGGCGTCGTCACCCATCAACATGCTTGCCAACAAGCTGGGCTCGGAGGGTTTTCTTCCGGCGTCGATGGACAAGGAGTGCGAGAAAGCGGCGAGGATATTGAGGGGATTTTGCAGTACGTTTTGGGTGGCGGTCTGCTTCGCGATTTGGTGGCTACTGTTGCTGACATATTCTTTATCTAGAGGACGGAATCTACGCCGACACCGAGAAGACGCAGTCGTCGACGGATGAGGCGGCGGGCAAGGGCAAGCAGAAGCAGAAGCAGGTGTCGCGGGCGATCATCACGATTCCGGCCAAGGTGTTGCAGCGCGCCGTGGGCCTGGCCGTGTTCACGACGGGCCGCGTGGGATTCCACGTGTCGGGTGCGACGGGCTCTGGTGTGCTGGTTGCGCGTCAGTCGGACGGTGGCTGGTCGCCGCCGTCGGGCATCCAGATTCACTCGCTGGGCGCGGGCTTTGTGTACGGCGCCGACATCTACGACTGCGTACTCGTGATCAACACGGAGGAGGCGCTGAACGCGTTTCGCAACACGCGACTGTCTCTCGGGACGGACCTGGCGGTCGTCGCTGGTCCCTGGGGTGCGGGTGGCAGCCTCGACATCGCGGCGCCCAAAAGCAGCAGCAGGTCGAGCCAGAGCAGGCCTGGCAGTGCCGAGAGTGGCGGCGGCGGTAGCGGCGGCGCCGGCTTGCAGCCCACGAGCACGACACAGACGTCGGGTGGCAGTCCGGGCAAGAAGCCGTCAAAGCTGCGCAGCGCCGCATCCAACGCGGTCTACTCGTACATCAAGTCGCGCGGCGTGTATGCGGGCGTGCAGGTCGACGGCACCGTGATTGTCGAGCGGAACCAGGCCAACACGGCTTTCTACGGGGCTCGTGTGCCGGCGACGCGAATTCTCCGCGGCGAGGTGCCGGCCGGCAGCTGGATCAAGTCCGCGGCGGTGCTCATGGACACGATCCGGGGTGCCGAGGGTCGTGCCGCCGCAGGTCGGCCGCCCCAGGCAGAGCCAGCACCGGGGCAATGGCAAGGGCAGCAACAGCAGCAACAGCAGCAACAGCAGCAACAGGGACAACAACAGCAGGGACAACAACAGCAAGGACAGCAACAGCAAGGACAATCCCAGGCACAAACATATCCCAAGACGTCGACAGCCTCACAGAACTCGGAGACATGGGCGAATGCGGCCCCAGCAACAATTGTGATGCCGAGGGCGGGACCGCTGCCACCACAGTATTCGGCCGAGGCAGAAAGCAACACCGAACATGATCTGCCACCAGCATACGAGGAGCCTGGCCATGCTTTCCCCGGCGTGGGCGATAGCAAGACGACGCATTGAAGGGGGTCGGAGAGAGGTGGAAGAAATGTAGTATGGACATGCAGATGACGACGCAATAATGGCAAAGATCTGCAGGCTTTGGTGAATGCTCGATATGTACATTTGAATGTAACAGCATAGGAACAAGCGTTGGTGTAGTGATTAAGCAAAAAAAGAATAGAATGAGCTCTCTCGCCGGGAATTGAACCCGGGTCCCGGGCGTGACAAGCCCGTATACTGACCACTATACTACAAGAGACTTGTTAATGTGAAACCGGGCAGAGAAGGGCAAAAGAGGAGACAGCAGAGGCCCAAAGACACCGCGTAATCTGATCAGACACTACGATGTACTCCGTAAAGCTCTAGCAACCTTATAAAGTGGACCGATCAGTACGAAGGATGGTGCGGTTACCTTTAGAGCCCGATATGTAAGAGCACGGGCAGATGAATTAGAGGCTTAGGTCTACTCGTTCATTAAGCTCATCAGGCGTTCCATGAGCACGCAGTACATTGGGGTTCAGACAAGTATCTTAGCAGGTATTGGGTAGATCCATGTCTTGCAAGCGTTACAGTCGAAGTCCCATCTTTGGACAGAAAGCAAAAGAGTACTCCGTAGTTTGAGTGCGTGGACGAAAAGCCGACTCGGCAAGAAATTGGTCTGTTAGACAGATGATGAAATATGTGGGGCTGGTCGAGTCGGACTTAACGGTGGAGTTAAAGCGCCGATATCGATCGACTTTAGAGTTGCTGACAACGCCGAATAGTGTACTCCGTAGGCGAAGCTGCTTGCTCTTGCGCCGTCATGCTGCGAGGCCGCGATGCCATAGTATGCAAACGAGGCACGGCCCATGACAGACAAGGGCACGGCGCGTACCGATCTTGAGGGACAGCCAATGCGGCGACGACGAGCTTCTGATCAGCTGCTGGAGCTGTTGGCGGACAGGGAGGAGACGGCAGACGGACCATACGACTTTGGCAGCGGACGGGCGACAGCCTGGGCGAAGCGGCGCCGGCTGCGCAAGGGCACGTTCAGCTGTGTCGAGTGCAAGCGGCGCAAGGTGCGATGCCACTTTGGGGCTGGCGAGGACGTCGACGTCGAGAGCAGCGGCAGCGGACAGGACACATGTGTCTCCTGCCGGCGTCACGGCGTGCAATGTGTCGGGCAGGAGTTGGAGTCACGGTCACGGTCGCGGTCACCGCTATCTCTGCCGGCAAACACAGACAGGGGGAGCGGCCCAGAGCAGCGACAGTACAGCCGCCTAGGCGAGCGGATCAGCGAGGTGGAGGCGCTGGTGGAGGAGCTGATGCGACAGCGGATGGAAGGGAGAGAGAGAGGAGAGGAGAGAAGTATGGGAGAGAGAAGAGAGATGGGAGAAGAAGGCTTCCATCCGATGAGCAGCATCAATGACATCAGTGACAGCAGCAGCAACACATCTGATCTGGCACGTGAGCTGATTCAGCTGGCCGTCTGTCTGCAGACGCTGGACGATCGGAAGGAAACCGGACAGATGACCGATGTGGCTGAGGCAGAGAGTCTGAGGAGCAGCGGAACGACGATGACCCCTCTGGCTTCCAAGTGTACCTCTGTCCATTCCATCGCCTCTGCCGACTTAATCCCCTCGTCTCACTCCCCCTCTATCCTTCCCCTCGAGCGACGTCATGCTGCCATCATTGTCCGCATCGCGGCCCGCAACCGGCGGCTGGACCGGCCGGGCGCCTGCTGTCATCGCGGCCAGCAGGTCTACTACGACGACGTCTGGGAGACCCGCGACATCGACTATGCCTTCCAGCAGGCTGCTGCAGTGCTGCCACCGCGCTGGTGGGCTGTGCCCGACATGGTGGTGGCGGCAGGAGGCGATGGAGACAGCATGAACAATAGTAATAGCGACAGAAACAGTAACAACAGCAACAACAACAACAACAATAACACCACCACCACCACCACCAATAACAACAGGCTGTCGTCAGTCCAGCGAGCCGACGCCGTTGCCCGTATCCTCGGCCAGTCCAAGCATTTCTTTCTGCTGGTGCTGCTGCACCTACCCTATCTGACCCGACGACGGGCGCCGGAAAGGACAGGTCCGACGACCGCCAGCAACCCTCCCGAGACGTGCTCGACCGTCGCCTTCGACACGGCTTACAGCACGCTGAGCGCCTGCAGTGCTGCCCGCGAGGTGCTGGCCCGCGCCGCCGCCTTTTGGACTGGCCGACAGGCCGCTCGGAGGCAGGAGACCCTCCGAGGCCAATCTTCCTCTTCCACCACCTCCTACTGCGCCATCGACCTCCAGGCCTTTGTCGCCTGCGTCGCCCTCTTGCTCGCCCATCTCGACGGCCACGGTCGTGCCGGTCGGGCTGGCGTCGTCGTTCAGCACCAGCGGCTCGCCGACGTCGCTGCTGTAACGGCCGCCATCGACCACCTGGCCACGCTGTCGCACGCCGACGGCGCGATCCGCATCGCTCCCGGAGCCAAGCTGCTGCGACGACTGCTCGCGGTCGAGGCAGAGGCCGAGGCTGACGAGGAGGAGGAGGAAGAAGAAGAAGAGCTGACCGAGAGGCAAGATCTCGCCAGCACAAACACACCCGACACCCTGCTCGCCTGGGCTGCTCGCCGTCGACGGCGTCCCCGCTATGACGTCTGGGCCGAGGAGGGCACGCTCGGTCGCGGCGACGGCCGCATCGTCGACCACGGCGCCCAACAGATCCTCTCGGTGCCGTACTTTGGAACTGTGCATATCCGGCGACTGTGAGCTGCGGCTTCCTCCAGCTGGCTGCAGCTGCTAACAGTCCCTGCTAGCCGCTAGCTTACATGTACACAAAATGGATTCACGCACTTCCTCGGTGCTTACTCAGCAAACTCATCTGCTTACGTAACACTACAAAAAAAAACACAATGCATTCGTGGTATCAGGTATCAGGTATCAGACTTCGTGGCGGGCATGAGGTAAAGAGCAATGATGGCTGGTCGACGACCATATCGGCAGGACATGTCTCACCGCGCGCATGTCTACGCCTCGAACGCGGCATGGCTCTTGCGGCCGGTCCGGTGCAGCAGCTGCGCGTATTCCGACCGTCGCCGGATGACAAACGCGAGCGCCAGGATGTAGTCTGTGCGGGCCCGACTGTCGGCCAGCCGAGCGTGCACGAGCGGCCGCAGCACGCACGAAGCCAGCCGCTCGGCCGTCATGTCGTTGCGGTCCGCCGCGTCCGCCACGTCGCCCCAGAGGTTCAGCAGCAGCTTCATCAGATTGCGCGCTGCCTGCGTCGCCTCTCGGCTGCCACCACCGACACTCTCCAGCGCCTCAGCCCAGAAGTCAATGCCCTCATCCGGCTGCGAATGCGTTGCTTGGCGTGACAGCGCCAGCCATCGCCGCGCCACCGCTTCCGTCACCAGCGGCCGGCGCAGCCGCTCGAGATAGTGCAGCATCAGCCCGGCCGCATCGTGCGCGCTGTATCCGGCAGCCGCCAGGTCTAGGCTCGCCCCGTAGTCCGGCCCCTGCGAGAAAGCCGCTCGCAGCCGCTGCACCGCCTCCGTGCTGTTCTGCGTGCCCCCAAACACGTCCAATGTCGCCACCCCGCCCGATTCGACCAGAAACCGGTAGCACACCATCATGCACACCGGGAACTGCCGCACTGTTGCTCCTTGGCTGCCCTCGTGTCGTGTCCGTACCGTCGTGCCCGCCACCCGGATGCTCTTGCGCAGAGACACCCCAAACACCGCTTCCGATAAGCCTGCTGTCGACCATGGCTCTGTGCCGGCCGGCCCTGCTCCCTCTCCCGGCCCGTCGTCGTCGTCGTCCTCTCCGTTGTCGTGCTTGTTGTTGTTCCCTACCCACGGCACCATCAGCCGCAACGATGACGACAGTCGACTGGCGCTGCGTCCGCCCGCTGAAGACGGTGTCAGCCTGCCTCGGCTCCCAGGACGGACTGCCCCCACTCCGGGAATCGTTAGCATCGTCGGCGTCGTCGGGCTCGCTGCTAGATTCGGTCTTGCCCCCCCGCTCCCGCTGTTGGATCGATTGCGGAAGAAGAGCCGGCTCAGACGATTGCTTCCACCCCGAACATCACGCGCACTGACACCGCTCTGGCTGCCGTCCCCGATCGTGCTAGTCCCAAGACCGGTACCCATCGTGCTCATCGTGCTCATCGTGTTCATCGTGCTGAGCGTCCTCAGACTGCTGCTACCCACGCTGTGGGAAACCGACTGTGCTCTGAGACGGCTGTGGCCATACCCACTGCTGCCCAGTCCAACGTCACCGCTGCCGCCGCCGTTCCGACTGCCCAGTGCCGAGTCGATCGCGCTGCTGACTTCGTTTGTCGTCCGTTGTGGGCTGCTTATGCTGAAGCCACTGCTAAAGCCGTTGCCGTACCCGCCGCCATGCCCGCCAAACATGCTGCTGCTAGCACTGCTGGTGCTGGGCCGCACTCGGTGCACTGCCACCGTCGGCAGCGACATGTTGCCGCGTCGTTGCCGCGAGATCGGCGGCGGTGCCGCGTCTGACTCGTCTGTGCCGGTGCTGCTGACGCTGTGCTGGTGCTGGTGCTGATGCTGATACGGGTTGTACTGCTGGTATGTATGTCCGCTCGTCGGCGATTGCTGGCCAACCAGCGATGATCCACGCGGCCTCGAGGCCGCCCGTGGTGGCGGTGTTGGCGGACGCCGGAAATCGTCGAGCAGCTGGTCGAGCTGTAGAATTGGCAGGCTGACGCAGAGCGAAGATGTTGTCGTGGTGGTCGTAGTGGTCGTCGTGGCAGTAATGTTGCCAATGGGCCCTATCGGGCTGGAGGGGGGGCTTGCAATGGGAAGGCGGTCGATAGCCGATTGCGGCTGAGCCTCGTCTTCATCTTCGTCTTCATCCGGGCTGTTCTCCACGTCCAGCCAGGCAGGCGGCAACTGACTTCGGCGGGGGTGCTTTGGCCTCTGAACCGGGGGGGCGACAGCAGTCTGGGCGGCTTTGGGCAGCGGTGGTGTCGGCTCGGAGCACAAGTCGACCGCACTGTCGGGGCTGTGGGCAGAAGAACTATTCGACGACGGCGCGGTGCTGACAATGGTCCCGGTTACCATTCGGGGCCGGTCTCTGCTCCTGCCCGTGGGTCGTCGTCGGACAGGCTGCTGCGTAGTCGGTGTGGTCGATGCGGTCGGTGCAGTCTCGACAAAGGCGTCATGAGGGTAGACGGCTTCTTGGTCCAGCCCCTGGCCATGTAGGGCAGCCGAGGCGTGGCGCTGCAGCACGTGGAGGTAGTTTTGCAGCGCAAAGGCGGCGTCGGTGTTGACACAGGAGGCCTTGCCGACGCGCAGCCGCAAATGGCTGATCTCGGCGAGGATAAGTGCGATCTCGGCGTGTGGTGGGGAGGCCGCGTCGGCTGTCGTGTCGGGTGCAATTCTGGCCGGTCAGAGACAGATGGAAGAGAAGAGAACGTGATCGAAACCGGAAACGAGACAAAAAAACTCACAGGGCAACGAGATCGAGAGCCAGGCCCAGGGCGAGCCGGTACACTTCCAGGCCGGGCCGCAGCTCAATTACCTGCTTCCGCATAACCGTCCACTGTATCCGGCTGTCGGCATTGTCGGTCGGACTGTTGTCGACAAAGAGCTCCTCGAGTGCGTGCACAAGGAGGCCGCAGGCCGCGACGACGGCTGGCGTCTGCAGCGCAATATCGGGTGGCAGCAGCGACAACGAGCCGGCGGCATCGCCACCACCATCGTCATCGCCATCGTCCTCCAGCAGCTCCAAGACGCCGCCAAGAGCGTGCAGCTCGGCCGACAGGGCGATGACGTCGGCGCGGGACTCTCGTACGAGGCGCACGAACCGGTGGAGGGCGGGTGCAGTGCGGGCGACGGTGCTGCTGACTGCGAGGCAGCAGGCGGCTATGGGACTGGAGGCCGTCGTAGGCGTCAGCAGGAAGACAGCAAACGAAAAGGGAAAACAGAGAGGACAGACTCACTTTCTCTCCATTCTGTCCAACACGCTTGCGACGGAGCAGATGCGTAATGAAATGAGAGAGCACAGCCGCGAGCGGCAGATGCAGATGGGGAGAGAGACAAAACGGGGGCAGCAGAAGCGAAAAGGGAGCGAAGGGTGAAAAGAGACGGGAAAGAAGGCCCGGGCACGCGTACTGGGCTACTTAAGCGAGATGCCTCGACCAACGAACGCATCTGGTGCCGAGACGGCTGTCCCACCTGCTGCCGGTTCCACGTTTCCACCTGCACTGTGACGGGCATGTTTTGTCTCTGGAAGGGGTGCGAGAGACACGTCCTAGGTCGTGCAAGAACAGACGCACAGCCGGGATGCACCACGGCAAGTTCAGCCCTAGACCAGACCGCCGTCTTTGATCGAGACTGGAACGGGCAGATGGATCAGACCAGAGCAACAGGGCAGAAATCGAACGAGAAAAACGCTAAAACGAAGAAACAAAACAGAACACGGACCTGGAGTCTGTCTAGGCAGCTAGCTACGGAGTAGCTGACCAGCTAGCCAGCTTTTCCCCGTCTCAGAGATGAAATTCCGTCAGGGCCATCGGCGGGAAGTTCTGGCGTGCCCCGAGACCCTTATCCCTGCTGGCTGATGGGTTTAGGGGAGGGAGGACACAGACAGCACATCCTCGCGGTCAGCGCGCACCCGCATGCATCGAGTGTGGTCCGTACTCCGTATGTTCATCCTTGTCTTTTTGCATCTTTCAATACATACGTCGTAGTACGTCGTAGGATGGCGACGAATAGCAGACGGCCAAAATTGGCAGCTCTTCTGCAGCTCTCTGCGGCTTGTCTCTGTTCGGAAATTAGTACGTGGCAGACCAGGCCACAAGCAGACTAGGCCTGACAACAACAGGGAGCTGGGAATATCTTCAGCAATCTGATACCGATCGGCGACAGACAGGGACAGGGGCGGGGGAGCTTGTGCTCACAGCGAACATGCACTATTATCGGGCGCCGTCGCAGTCTTGTGCAAATAGCCGCTCGGGATGGATTGGCAGCTGCAAGACAGAGCCAAAGAATGTCCATTCGTAGGCGTTCGGCACTGCTGCCAGCGGACGTTCTTGGCAAGAGGGCCCACCCGTTCTTGGCTGTTGACTGTTGGTTGTTGGCACCTTGACATGTCCGTTTGGAGGTTTGACAAGCCACGCCTTCCCACAAAAAAGATACGAAACATGGAAGTGACGTGCGGCCACAAAACAGGAAGTTGCCCTGCCGCGTCAGATCAGTCAATCAGTCAATCAGTCAGCAGATGGGCCGTCGGACTTTAGTCCTTGCTCCCTGCATTAAAATCACAGTTGCTGCAAATGGCCTTTTCCCTCTGGCTGCTCCTCTGATCATCTCCCCCGTTTCCTTTCATTTCCCATCCCGACAACACCAGACGATGGATCCCGATGGCGAGCACCACGCGTGGCCAACTACGGACGAGTCCAGCGACGACGGCCACGACGACCGGCTTGGGTGGATGGCCAGAAACGCCGCCATGCCGCCTGTCCTCCCAGCTACTTCCGTGCCCGACCTGGACGGCTGGATTGAGACGCTGAGGAGCTGCCGCCCGCTGGCCGAGGCCGACGTCGAGCGGCTGTGCGAACGGGTGCGTGTTTGTGGTGGTGGTCTCCGTCGCGCACATGGGACACCCAGGCTGACTCTTGCAGGCTCAACTCGTGCTGGCAGGCGAGTCCAACGTACAGCCAGTGGTGAGTTAGTTTGGTCTCGTGGCCTTGGACAGCCACTCGGCCAACTGCCAGCTGACAGCCTCCAGGCAAGCCCGGTGACCATCTGCGGCGACATCCACGGCCAGTTCCACGACCTGATGGAGCTCTTCCGCATGGCCGGGCCGTGTCCGGACACCAACTTTCTCTTCATGGGTGGGTGAAGGAGCACCCGCACCGGTGGACTGCTAGGAGAGAATCACGCCTTCTAACCAACACGTGTCTCTGTCGCCCTGTCGCCCCTCCCCGGCTCTGCGTCTCTCCGTTTCGCTCCCCCTCTGTTCAGGCGATTATGTCGACCGTGGCTACCATTCGGTCGAGACCGTCAGCCTGCTGCTGGCCCTCAAAGTGCGCTTTCCGCGCCGCATCACCATTTTACGTGGCAACCACGAGTCGCGCCAGATCACCCAGGTCTACGGTTTCTACGACGAGTGCCTGCGTAAGTACGGCAACCCGCGTGTCTGGGCTTGTCTGACCGACCTGTTCGACTACCTACCCGTGACCGCCCTGGTCGACGGCCAGGTCTTTTGCCTGCATGGCGGCCTCTCGCCCAGCATCGACTCGCTCGACCATGTCCGCGCCCTCGACCGCCTGCAGGAGGTCCCCCATGAGGGCCCCATGTGTGACCTGCTCTGGTCCGACCCCGACGACGCCCCCGGCTGGGGCATGTCCGCCCGCGGCGCCGGCTACATCTTCGGCCCCGACATCTCTGCTGCCTTCAACCACCACAACGGCCTCGATTTTGTCGCCCGCGCCCACCAGATGGTCATGACCGGCTTCGAGTGGACCCACGACCGCAACGTCATCACCATCTTTTCCGGTACCGTCTTAGTCTTTGCATCTGCCTCCTGACCTGCTTTAACTCTCTGTGCTGACTCGTCACAGCTCCCAACTACTGCTACCGCTGCGGCAACCAGGCCGCCATCATGGAGATCAACGAACACCTGGATAATGAGCTGTGTGTTGCGATTTTCACTCCCTCAGCCCTCTTTCGATCCTGACATCCTCGCAGCCTCCAGTTTGACCCGTCTCCTCGGGTTGACATACCCTCACAGCCAAAGCGTCAGTGCCATTTGCTGCTACCCCAATTAAAACTGCTCTTTTCTGACCGTCTATCAGGAACCCCCGATTATTTCCTTTAAGGCTGGCTGGATAAGGAAAAGGGCACTGGTCGGGACAGAGACTTTCTTCAAACGTTGGCTTATTCTAGGCACGAAGATGGCAACCGACCAGTACTTAGCTTGACAACCTGCGGTCACCTGAACTCTTTTATCAGCGAATCATACATACTTGGAGCTTGTACTCCGTAAGCCAATGTGATTGACGTAGACAAAGTCGGATCCACAACGGTCCGACGAGTGTCAGCTTGAAAAATAGTGATATTTCTGAACGCCATGTGGCCTGACATGCCTGATCGTTTGACGTCCTTATACGCCTTATACTTCGGCAATGTCTTTGTGTGCGACTTGCGAGAGCATAGACTTTCGCGTCCTCATCAATGTCTGCATTCGACAATGCTACGTTAGACAAGCAGATATCGAGATCGATGGTGCCTCGTTCAAGTCGCTTCTAACGGCCACGATGAAGCACCATAAGGATATCTTTGCGATCAGAGATTCTGGCGAGAATTACGGTCTTTGCAAAGTTATATACAAAGAATTCGAGAAGAGAAACGTCGATCCAGAAGAGGCAAGAGACCTACCGATCTTCTTCCGTGCATTAGACAACAGAATCGAAGTGTGCTGTGAAATTGATAGCAGTCTATCCAGTCTATGTCATCTGGATACATACATGAACGATGATGATGGTGTGTAGTTCCTTGTAAAGTGTATGAATACGACTAACACTATTGTAATGGAGGAAGTTTCTCAACAATGCAAGATAACCGATTCTAAAAAAGAGTGAGGAAGATCCCAGCTCAAAGACGTCTTTTGCGGTTGCCTCTGGTTGGTTGAGAAAGTGCATAGGTAGCCACGGTCTTTGCAACCCACCAAAAAGATTCCAGAAGCCACCGAAGCGGTTGATCGACGTTGGCAACGGAGCCCAGAACCCAGTTTTGGTGGAAACCTCTTTGGGCTCTCGACAGGAAAAATGGGTAGCTCTAAGCTACTGCTGGGGGAAGGAGCCCTCGTTGAAGCTTACCGCAGACACCATGGCCATGATGAAGAGTGGCATCCCGCTGCACAAGTTAGATCCTTTGATCCAAGATGCCGTAACGGCCACCAGAGCTTTGGAAAGCACCTACATCTGGATCGATGCATTGTGCATAATCCAAGAGGATAACGGCGAAGACTGGAACAAACAGGCGTCTAAGATGGACGAGATATACGGAGGATCGACGGTGACTCTTGTTGTCGCGGACTCAAACTCTGTCAAGGCCGGATTTTTAGGCAAACGAGAAATGAAATATATTCCCATTGCGCTGTCTAGAAAGCCAGGTGGAAACGCTTCCGTGATTAAATCTCCAAAGGTGTTCTTGTCAGCCGGATGGGATGAGAACAACGACGAGCCACATGGACCCTGGAATCACCGAGGGTGGACAATGCAAGAAGGCCTACTTCCCAATCGGCTACTGCATTACACCTCTTCTCAGATAATTTGGAAATGCTGCGAGGAGCAGAGGCTCGAGAGGGGTGTAGAAAAACGTCTAAAGGATGAGTTGGCTGTGTCCCCAAACTACTCTGAGGATCCATCATTTGGATCTGGATGGATCTGGAATTGCGGAACATTTCTTAAATTCAAACACTTTTCTGGATACCTACCCATGAATCCGAGTGATCCCTTGCTGTCGGAAGCGGAAGCGTATCGTGTGTGGTACGACTTAATCGAGGATTACACTCGAAAAATATTTAGCCAAATTGGTGATCGTCTTGTGGCGATATCAGGTCTTGCCAGAATTTATGGTGATGGCATTCAAGCCACGACTATGCAGCCGGGCTTTGGAAGGCAGATCTGATCCGAGGACTTATGTGGCACATCAAGGGCGCGAGACCCATTTCTCGACAGTCTCCTGATGGTATGTTAGCGGTCAATCCTGGCTTTCCATCATGGAGCTGGGCCAGTGTCGGTTATGAACTTGTGACGAACAGCTACAAAGACGAGAGGGAGGTGCAGACACTATCGATTATTGAGGACGCACGTGTCGACCTTGTTGATCAGAACAACCCATTTGGATCTGTGAAATGCGGTAGTATCACGATTACCGGACCTTTAAAAAAAATGGCGACACTTAGTCACGGAGAATGGAAATCCAACGAAGCCCCGATAGCAGACTGTGAGCGACTTATCTTGAATATTGTCGATGAAGAGAGCCCAGGAAGCGTAGAACAGCGCTACTATTCTCCATTTGGAGGCCATTACACGGCATTGATGATGCTTGAAAGCAGTTTTTCACTGGGGTTTCTTGTGCTAGAAGCCACTGGCGAGGTCTTGGAGGGAATCAACGTGTATCGTCGTGTTGGGGTACTTGAATTCAGTAAGATTCGCGACGCCGATATAGCATCGCCAGAAGTAATTTCATTGTTCGAGAAGATGGATAATTCTCTCAGTACACGCTTGGCCGGAAACAGGATAATAACGACAAAGAGCGTTGAGAATTCCGGCCGCTCACTCCCTGAGCTGAGAAGAGAGTCGTTGCAGACTGAAACTGTAATCATAGTATAAAGGAAATGAGAGGCCATCCTGACCATAGCGTTCGCCTAACAGAATGATTTTCTTGCGAGTATAGTGATAATAAATATTTGTCGAGTAGATTTGAGTTTTATCATGAGGGAACCTTGCGTTTGAAAATACCTCATTATTTTACGAGTCTTTCAATTTTCATGACCAGAAATACAGGGCGGTGAAAATTGTATATCGCAATGTCAAAAAATAGCTGAGATATTTTTGCACGAAAAAGGAAGGAGTGCGTAGTGGCCAATCGTAAGATACTTTCGTCATTCATTTCCACATCGCCTCCACGCCTTGCAACAATGTGACCTGCACATGCTATTTCTTTTAACATCACTCTCCTTCTCATCACGCTCTGGTGCCCCTGTGCACCTTCTTGTCGGACACTTTGGCGTCGTCAGAAACCTTGGCGTTGTCGGTTGCCTTTCCTTTGCTGGGCGCTTTCGCCTTGTCAGCCTCTTTGGTAGAAGCTCTTCGTGGCTTTGTCTGATTTTGCCACTTCTTCAGCTGTCTCAGCCTTACGGGCTTTGTTCAAATGTGCATTCTCTGCCTTCGGATTCGTTGTCGATTTTTGGCCTTCTCAGCCTTCGCAGCCTCTCCAACGGAAGCCTTATCCAGGACCGGGATCGGATCCTTGAGCAGGTTTGTGAGACGACGATAGCCTGCTGCGACGGCGTAGTCGATCAGTGTGAGCTTCTTCTTGGAGCTGTCACCAAGGCGCCGGTCAGCGTGGCCCTGGCCGAGAAGGTCGCTGACAATGTCCAGCATCGCCTTCATCTCCTTCTCGGAGTCGGTAGTGGGGCAGGTCAGCGTGTTCAGCGGCGTCTGGCCGTTTGCACGACGGGAACAGACAGGTTGGTGATGGTAATGTGCAGCAGCGTCTTGTCGTCAATCTCTGCCATGATGCCGCTGTCGTGACTGACAGAAAAACCAGATCCGTTAAAGTGACGCATAAAAGGGGCCAATCGCACAGCAAAAGGTCGTTCTGGGATAGGCACCAGTGTGTGCGTGGTTGCGTAGGCGCTGTCGTAGATCGTTCGTAGTGTTGGGCTTGAATACCATCTCAAAGATGCCGTTCAGATTGAGCTCAGCGTCTGACACAGCTTCTCAGCATCCTTCAGTGCGGCAGTGCACCGCTCTGGAGTCGCTGACGCTTCTTCTACAACATCTATTGACCTAAAATTTGATTTCATTCGTTCGAGCTAGAAATATTGTAATAGCTAGATGTCGAACGGAAGAAAAGGATTATTCGCAACTATGCTATCTTCGAAGTGGAACGAAGACAGCCTATTCTAATTCTTCTCAATTGTTTACTCCTTTTGAGTATCACAGGACAGTAATCTTGCACCCCATTTCCTTCTCAATATCGAGTAGCAGAGGCTCGATAGGTGTCACGTAGCTGATATCGATTTTTTGCGACTCTTCCTCTCCTGTACCCGTAGTAAGAAGCCCACCGAGTCGTCCATCAATACCAAACACAGCGGCACCAGAGTCACCTTTCTTACTAAAGGCGCGGTGGTGGTCTTCAAGCGATCCATGGATGGCCCACTCAAAGGACTCAAACGAGCCTCCGCTAGGAAGGCACTTGCGCACCGTGGATTCCAGCTCCGATGCTTTTCCCCAAGTCAGGCCCGTTACAGCACCGCGTTTTCCGACGAGAAAGCCCTTTTCTCCTTCTGCGTCGCGTGTGACCGGTTTGAACATCTCTTTGAGGGAGATGATTCCCGATATTTTAAGAAGCCCGTTGTTTGGAAAGGTGAATTTGTGCTTGTTCATAACATGAGGATTGAGCAGAAGATTGACCTCATTCCGGGTCATCGCTCTGGTGCGAAGGTCCACCATGTTTGTTGGAGGGATGTCGCCGGGGAATTTTTTGACATCCAAGTCTACGAGACTCCAGTCTCGCGTCCATGGCTGACTGTCCCCGCTATTTCCTGTGTACTGGCCTCTCCCAACAGGCGGCGAGTAAAGCAAACTGCCAAATTCTCTATTCTCCAATGGCTCGAACGATTTTATCGTTCCATGAAGCCTGTTAACAACCTCCAGTTGCTGTCGGGTAAAGGCGTCGTCAACATTATTGGCCCTGCGAGTCCAATCATCCTTCATATATTGGATCTCTACCATGGACTCGTTCATTGTCTTCTCTGCTGGCAAACCTATGCGCAGGGCTTTCTGACTGCTGTTTCTGCGATGGTACAGCTTGTTGTCCGGGTTTGTGTCATTGGGTATACCGACGTGGCGACACGTGAGTGCCCAGACTGGACTCTTGGTCGTCCTTGCAGGACTGACATAGATGCCCAGCGTGCCTCGTAATCCGGGATTTGAGAAAGGAAAGATGGATTGCCCTATAGTAGTTGTGAATGGCTGCGCAGTCACACAGACCGTCTCATCCGTGGGCGATTCTCTATAGGGCGGCAGCAGCGATGGTCCTGCCAAGGACATTACAGTCGAGACACGGATCTGGCAGTCCACATTGGCCAGGTTTAGGTTTGCACTGTCCAGCGCTTTGCGGCAGCTCCGCAGTGCCTCTGCCACCTTGTACCATGGTATGCTTGCCGTTTCAACGCCTACCCAGACAACCACCGGCCTTTCGGCGGGTTGGGAATCCTGATATCCGATCCGAAAGATGTCAATTGACGTCCATGGCAGCCCAGAGATTGCTTCGACGACCAGGGGCTGAACAGCTCTCCAACACTTGCGTATAGGGTGGTTCCCGATCGAATCCAGCTGCTTCCGAGGGTAGTACATGAATGGTTCTGGTGGTAGACGGTCCATCACTTGCTTACAAGTCTCCCATATTTCGATGCCAGCAGACGCACGACCTACCAGCCGAGGTTCCGACAATATCCCGTGATAGTAGTTAACCGCTTCTTCCTCAGAGGGTGGCGTTAAAAGAGGAAGGATATTTTCGTTGTCTGCCTCATTTCTGGCCATTGGCGACGTTACATTCGTACTCTGGGAAGCCTCGGTAGTACCGGACGACTCTGTCTCGTCACTCCTTGTTTCCTTGCGCGACGCCATGGTTTTAATAGAAAGTGCTGCGTCTGGCTGGCAATATGTAGGAAAAGAGGGAAGAAGTGGTAAAAGGTATCGAATATGAAGTCGCAATATGGACGGCGGAGAGGAATTTGATAGAAAAGAGGGACAGAAAAGATGGAAAACAATGGAAGGAAGATGAAGAGGAAAGGCGGAGGGGGTGTAAAGAGAAGAGAGGGGGGTTGCAAAAGGAAGAGGGAGAGTGGATGTGATAAAGAAGAAGAAGGAAGAAGGGGAGAGAGTTAAATTCAAAACCACAAATTGTTAAGCTCTGGAATGGAACGCACTGTGACTAAGCTGACTCCATTGATCAGAATAAATAAAATGGGTATTACACCATAGAAGGCGCACCATGTACTCTTTTCTAGCTTTATACATTACGCAGATCACCAGCCAAAACAGACCGACCCATACAGTGCACCACTTCCCCTGCTATACAGCTAGTTATGACACCAATTTATAGAGGAACTAGAAGCCAAGATTGGAATAGAAGAGCAGCAGTCGGTAGAGATGATAAGTGAATCAGCACCAGCAAAACAAATGGCCAATAAAAATGCAACCAAAAAAGACTAATCAAAATGATGAGTGACACGGATCAGTAAGATGATCTGTGAAACAGGATCAGTAGAAGTGACGGGGTGATACAGTAGTAAGCACGACATTAATAATTGTAAGTGCGATATAGTGTAAGAACTTCGCAGGCAGCTGCATGAATCATATACTGGTGCAAAATAATGTGGTAAGATGATACCGTAGTACCTGGCATTAAAAGAGTTTGCATTGTGGAAGCGGCTGTGATATATGTCTACGATACTACGGTGTATATACCACCGTACCAACTGCATCTCAGCCATGGGAGAATTCTGAAATTATCATTTTTCTAGGAATGACAAATCTTGCACTGTATTTTGAGCAGGTCGGCCTCACCGGTGTCTTGTATTTGTGTTAAAATAATATGACTACCCACCCAGGCAATAAACTTCAACCTGTCGGAATTTTAGGCATCTGCTCCAATGGTTGTGATTCAAGATAGCCCCCAAAACTTAGATTTGCATATTGTAGCTCCTGTTGCTCCTGTTGCTCCTGCAGCAGTTGCGTCTCCTGCTCCTCTTGCCAGGTTTTTTCGGCCACAAGAGATAACACAACGCGGTCCGGAAGAACTTTGAGCAGCCCGGCCCCAGATGAATGCTGGGAGTTGCTGGCGCTTGAATTCGACGAGTTCTCTAGCGTTGTGGCGTCACTCATCGGCTTGTTCATTCTGCGCTGGCTGTGCAGGAAGAGGCGTCGGCCAGATTTCATGGCCTCCAGAGCCCGGCGCAAGATGAGGAATGCGGGCGTTTCGAGCGATCTGTCCAGAAACAACGCCGTCCCCTCTTCATTGAGAAACCCAGACAGAGAAAGGGCATGTTTAGGGACTTTATCGAGCAGCTCACCCTCCCAGACGCCCACAACTTCTTGTGACGGGAAAACCAACTCGTCGGCTAGGGCAGCCACGATGCGGGACTAAGCAACCTGGTGCAGGGCAGGGAATTCGGCCCATGGACGAATTGCAAGAGGATAGTATTTGCCTTCAGTCTTGGTCTGGCCCCCCGTCGCGATCGAGCCGACCCGGCCAGACACCGTTTCCGGAGGTTGGGGCGGTCTCCCTTCTGAGGGTAGGGGGACCAGTCGCATTAGGTGTGTGTTCATGCGTGACACAAGGGCGAGAAACGGTTGCAGAGCCTGTTCTGGCCGAATGTCAGCTTGCTCGTCGGTGCGTCTGGAAATGGGAACCTACTTTCGCGCATGCGTCGAAATTCCGCGTGTTCAGTCTGCATCGACTGGACTCTCGCTTCGAATTCTGCGTGTTCATTTTGCATCTACTGGACTCTCGCTTCAGAGTCTATCCTTGCCTGCCGATCTCTTTCCTTCTCAACGCGTTCTAAAGTCTCTCGCGGTGAACTTTGTTGACTTCGTGCTCGAGTTCCTCACGTGCTCTTTTCTCCGCTTCGTACAACGCCTTGTAGTCTACCGTTTCAGACATAATAGCAGCGAACTCAGAAGCGTTTGTATGGTAGTGGTTGAAGCTAGGAGGGTTATCACGTCCAATATAAGTGGAGACTGGTACTACCATGGACCACGCGCGGCGCGCACTATACTTTATCCGGCTACTCTCCCGACGGCAGTCAAGAGTACTCCGTACTTTCCGTCATTTCATTTCTGTTTATGTACATCGTGGGCTTCTTCGATCTCGTTGTGTGTAAATCGATTCTTCCGCCCCTCCTTAGTAACACGAACTGAGACTGAAATTCGGAATTTTATATACATTCGACAAGGACTAAAATGCTTATAACTATTCCTAGTTTTCTTTGTACCTCGTAAAGACTACGACGCAAATACAGAGACAAAACACACTACAACTGGCACAGAAAGAAGGAGCAGATACACACAAACCCAAATACATAGATAAGCTCCTACTTACTTTTGCCTCTTTTTATCATCGTCATGCATCGGTCATGTCATTCTTCTAACAAGAAATCTCGTAAGGCCAGCCCTTCGCCCAGGGAGGCACCTGGGGACCTTTCAGTCTGACAATTCGTCTTCGACCGTGAAGCTCAACTTTTGACTCTGTTCAATTTTTGTTGTCTTTTATGCAACTTGTAGGTAGCTGCAAGTGCTTCCTCACTTCTTCCCAAACTGCACAAATCTTGCTTAATGACTTAGTATTGGATCATTCGATCCAACTCACGGGGATTGCTGGCAAGAAGGCTTCATCTAAGGCAGTCTACTTGTCAGGCCATGCTATGTATCTTTTACTACTCCCCCGCTCTTACCATCTTCTTCGGCGGTCCCTAGTCGGCGTACTATCACCCGATCGTCTTCCCTCACAATATCCTCCATGTGCTGGGCTGCCCGTTTCGCTTCGTCAGACCCAATTTCCGCAAAACGCTTCTGCCAAAACCGCCATCGATCCATGTTAAGTCCCGGCTTCCCCCTGCCGTCTTCCTTGTAAAGAGGACCTGGATTTGTCGATGCCAGCTCCGTCTCGTTAAGGGTTTTTTGGTGAAAGGCATCTCTGAAAATCTCAGAGCCGCTGAGCAAGATCCATTGACAAGCGACGCTCACCTGGCATTCAAAGTACATGCGCGCTTCTTCCTTGATCTGCTCGCTCTCCTCGATCCCCTCGACCGTCTCGTCCTCCCCCTCCATATCGCTCTCCATGATGGGTGACAACGGTGGGGGGTAACGTTCCAGCGCTGCTCCAACTGCCATAACAGCGTACAATGTCCATTGAAGCAGTCCCTTTTCCATAATTCGGGCGGAAAAAGCGTTGAGATTGATCCATTCCACAAGAATAGATGCGTATTCTTCAATTGAAGTTTTTTCCATCGCCATAGGATCAGGGTCTGAAAGTACTCGGTTATTAGAAGTAGTTGTACTTCACCAAATAAGAGACAGAATTGAAAGATGAAAGCATGCTCTTACCATACCAAGCTTCGCGCACCATAGCCGAGAACAAAGGCAAGTCTCGCCAGAGGCGAGCTTGTTCCTGTAAACAAACACCTGTTTTTAGTTGTTTATACGAGAATAGGGAAAAGTGGCAGAAGAATCCGCGTATGCTCTTACCCCCCATACCTCGATCGTGGCCTTAGCTCTCGACCGCAAGCACTGGAGAACAGCTACTAGCTCATCTTGAAGAGGGCTGTCACTTGGTATGGATTTGGCTACAAGGATGAACGTCTCCCACAACGATGTTAAGTACACCTCCAGCTCGTCGCTCTTGTCGAGGGCTGGACACAACTGCTGGATCTCGGCAACAGCATTTTTCACGGCAGACGACGCGCTGAAAATGATTGTAGTATCTGCTTGAAGTTCTGCTTCTTTTGAGCTCCCTAGACCAGGTGTGGGCGCATCTTCTTCCGTCTGTCTTTCAGCGGAGGCAACTAACTGCTTGAATAAGGCTAAGACGTGTTTGTCAAGGTCCGTCATCTCGTCGGCTTCATGACTTTCTAGCCTCGCAGAAACAGAGGGTTTGGCCACAGAAGACGAGGCCATGTCTGCAAGACTATTATGCTGTCGGCTCTTGTAAGTAGTGGTGGAGATGGAGATGGAAAAAGGCCGTCTGGAATGCCTAGTGATGAGTTGACGTGGTGGTAATGGTCGAGATGTTTGGAGGAGCCCGATTTTCCAGACAGAATTTGTCGGGTTTACACTTCGCCACAGAAGCGACCTCAGGGAAGCGTTTGGAGTGTTATTCAGAATCATATGAGATAACCGAAAGTATGTGATGCTAAGTAGGAATCGGCTTGCCGATAAAAAGCCAGGCGGGGTTCTATTAATTTATTATTAGAACAGACTCTCAATTCTCGCGCAGCCCCACTGAGTGAGGATTGATTGTCCACTATAAACACGGGTCTCTGACCAATAATGGGCGTAAATCGGACTCCGAGAATACTTGTAGAGGTACTTGAATTGCGCGTCGCTAATCACATAATACCGTCTTAATGGCTGGTAAGTTGAGGAGCGGCATCCGTGGGAAGTACCTACACACTCAATATACATAACAATTAAGGCGCTTTGTCCGGCCGCAAACATTACGCGCAGCTTGAAGAAACAAGACGCACAGTGTGACTGGTCCATGATGCACGCCATCAATATTTTCGAAACATTCAGGTGGCAGAGGGATGCTACAAAATTGCTCTTATGGATTCGGCGCTTAAAGTATTGGATACCACCAGGCAAGACGTTTGGAATAGTGCCACGCCTTGCCATAAACTTTCTAGCTTTGATACGTTCCAAAGCATTTTGACCAAGATGGACGTCAAGATGGAAAGTCCCCCTCGGAGCTCCGACTACAGCCAGGGGCAAGGCGGCTAAGAGGTCCCAGAAACAGACCTGTCTCTCTTTCTGCTATTGTGATGTCTCGCCCTCCATCCCTTTTTGGATACTTAATAGGCCTACAACCCGTCAACAGTTTCTTCCGTTTTGGACCAGAAGAATGTAGGACAAAAGCCAATCTACAACTAACTTTATTGTTCACACTCACCGCGAGACATTATCACCAAGCCAACTCGGTCTTTTCAACCCTGCTGTAGCAGGCACAACAACTATGTCTCGACAGACCACTA
Source organism: Grosmannia clavigera kw1407 (assembly GCF_000143105.1). Classification (NCBI taxonomy): domain Eukaryota; kingdom Fungi; phylum Ascomycota; class Sordariomycetes; order Ophiostomatales; family Ophiostomataceae; genus Leptographium; species Leptographium clavigerum. The sequence goes on along the minus strand of NW_014040837.1, from coordinate 1,057,263 downwards.
GCCCACATCAGAATAAGAATACAAGCAGTGCTACTGCCACTTATCTCAGCCCTTCTGTGGTTCAACCCCCTTCTGAGCCTCATGTATGTCAAGAGACAAAGCTATAACGCGTAAACAGTTTGTATCAAGGCCAGGTCCTTTCTAACTTGATAGTTCTCATGTGGGAATCTGAGTGACTCCCAACCCGAGCGCTACATCAAGGTGTCAGACGCGAATGCTCAGGTTCTAGCGGCACCCAAAGTGCTTGGTAAGAGCAGAGGCTACCCGAAGCCTCACGCCAACATAGAGCATAACGGCCTTTCAGCACCACCACCTCTTCGGGAGTTTCCTGTGCTTGCGAATACTACACAACCTTGGACACAAGGAACAAATCCAGGACCTGTACGAGCGGTTTATAACGAAAACAACAGAAACAACTACGACGTGGTGTACCATGATCCGACAAAGCAAAGGCCTCTTGATTTTAGTAAAGCTACGAGGAACAATGGCAGCTCGTAGTCTTTAATAAAAAAAGGCTCCAGCCTAAAGGCCAACCATCTGTTGCTAGGATACAGGTATCTTCTTCCGCGGCCTTACATAAGGACCACCTCGTTTTTAAGTCTTTCCATCTTTGCCTTTTTGTAAACTAGGGTTTTTAAATATCGTTGTGCAAATCAGACTCTACTCTTTATTTTTTCTTAGTGACGCTAAAACTATGACTCAAATTGGGAAATTCAGTACACATTCTGTAAGGAATTAAATGCTTATGATTGAGGTTATATGCAAGATGCAAGAGAAAAGTTACATTTTCATCTTAGCTATACCTAAAGAGCGCTTTTACCCATGTACTAATTTTTTTATTACATAAAAAAGGCCTAAACGACTTTGTCGCTCTATTCGATAATTGCCTTCGTTGCTAGCAATCCTATATGCAAGGATTTCTAGCCAGTGTTTCTACAATAGTACAGCGTGCTGTCTTGCATTCTTAATTATACTAAAATAATACTAACATAGGGATATACAAGTGCCTAGACTAGACTTATAGCCGTTCTCACCAGACTACATATTAAATAAACGTGCCTCGTAGTTTGGGATCCAAAAAGATAGATGGAATGCTAAATTCGTACCTGTAAATAGCTGCGCAGTTGCACAGACTAGGTTATCCGTAGTAATAGCGGAGGTTAGGTAAGGCCTTGGCCCGAACCAACAACACACACCTACTACCACACGTACCTGCGCACGTAGAGAGGTATTATAAAGCACCTCTTTGTACGTTGCTACAGGGCATAGCAGTATATAGCGAGTACGAAGGGTAGAGAGGAAGGCCTATAAGGGGAGAGGGACAGGCGGGCGGAGAGGCGCAGACGGGATAAGAGGGATAGGCAGGAGAGGCTGCGGAGAATTTGTATAACTAGGAGGATAGACGAGGTAGTGGGTCAGGCCATCGTAGAGGAACTGCTGTTGTATAGTAATTTGCTATGCTTCTTGTTTTTTGCCAGAGTAGTCACCAATTTTTTGCTTATATAAGTGATATTCAATTCTCGTGTTATATTCGCTATACGGGCACCCATACAAATAGCAATTAGCGTTCAAGCGTCTCAACTTCACACCGCTGCGGTGGAAGCTGTAAGGGATATAATAAAACTCTCATGGCATAGCCTTTCCCAGGCTGTCCCGCGTGTACTGTAGTGAATTAGGACGGCCCCTAGCGTTGTGACCAACTTTTCGTTACCGCAAGGTTAGCACTGTGTACTCGGCAAGCTGTTTGCCTCGGGTAGGCAGTCACATCCCGCCTAGATCGAGCGGACTTTCTCCAAGGCATTGAGGCCCGTTGGGTTGCCAGACATACGGATGGAGTATTTTCCTAGATAGGCTGTGGGGCACGGTCAATAATATAGAAGACTATGAGTCATTCGGGAGACAGCTGAACCAAGATACAGGGATCTACTGCTTGGCGACGCGCAGTGAACCCTAAGAAGCCATCCCCTGCGGCTTAGCGCATTTCCTCTCTCATTATTCCTGCTGCTCCCTCCTAATGGCCTCATCTTTGCTTCAGCTAGCAGCCCCTCACTTAAATGGTTGGCCTCGTCTTCACCTCTGTCAAATTGTACGCGTCATCTTAGTTGGAGAATATTGTGTATTCCAAGTTGGGGGACTGCGTTATACTGTTTAAAAACTATCTTGTAATGGGCGGTGTTCAGGCACTAAGTCCAACGGTTCGACTCCATGTCATCGCTAAAGTGGACAACATCTCGGGCGCCAACCTCATCCTATTTGCCCCACAAGCTTATATCTGGCCTCAAAGGAGCACTGTATGTATACGGCAAGTGGGGCGCGACTGACTTGAGAAGGCGTAAGATACATATAAAAGTCCATAGCTCTGGCAAGGTATGACTTGTGGGAGTCCTATCGGGTTGAGCGTGACCCTCGTGTGGCGTCTCTGGGTGTGCCTTGGCCCCGCGGTTTGCCCCTCCACGAGACAGTCCGATATATGGTGGAAGGTCCTGCTTCCCTGGCGTACATGGAAGAGCGGGCCAGATCCATCGTATTCGGCCGCGCTGCTGCATACCTCCATCCACTCGATGACGTTGACGACAACACGAGAGCAACCATAGGTGATTTTGTGGAAAACTGGCCAGAGGCTCTAAAAATCTACATTCGTGGAGCGCCGGGTGAAGAACGCAAACTGCGTATCCAATCGGCTTGGGATTATGCGAACAGCCTGAGCAAGGGGCAAGGCATGTCCAGACGCCAGATACGTGACTTCTGGATACCATTCTTTGAAAGGGCCGGTGCCGATATTCCCCCATTGGATGCCGATAAAATCGAAATCCTTCCATGCGCCGACTTCCCTCTGTCGTCTCCCTCTTTGGCTTGGAATCCCATGAACGCACCAGCAATTCTCACAGCTGAAAAAGATGTTAAAGTTGAGCGGCTGTGTCTCGATCTTGTTCTCGGCGCATGCAGCTTTTCTGGTGCCCATGCTTATGTTTCCCCTGGAATATCCGGTCCTCTGCTGTACTGGGAATTGGCTACGTCACAAAACGATCTCTCTCGACCTGCCATTGACAGCTATATTAGCACCGCAGCCCTCGTTCTGAATACGCTGCATGGTTCAGCACCCTTACTGGCCGAGCCGTTTCCCAGCAGTGACCCTGCTGAAGTTCGATTTCCAGCTATGAGCGTGGACCCTTTATTTGCTTCGACCGACAACATACTTTCTGCCGAGACAGTCTTACGACATTTTGTACGGCAAACTCCCGGGATCCTGCTCAGCAGACTGGCATCGTCCATTCTCGGCAAGGTCTTGGAACTTTCTGGCACGACGACGGGAGACGATACGAATCAGTGCCTTCAAACTTTAGTATTCGTCCTCAAGCTCCTCCAAAAGAGATCACCCGCGGCAGCGGCCGATCTGGCAACAAAGGCTGTGCTAGGACTTCCCCATGATAGTTCTTGGCACCGAGGTCTGCTCAATGATGGCCTCTTTCGGCGCCTGTCACCCTCTAAAGCGGAGGAAACCCTGCAAGAGCTACTGGACGGATTTCAACAACGCTTCGAGGCTGCAGGGACAGCCTCTGCTCTCGAGGGGAATGACAAGCAACAAGGACCCTTTATCAAGATCACCACAGTCAAACTGGTGGCTCAGATGATGAGGCATTGTGCTGTTTTTTCACCTGCATTTGCTGTCGATACTCTCATTCGCTTGTTTCGCACCACCACGCACATCAGCGTTCACCGCGAGGCTGCACGAATCTTAATCAGCACAGCGAAATCGCTCCCTGATGGTGGAACTGTCCAGGAAAATATTATCCAGGCCCTTTCTACATATGTCGTACCGCGGGCCTCATCTCTGAACGAAGACAGCTGGCAACGCGCACTTACAGAGCATGATTGGCAGTCTGTGGAAGCTAGGGAGGCTTCTCTGTCCGAGTTGGGAATTTGTGACGGACGGGATGGGGAAATGTTGAATATTCTGATTGATGCCTGTAAAACGACACAGCCACCCGACAACCCCAACCATCCACAACTACACTCAGCTCTACTGAATTTGCTAGAAGCGGCTCTGCTCGAAAATAGCCGCTTGCATAGAAGATGGCTGAAAGCGTTCATCGTGCGAGAGAAGTTAGCTGTTTGGTCGGAAGAAATCGATTCGCTTCTCCCTGCCATACCCGTCTGTTATATGGGTATGCTCGGTAAAGTCTTTTCCCTGTGGTCTAATTAGGGCAGACCTATTCCGAGCGATGTCACAACTTATCCTCCAAAAAATTGAGGCTCCAGCCGCCCTGGCTGCCATGACTTCCCGTGTCTATGACGACGTTGAGCTGAGGAACTCTCATGCGGGAAGACACTGGTGTACCATGTGGAAGAGAGAAGTTTATGCATTTGACTTTTCAAACCTGGGTGGCACCTGGGCTGTTTCTACCCTTCTTTCCCCGGTTTCTACGCCGGACGCACTAGTAGACTGTGATGTCGATACACTAGCGAACTTCGTTCGAGACGTGGCTTTTGCGTTCTTTCACACCCGCAACAGCAGCAAAAATGATTGTTTCGGGATGTTTATTAAACTCCTAATTCAAGGGGAACGAGAAGCATTGAGCAAAGATGCCCGTTCTATCCATGGTGAGGTCCACTGTGGCCGTGGCAAAGGAATCGCTGTTCTTCGCCAGCTCTCGAGCGAGATAGATCGGATGCGCAGTCAGCCGTCATGGCGGCAAAACCCGGACCGGAAGCCGGTCAGTCTTCCCAGCTCTTTCGAGTGGAAGTACATCATCTGGCAGTGCAGTATGCCGACTGCAAATTCGAGTCTGTTGGAGTCTGGATCGAGCTTGGTTGACAGCACCGTCGCACTTGTCACTGCACTCGTGGAGGATCACAACACTCCATACCACCTCGCATTTCAGAAGCTGAAGGATTGGTTCCATAAAGAGGGCCAAGGCAGGGAATCCTCACCCGATGCCTTCTGGACGGGACTAGTTGTGGGCCTGGGTACTGTCGATGTCACCACGCATCATGTTCGGGGCACCCTGATCCGCTGCCTGTGCGCTGATTTGGCTTTCAGTTATCTAGCGGGTTTCGATAGCGGAACAACCCGAAACCGCAGATCGAGACCCTTGGGCGAAGCAAGGCTCCAAGTGCAAGACATGGTAGAAACTTGGAAGAGAAGTGATGTTGAATTTCTTTGGGACAGGGCGAACCAGATTCTGAGTACGCACATGTCGTTGCGTGATGACTCGCAGTATAGAGACCGGGCACCCAATGAATTAGACGATGAGCCGAGTGATGATTCAGAGTATAATGACCCAGAAGCTGACGATTGGGCATGTGATGACTTGGGGGGTGATGCCTGGGTAGACTAAAATAGGATCTTGGTCGTGCAAAATTGGCTACAATTCTAGAAACGCCTTGATTATTGTGCTTTTTAGTCTTTTTTTATATTCTATTACTAGGACAGCTAGCCGCACATCGATATCAAAGTCCAGTGTGATTTATCTCTCGACTGGATGCCCCGATTAGACGACCTGCTTGCGTCTGCCGCGGAGCAGTGAGTCTGTTCAAAGCAGGTTTACCAAGCTGCAGTACGCACAAGAAGCCACAGATAGAGTATCTAATTCGTAAAATGCATCCTGTTCGTGTCTGCTCGACGGTTGTCTGACTGTCATCGTCTTAGTCGACACGTAACAATTTCGTCGTCTACAGCTCCACAGGCGGTGCCATGGTGAGAATGTGTCTACTCCGTAAAGCGGAGGGTGAAGATTACGATAAGTCAATCGAATATAACTGGAGGCCATGAAATTGTACTATCTCAGATCTGAGTATTCGTACGAGGCCGTTCAAGTTGTCATTTTGCTTCCATTGCTCGTTTGCTCGCTCTCGGTGGTCTGTCCGTATTGCCCGCGCGCTGGTATTCTAGCCTGTCCTTACCTGATGTCCATTTAAATTGAAATAAGGCGGTCTCGGCGCTGCTGTCGTACAGTGTGCTGGAGACGTGCGGCGAATCGGCGCAGTCTCGTGATGTTATTGTGACGATATCATGAGCGGAGCTGCGCCAAAGAGTACGTAACCAGGTGGGGCACATGCTTAAGCTTTTTGCTCCCGCATTTCCCCAGACGATGTTTTTTTAATGCTGCGAAAGCGTACAGCTAAGGTGCAGGGTTCATAAAGGTGATACCGCACTGGATGGTTTCCGATCGACGACAGCTCCTTCCGAGGGTAGTATACAAGTATCGGAGAAGTAAACTTGATCGAGGCTGGATTCGAATACTGGCACTGTTGATAAGGCATTTGTAACAAGATCAATGCTGCCGGCTTAGAAGGTGTGGTTTATAGAAGCGGCTGTGCTATATGTCTTTACAATTTAGATTTATAAACCCAACATCCGATCTACTACACACCGTTTAGTTAGGCACTGGAAAGTTGTAATTTGCCGTACTAACCCCACCTTAGTCACAGAAATATACGGTTCTAGAATAAAAAGCAGGAAGGGGGAAAAACCAAGCTTCGTTAATAATTTTTCGAATCCGTTTCCATGTCCCCGTCGAAAGTTTTAAAAGCGACACCTGACGGTATCAAGACTTGCTTCCATTTCTACGTTGTCCATTGAGCACTATGGCTATAGTGACAGCCATCCACAGGGTTGGTTCGACCTTCAACGTCGTCAGTTTCAAGCTGCGGCAGTCGCCGCTTTCCGGCACGTTTGTCATTCCATCCGGAGCTACTGCAATTCGGATCTGACCAATGAGCTGGGAGCCGCCCGACTTTCTCACCCGCAGCACGGAGATGGGCAGCCGGCCGTGCACGGCGTCTCTGCCGGTCCGGCAAGCAATGGGCAATAATACCTGAAGCTGCCACATCCAGATGTGACTCTTTTTCCTGTAGAAGCTACCAAGTGCGGCCAGTCTTGCATCTCATGTCACCAACAAGACATGAGAGAGCTTTCTTCCCATAGCTCATAGAGAGGCTGGAGTCCATCTTTCCCAGCATTACTAATAGCTTACGGTCTTATTCGCTTGACCACGAGTACACGTACGACGTACACACATCCTTGGCAGGCTACCGTGACGCCGCATAGGGCTGAAATAGGCAGCATATTTTACGTAGCCGATGGAATAGAGGAGGACCTAGTCGCAGAATTTTTGTATAGAGTCAAGAAGACGGCTATCAGCGCCAGCCATTTTTTCGACAAGTTTGCCGATCCCACCAATGATCCGAGAAATGCCGAGTGACAGGCTGAAGCTGGGGGTCACGGCGGAAACGTAATCGTATTTATCTAACACTACTACGGTGAAGTTTTTGCCAAGCGTGGGTGGAACTTCTCGTGACCCTAATTGGAGGGGGGCGTGGGATAATGGAGACGAGCGATATCTCCACTTAGTATTCCAAGTTTCAGTCCCAGCTAAGATTATGCAAGGGCAGTGCAGATCGAGAAGAGTTCGCTCTCGCCTTGGCCAATGGCACGAAGGTATTCTGCCAAAAGCGGACAACGACACTGTGTGAGGCTCGGCAGTTGGTTATTTCCAGTAGTCATAATAGTTTCATTATTTGCTTTGTTAGACCATATTTTCGTAACAGCGAAAAGTTTTTTCTCTTGTTGCCACCTTTCCGTTTTCCGCATCTTGTGCTCTCCATAATGCGATATTTGCATTTAACACCTCAAGCACCAGTCCAGCTGAGATTGCATAAACCCGTAATAGCCGCTTGGCCTGGAGACAGTACGGAGTCGTATGGAGGACATGGGAGGCTTAGTGGCTAGCCAAGAGGCCAAGTGGACGGACTCAAAGCCAAGGACGCGGCCCAGAGGGCAGTGATGTCATCAGCCTGTAGTTACTTCTTGAGGAGATTTTTTGCGAAATGGGCCCAGTCCTACCGTGCCTGAAGATTACGCAGCACCCGGTCTCGAGACGGCTTTTCCAAGGCGTGTCTGCACTTTGCTTTAAAGCCAGTTTCCTGCATTGGCATCGTATCTGACCCTCCGAGCCCAACAGCCCGTCAATTACGCATAGAATTGCGCCATTGCCCAACCACTGCACGAGAACGGACCGGACCGGCTCTATCTCTTGTCTTGGCCCTCATCCTGTACCTTCCTACGCCTTCGTCATCCTCCTTTGCCTTCCTGCACGATTTCCCACCATGTCCGTGGCCATTCCCCAAGATCATGCCGGGTATGACGACTCCCTTGCATTCCGAGATCGCTACAGACACCCTGGCCACGAGGACCGGCTGGAGCCCAAGGACGGCGATGACGACCACAAGCATGCGAGTGAGGATCTGTCCCGCACCGACGGCGTGTCGGCTGACCAGGAGCTTGAGGCCTTTGGCTACACGCCTGAGCTCGCTCGCAGTCGATCGACGCTGCAGGTGGCCTTCATGTCCTTTGTCTTGGCCGCCATTCCCTACGGCCTCGCGACCACATTCTTCTATCCGCTCGTTGGCGGCGGTGCCACCAACATCATCTGGGGCTGGGTTGGCGTCTCGGCCATCATCCTCTGCGTGGCCGCGTCGCTTGGCGAGATCACCAGCGTCTACCCGACCTCGGGCGGCGTCTACTACCAGACCTTTATGCTCGCACCGCTGCGCTGGCGCCGCGTCGCCAGCTGGATCTGCGGCTGGCTCTACGTCGTCGGCAACATCACCATCACGCTGTCGGTCAACTTTGGCACCGCCCTCTTCCTTGTCTCTTGCATCAACGTCTTCGAGACCGACGGCGTCGGCATCTTTCCCGGCGAGCCCTACCAGGTCTTTCTCGTCTTCCTTGGCATCACTATCCTGTCCGTCCTCGTCTCGTCTCTAGGAAATCGCTGGCTTCCCATTTTGGATGTAGGAAACACACTCTTTTATTCTTCTGCTTCGCTGCTCCACGTGTCGTGTATGAGTGTGTGCGTGTGTGTGCATGTGTATGTGAATGCTTACATAATCCCATAGACTGCTGCCATATTCTGGACCTTTGCCGGCGTCATCGCCATGGTTGTTTGCATTCTCGTCATGGCCAAGAACGGGCGCCGCAGCGCAAAATACGTCTTTACCAGCTTTGAGCCGCGCTCTGGTTGGGTTCCAGGCTGGTCTTTCTGCGTGGGTCTGCTGCAGGCGGCATATGCGACGTCCTCGAGTGGCATGATTATCTCGTAAGGCCCTTCTACTGCCTGTGTTGGCGCCTCTTTTCTAACCGGTGTTGTGATTGGATCAGAATGTGCGAAGAAGTCCAGCAGCCGGCCACACAGGTCCCCAAGGCCATGGTGGGCACCATTGTGCTCAACACGCTGTGCGGCCTCCTCTTCCTGATTCCGGTGGTCTTTGTGCTGCCGGACATCGACGAGCTGGTCGCGCTGGCTTCGGGACAGCCGTTTCCGAGCATCATCAAGTCGGCCGTGGGTTCTCCTGGTGGTGCCTTTGGCCTCCTGGTCCCGCTGCTCGTCCTGGCCCTCATCTGCGGCATCGGCTGCACGACTGCGGCGTCTCGGTCGACCTGGGCTTTTTCCCGCGACGGTGCCATCCCTGCGAGCCACCTCTGGAAGAAGATCGACACAAAGCTGGACGTGCCGATGAACTCCATGCTGCTGAACACAGGTGTTCAGATCGTACTCGGCGCCATCTACTTTGGCTCGACCGCCGCCTTCAACGCCTTCTCCAGTGTCGGCGTCATCTGTCTCACCACGTCCTATGCTGCCCCGATCGCTGTGAGTCTGATAGGAGGCCGGCGGGCCGTTAAGACGGGCAGCTTCTACCTCGGCCCAATGGGGCTCGTATGCAACGTCATTGCGCTCGGTACGTCGTCCTCGAACATGAATGCCAATTCAGTTGCTAACTAATGGACAGCCTGGTCGCTGCTTGCAATTCCGCTCTTCTGCATGCCGTCGACCCTGCCAGTCGCAGCGACTACTATGAATTACGCCTCTGTCGTGTTTGCAGCCTTTGTGCTCATCTCGGTTGGATGGTATGCTGTCTGGGGCCACAGCAACTACACTGGTCCCCCAGAAGCACATTAGTCGTGCCCGTGACTAATGCTACCCTGGAGTCCATACTGTCCAAGATTGTCTGGAAATGAAACCTATAGACTTAGACTGTTTTAGAATTTGAATACCCCATTGCATTAGTCGAGTTTTTATATATACCATTCTGTTTAAAGTCTGCAGATCCTATTGTGAACGTGCTAGCGTCGTGAAGAGCGGGAACCGACTACGCGGACTAGTTTTGGAGTTTCTTCTCTCAGACCAAGGCTCCATTTCGCGCATCTTATGGAGTCACATCCTTTATATAACATCTAAATACTTCATCGGCAAAATGCTGCCTGTTTAACACACCACAGAAACCTGGCACACGATCATAGACACGAGTCGACCATACTGGCGGCTATATGCCGGACGTAGCAAGCATCTTGATGATAAGGATTCTTAACCGCTTTTATGTTAACTTGCATAAACATAACTCATGCAGACAGCTTTCCGTAAGCCGAATGAGGGGCGGGGGGAGAGTTAAATACCCCACGGTTGCATCCATGTCCGCGTTGCTGCCCAACAAACACGGTCAGATGTCTGTCGTGACATCCTTCTTGGAAACGAAAAAGCACGACAACTTAATCATGGAGGAAGAAACAAGCACTGCACCGGAGGCATCCCCGGTAACCAGAATTGAGGCAACGCCTGCTCAGCCGGCTGTCAATGAGGCGACTACTGTACCGCCGGTCGCCCAGGCGGCATCGACTGTACTGCCGGCCAATCACTGGGTACAACAGGACGAGGAGGTAAGCATTGCCTGATCAGCGGGACAACGCAAATACACAACTGACCGACCAGAACCCGGTGGACACTGACGCGGACTCGACTTACTCCATTAGCGACGAGCTAAGCTCCACAGCTTCCATCACGTCAAGCATCTTGCGCTACCGTGAGATCAACGGCAGGACGTACCATGCTGAACAAGGCGATGTGCAGTACTGGGCATCGAATGACGAGACCCAGAGCGAGTCAATGGACATCAAGTAGGCTTCTCTTTGCCGTCAGCTGTGCATGACCGGCCTTGCTGACAGGATCAGTCACCACGTCCTCTTGCTGAGCACGAACAACAAGCTGTACTTTGCACCCCTGAAAGATGATGTCCATGTGCGTTGAAGCGGGACAGAGGAGCATTGTGAGAGCCGCAGCTGACAAGATAGAGAGTGCTGGACATTGGAACCGGAACGGGCATGTGGGCAATGTACGTGGACCTGACGGGTCCTTTTCATCGTACCTTGAGCTGACCGACGAATCAGAGACTTTGCCGACGACCATCCTGGTGCTGAGGTGATTGGAACGGACATCTCGCCGATCCAGCCAATTTGGGTGCCTCCGAATACAAAATTGTGAGCAGCGGTTTTTTGTCTTTTCCTCTCCTCCTCTCCTCAATCGCTCACAAGTTCAGTGAACTTGAGGACTTCACACAGCCGTGGACGTTTCCGGAGAACTCGTTCGACTATGTGCATATGCGCTGGCTCTACGGCTCGGTGCCGGACTGGACTAAGTTGATTCGCGAGGCGTATCGCGTGCTCAAGCCGGGCGGCTGGATCGAGAGCTCCGAGGCCACGCCGCTGGTCGAGAGCGACGACAACTCGGTCCTGCCCGGCAGCGCTATGCACGAGTGGGGCAAGCTCTTCCTCGAGGGCGGCGACCTGCTCGGCCGCACCTTTCGCATCATCGAGAAGGACCTCCAGCGCAAGGGCATGCAGGAGGCCGGCTTCGACGAGGCGTCCATCGGACAGTGGGACTTTAAGTGTCCCGTCGGCGGCTGGTCCGACGACCCGCATCTCAAGCAGATCGGCCAGTACGTGCAGCTGACGGTGGAGTCGGACATTTCCGGCTACGTCGGCTTCATCGGCAAGCTCGTCGCCGGCTGGTCCGAGACCGAAGTGGCCATCTATTCGGCACAGCTGCGGCGCGACATGCGTTCGGGCAAGCACGCTTACTACAGGCAGCGTGTGGTCTGGGCACAGAAGCCATTGGCATGATGGCTACAGGGCAGAGACAGGCTGATGGAACATAACGCGGTACTATTAGTCCGTACATAATCCGATGACTAAGATGACTAAGCCTTATCGTACACGACTGTGAACCCGTCCAGACCGGCAATGGCCTCTCGGCACTCCTTCTCGTAGTTGGCAATGCCGCCAAGGTAGTTGAGCTGTTCCCGCTTCTTGCCTGGGATGTTGGCGCCCATGTACCACGAGTCTGTGAGTGGCAACAGGGTCTTGTCGTTAGCGTCTTGGATGGCCTGCTTCCACTTTTCTTCAGCGGGCCGCTGGGCCTCGATCGACTTGATGCCTTCGCTCTGGAGCTTATTAAGCAGGTCGATGACGACGTCGACTTGGCTCTCGATGAACACGGGGCCGTTTGTGAAGGCGGTGGGGGCTGGAGAGTTAGTTTGATGGAAGAGATAGAAGGAGAAGAAAACGAAGAAAAAGAAAAGAAAGAGAAAACAAAAAGAAAACAAAAGAAAAAGAAAAGAAGAAAGAAGAAAGAAGCTCAAAACCCACCCTGAGGTCCATATATCATAAAAAGGTTCGGACAGCCGCTGCTGCAGAGACCGAGATGGGTGAAGACGCCATCCTTCCAGCGCTGCTGAAAGGTCAGGCCGTCGCGGCCGCGGATGTTCATATTGGTGAGGCTGCCGGTCATGGCGTCGAAGCCGGTGGCCAGGATGACGATGTCGAACGGGCGCTCACGGCCGTCGGTGGTGATGATGCCGGTTTCGGTGAACTCGCGGATCGGGGTCGCCTTGAGGTTGACGACGTCGACGTTGTCCTGGTCGATGCGTTCGTAGTAGTCCTGCTCGAGGCTGCTCCGCTTGGTCCCAAAGGCAAACGGGGGCTCCTCTGGCACGAGGAAGGCGGCCTTTTCCGGGTTTCGGACGCGAGGCCGCGTCTTCTTGGCCCAGAAGTCGTACATCATCCGGCTGGCACGGGGGTCGACGAGGAAGTCGCGGTAGTTGGCCTGATTGAAGTTGAAGCCGCCGCGGCTCCAGAGGTCTTCCCAAAAGTCCTCGCGCTCCTCGTCGCTGAGGTCAAAGACGGAGCCCAGCTGGCGGTCGTAGCCGAGGCCGGAGGTAGTGCTACGACAGTAGGCAAAGGTCCGGCGCAGCGTGCTCTTGCCGATGCGCTCCTCGAGCTCGGTAAAGGGCCGCTGCACCATGGGCAGCGAGATGCTGGCCGTGCGGATGAAGACGGTCAGCTGGGCAGCCTCTTTGGTGATCTCCTGGGTGCACTGGACGGCCGTGGCTCCCGAGCCGACGATGGCAACGCGCGCGTTCTTTGTGTTGGCCACGGCCGGATAGCGCGTCGAGTGGATGAGCTGGCCGCGGAAGCGGTCGAGGTTCTTGAAGTCGGGGATGTGCGGCCGGAACGAGCTGCCGGTCGCGCAGATGAGGTATTTGCACACAGCCGTCTGGCCGGCCTCGGTCGTGACTGTCCAGCGACCAGACTCGTCGTCAAAGGTGGCGCCCACGACATTGGCCCCGTAGCTGATGTCCTTGGACAGGCCCAGAGTCTGGTCGACGTGCCGGAAGTACGCCCGCAGCTCGTCGCCGCTCGGGAACCGCTCGGTCCACGTCCATTTGCGCCATACCTCCGGCATGGAGAACTGGTAGTAGGGAATCTCCGAGTCGACGCGCGCGCCTGGATACGTGTTCCAGTGCCAGACGCCGCCCAGGCCTTTGCCAGCCTCGAACACGTGCACCTTGTATCCCTGCTGGCGCAGCCGGTAAAGCCCGTAGCAGCCGCCAAAACCGGCGCCGATGATGAGCACATCGAGCTCCTTGGTTGCGCCCAGTCCGTTGGTGGAGGCCATGTTGTTGGTGATGTGGGCGTGAATGGCTTCCGGACGTTGAGGTCGAACTATTTAGATGCGCAGTCGAGATATAACGTGGAGCAAGAACGCGGCTCCAATACGAATGCTCCTCACGTCTAGTCAGAAGCACCATTCACACCGATCGACGTGAAGCATTTATCGGACTGACCGACTCGACGCCGGAGCACCGTTCTCCCAAAGTCACGCGATGCGGCCAAAAGCGGAGATGGCAACGTTGCCCGGATATACTACCCGAGGGCTGGAGCTCGGCCTTCGCCGAAGTCTGTCCAATCACAGTCTCCGCTTCGAGACACCAACGGCATACTCGGCCCTTGCTATGGCACACTGACTTCGTCCCGACACTGCCGAGGAGCAGCCAACAGGCCGTACCTTGGCTAAGATGAGAATTTTCAGGTCGTACGTCTTTGAGCAACCTTGCTTTGGCGGAAGAGAATAGTAGCCACTATACGACCAGCTGCCATCTTCCCCGCACGGCCTATGCCGACAAAATGGGAGGTCAAGAGGGACTCACATGGGTTCTTTACCACTTGAAGCTGCAACCGGCGTTTCGTGAAGCTGTCACCTCATCATCAGCCCATTTCTGATTGTACTTCCGAACGAGCGATGAGTACTCATCCACGACTGAACTTCCCCCAGGGGATGCTGGCCGGTCAGACTGCCATAATCACGGGTGCTGCCCAAGGCATCGGAGCCGAGACGGCCACCATCTTTGCGCGTGAGGGTTGCCGGGTTGTCATCGCGGACATCGATGCCGGTATGGCCTGATCATTGTGATGTGGCACAAAATGGGACTGCTAGCTGATACCGATACCAGACAAGGCCGAGGCCACGGCACAGGCCATCATCTCCGAGGGCGGTTCTGCGCTTGCGGTCGGCGGAGACATCACGGACAACGAGGCTATCGGCAAGCTGGTCCAGAAGGCGGCCGAGTTTGGCGGCGGCAAGATTCACATCATCGTCAACAATGCAGGCTACGCCTGGGATGATCCGATCGAGAAGATCCAGGACAAGCAGTGGGGTGAGTCGACCTGGTGGGCAAGTTTGTGTTTCGTGTCTCCGTCCTGACAAGCAGACACCATCATCGGCCTCCACAACACGGCGCCATTCAAGATCATCCGGGCAGCGGCTCCATACTTTATGGTGAAAGATGGCGAGCCGAGATCGATCGTGAACATCTCGTCGACGTCGGGGATCTACGGAAATGCCGGACAGGCCAGCTATGCTCTGGCCAAGGCAGGGCTCGTCGGGCTGACCAAGACGGTAGCGCAGGAATGGGGGCCAGAGTACGGTGTCCGTGCTAACAGTACGTTTGCGTGGCTGCTGCTCGGACTCGGAATATGAACGTGTGGACTAACTGTCTGTCCAGCCGTCGCATTCGGAGCGGTCAAGACGAGACTTACACAGGCTCCCAAGGGCGAGTTTGTCGTACGGCCCGACGGCACAAAGCATGCGGTTGGATTCTATGGTGGCTATGACGAGGAAGAGAAATGGTAAGTCGAATGTGGATTCGCAAGGACTTCCCGTACTGATAATGCCGATAGGGTTGGAGACATACCTCTAAGGCGAATAGGAACACCCACAGACGCTGGGAGGGCTATCTTGGGCGTGGTATCGCCGCTCTTTCAGTATGTCACCGGACAGACGATTATGGTCAGCGGCGGTAGGGGGGGGATGTAGGGATGTAGGGGGTGACAAGGAAGTGTAGCTCTAGTTGAATGAATTTATCCCCAAAGTGGCATCTGAATCGTCCATCCACCCCATACTGGCCATTGATCCCCTAATTGGGAACTCTATCTCACTGTTGCCATTTCACCAAGTATGAGCTATCATTACGGATGATCAGTTACAACCAAAATAGTATTACGTAAGCAAGCGGCGTAAAGTGTCGGTATGATTGGTTGATGCTTTGCCTATCGTTGAGCTTATTGTCTACTTCACTTCGTACATGCAATCTCATATTCGTCTGCCAATCAATTCAAGCGGTAACAATTTTTTGTCAATACCTTCCACCTATGATTCTCATTCAATACATCATGCAGCTATGGACACCTTTCCGGCGACGGCGTCGCGGACCGTTTCTGAGCCCTCCAGGGTGTTGTCGGCCGGCACAGCAGGAGAGAAGTCCATGCTGGTCCAGCCGGCCTTGGCCTCGTTGTCGAGCCAGGTCTGCCAGGAGGGCACGCCGCCAAAGTAGAAGAGAGGGGCAGTGGACTTTCCGGGGACGTTGCTGCCGACGAACCAGGCGCCGGTGGATTTGGCGGACTCGGCAAAGATGGTGCTGTGGAAGGCGTCATCGAGATGGGCAGACCAGGCCTGAGCAGATGCTGGGCTGGCGTCGATGCGGGTGAGGCGATTGTCCTGCATGTGGCGCAGCGTCCGGCCGATCCAGCTGGTCTCGAGATCGAGCACGACGGGCATGTTGCCAAACGGGATATGGGGCCCGCAGACGACGAACATGTTGGGGAAACCGGGGACGAGGACGCCGGCAAAGGTCTCGACCTTGGCGTCCCAGATGTCGCGTAGGCGGCGACCATGGCTGCCGCGAACATCGATCTCGGCGAGGGCACCGGTGCCGGCGTCGAAGCCGAGCGCAAAGATGACGACGTCAAACGGGCGGTCAACCTGGGTCTTGGTGGTACGGATGCCGTCTTCGTAGAGCGCGAGGCCGTCGTGGCGAATGTCGACGAGCTCGACGTTGGGCCGGTTGAAGGCCTCGTAGTAAAAGTGGCCGCACGGCGGCCGCTTCGACATAAAGGGGTAGTGCGGGCTCAGCAGGTCGGCCGTGTGCTGGTCCTGCACGATGGCGTGGATCTTCTGGCGGATGTACGCGGCCGCGACCTCGTTGGCCTTTTGGTCGGTCGCGATGTCGTCAAACGTCTCCATCTGGAAGTGGAATCCGCCACGCTCCCAGCCGGCATCGAGCACCTGGCGGATCGCGGTCGCGTCAGCCGTCTGTCGGACCGTCTTGCCGGTGCTGTGCATGGCCAGACCGTTCGCGTGGTTGTTGGCACACTTCCACGTGGCGTCGTAGTTGTCCAGGATCGCGGCCGCCTCGTGCTCGTCAATGGTGTAGTTTCGCCCCGGCAGCACGTAGTTGGGCGTCCGCTGGAACACGGTCAGCTGCTGGACCACGGGCGCGATCTTGGGCACGATCTGCACGCCCGTGGCACCTGTGCCGACAATGGCCACCCGCTTGCCGCGCAGATCCACCTTGCCGGTCGGCCAGGTCGACGTCTGCAGCCAGACGCCCTTGTAGTCAGCCAGGCCCGCAAATGGCGGCTCCTTGGCCACCGATAGCGGCCCCGTTGCCGGCAGGAAGAAGCGGCATGTCGTCGCCACCCCATCGGACGTCGTCACCGTCCACACGTTGCGCTCGTCGCTGTAGTGCGCCGACACCACGCGCGTGTCGAACTGGATCAGCCGTCGGAGCTCGAACCGGTCTGCTACCCGGCCCAGGTACTGCTGCACTTCGGCTTGTGCTGGGTATCGCTCGCTGTAGTTCCACGCCTCGCGCGAGCCCGGCGCAAAGTTCATCGTGTACACCCAGGCCTCGCTGTCCGTTCGTGCGCCCGGATACCGGTTCCAGTACCAGGCGCCGCCGACGTCCGAGCCAGCCTCGAATCCCTTGGCCGTCAGGCCCAGCTGGCCCAGCTCCCAGAGCGCACGGATGCCGCTGAAGCCGGCACCCACCACGATGGCATCGTAGTCTGCCATGGCGAGGTGTAGTGTAGAGGATAGAGGAGGGTAGAGAAGACTGCAGAAAGGCTAAGAGTGTAGAGAGGAATACAATGAATGGAGACACGTGTAGGAGTAATGGAACAGACTGTTGAAGAACAGACCAGGATTCAGACATACAGCAGACAAGGCTCTGCCCACAACCATGGGATTCAACTGTTGTCATTATAACCGTGGATATGCAGAATGTACCGCTCTGCTCGGCATCAACCGCCGAAGTAGCCGAGGCGAGTGGCGGAGATGCATGAGAAAGATGAGAAAACGGTTGTCTCATTCCCGAACGTCTTACATATCCGAGCCGGTTAGAGACGCAGGCATGTGTTGTTCTGTTGAGTACTTCCGAGCTGTCCGAAGTCCCTCACAAAGCAGATGGGGTCAGCCGACTTGTGTCTTGCAGCACCGGACTCCAATCGACAAAGATCGCCGGGCTACCAACATTCTGCATTACATAACAGCACACGTGCCGCTCGGCGTTTCCCGACAAAGCCAGGCTTGTTGGAATGCTACCAAGCTTCCCCTGGCCCAAGCCTCTCCTGCCCCTATTTATGGCTACACAACTACACGAGCCATACAGTCGAGATGCGACCACGACAGACAAAGAAAGGACAACCTGTCCAAAACTTTCCACAGATGTCTTGATCTTTTGACCTCTGGCATAACCTCGATGCTAGACATGTTCTCACCACTACCCCCGGACCACGAAGCCTCACCGGATCACGGCAATGGCCGACGCTGCTAGCAGACGCTCGGGGCCTCTCCGATTGGCTGCTAAGCCACTTCTCCACATCTGCATTCCACCCTGTGCCCCTTTCCCCGCCTTCTTCCCCGCCTTAGGTCGATTTCCCCACGGGGTTGGGCCTGACTGCTCACATCGAGATGGCCATGGCCATGATGGCACGCTCCTCTCGCACACAACGGCTCCTGAGACGACAGAGACCTGACGTTGGCATTGAGACAACGCAACCGGCACGTCAGAGCGGGACAGAGAAACAAGAGCGAGAAACAATCAAAAGAAAACCAAGAAAAGAAACAATCGACTACAACGTCACCAATGGTGGAGCGACACAAGGATTCGTCTGCTGTAGCCGGTGCCGCCCCGGTCCAGCGAGCCGCCATTGCTTGCCGCAGCTGTCGGCAACGCAAGGTCAAGGTAGGTGGCCACATCTCCGTCTCCATCTCCGTCTCCGTCATGGTCCTTGCTGACTGATCCTCTGCAGTGCGATGCCCAGCCCGACCGGCCCGACCAAAGTTGTGGTCCGTGTCGACGCGCCGGCAAGGACTGTATGCTCGACCCCATGTCGGACGGAAGAAGGTTTGTCATACCCTGCCCCGTCGTCGTGTCGGCGTCCGATCCGGTCACGGCTGCTGACTGGCCACAGATCCGTCAACCGCAAGTGTGTGGACAGGCTGCAGCAGCGCATCGAGATGCTCGAAGCCCAGAGCCAGAGAGCGGCTGATCGGGTCGGCTGGGACTCCGGCGAGGACAGCATCCACCATCATCCCGTCCGTCCGGCTGCTGCAGAATACACGGCCATGCTGCTGTCACAGGGTCCGACGTACGTACACTCAGCGAATGCAAACCCGGATACGACCGCTTTGGCTGACATCCCACCAAGAAGCACACAGTCCACAAACACAACCGACACGGTATCACAGCCATCGCTGCCTCCTCCTCCGGCCCGTGTCGAGCCAGCGCCAACCTCCTCCGTCAGCGGAAGCTCACCGGGGGCCAACAGCAGCAGCCATGGGTCCCCGAGCTTCTACGGCGCCACGTCGCACCCCCACGTCGGCACGTCCAACGAGGAGGCACCAATGCCAATGCCGCTCTTTGATGAGGCAGACGTGGCCGGCATCGGCATCGACCTCGACCCCAACTCGCCGCACCTGCGCGCCCATCTATTCCAGTCCTTCTTCCAGTACCAGACCCTCTGGGTCGACGTGGTGGACAAAGAGGCGTTTCTGGGCCAGCCGACAGCCGGTGGCGGCATTGGCGGCGCCAACACCCAGTCCCGGTGGCGGTCTAGCTTCCTAGAGAATGCCATGCTGGCGTGCGGCACCCGGCTCAGCACGTCCAAGTCGGTACGCGCCCTAGGGCCCAAATACTGTGAGTGGGCCAAGGGCGACGTTCTGCGGGCCATGTCCGACCCGACCCCTGCGAGCTTGCAGGGCTTTCTGCTGTTGAGCGAGTACGAAGTCACGCAGGGCAACGATCGGCCAGCCTGGATGTACTGTGGTGAGTCTGTCTCTTTCCGTCTCTCTTCGGTCTTCTGTGTGGGGTGGTGCTGACTAAGCAGGCGTGGCCTGCCGGATGTTGTCGGACCTGGGCCTGCACGAGCTGGCGAGCCTGGCAGACGGTGCGGGCGAGGATGCCGAGGCGGAGCGGGAGGACGACCTGGCGTACGCGCTGCTGTCGGCCTGTGTGGTATACGAGGGCGTCTGGACGTTGTATCTGGGGCGGCCGAGCTCGATCCCGCGGGCGGTGATGAGCGTGGCGGCAGCGCGGTGTCGGCAGCGACGACGGGCGGACACGCCATGGCTGAACGCATGGGTAGGTCTCAGCGTGCCGATGGCCGAGATCACGCGGCTGCTCAACGAGCGCTGGTGCGTTGCCGGCGACCTGGACGGCGACCGGCTCGCGGCCCTCCGAAGACTCTCGCGCCAGGTAGACGACTGGTATGAGGGTCTGCCACCAGAGCTGGCCTACGTCGAGGACCGGCTGATCAACATGCACCTGGCCGGCTACGGGCTGCATGCACAGTACTGCAAGGTCCAGATCTTGGTGCGGCAGGCGCTGGCTCAACGGCAGCAGCCGTTCACGACGACAACGACAACAACGAGCACGGCAGCAAGCACGATGAATCCCCGGAAGCGACCACACGCCCAGATGGAGGAGGGCGGTGTAGGAGCGGCAACAGCCGGCCCGGACGACGCTTCCGAGGCCGTGGCCTACCAGTTTGCCCTCCGCATCGCCCGGCTGGTCGTGACGTATCGCGAGGCCTTTGGCATGGAGCAGATCCCGTCCATCATGCTGGACAACTCGGTCGTCGCGGCCACGGCCATGATCCGACACCACAATGGCAGCAGCAGCAGCAGCTCGACCGAAGGCGCCGGCGAGCTCGTCTGGCTGCGACAGCTCATCAAGAGCATGGAGTCGGTGCAGCCACACTTTCCCATCATCGCGCGCATGCTCGACTCGCTCAAGCAGATCTGTGGCAGCGGCCCACTCCTCCAACTGCTGCCGGCTGCCCGTCGGGGCTCGAGCGAGTCCCGGGCGCTCGACTCGCTCGACTTTGGCGCCATGAACAGCAGACAGAACAAGAACGGCAGCATCAGCAACTACTACGGTGGCGGCAGAATCGACAGTACGAATGACAGCTCCATCGGCCTCGGAGGCGGTTCTGATCTCATGTGGGACTGCTTTGATGCCGTCATTACGCCGAGCATCTTCCAGTCGGGTGCCTTTGTCGACTCTGACCTCGACCTCCCTCCGCCATCCGAGGCTCTGAGCTCAGCCCTCGCCCAGGTGGTGTCGTAGATGGAGACGACGTATCTCTGTTTTTGGACAACCATTTCAAGTTTGCGAGGAGTATGGTATTGGGGTTTTGTTGGTTTCACATCTTGCTCTTTGCCATTAACCATTTGTACTCTATCAGTCTGATCTTCGAAGCTGTCTAAGCGACTAGTATTGTAGAGTAAGAAATAACACAATGTTTACTACAGATACGGAGTCCGAAGACCGTAACACAACGGCTACAAGCCAGGCCCTGGGCTGGCACTGATCTAGGGCCCGTGGTGAGCTTTTGCCCAATAATGGGTCCCTATAGGGATCGATTCTGGCCTCGCTATTTTCACCAATATACCGGCACAACTTGCGGTGTATTAAATCCTGTGTTGGGACATTGTGTACTAGTATCAACATTACATAACGTACTATTTCAAGTAGTAACGAATAACTAGCTTCATATGCAAACACACTGCGATGTGCCGTACTGAAAGAAAACCTACTGATTAAGCCTCGAAACTAACAAGGACACCAGGATGGATGGGTAAAGCTTTCCATGCTCAATTACACCCTCTAGAGCCTAACCATCTACAGGTTGAGCACATACCCCTTCAGTGTCTGGAAGTCAGGTGTGCCAAATCCTGTTATTGGATCCCAACCAGCCGTAGCATTCCATCGGGCACCGGGAACCACTCCCTCGCCTGCTTTTTTGCCTAAACAGCCATACGTATAGCCGTCCACGACATCGAAAAATCCGCGACCGTTCAGTGCGTAGATGAGAGGATTCAGGAACCCCAGAGACGGCTTTCCCGCACGGAAGCGAGCATCGTTCAACAAGCCGACGATAGCCGCAAACGTAGGCGACGCCGCACTCGTGCCACCACTGGCGGATTGCTTACCAGCGTTGATGATCTCAAAGTCCGGGTTCAAGCTGTGTGCCGCAACATCCGGGTATGCCCGACCACCGAAATGGGTGTACTGCCCATAGTACTCGTATGTCTCGCGGCTGATGCGGTTTTGCAGGTACCCCTGTACCGCATTCTCTTGGTACCAAGCCCGTGGGAAGTAGCCGCTGAAGCCGCCGCTACTCTGGTCCCAAGCCACCTCGGGGACAGACGATGCCGACGTGCCGCCGACTGCGGTGATGAACGGGCAGGATGCTGGGAAGACTCGCCCGAATTCAACCGTCTTAAAATCGGTCCCCAGACAAGCTCCGCCAAGACCACCGTCGCCTGAGGATGACAGCACAGATATTCCTCTGAGTCCCAAAAGGCCGATCAGACTGCACGAGTAGACGGCATAGTCGTAGGGGACACCCTGGAAAATGTCAGCTGACTTTCAGTTACTGCAGGCCTGCATACTCACGTCTTCTTGGTCGCCATACGACATAGAAATGACCTGTGGCAGCTCCGCGTTTGTTTTGGAGAGGAGATATCGCAAAAAGGGCACGTAGGGCTCATTGCTGTTATTTGCTGCTGTGGGCTGTCCATACGTGGGGATAAATGGGCTGTTTTGGGTGTCAGTACAAACGAATCGAAGCTCGAGCGTAGGAGGGGCACACGAACGGCGAACCGCCTGTGATGAATTCCGTCACAGGCAAGGGGTGTGCGACTCCGACAATGGTTTGCACATCGAGATTCGCCTCCCCGTAGTTTCCGTTGGAGGAATTCTGGTCGTTGATCCCGTTGGCAACCAGGACTTTGGTAACATTTTGGCTGGGAATGCCAAACAGCTCCTCGAATTGCTCCAAATCAGCGTAAAGTGCAGACTCGTTCAGGAAGCTGCCGAAACCAATGTGGCTTCCAGAGTTCGCGTCCGGTTGGTAATCCTGGACATTGTATAGCTGCTTGAGGCACGAGGGGGTGATGGATGTCGCGCAGGATGCATCAACGACAGTGGAAGACGCTGCGCGCTTGGCTGGTGTCGGGCGGCTCGGGTTTTTTAGGTGCGACGGAACCCTAAACTTCTGTGTGCTGCCGAAGAAGGTGCCTGGGTCAACAAAGGCGATGTAGTTCTCAACCTCGTCTGGGATCGTGTAGTGCGAGGTGCGGAGTTTTGTCGTCGTGTCTTGATCCGTGCTGGTGTAGTGCTGGTATGATGCATTGAGGACCGAGTTCGCCGTCTCCAGAGTCGCAGTAAAGTCGACAAAGCTCCCATCAATCTGGTAGTCGGAGATGCCGTTCTGTTCGAGCCAAGCCGTCACAGCGGAAGCGGCACCGCTTGCCGGCGAGAAGAGAGATTCAACATCGCCGACATCTAGATACTTTCCATAGTTTGCGTGCCCCGGGGTCGATACGCCGAGTACGTGGTTTTCCAGATCAGAAAAGTCTCGGTGCAGAGCCAGGGTGAAGATGGCAGTCTGGTCCTGACCCTGATCGCTGGCTACTGCCGCATTTGCTTTCCAACCCTGAGGAGTAGCAGCTAATGTCTTATGCACAGCTCCAGCCGCTAGGCCCGAGAGGCTGAGAGCCACCAGAAGACTTGAACTTGACGGCGCCTTCATATTTCGTTGGTGACCAGAACAAAGGTCCTATTCAGGCGAAATGCAACACGAAGCGAAAGGCAAACGTAGGCGAAGACAGAACTTTTTACGAAGAAATGCATACACTTTTTATAGGCGGGGGTCTGTCAAACGTGGGAAATAACGCCAGAAGAAAATGGCACGCAATATGTAGGGATTGCTATCAGACGCTCTTCACTTTCCACTTAGGGCGTAGCCTGTATGCAACGAGCGTTGTAAATGGCTTTGCCGACCTACCCTTTCTGGCCACGCTTAAATTGTCGAGCGAATTAGGCCTATGTGGGCTAGAAGTGACGTCTTATGGCGAAGGATGAGAAGATACGTTAACTCTGTGGCGTATAGCGTCCAGGCCCACTATTTAGTAGGGGATTTATACGACGTACGTCGGCATAGCTCGGAAGTACTTCTACACCCGCACTCACTGGGCACCCATAATCCGACGATTTATGAACTTCTTAGATGAAAGTAGCCTAATTTTAGGACCTAAATGGCTCAAACATGTCCCTTGAGAAAATACCTTTTTCCCAAACACAGAATAATTCGTAAAGCACCGCCTACTTAGCTCAATCATGTTCGGTGGCTTTCCTGAGCAAAGTGAGGAAGGTGGGATTTTGGCTGTGGGCAGTTGAGGACAATCCATGCGCAATACAACGCTCCATCTCCATATCAGCTCCACCACGCCGGCACGCACAGCTCCAGACGCTGCAGACATCTGTCCGCACCCTCGCGTCTACATATCGGCAAAGGTGGTCTTGGCCATGGCTGCTTCTCGCCAGTACCAGACAGCCGACATGGTGGCGCCTGGGCCGACAAAGACGTGGCCGAGGGTGATGAGCACGGCGGCTTTGGTGACGTCGACAGTCGAGCGGCCCATCCGGCGGACGTCCCAGACAGCCATGATGAGCCAGGCCCACGAGGCGACGACGAAGCCCCAGAAGTCGGTCAGGAACAGGGCGGTGAGGCCCTCGCCGAGCTCCTTGGGCTGAGCGGAGAGGTCGGGCCAGAAGACGGCCGTAAAGGAGAGGTCGGGCGATGAGCTGATGCGGACGAGGCAGTAGATGTGCAGCAGCACACCGAGCACGCCGCTGACAACGTAGACCTGCTGCAGAGCGTTGAAGTCGGGGAAGACCTGGCGGGCCGTGGGCGCGACGGCCTTGAGGTTGTGGGTGCGGGCGTACCACCAGCCGAAGAGGCTGGTGAGCAGCGGCACGAGCATGGGACCGACCTGCCAGAGGGCCTCGAAGTTCTGGACGGTCTCGGGCGAGCCCCAGGGGACGAACATGAGCACGGTCGGCAGGACGTAGCCGAGCAGGAGGGCGGCCATGAGCGAGCGGGCGTGCTGGACCTTGACCTCGCGGCTGAACGGCCACCAGTATGGCTCCGGCTCGGACACGAACGTGTAGATGGCGTAGTAGATGGGCATGTAGATGCCCACGCCGGCCGCCTGCACCAGCGTCATCCAGACGGTCATCAGCGCCAGTGGCGTCACCTTGTTGCGGCGCCGGAAAGCCTCGACCGTGTAGATCGCGATCGGCTGCACCAGCATGCCGAGAAAGTAGAGCTGCAGCATGCCAAACGTGCGGTCCCACCCGTTGACGCCCGTGATGAAGATGGCCGCCAAAAAGACCAGATAGTCGTCGATCGCCCGGATGCCGACGTACGTCCGCTTCAGCACAAAGTCCGGGTCCGGCACAAAGTGGCCCGTCGTCAAGATCGCGCCCAGATGTCGGTCCAGCCCGTACGAGGCCGACCGTGTCCACATGCCGTAGTGCACCAGGCCGGCAATCGCCAGGTAAAAGGCGATGAGCGTCCACTTGGTGGCCGCGCCCCGAGGCTGTGGCGTGCTCAGCAGCTCGTCCTTGTAGGGCACCAGCCGTGGCACTGGTCGGATCGGCACCGTGTGCAGCTTCTCGGCCAGCGGCATGTTGCCGGAGAACTTGAACGTGATATCCTCATTGTCCATCAGGGGGACGAGGTAAAAGGCCGCCAGCTCGTGCAGCGGCGAGTCTAGTGCCTCCATCCGCTGCTGGTCGTGCGAGTGCTCTTTCAGCAGCCGTGCCCGGTCCTGCCGGATCGTCTGCGTCTGTGAAAATACATGACCGAGCTCGCCCACTGTCGGCTTCCGTCCCCGGCGTCTGGCCGCGTCTAGCACCGGCAGCAGGTTGTTGACCAGTGTCGCCGCCGACTCGATGCACGCGTTGCCACCGTGGCCCGAGATCGGGTTGAACTGTTCGAGGCGAGTTAGTGATGGGAGAAAGAAGAGAATGAAAGAGAAGAGAGTGAGACAAAACGAACCTTGTGGGCAGAATCGCCAAGCGTAAAGATTCGCTTGTAGTACCACTTGCGGAAGATGTATTCCTGCAGCGGCACCATGACAGACGTAATGCGGCGGTCCAGCAGCGTTTTGAACCGGAGCGTCGGCGTGATCGGGTCGTTTTCGTGCATCGCCAGCAGCCTAATCTCGTCCTCTTTCGTGTACGTCGGGATGCCGTTGCCGTAGACGCACTTGGGCAGCTTTTCAAAGTAGAACCAGTAGACCCGGCCTTCGGGACCACCGTTGACGATGTAAGACTGGTGTTTCCGGAAGACCGAGTTGGAAGCCCCCGGGTCGATGCCTTCGCAGGGCTTGGAGATGCCAAAGATGCAGAGTGTGTCGACGGGCACGGCTAGGGGCTGTTAGGAGGGAGGATTCAAGAGAGAAAAGGAACGAGAAAAAAAAAGGAAAAAAAAGCGAAACAAAAAGAAAAGAAACAAAACCTCACATGTTTTCTCGTCAGACGGAATCCATCCCGGCAGCTGCGCATCGGCGATCCGCCACATTTCCGACCGGACGGTGCTGTGAATGCCGTCGGCGCCGATCAACATGTCGCCGTGGTACGTTGAGCCATCCTCGGTCCGGACGGAGACACCGTCGTCGCTGACGTCCACGTTCTTGACCCGCTTGTTCGTGAGCACCTTGGTCTTGTCCTTGATGTTGTCGTAGAGCACCTGCAGGACCTGCTGGCGGTCGAGAAAGTTAATTGAGTAGCCGTGCCGCTCGCACATGGAGTGGTTCATGCCGTAAAACTCGCTGATGATGTGCCCGGTCTTGTCGCGGAAGTGAAACGAGTCCAGCGGCGGGCAGAGCGCCGTGATGTTGCCGTACAGCCCCAACTGGTCCATTATCCGGTTGCCGTGCGGCAGGATGCCGATGCTCGCTCCCACCTGCGGCGCAATGTTCGGGTACGCCTCCAGCAGGACAAAGTCAATGTCGTGCATCTGCAGCATGTTGGCCAGCGTCAGGCCCGAGATGCTGCCGCCGCCAATCACGACCTTGAAGTCGCTCTTGCCACCCATCGTGCTGCCTGTCTTGCAATCGGCTGTTCTGGAGACGTCGTCTGTTCTGGGATTGGTTTGAGAGGAGCTTGACTGGGTACTACCATCCCAAACCCGGCCAACATGTTTCTCGGGTTCCCTTTATATCCCCTCGGCTTTGTGTACTTTTCAACTACCCCATATTTCCCCACGGGGCACATCACCCTTGGCTATTCCTGTGGACCTGGGGCAAGCCCGTTCCGTTATGGCCTCACTCGGTGAATCCCGCAACGTCGACCAAGACGGTAGTCCCAGTACCGAGGACGTATGGGCACAAAGGACGTGGGTCACGTGTTATTACGGAGTACATCTCCGGTTTGTCTGCTCGATAGCTGAACGGAGATGCGGGCCGAGAGGATCGACAGTTGGGCTCGGTCGGCCTTGACCGAAGGTAGGCGCGTAGAGCTATGACCGTTGGACACATGAGGAAAGATGGATGACTAATATATGGCCACGGCCCACTGCAGAAGCAAGATGGGAACACTCGGGCGAACATGACGGCCGTACAGTAAGATGGGGCCGGGTATAAGTCCATGATGTGGTCCGTGCACAATTGTCCACTTGGACGTCTTCTCGCTTCCGAAAGTCAGCAATCGTACGTCGTCTGCGGCTGTCTCGGATCACTCCTTGCACACGATGGACGGCTTCCAGACGAAGACGCTGGTGACGCGACGTTCGCTGCGGTACACGTACTATGTCTCGCCATCGCGCGATGCTGACCGTAAGCATCCGGCCCTACTCTTTGTTCACGGTTTCCCGGACTCGGCCCATCTCTGGTCAGACGTGCTGGCCGCCCTGGCCGACCGGCCGAACAAGATGATCGTGCCGGACTGCCTGGGCTACGCCGGCACAGACAAGCCGATTGATACGAGCCTGTACGCCTACGACGGCCAGGCTGATGATCTCGCCGACATCCTGGCGGCTGAAGGCGAGCGCGAGCACGAGACCGTCATCATCGGCCACGACTGGGGCAGCGCCCTGGTGCAGCGAACGTCTCTGCGCCACCGCGCGCTCTTCCGCGCCGTCGTCCTGCTCAACACCGGTTACATGGTCCCGTCGGCCGAACCGTTCGACCTCCAGACCGTCAACGCGCTCACCGAGCAGGCCTTTGGCTACCCGCAATTCTCGTACTGGGAGCTCTTCACAGCTCCCGACGGCGCTTCCGTCATCGACAGCCACCTCGACCGCATGTGGATGGTCCTGCACGGCGACGTCGACGACTGGATGCGCAAGATGTTCTGCACGCCCGGCGCCATGCGCGCTTTTCTCCTCGGTAGCGACGACGTGCCGCTCAGGCCGTATGCCCAGGAGCCCTCCCGCAAGGACCGCTTCCTCGCCCAGTTTCGGGCCGACGGCTTCGCCTCCGCCCTGCAGATGTACAAGGCTACCGTTGAGAACCTACAGCGGCCGTCCGACATCGCCCTGGCCGCCGGCAACCTCGCCATCGACGTGCCTCTGCTGTTCGTCATGTGCACGCAAGATGCCGTCTGCCGGCCCGAAGTCATGAGCCCGGCCAAAGCTGCCGGCCTGGTTCCCCTGCTCCAGGAAGTCACCATCGAGTCCGCTCACTGGTCGCCAATGGAGAAGCCGGGCGAGATTGCCACTCACATCAGAGCGTTTGTGGACAATTTGTGAGGCGTGTGGCCCTAACCAGTAACTCCGAGATATGAATATGTTGGTCTTATCCTAGCTACTGCACTTCAAAATACAAATGTTACACGGCAATTTTCCCATCAGACTTGTCTGCATCGCTTAGAAACTCCCCAATAGTTCTGAACTGCAATCCGTCGAAGTACTTCTTCTTCTGAGAAGTCAACTTTCCTTCTGGCAAGAGACCTGCACCAGAAATGGACCACATGTCGTATTGTGCCGCGATGACCTTGTCCTCCGATTCGGCGGCGTCGATTTTTTTCTGGAGTTCTTCTTGCGAGCGGTGAGAAACCGTAATACCGGGGACACGCTCTGCCATCGTGGCAGCAATCTTGTTCCATGTTGTTGTCTCTCCGCAGACGTAGATGATCGGATCCCACTGATCAAAGTCGAACAAACGGACAATGGCTCGGCAAGAATCTCGAATAGAGGTAAACGCAACAAGCTCCTCTCCCGTGCCTGGGATTATGACCGTCTTGTCGTCTAAGTTGATGGGGTGCTTCTCCCCAATGTCTTTGATATACCGCAGCCGTTTCGGAATCATGTAGTCGGTCAACCAGCCCATGTTGAACAGCGTCCACTTAATCTCCGTCTGTTCCCGGAGAAGCTTGCGGTGCGGCTTGTGGTTGGCAAAGTAAAACCAAGGCTCAT
Organism: Grosmannia clavigera kw1407; assembly: GCF_000143105.1. Taxonomy (NCBI): domain Eukaryota; kingdom Fungi; phylum Ascomycota; class Sordariomycetes; order Ophiostomatales; family Ophiostomataceae; genus Leptographium; species Leptographium clavigerum. The sequence continues at coordinate 1,028,039 of NW_014040837.1, read as the reverse complement.
CGGGAAACTCGTCGGTGTTTCCGGCATATTCGGAGGGGATGAACCGCTTGCACTTCCGTGATTTCTTGCAGGCTTCCACTAATTCAACGTGGGCATCGGCGAACCGCATACTGTAGTCGAGTATGGTTGATACAAGTCCATCGCAGTCATCAATAGCCTTGGTTAGCGCCGTAACTGCGTATTCAACAATTCTGAAATCCACGTCGTCTCGCTTAAACCACTCGGGTTTCCGCCTTGAAATCACGACAACCTCATGTCCGACAAGAAGGAGTTCTTCCGTCAGATATTTGGCAACATCGCCAGCACCAGCAATGGCGATCTTCATAGCTGTGGCAGATGTCCGAGCCAAGACAGTGAAAGTAATTTCAGATAAACTTCTAGGACTTGCAGCTTCTAAAAAAACTTACGGCCGTAGATCTCATCAATAAATTCATCTTATGGTGGAGCTTTTATAGCCATTGATTGACGACGAAACGGCAACTAACAGCGAGCTCTGATAAGATTATGACGTAATTAATAACATTCACAGCATTTTCTGTAACTAAATCTAGACTCTGACAGTCCAGCCCGCAAAGTATAATTGACGTTTTCATCGCAAAGTCAACGGATCTGCTTCAGGCTAAATATCCACATTGCCGCCCCCTCGTGTCTTTTTATGCGGATGACTAAGCCACGAGTGAGAGATCAGAGGGATGACTACACGAGTTCAAGTGCAAGCGAACATTGCTTCAAAACGGATGTAGATTTTAAACATAGAAAGCCGCTCTAGCTATCCTCCCTCTCGACAAGAGCTGCCTGGAAAAGTAACCTTTAGATGAACCGCAGATTGCCGTTGTCATTCGCTATCCTCTCGTCTAGGATGATCGAGCTCACGTCCCACCCGCCGTCACTGCGACGAAGCTCGCCCTCGAGCCTGCGGCCATCGTCGACAAGGCGGACATTTTGCGCCGACGCGCCGAAGTTGCCGCCACCGCCGCCACCGCCAGGGAGACGGAGAACCTGTCCCGGGTAGATCATATCGGGGTTGTCGATGTTGTTGATGCGGGCAATGTCCTCATACGAGCAGTTGAACCGAGCAGCAATTTCCCGGAGGTATTCGCCCTGCTGCACGACCATGGTAGTCTCGCCGCCACCGCCACCGGCCGACCAGCAAAAGCTGCCGTTGGAGTTCCCGATGTACCGGTTCAGGCTGATGGTGCTCACGCGGAATGAACCCTCTGGGGTCCTGCACTCGACCGTCAGGTTGTAATCGCCGTACGGCTCGAGACGGGCGCCCTGGGAGGACGAGCTGAAGTTGCCGGCGAAACCGCCGCCGCCGATGCTGCGGCTGTTGGAGCCGTAATCCGTCGGGCGGTTGTAGCCCTGGTTTTCGTGGTTGTAATCCTCTCGTCTCCTCTCGTCTTCCTCCCGCCTCCGCTCAGCTTCCTCTCGCCTTCTCTCGTCGTCCTCTCTCATATCCTCTCGCATCTCATTCTCCTTCCTGTCATCACGCCAGTCGTCGATGGCACCCTCGGCCTTGCTGCCGGCAAAGGCACCCATGACGGCACCGAGCACAGTACCAGTCTTGCTGTGGCCCGCCATCCGGCCGCCAAGCTCGTGGCCTCCATATGCGCCGGCTGCACCACCAACCAGTGCGCCCATGATGCCACGGTCGCCTCCGCCCTCGTGCTCCTCACGCTCGTTGCGATCATTGCCATACTGGTTCGAGCCGTATCCTTCCCGGCCTTGCTGTCCGTCGGAGTAGTAGGAGTTGGCCTCACCGCCGGGGCGGTCGTAGCCGTATCTGTTGTCTTCCATAGTGACCGGTGATGAGTGCAAGGAGTGCAAGTTGTTGTTTGGTGTCTGTGAATGCCTCTCAAGTTTCTGGTAAAAACTTTGGGCTTTGGGCGTTCTTATGTACTCGTGCTCGCGCTTCGTAATCGGCAATATCCAAAGTCCAAGGCATCAAAGCTCACGATATTTTCCACCCCACTAGCAAACAGAGTGGGGAGAGGCTTGGTACGAGTATGCTTACTTGTATGGAGCCATTCATCCACGTCTCAACCGGGAATACCGAGGGGACGTGCCACAAACGACATACCCCTGCTCCTACATCGGACTCCGTATTATGTAGAAGCCGAGGCCTCCTATATCCATCTTTTGAGAAGGACCTCGCGATGAAGTAAAGATCTACAGAGCAGAGCAGCTGAGCTTTCTCTCCGGACTCCTGAGAAGAGCCTCTCTAATGGACGCAGACGACTGCGTTGGAGGCAGCCCGAAGAGGACACATGCAGGGGCGGAGTACATCGTGTGGCGCAGGCCCGAGAGGCCCACCTTTAGAGTACTTTCATCGCCCCCACATACCCACATCCCAACACATTTAAGCCAACGGATAACGGGGGCTATACATAGTAATAAAGAACACGTAGCCCTGAGCCGATCAACATACGGCAACGGTTTCACTGGAAGAGGCATGGAGCTCCAGATTATGGACTGACTGGTTCATCCACTTCCAACCTCCGCCATTTGGCTACTGTCGATCTCTGTCCTTTAGTTTTGAAGCTGTCATCGTGTATAAATGTCGGTGACTGCATGTGGATTATGCTACATAGTATTGTAGCGCGCTAGCCAAGAAACACGAGTTGGGTGGCTGGACTGGAATCCAGTTCAACCGTTGCAGCTGGCGGTCTGCAACGTGTGGCGTTGTATGCCCGGACGGCTTTCCCAATGCTGCAGGCCGACATCACCGCGGTGTACTCCATAGTACGGGTTATCAGTAGGAAAGCTATACTCCGTAGCTCAAAATTGATTGAAGTAACTAGATATGAAAGGTCAGTGATGCTAGTTGACGCTATCTACTTCATGTGTTTTCTACTTTTGATCCTGCAAAGTGACAGTTTCGTGTGGTTAGGTGTTCGCTTCCATTCCTCGTTGATGACTTGTAGAGCTGATCCTTACTCCGTTGCCATATCATTTGCGGTATTCGATGTTTGCTATGTACCGATCAATGTTCCAATTCGATCCGAAGATCCCTTTTCCGGCCTTCGTCGGCGTTTCTTTCGTGTCATAGCCGCATCATTAACAATGCCCGTCCTCTTATTGCCCTCATTCTCGCTGTCGCTCACTGCCCAACCTGCCGCGTTGACTACGGGCGAGATGCTAGAAAGGATAAAAGCTGCCCTAGATAGTTGGCAGTAGCCCGCTTGCGCAGCCACGTCAGTAAGTACTCGGGTTTCACAAAAGCGGTAGTTACTTTATCAAACTTGATTTCCCTTATATACGCACTTTATCTCATCCTTGACGCACCCTTACTTGACGGGGTTTTGTCGGGTGGTGATAACACAGTTGCAAGGAATCATCGGATTCAGACTCGATTAAATGTCCCGCAAAATGTCCTGCACGTGACAAGAATGGGTCCATTTTTATGTCAACAGTCAGTCGTTCAGGCGACCCAGCCAATCAAAATTTCACTACCAATTCGCCCCCAAGCGGCTCAGCTTTTCCCTCCCGACACGAAGAAGGAATCAGCCTTCCAAGCATTTTATGAGCATTTCTAGTAATCATGTCTTTTCCTTTTTCTTCGTATATCCGGCGCCCTTTCTCCCAAAGCCGTACACCGACCTACAATTCTGCCGGTGCTGCATTTAAATCTCGTCCTTGATCTCGTCTTACTGTCTGGTGACTTTGCCCTTCAGCTCAGCACGTCTGATAATCCAATCGCACAGCTGTTCTTCTACTGTCACCACTCAAACATGGCACCCGTTACTGCCAGCCTTGGTCTCGGTCTCGCGGCGGTCATGGCCCCTACTTTGACCAATCACGCGCCGGCTTACCTTTGCTTTCATTTTATTTTCGCTTATGGCGTCCTCTCGTCGCGTACATTAAAGCAGTTTTGGGGCCTTGACCATAACGCGTCACCACGCTACGACCTGGCCAAATACGGCGAAAGCGCAGTCACATCGGGCCGGATCCAACGCTGGCAACTCGAGATGCTGCAGCGCAATGAATCGGCACATGCCAATGCGGTCGAAAATTTCACCTTTTTTGCGACGGCCATAGGCTTTGCAACCTTTTCCGGCGTCAACCGGGATGTAGTAAACCGTGCCGGACTTGTATACTCGGCAGCGCGGGTGGCCTATGGACTGGTGTACATTCTGATTGACCACCCGCTTTGGAGTCAGATCCGGGGCATTACATGGTGGATTGGCAACGGGACGTGTCTGTATTTGCTGTACAAGGCTTCGGAGAAGTTGAACGATTAAGGAAATTAGTTCAGAAATTCAATGGAAGGATCAATGCAGACGTTAGCAGACCGGAAGAATTACGAATGTGACTTCTCCAGGTACAAATTTCCTATCTCGGTAACATGCCGGCTGCGGAGTACTAAAAAGGGATGCAAAACGTCGATCAGCCTTGAAAAAATTGAACCAACGGAAAATGGGGAAAAACTAGGATCTGCGCCATGGTGGTGGCTTGGTTAGGGACTTCTTACTACGAGCTTGTCTCACTATTGGGGAGAGTACTTCAACTTATATGCCCAATGACTATTATGCAACCATTTCTTTTCCACAGTATCATGTGCAGAGAACCAGATTTCAAAGTGCCTTCCCTAACCTGGCCGGAACGTCTAGATCAAAACCCTTTACTCTGTCCACAGTCTCTCGCTTAAATCTGCTGCATCATCATCTGTCGCTATGGCGGCGGGACTAAGAAAATGTTATATTTTAGTGGACTGATAAGAGGGCAAAGGAGAACACACGCGGTGATGGCAGCAACGTGCAGAATTAGGCTGGCCGGCTGGCTAGAGAGCAGGAAGTTGGTCAACTTCGTCACGCCGTAGCGCTCGGTTAGACTCAAACTTTTGTGGGCGCTGCCAGTCTCGCTGTGTAGTAAGTGACTGCAAATCGCTGCATCAATATCTCGGTGCTGGCCGTTGATTGTTTGATTTACCGTCTTTGTAAAACGCTATATTGCAGTGGTAGTCAAAAGGGAAGTTGGGCTGCGCGAGAGACTAGGCCATTGAAGTTTCAAACCTACGACGCAGCAAATCGTACACGTTACTGGCAATTGCGCATACCGAAACTGTACAGCCGCCGAAGAATGACTAACGATTCGGCAGTGGATCTACAGTAAGTTATAATAAGCCAGTCTAACGGCTCTTTCGGACTTGATCGACTGAGGCATATGTGCGAAGGACGCTGGTGGCTCATTGATACCGAAGCCTTCAGGGCTCAGTTTAATGTGCGACACCAATTTGTCGTCATGGAAATTGTATTCCAGTTTCGTTCACCATCTGCTGTTCTGTGCCGTTGCGGGTGCTGCTGTAGCTTCGGGCTAGTTTTAGACACCACTTCCCAGAATTTTGGATTTAATCCATGCATTCCGACATCACTTGCTTCCTAAGGATGTCCACCTCTTTTTCAGTGCGTAGTCGACGCCGTTTATTCGTTTCTTTCAAATGTTGGTCGTGCCACATAGGATTTCCATGGACGTAGGTATCTTTACGCTCGGAGTATCAGGGCAGTTTTGGCATGCTGCGTAGATCTCACATTGCATCTCTAATTGCAATGCCAAGAACGAATCCCACAAGTTACTATAAAATTCAACGTAATTGATTACCTTGCTGGTTTATAGACCCTTCAAGGTAAAGTCATTCATAGTCTGTAACTATAATTCGCTGTGATTATAAATCATACATGTTCACAAGGAACAGCGTAATACGCCGTGCGATTGTTTGAAAGTAACATCAAATCATCATGAAATAACTCGCTCAACCCGAAACGCCTAGAACCAAACACTTGGTCACAGTTTTGAGAAGTTTATAGGCTTGTCGTTTCGCATTATATAGATCTCTGCGATGAGCACGGTGCATCCGACGATCATGGAGATGGTGATGATCGGCAGGTTGACACGTGCGAACTCGAGGCTGGGCACGCGGATGTGCTTGCGCGCGAGGATGTCGCGCCACAAAAGGCCTGCGAGGGAGGCGCTGAAGGCGGCGCTAAAGGCGCCGTAGTTGACACCCAGGGCCATGCTGTAGACGGCAGCCCAGAAGGTGCGGTCACTGATGGGCAGGTTTTTGCTCTTGTGGATTTCTACCCAAGCTTGGATGACGCGGGAGAGCAGGATGCTTGTGCCGATGTTGGTGCCGGCGAACTGGATATCGGATTAGGACGGGTAAACGGCGTGTATAGACTGAGCACCGGGGAAGAAAAGAAGATAAAACACAACGAGTAACCAAACAGTACTCACATTACACAAGATGACGGACAAGAAGCCCATGCCACCCACACTGCCGACAGTACCCGTCTTGTCGACCCAGTGATACCAGCCATAAGCGAACACGGCGACCCAGCCCTTGTTTACGAGTGCCTGCACGAGCACAAACATGGAGAGGGCAAATGGCACAAGCGCAAAGGGCAGGTGCGCCAGCACAGTTGTCACGGTCGGAAAGGTCTCCTGGGACCAGACGTATGCCTTCTTACAGAGTGAGACAAGTGTGGCCGGCGCTTGACCTGGACTGCTCCTGTCTAGACTCGTGTCTTGTCTCTCGGTGTCCATGCCGCTTAGAATGGGGCTCGAGAGCTTCTCGGCATCGATGTCGGTGACCTCATGGCCCATGGTCATCACGTGACCATTGCCAGCGACAGTCTTACCGTCCGCGTCCTTTCCATGGCTAACAACCGCACCCTTTCCTTTTCCACGCACGCTATTTGACAGACAAATGCCTTTTGTCAGCGTATCGGCGGTGTCCTCGTTCGTAACGTAGATTCCGACAGCTTTCAGCGCGCCGCTGATGGACTGAAGCGGGCGTGTTGGCGATGTCGAAAGAGTCGAGTCAGCGCCGGGAGTGTTTTGGGAGCCAAGCGTGCGTGGCCCTGAGGCTTCTGTTTCTGGGTTTACGGTATGCGTGGCTTCGTCGAGCAAGCCTTGCTCGGCCAGTTTGTTCCAAGTTAACTTGGCCAGCTCAGCCTCGCGGGCGGCCTCCTCTGCAGCGGCGATTTCAGCGCGGCCCTTGGCGGCGAGTTCACGGGTCTCCTTGCGGTGGATCCAGCCGAAGCTGAGGTCCCAGCAGAACATGACAAAAGCGGCAGGCAGGGTGACGTAAAAGACGGGATGCTCGCCCGTTTTCTGGCTGGTGGCGTTGAGCACGAGCAGAGTGATGAGGGTGGCTGCCATGATGATGGCGCCAAAGGTGGCACCGCCCTTGTCGAGGAAGGGGTTCATGATCTCCTCGAGCGACAGCTGCTTGCTGGGAGTGCCGTTGGCCTGTTGGGTCTCGGTGTCTTTGGCGGTTCCGCGGGCGTTGGGAATGTTGGGGTTGACCGGCTTCTTGGACCGGGCGTCCTCGTCGAGCTCGTACATGGTGATGGACAGCGGGATGAGCGACTCGTCGGCGAAGACAATGTACAGAAGAAAGGGGAACAGTACGATGCCGGTGACCAGGACAGGAACAATCATGTTGGCGGTGTAGTCGATGAAGCGCAGGTGGAAGGCGCCGGCGAGCACGAGATTGGTTGGATTGGACGAGACCAGAATGGCGGAGGCGATGTTGGCGACGGCGAATTGGCTGTGGATCCAGGCGCGCGGGTGGACGATGTTGGAGGAGACGCGGGTCATGTAGGCGAGGAAGGCGGTGCCGGAGAGGATGATGGGATCGTTGCCGATGAAGCTGCCGAGGCCGAAGAAGAAGACGTAGAGGTAGAAGAAGAGGCGGTGGCCGACCTTGCCGCCCTTTTGGAGAACCTTGAAGGCGAGGTAGCGGACGAGGCCGGAGGCGTCAATGGAGATGGCGACGTAGGCGAGGGTGAGAAAAAATGCCATGATATCGATGGGGAATATGTTGTTGGAGCCGATGGTGCCGCCATAGACCTCATCGCGACCGATGGCGAGGATGGCGAGCAGGAAGAGGTCGGCGATCAGCGGCGCGGTGACAAAGTTGACGGGGAACTTGAAGCACTGCCAGCGCTTCTGCAGCCGATGTCTGGGCGGTGAAATAATGCGCAAAGCGACAAGGACACGGAGGATGGCGTTGCAGACCCATAGTGGGAGAAGGAAGGGGACATGGAAGGGGAACAAGACGGCACAGTCTATTGGTCAGTGACTAGTAGCAGGTATGTTAAGGCTGAGGCAGATGAGAGCATTAGGCTGTCTTGGATAAGAGGTGATTGCTGGTGAGATGTAGTGAGAGGAAGTGAAACAGAGGTAATCTAAATGCTGAGAGGTTGAGGTGAAGATGAGGTGAAGATGAGACGACCGTATCGAGTCAAGTGATGATAAGCTCAGGAAGGATACAAGCAGATGTAGGCGGTGGTGTAAAGTACACAATGTACCAGAAGTGCGGAGACGTCACCGTAACACTTACTGGTCAGCACAAAGACAACGAGGGTGATGATGGAGCGCGGCGACTGGATCGAGCTGGTATCGATCTCGCTGGCCGAGTAGTTCGACATGACACCGGTATCGCTGACGACTATGGGCAACGGTGCGGCTGAAGTGAGGTGCAAGTGGCCAACTAATGGTAGAGAGGTAGCGATCGGAGTTCAGCTACCAAGGATCACAGCGAGCAGCAGGCGGTCGTTTGCAGTCGGTGGCCCTGTAATGTAGAGCAGCCCGGACATCCAGTAATGCGCCTAGTGGCCGTCTAGTCGTCGACCGAGTAACACCGGCTGTGATGGTGCGCAAACGATCAATAACCCGTAATCCGAGATTTGTCGTCCGCGAGAGAACAGCGGAACAGGTTTGGCATCATGCCGAGGCAGGTGAATTCATGCCCAATGTCCGGGATATATACCCCGTACTGCGATTTAATATTTGCGGGGTGTTCACAAAGTCAGGCCTAAGCCACAATCCCGTTCGTTAACCCTATAGGGCTTACGGCCGCCGGAGCATTTGAGTCTCAGCCTAACTGATCTCACCATAGAACTGGTGATTTGGCCACATTTTACGCTTCGATTCGGTCAGAAAAAGACTTCTATGGTAAGAGAAAATCACAAAAAATCCGTGGGTATGCACTTCGTAGCACAAAGGGAAATGTATCTATCGCAAATCGAATCGCGAAGACTGGCAATCAAGTGCTGATACTTTGTACGGAGACCCGTTAGATGCGGTTAGATAGTTTAGTTTACTTGTGGGTCCAACCTGTGTACTCCGTACTACATACCGTACGGAGTACGGGTGGCGGAGCAGAGCGCGAAACCCATGTTCGGTGGCCGAATTCGTGCTCAACAGCGTAAAACATGAATCGCAATGGTTACCGAGTTCTGCCTTCGGTCTATCCGCGTTGCTTTTCAAACAGGCGCAAGCAGAATTAGCTCATAAAGGTAGCAATACGAGTACTTCGCAAAGTGGCGGTAAACGGGAAGGAGCGTAGGATATGCGCAGAACAAAGTCCTACCGTGGTACGGAAGGACACGGACAGTAAGACAGGTGATGCGACCCAGAAAATAAACAGGGGGGGCTGGGGTATCGGATATCTACGAATGCTCGTAGTAATGGAAAGACAGCGTCGTCATTCGTAGCTAGCAATGCACACAACCCTGGGGCAAGACACATGTTCGACGCAGACAAGAAGAGCTCAGCCCCGGAAGGAGCTGCAAAGATACGAGACGGCATAACGAGAGGACGTGGTCGGTGGTGCCTTCTTAGCTCGATGCATGTCAGACAGACGGCTGAGGTGGCAGTCGGCGAGCTGCTTGATTTGGCGTAGCGCGACTTCCTGACGAACCAGTGCGACAGAGTGGTCCGGGCCACAGAGCAGGTGCTCGCGTGCTGACAGTCGTCATATTTACTGATCTGCGGCTCTGTCTTCCCCTGTCTGTGACCGAGGAGTTCATGCTGCGCCACGGCAGCCCTGTCGGAAGAGAGAAGGCACGGGGGGTGTTCCACCAAGTCCCGGTGTTCGTCTGTTTCTCCTGTTCCTTCAGTGCTATCAGCTATATCAGTCAGCCATTTAGCTCCTAATTTCGCCGTTTAGCGCAGGGCAAAGACTGCAACATCTTCTGGACAGCGAGTCAGGCAGTCATCAATTCGACATCATCGTAAAATCAACACGCAACCGATTTCGTCAGCCAGAAAGGCCAGATACACCATCTACGCGCACCATATCTCAGAGGAGGATTGAAGGCTGTGCCTTGGCCATGGCTGTGACCTTATAACGGCCCTTTTCCGCCGACCTGCAAACTGACCGCCTTCGCTGTATCCACCAGGCCGTCGATCTTCTATGTCTTGACTCCTGTCCACATTTCAGCACACATCTAGCGCTCTCGGACTTCACGATGCCGGCCATTTTTCAGGCGCTGGCGCCACCCCTGGGTCCAGTTCCTGACAACACGACGGCTGTCGGAATCCAAGTGATCTGCTCCTGGCCAGTTTCGGGGCAGTACGGCGTTGGATCCCGAATATTGTAAGTGGGGATTTTGAGAAGAAGAGGGAAGATGAAAAAAAGAAAAAGAGAAACAGAAGGTCCGAAAGAAATGCAGACAAATCCAGGCAGCTGACCTCCGCCGCCCACCAGATACTACGTCCTCGTCGCCGCCTGCGTGCTGGCCAGAAAAGAAATATGGATTCGCAATGCCTGTCTCGCGGCCGCACTTCTCTTCCCAGCCGTGGCCGCCATCCACGGCATCGTTCTGGCCGCGCTGCACAATGACGGTATGTCCCCCGTCCTGCCCCTTCATCAGCGCACATCATATCTAACGGTCCAGCCGCCGTTGATCTGGACGTCTATGGTGCCTTCCAGTTCTGTGCCATCGGCATCCTCGCTGCACCCGTCACCGTCCGGCTCTCGAGCACGTATTTCTTCTCTCCCGGCCGCAATACCATCTTCCTCTGGACCGGCATGGTGCTGGCCGGCCTCCTCAGCCTCACGGTCGAGTTCTACCGCCTGCATCCGGTCCCGTGCACCCACGACAATGCCGGCAATCCGATCCCGTCCGACATCTCACAGGACGCTTTTCTCCGGCTCAACGCCACCTGTGGCCTCGTGTGCGACACCGTCAACGGGCCCTTCTCACCCATGCGTGGAGGCTCTGCCAACAACATCGAGGTCGTCGGCGTGCCCACGGCCCTCAGCTTCGACACGGCCACGCTGCTGGCGGCCGCCTGTTGCATCCCGGCCATCCTCTCGATCGCGTCCATGTGGAACACCATTGTCGAGATCAACTGGCGCTCGCGTCGTAGCTCGGCCGATGACCCGCACGACGGTGACGACGAGCACGACGAGCACGCCGTGCGCAGCAACATCAAAAAGGTCAACGCCACCATCGGCACCTTTCTGCGCGCCATCGAGATCCCGCTCTTTGGCGGCGCCGTGCTCGCCCTTCTCATCACCGGCGAGCGCAACTTCTTCAGCCCCCAGATTTGGTACATGACCGAGCCCATGGCCAACGTCGGCCAGTGGACCCCCGTCGTCGGCACCGGCTTCACCATCCTCTGGTCACTGCCGCACATCTTCTCGCGCGGAGACCCTGACGACAAGCACCCGGACGAGCCGTCACCTTCATCGCAGTCACCGTCGCCGCCTGGCCTCGTGACCCCCTGTCACTGTCCACATTCACATGTCTGTCATAGTGCCAAAGAGCCCCTAGCCAGTAATGACAAGGGCTATTTCCACGATGCCGACCTCGAGCGTGGCCGCGGGCCCATCCGAGAGTCGGAGGATGCCTCGCCTGACTCCTTCCCTCACGTTGAACACGTCTCTGACGTCGACAACGATACCGGCAGCCTCAGGCGCTCCGTCCAACTGTCGCAAGCGGCACGAACGCAGTCGCGCGCGACAGCCGCCACTGCCGTGAGCGAGAAGCCGACTGAGGACTTGGGCAGCCGCCGCAAGGTCGCCCGCGTCCTCGAGCGCGTCGCCACCGTTTTCGACAACGCCATCACGACACAATTTACCACCTCCGGCTTTGAGTCTACTCCTGGCAAGGACTTCCCCGAGATCCCCGCTGAATACCTTCGCAACCCAGGCCTTGCCAGGATCCGCAAGAACTACCATATGCACCGAAAAAACAGCTTCAAGTCGCGACAATCTGTATCACCCTCCCCTCTCTTCTCTCGGCGAGGCGAGCCCAGCTCGCCGTCCCCGGCTGCCACCACTGGTCAGCTACGCCGATCTACCCTAGCACCTCCCTCCAACGTCTACGGTCACGACACAGTCACGCGCAGCTTCTCACATCCGGGCCCGTCACATTCCACCACCCCACATCCGCGGGTAGACGACCCTCCGCGTCCTATTATCGCACTCAACGCTGATCTGCTGGCAGCTCAGTCCTCGTCCCAACCGCCCATCAGCCAGCCGCCAACACAATGATCTTTTGTTCCATCAATCACACTACATATGCTATGAGATTGTACTTTTTCATGTTTTTATAATTTTATCTTAGTGTTTTGTTTTGGTAGCGTGGAGTATGGAAGACTTTGCAATACCTATAGCCAATGTTGGCGAATAAAGAGCGAAATGCAAGATTACAATAGGCAAGAGAATAGTGTAAACACAATAGTAAGGCGAAACGATGAGCATGGTAGAGTAAGTTGCTGTACTTTTTGTTTTCTGCCAGTGTTTAGTCAATAAAAATGCGCTTATTGAAACGTTACAAGTGTAGGTTTAGCCAGCCCGAGAGGGATCTTGGATATTTTATATTTGAATATGAATAAACTTGATACAACACCACAACCGCTCCCCGCCTACACGGCCATGTTGATGAGCACGGTCTTGGGCTCGGTGTAGAGGCGGAGGGCGTACTCGCCAAACTCGCGGCCAACGCCGCTCTGCTTCTTGCCGCCAAAGGGGGCCTGCAGGCTCTGGAGGCTGACGCAGTTGATGCCGACGACGCCGGCCTCGATGGCGGACGAGAGGCGAAGGGCGCGGGTGATGTCGCGGGTGAAGACGCCGGCCATGAGGCCGAACTCGGTGTCGTTGGCGAGCCGAAGGACCTCGTCTTCGGACTCGAACGTCTTGATGATGGCGACGGGCCCAAATATCTCGTTGCGGTAGATCTCCGCGTCGTCGCGCGGATTGAGAAATACAGTCGGCTGCATGAAGCAGCCAGTGGTGCCGTGCTGCAGGCCGCCGACGACGAGCTCAGCCTCGGCACGTCCACGCTCGACCATGGCACGCACGCGCTCGAGCTGATCAGCGTCGACCATGGGGCCGAGCCGGACGTCGGGGTCCTGGGGATCGCCCAGATCACCAGCGGCCGCCTTCATGCGTGCGGTGTAGGCCTCGATGAATCGCGGCGCCGCGCTCTTCTCCACGTACAGGCGCGAAGCCGCCACGCACAGCTGGCCGCTGCGTGCCAGGATCCCGTTGAGCGTCCAGGTCAGCGCGTTCTCCATGTCTGCGTCGGCAAACACGACCGCCGGACTCTTGCCGCCCAGCTCCAGCGTCACTCGCTTCAGGTTGCTCTGGGCTGCTGCCACCTGGATCCGCTTGCCCGTTGCCACCGAGCCGGTGAAGCTAACCTTGCGGATCCGCATGTGCTCCGCCAGCAGCGCGCCCGTCGCCCCGAACCCCGTCACGACCTGCACCACCCCCGGCGGGAAGCCAGCCCGGGCAAAGAGCGCGGCCGCGGCCAGCGTCCCCAGCGGCGTCTTCTCGCTTGGCTTCACGATGATCACGTTGCCCGTCGCCAGTGCCGGCGCTACCTTGAGAAACAGTGTCGCCAGCGGCGCGTTGAACGGATTGATGGCCGCACATACACCCAGCGGCTCGTGGCGCACCAGCTTGACAAAGCCTGCTTAGTCAGCATTATGGTCTGTACCGCTCGCTCGTATTTCTCACGTCTCCTTTCCTCTCTACGCTCGTCTCATCGCATCTCACCTACCATCGTCTGCCGGGTAGTAGTCCCCCTTGTGCTTGTCTGTCCAGCCGGCATAGTAGATCAGACAGTTGCGGATGTAATTGCGCTCGCGCACGGGCGCCAGCGAAACGGGAATGCCCGACGTCTGCGAGTCCAGTGTCAGGATGGGCGTCAGCTCTTCGTCCAGCAGTGCGACCAGACGCATAAAGCACTCGGTCCGCTGAATGCCGGTAAATTTGCTCCATGGCCCGCGGAATGCCGCCTCGGCGTATTCCACTGCGGCATCAACATCTGCAGCCCCGGCAATCGGCACACAGTCCGTCACGGCGCTGTTGTCCTTGGGATTCTTGAGGCTGTACGTCTCCTTGTTCTGTGCAGCGACATACTGGCCGTTCAAGTACAGCTTGTTGAAGCTTTTCGGGTCCAGGGCAGCCATGGTGAGAATAGAGCAAGGCAAGATAGTGGAAGATGCAATCCAACGTAATACAGCAAAGGTCATTCAAGACAGTCTGGTGCAAAGCCGTCTATCGATTTAAGGCCATCTGCCAGAAACAGTCGAATGCCGACGGAACGACCGGACGGAAAGATGACGAGTGGAGCGAGGAAAAAGAAAGACGAAAGCAGTCCTCGGTCCGAGTCCCCGAATGGCCAATTCCCCTTCTCGGAAATATCCCCGCACGTTTCGTTTGCAGCCGCATCTCCACCAGCAGCGTTTCCGCTCTGACGTCGGCCAACGCCGAATGCAGCGAATAAAGGCAGCTGGCTCTGCTCTCTCGTCGACGGGCGGCCAGGATCACCACAAACACACAACACATCTTTGCCCACCACATGTCCAACATGGCCGACCAGATGGACGTTTGGGCCCTGACCGAGTGGGACAAGCCGCTGCAGAAGATGCGCCTGCCCAAGCCGACGCTGCAGGGCCGCGACGTGCTGCTGCGCGTGACGCATGCGGGCGTCTGCCACTCGGACCTGCATACGGCCGAGGGCTTCTACGACGTCGGCAAGGGCCAGCGATTCTACGTCAAGGACCGGGGGATCACGCTGCCACGCGCGCTTGGCCACGAGATCTGTGGCGAGGTGGTGGCCGTGGGTCCCGACGTGGCTGCCGGCAGCCTGGCCGTGGGCTCGCGCCAGATCGTGTATCCGTGGCTTGGCTGTGCTGCCTGCACGCGCTGCCGCCAGGAGGAGGACAACCTGTGCGCGGCGCAGCGCGGCCTCGGAACGCTGCAGCACGGCGGCTTTGCCGAGTATGTCGTGGTGCCGGATCCCAAGTATCTCGTCGATCTCGGCTCGCTCGATCCGGCTGTCGCCTGCACTTTTGGCTGCTCCGGCATCACGACGCTCAGTGCCGTCGGCAAGGTCATGCCACTGCCGCCCGACGAACCCGTGCTTCTGATCGGTGCCGGTGGCCTCGGCCTCGCTGCCATCTCCGTCCTCCGGTCCTACGGCCATCGCGCCATCGTCAGCGCCGACATCAGTGACGAGAAGCTCGACGGAGCCCGCGCGGCTGGTGCTTCCCAGACCGTCAACACGGCCGGCCCCGATGCCGCCACAAAGATCCTCGCGGCTACCGGTGGCCCCGTCCTCGCCGTCATCGACTTTGTCAACAGCTCCGCCACTGCTGCCCTCGTCAACGGGCTCGTCGCCAAGGGCGCCAAGTGGGTGCAGGTCGGCGTCATGGGCGGCTCCCTCGAGCTCTCCCTCGTCGGCAACATCTTCAAGGGTCTCACCATCTCGTCCAACATTACCGGCAACCTCGCTGATCTGCACGCCCTCGTCAAGATGGCCAAGGACGGCAAGCTCGCCCCGGTACCCGTCCAGAAGATGGACTGGAATGACGTGAACGAGGCCATGGGCCTGCTCAAGGCCGGCAAGGTAACTGGTCGTGTCGTTCTCGTTAAATAGAGAGATACAATATATATATCTATGAATCGAACGTATATTCTTCTACTCCTCTTGCCTCTAACCGCTCTTTTCACCCCCCTCGACATGTGTTGGCTCCCATTCGTTCTTCTCATTCTCGTCTGATTTGACGTCGCCGTCGATCGCCCGATCCATCTCTTCCAGAGACCAACCACCGGTCTGCACAGTGTCAGAATAGGCTCACAATGAGTAGAGACTTGAAATAGTACACATACCTCGGGAAGCTTGAAGATCAGGTAAATACTATGCACGACGGCCAGACACACAAACACCAAATAGTACTTCCACCCTATCGATGCTGTCGCGGTCGGCAGCAGATTCAGCTAGAGAATGTCTGCGAGAAACAGACTACTGATTGCTACCGCTGATGCCTGGCTTTGGATATGGGTCGGAAAGATCTCCGTGGCAAGGGTGAACTGGATTAGATCGACAAAGCAGTTGTAGCTGTGATACCATGTGTCAGCAGATCAGCGACACCGCAGCTCGAACTCATGAAAATGACACTCACCATGTCACGTAGATGTAGACCATTGTCGTGGCAGCAGCAGCCCATCCTTTGGTCGGTGTAGTGTTGTACTTTCCAATCATCCCAGTCAAGACGGCAAACGCACATGTCACCAGCAGATAGCCCGTCACTTCGCCCTCACGTTAGCAACACGCGCACAAGCACACGGGAATTCTTCGTCTTGCTTACCCAGAGCCTTCCGCCGACCAAGGCGGTTCGCAATCAGGCCGCCAAAGCAGGCCATGATCAGGCCGACCGTGTTGTAGACAGCCGACAGGAGCAGCGACGTGGTCGCGCCCAGACCGAGCGACCCGTACAGCCGCACGTTGTAATTGTTGATCACCAGCGGCCCAATGTTCTGGCCGCCCACCATCACCAGCCAGGCGAGCACGAGCCGCTTACGGTTGGCCTTGTTGGTAAACAGTCGCCATCGCCCGTCTGTGCGGACGACCTCCTTCTCGGCCCGGCACCGGTCTACGATCATCTGCAGCTCCTGGTGCGCAAAGCTGTTGTCCGGGTCGCTGGCGCTGTGGTGCAGGCGGAGCAACACTTCCAGCGCCTTTTGGTGGTCGTCGCGCTGGACCAGAAACCGGGGGCTTTCCGGCACTGAACGCTGATCAGAACGGCATTCCCGTTTCGTGCATGGCAGAACGGCTTACCGTAAAACGATCCGGCCAGGAGACAGAAACCCCAGACAACGACCATGGCAAAGGGGAACCGCCAGGCAAACGTGGATCCGGGCGTGAAGTAGCATCCGTACCCAATCCACCCGGCCGTGCATTAGCCGATGTTGATAAAGATGGCGTGTGCACCGGTGATCAGTCCGCGGGACTGAGGCGGAGAGACTTCGGCAAAGTACGTCGGCATCGCCGCCATCGTGTGGCCTGCAGCCAGTCCGGCCACCGCTCTGGCAACCAGAAACATGGCTGGCGACTGCGACCCGCACTGGAGCGCGCCCCCAATCATCCCCGTCGTTGCTGCGATGCGGAAGCCGTTCACCCGTCCAAACCGGATGGCCGCCCAGCCGGCAAGGAAGCAGCCAAAGAAACCACTGCCGAAGAAGACCCCGTTAGCGGCCCCGGTGATGTCGTTTGTGTAGCTGTACCCGGGCGCTGAGCTGTCACTCTCGAGGTCGAGCGAGGTGTAAAACGTCGGCTGGCCGATCGTAAACGCAAACACGGCGAACGAGTTTCCCGTGAAGAGGGACCCAAACGCCGCAAAGCATACCACCTGCCTTTATGAGCGTGGTGTCCCGGATGTGTCTCAGAGGGCGTCCAAGACGTGACTCACCGCAATGTTATAGACGCTGTATTCCTTCATTTTGATGTGTTGGACTTTCCAAGAAGAACGCAACTTGCAAGAGGCGCGGATCGAACGTCCTCATATACTGATAGGTCGACTGCCTTCGACTTGATCCCACTCGGTCGGTATTAGCCGAGAGAGAACTCTACACCACTAACAAGCTGTCAAACACGCAACAAAGCACCTGGATCCAACTACACGGTTCTTAGTCTACAGCCACGTGTTCCATAAAGCTGTGGTTCGATCATGCAAAATGGCAAGCTTGCACGAATAGCCATGAGTGCTGTCATGCAGGATAGCGGCCATACATCCGAACGTTATGCGGGGTAACAACTATGAACCTGGGGGGGTTGGAGAATGCATCTGCCTTACGTTAAACAGACTAGACCACGGCAGGGAGCAGTCTTGTTCAAGGTATCATATTAGAGCTTGAGGGGCAATCGTGTTAAAAGGAGAGACTAGCTCGAGCTAGGCTCTACTCTACTGTAGTCTCCCCAGACCCCAGACTCCCGACCCCAGACGTCCAACTTGGCTTGGATACGGTGGTACTGATATTGGGGATACTACGTGGTTGACTATTTGCGGGGAGTCAAGTGGGCCGTCGGCGAAGGCCGAGCGAGTGATTCGTTTCGGTAGAAACCGATTGTGGAGAATTATGAGATTTGTGTGGAGAAAGAAAAGGCAGATGTCAGCCAAGCTTGAGGCCAAAGAATTGCCTTCAATAAAATATTAAGTTGAGAAAGAAGAAAGAAAATGAAGGTATTTACCCTCTATATCTTTAGGAGTGGTCGTCGGCACTTTGCAGGTGACAAAGTCTAACAAAATGATAACAAAGGTCCAAGGTACAAGTTAGCGAGATAAACATTTCCACCTGTGGGGAAGGAGAAAGGGTAGAAAAAGGGAAAATGCTGCCTTATGCACGATATCGGGAAGACTACTGGTCCCCTCTGTCCGTCTTTGCCGAGGCACTTTCGGGTCGCAAAAACTGTCTACCGGAAGAGCCGTAATGACTTAGCCGTTGTCATGCATCGTCCAATGGGCTCTTCCCACTGCTGATTTGACCCTCGGCAGCTTAGCCGACAAGCCGTGGGAGACAGAGAGGCTGGTAGCTTGAGGCTGGATCCGATGCACGGACTTATACGGCAATAATTCAGATGATTAAGACAGACTACAATAAGCAGTGTCTGCGAAGAGCTCTCCTTGTCCTTGACCACTACTCCGTACCTCCCAACAAACAAACAGACACACATGGCTAGCACCCAGCTCGACCGCCCGGTATGGCAGGTTCGCCGTCCGGAGGAGACGAACACGGCCAAGTTCATGTCGTTTGTCAACAAGCGGCACAACCTCAGTCTACAGTCCTACGACGATCTGCACCAATGGTCTGTCGGCGACACCAGCTTCGACGCCTTTTGGCACGATGCGTACGAATGGCTGGGACTAGCCCCAGCAGGCACGACCAAGATTGGCAAGATGCTCCAGGGCGAGGTAGGAAGCCGGCTGCCATTTCTGTTACCAACCCAGATGCGAAGAGACTGACGAAACCGGACGCGACCAGAATGCCGCGGCCACACCGCTCTTCCCGCCGCCGACCTTTTTTCCTGACGACAGGCTCAACCTGGCCGAGTTTCTCCTCCGCCGGGGCCCGGACGCGCAGGTGGCCATCCACTTTGCGCGCGAAGGCGTCGCCGACACGGAGCACGTGACCTGGCGACAGCTGCGTGAACGTGTGCGCTGTGTACGCGACGCGCTGGCGAGCTCGGGCATCTGGGCGGGCGACGTCGTGGCCGCCGTGATCTCCAACTCGATTGACGCCATCGTGCTCTGTCTCGCCAGCCTGTCGCTGGGGGCCGTCTGGTCGTCGTCATCGCCCGACCTCGGACCTGATGCCATCGTCGACCGTTACGGCCAGGTCGACCCGTCCATCATCTTTGCCGACGACGGCTACGTCTACGCCGGCAAGCAGGTCACGCTCACCGAGCGCATCGCCCAGTGGTCGCATGCCGTCGGCCGCGTCAGCGCCAAGCTGGCCGACGTCGTCGTCATCCCGTACTGCGGCGCCGCCGTCGACACGTCGGCCATCTACCGCGGACGCACGTGGGACGCCTTTCTCGGCCGCGGCACCGGCAGAGACCTCGACTTTGCCCTCATGCCGTTCTCCCACCCTGCCTTCATCCTGTTCTCGTCCGGCACCGTAAGCTCTTCCACGTGTCGGCCCGAGCTCCTGTCCTGGACCCATGTATTGACCAGATGCATAGACCGGAAAGCCAAAGTGCATGATCCACTCATCAGGCGTATGTCATCAACAGCTTCCATTGTACTGTGCGCGTGTACTGACCCGTTTGTGCGTTACAGGGGGTGGCCTTGAAGGTACAGACCGATATGGTCTTGCAACATGACATTCGGCCCACCGATGTGGTCTTTCAGTACACGACGGTATGTGTGCTTAGCCACACTTTCATGTTCACACGACTAACGGATGACACAGACGTCTTGGGTAATGTGGGTTCTCAACTTTGCTAATCTGTCGACCGGAAAGTCCATGCTTCTGTACGACGGTTCGCCATTCCATCCTCGCCCGACAATACTTCTTGAGCTGGCACAGGATGTAGGGTAAGGAATATGTCCAAGTTCCAGTAATGTATCGGCATCCACTAATCTTCGTAATCATCTCTAGGGTCACTGTCTTTGGGACGTCGCCACGGTATCTCGGAGACCTTAAGAAGCGAGGCATTGTTCCACGTATGTGATGGGTGGACGGTTGATACATGTGCAATCCAGGTGGCACAAGCTGACCATCGTTCACACTGCAGGGGAGCAATTCGATCTCAGCAAGCTTCGAATGATGACGTCGACGGGATCCGTGCTGTCAGCCGAGCAGTACGATTGGTTCTACGATGTCGCCTTTCCACCGGACGCCCAGCTCATCTCCATGAGCGGAGGAACGGATATTGCAGGCTGCTGTACGTGCATGTTGTGTCTTGGGATTCGTGATCATGCTAACGGACGAGGACAGTCGTCGCGGGGACTCCACTTCTGCCGGTGTATCGCGGCGAGATCCAGGCCAAGGCTCTCGGCATGGCAGTAGACATCTTTGACAGCGCTCAGACGGAACACGTCTCGGTGGAAGCGACGGGAAACCCAGGAGAGCTCGTCTGCACGAAGCCGTTTCCCAGCCAGCCGGTGACGTTTCACGGTGCCGGAGGCCAGGACCTCTACAAGTCGTCGTACTTTGAGCGCTTCGGTGTCGGCGTCTGGTGCCAGGGAGACTTTGTACAGCGCATCAAGGCGACGGGCGGCCTGTTGATGCTGGGCAGATCGTGAGTACAGTCTCCCTCTGTGTGTCTACATCTTTGGGCTTTTGACGTTGTATACTGACAGAACAGCGATGGTGTGCTCAACCCGTCTGGCGTCCGGTTCGGCTCGGCAGAAATCTACGCAGTCACGGAAAAGATGGCCGAGATTGCCGACAGCATCTGCGTGGGCCAGAGACGAGACTGCGACGCGGACGAGAGGGTGCTGCTCTTTGTCAAGATGCAGCCGGGCAAAACCCTGACCCAGGCACTAGAGCAGGACCTGAAGACGGCAATCCGGCAGACATATTCTGCTCGTCACGTGCCCCGCTTCATCTTCGAGGTGGCCGACATTCCCTACACGGTCAACGGCAAGAAGTGCGAGATCAACGTCAAGCACATTGTCAATTGCCGCAAGGCAGCGGTTAGCGGCACGGTGGCGAATCCGGCCGCCTTGAAGCTGTTTGAGCAATTTCAGCAGCTTCCCGGGGACGAGGCTGTGGTCAAGAGCAAGTTGTAGAGGACAGAAAAGTGTCGTGAGAACACTGTAATATTTCGTTGAAGCTGTAACCCGTCGCTGTAGACAAAAGAAGGAATACAACAAAAGGAAGGGAAATCGATAGATAGCCGAACCAAAGCAAGGCTTATCGTTAATTTAGCTACCGCTCAGATCCCATGAAAGCATACTTGACTCATTCTCGCCCTCTGAGCTGACAATGGGATTGTCAAAGGGCCAATCCTGCAGGAAACCAGCGATGACTTCACTGGGCATGGCATCGCCAGGATGGCCGGCCCCGAGGGAGCCCATGAACTGGCGGAACTCATCCATGACAAAGTTCTCGTCGAGCTGCATCTGGCTGTCGAGGACGGCGTCGAGGGAGGCCGTGGAGGCAGTATTGTTGTAGGGCGTAGTGGCAGCTTGCGGTTTGTGCACGTGACCACGAGCCAGCGGATCAGACTGGCGACTGCAGCTGCTGCCGTAGCGGTCACGGTCCTTTTCCCTCGCCTGTCTGGACGAGGCGTTGAGGGCATCCTGTATGACGGCGTTGCTCAGCTTGTTGAACAGATCGCAAGAGCGGCGGGAGGCGTTCCAGCGCTCGCAGATGGCGACGAGAACGTTGGAGCACGAGCGGGTGACCTCGACTATGGAGAAGAGCTCGGGCACGAGCGCAAAGGTGGCAGGATCGCGCAGTAGGCGGCCGAGGGCGTAGATGTACGAGAGGCCAGCTATAAAGACGCCGTGCAGGGTGATCCAAGAGTAGTTGAGTCGGCGCTTCTGGTGCAACCGGCTGTAGGACTCGATGGAGGAGCGGGAGGCATTGAGCAGCTCGATCAGCTCGGGCCGGCCGTCGTCGGGCGCGAGCGTCATGGTCGGGTGTGGAAGGGCTGGCGAGGGACGGTACAGCAGCAGGATGGCGTTGCTGTAGACGGCATTGTACCAGTCGAGAGAGAGGAAGCTGGATTTGTAGGTGGGTGTAGTATTGGAAGACGGGGGGGTAGAGGAAGACGTGGAGGAGGTTGAGGAAGATGCAACGTCGAGGAGGTGTTTGGTATCGTCTCGCCAGGCGTCGATGTCGGCATGGAAGCGACGGCGGATGCGTCTGCGATCTTCCATGGAGATGTTGGAATGATGTCGGGAGTTGTAGAACTGGGTGAGGATCTGGCCGGAGATACGACGGATGCGAATGAGATGGAGGAAGGGCGAGACGGCAGAAGGGTGGAGGGGTGAATGTGCAGCAGTATCGGTGGACGAGGATGAGTCGGGTGAGAAGCAGGCGTCGTCGAGAGGCGAGGGCAGCGGCACGTCGATCTCGTCGTCGCGGATGGCCACCGGACGGCCGAGCGTGAAGCTGACGACGCGGTCGAGATTGTAGAGCGACCAGAAGCAGCGGCGGCGCAGCTCCTCGTCGAGGGTGACGGCGCGTGTATGGGCGCTGCCGTTTTGCTGCTGCTGCTGCTGCTGCTGCTGTAGCTGACGTCGTTCCAAATGGAGGCCCTGCTCGATGCAGATGCGGGCGCCGACGCCAACGAGGTGCCAGATGCTGGCGCTGGTGTCACGCAGATTGCTAAAGATGCCGTGCTGCGAGATGAGCAGGATAGCCTTGAGGGCGGTCAGGCTGTCGTCCATCGAGAGCATGGCGCCCAGCTTGGACTGGGCGACGGCGAAGAAACGGCACGAGTTCGCGGCCGACTCGTCGAACCGATTAAAGTTGGAGCTGCCGATGGCCAGGACCATGTCAAAGACGAACGCCTCGCGCGGATGGCGCTCATAGAAGCCCGGCTCGCCGTAGATCCGGTCGACCGTGGCGAGGAAGCTGGGCCGGTGCAGCAGCGGAAAGGTGATGTGTGTGTGCTGGAAGTAGGCCTCGATGAAGGGCCGGACGGTGTGGAGCGGTGGAAGGGGAGAGGGACTGGCCGGAACGACCGTGTGCGAGGACGACGACGACGACGACGACGACGACGACGACGACGACGACAACGATGACGCAGCCAGCGGCACACACGCCGACTCACCGTCGGAGTCCATGCTAGCCTGCGACGTCACCATGTGGCCGATGATGTTGGCCAGGCCCAGACCGCTGCTCGAGCCGAGATAGCGGGTCTCGCCCGTGGCGATGAGCGACAGGTAGCCGACCTCGACCGCAAACTCGTTCTCCGGTGGGCTGCCGCTCTCGACCGACGATGGCGGCGGGCTGATGGGCCCTTCCGGCAGCGGTGTCTGGTCCGGGTGGCCGTCGTTCTGCCGGTGCTGCCGATCCTCCTCGTGGCTGGACAGCGTGCCCAAAGGCGAGGACGGTACCGGCTGTGGTGCCTGTCCCTGTCCCTGTGCTTTCGCCTGCGATGCCGTCAGGCTCTGTCGCAGCACCCGGTTCTCCTCTTGCAGCTGTCGCACTGTGGCCTCCATGCTGTCGAGATAGCCGCGTGGGATGTTGCGCTGTCGCAGCTTGTCCGCGTGCACGCACGAGACCCTGGCTTTTTCGCAGGCACCGCACTGCGGAAACCGGCGGTCGCACCGGGTCTTGCGGGCATGGCATCGGTCGCAGGCCTGCATGGTGTGGAGGATCGATGTCGAGGGATCTGCCGTTCAGGAGGATTGTCGAGATTTCGGGTCGAGCGAGTCAATCAAGGGTCGAGGACGAGTCGGAAATGAAAACAGTAGAGAAATTGTCCAAAGACCCGACATCGCAAATACGCAATAGCGAATTTTAAATCAATGATGTAGACACGTCGACCGTAGACAGATGCAACGCTGGCACGGGGCGGAAATGGAAACAAAGACGATACATCGCGCCGTTGTGTGGGGGATGGCGGACAGAACTACGGGGAAAATCTGGGGTTACGCCCGTGAATTTGAAAGCGGGGTAAATTAGCTGCATCGTTAGGCTGGGCTCGGAACCGAGCTGAGGCAAGAACAGGAAAGGGTACGGACTACGCAAAGACTGCCAAATATGTGGAGGTAGACACCCGGGAGGAAGCGAGAAAGTAATGCATTTTCAGATAAACGAACAGAGACAGTAGGAAAGTACAGACGGAATTAGGTACAGAATGGAGAGGACAAAAGGCGGCAACGTATTCTCCCAAAATGGAGTACAGCTACTGCAGACGGCTTGTCTGCTGGTCTAATCCTGCCTCTAAAATCAGCTTTATCTGATCACCTGCAACCATCACCTAAATAGCTCGACTACTGCCGCAGGCACAGGCATTGCCGAGGGCCAGAACTGCCGTCGGCTATTGTTCGCCCACAACTGGACCGATTCCGTTGTGAAACCTTTCTTACCGACCCCCTTTGCCGAGCTTTTCACTCTGCAATTGCCAACGCCCCGTGACCACAACCTGGCATGGATCCCAACTGTGACGAAATGGTGGACCGGTGAAGGCCACATGGGGCAGATTTTGTGGAATGCCACGGACCAATACTCGACATTTACGAGCGGCATAGCTCCACTTTTCTTAGCAGACTTTAGTGCGCAATTTTAGCACTACGACGTATGCTTTAGGCGGGTTTGTGCCCTTAAATGTCGAAAGTTAGCTTTAAGGGGTTAAGAAGTTGTCGCCTTTAGTGCTAAAACCTGTAACCTCAGAGCGATGCTTATATAAAGTGGGCCTTTGATAAAACGGAGGGAAAATACGGAGAATTATTATTTTTATTATTATCTTATCTTTTTTTCTTCCCGTTCCTCCGTTAAGCCTACTCCGTTATAATTACAAAAAAAAATTGCTTTTGTTTTCTTACTTTTTGTTTTCTTATTTTTTTTCCCGCTCCTATCTCGCTCTTTTATTTATGGGTCTTCCTCTTTCTTTCTCTTCCTTCCTCTTCCTCTTCCTTCCTCTTCCTTCTTATTCCTTCTTATTCCTTCCTCTTTCTTCCTCTTCTTTCCTCTTGTTTCCTCTTTATCTCCTTTTCACTTCCTCTTCCTCTACCTTATTGCAATGTCTTCTAAAAACGTTACTAAATGTGTTGAGTTGGTTCGAAGGGACTTTTCCCTAACAGTTGGGATTAGTAACCTAAGTGAAGAACAGAAGAATGCGTTCGCAACTATCATTTCAATAGTTACAGAGACTTCCGAATCGCGAAAGCTGTTGCCCTCTAATGCATGTTAAAGCAGGCACAAGACAGCACAGCTAACATTAAAAGCTATATTCGAATGCAATATCAACCTTTTTCTTATTTGTGCTCTAAAACTATCGATGACCAGGCTGTCTAGTCTCTACAAGCATCTGCAAGCTTTTATTACAGAAGTGTTAGGGTGGTGGGCAACGGTTGAAGTCCCGCCTTCTTTTACCCACCTCGCTACTCAACTCGTCGATTCAAACAAGAAAGCTTTCATACAGTCGGGTAAGAAGCATAAATAATTATATATGCGAGATACTAACAGCAATTAGGATTTCTGCTAGAAAGCAGCATTAGCTCTGATCTTGTTCCCACAAGCCAAGAATGTTCTAAACGGAAACCTGAAGCAGGATGTGTCGAAGAGGAAGTTGAAAGCAGCATTAGCTCTGATCTCGTTCCCACAAGCCAAGAATGCTTTAAACGGAAACCTGAAGCGGGAGATGTTGAAGAGGAAGTTGAAAGCAGCCCCGGTCATCTTAAACGGAAAAGTGTTTCCAAGGAGGATAGCGAGGTTTACGTTAGTCGGTCAACTGAACGGGAAAACAGCCTCGATCGTACAAATCCGAAACGCCACAAATCACAAAAATCTATCGATCACTCTTTCAAAGATATACCTAATACCACAAACCCGGAATCCTACATATTACAAGAGACCAACGGCCAAGCTTCTTGCGATACGCTCCACAATGTGGTGAATTCTCTCGATTGTATTATGCCTACTAATGGTAAGGCTGCGTTCAAGTTGTCAAAATTAAAGCTAATTCAATACAGTCGAGTCCGAATTCAGGGTGCAACTAGAAGATGCTTTGGATATCCTTGTGGCAGAATACAAGATGAGCAAGCATCTTATTCTGCGAGTACCCAGTTGTCCTGATATCAGACCATACATAATTATATCGTGTCCAGATCATCTTCTTCTCGATGTACTCTTTAATTGCCAAAGCAATCAAGAGTAAAATCCAATTTTGCATTCTCCTATGCACACAAATTGCAAGCTAGTTTCCACTTGAACGATTGTGAAGGTCCGATCCTTCTTCGTATGACCAACCATTCCACATTGTTGCTTTTTGTCATTAAAGAAACGTACGTGACCTGGACTGTGCCGCATATCAACAACTAAAGCAACGACATTTTCTTCAAAAGTATATATCGTCGGTGTAGGACTGCTGTAAATCTTCCAACAAAGCTTTAAGCTTAATATGTTCTAGGATAATTAGTAGCCGACGAGAGATATATCAAATAAGATTCTTACAGGAAGTTGTTCTTTAACTTCATCGTCTAGTAGTGAGTTTACTGGAACTATTTTCATTGCTAATGAAGTAGCTTGCTTGTTGAAATTTTGAGTTTGTTGATGCCTAAAACGTAAAATAGCATGTTAGGCCGGCATAGAAAGACGAGAGAAATGCTTAGTATATATGCCTGTAAGATCCACTAAAGGGCTTCGCACTACGGAGTATTACTCGTACATTTTCTACAGCCCGCACTGTACTCTGGTAGGTATCTTACAACCGAGTACTCCGTAAGGCGACGCAGACGCCTGCTTTGGACCCATAACATACAACCAATAAAATCTCCTCTTAAAACCAATTTTATATTAAAATACTATACGGAGTACTCTGTACTTCGTAGTGTTATAGGTATCTTACATAGTAAGTAATGTACTCCGTAGGCCCTACGGAAAACCCTTGTTATAACAGCAAGGGTGTATTTGTTTTTAGGCTATAGCAGGGAAATTTTAAAGCGACGGGTCCACGTAATTTATTTTATTTAGGCAGTCGCACACGACAGAATTCTAGAATCGTCCTCTATACTCCGTACTTCGTAAGTCGTAATTGATTCAAAGTAAAATAACCAAAAGCACTAAATAAGAACAGAAGAGACTGGTAAATACCATAGAGGACTATCAAACATTAAAATAACTCTTTTTCTAAATTAATCATACCGCCATTTCCTCCTGCGGCAAATTTTGTATTAAAAGTCTGCCGTACCGTAATTATGTACTCTGTACGGAGTATTCGCGATGATTACGCAGTTGCGCTGGCCACGTACACTTCCACGATTTCGGTGGTATTCTGCCATTTGCGACCGCCTAAATAAAACCACGTGGACCTGTCGCTTCCCAAAAAAAAAGAAACGACCCGTCGCTCTAATAATTCCCTGTTAACAATGCGTCAATGGATTTGTTCTTTGTTTTGGCTGAAATTAATGGAAGTAGTTTTCCACTCGGTTACCTTTCCCTTCAAATTTGACCATCTAACTATGGTATAAAACATGCCGACCCTAGAGCAGTCACTGCTATTCTCAAGCAGTTCCTAAGCGCTCTAAGAGCCTAGGGGCAAGAGCCTCGTTTCTTTAGCTGCAATAAAAAGTCACAAATATCTATCTATTATTAAGCAGGTATCCCTTGACTCGGCTATCCAGTTGTGCTTTTGACGCACAAAGAGAGCGCTTCGCACGAGATTTACCAACTTTACACAGTCTAACACACATTGCATTCGGGACTTTTACTAGAGTATAGTACAAGTGCAATCGTTAGGCATAAAGCAGGTTCAGAATTAAGATTTGTAAGAATAACAGAAAGTACAAAACCAATATCGATATCCTTTATTACAGTTGACACCGGATAGAGCTCTATAGTAGGTAATGTTTAATGTAAGAAAGGATGTGAAAGGCATAGCTAAAGCGACAAATAAAATCGGGATAAAGATTGGCAAACATAGCGATATTTTTATAGCTATGGCTTAGTGCCGTTTCCTCCTTTCCCTCTCTATTTTTTATTTTCTTTCTTTCCTTCCCTTTTGTCCCTCCCTTATAGATATAGCACCGATATAACAAACGTGGTAGAAAAGGCATTTTTCTTTTTAAAAAAAAATTCAAGAAGAGGAATTTGTAGGGTGCGTGTTCAGTACCTTCCAACTCTTACTATAGTAACTCGTCATGCGTAAGCCTCAAGCTCGCTGCCTTAAGTATAGTAGGAACTGCGCACAAGAAACACTGAATAATATACAAATCAACCCCCGTTGTGACAGATATAGCAAGCGTCCCAATTGACAAGAGTGTCATTACAATGCTTATGCCTATGCTAAGCCACAATCGGGATACATTCCTCGTCTAATGATTGCCGATTTGGCTAGTAGCAGGCCTAGGCAAAACCATCGGAATCTTGTTGCACATGTATATTAGTCCAATAAAAAAGGCGCAATAGATGGGAACCGGTGTCGCCCAAAGCACGCCTTTGTAGTTTGGACAAATCCATCCAATCCAAATGCTAATAACCAAACCGTTAGTGAAAAGCTAAATAGTTGTAAAAGACAATGCAACCTTCTTAATCCACCATTTTATATAGTAAGGTCTATTAAATATTAAAACAAACATTAGATATATAGATTCAATTTAACAGAGTTAGAAAATAAAAGCAAGGAAGAAAGCTAAGGAAGAGAACAACCTACCTTGTAGCTGCTAATCGAAAATAGCATTACACTTCTTATAGTAAGAAGAAGGGGACAAGCCGCATTATTAGGTATGGCATGAATTCGTGCGGATACGTAAACCAGGATAAGGAAGAGACATATAAAAATAATAGACATAAAAGCCTAGTCTAAAGGAGACCGCTAAAATGTCAGTCTTATTTTCCAGAAAGCGTACACAAGAAGCAACAAGTATACAGCAGCAGTCTAACAGTCCTTAACTAAATTAGGCACAGGGCAGAGCAACATTTTGAATAATTGTAAGATGGTAATAACTTTGAATAAAAAATTAAGTATTAGAGAACATTGTGCAGGAATATAGAAGTTATTTATAAAAGGAATAGCCAAAGAGATAGGAGCAATTTCCGCTTCCTCTCGCTTCCGCTTCCGCTTCCTCTCGCTATTGCTTTCTCTTGTTTCTATAATTTTCCACTTTTACCTTGTCCTCCTAGGCTTTCCGTGCTTAGGTGGAGGTCGTGTAGTATAGAAGGTGTTAGGATAAAGGAAGCTATGCCGCCATAGGAGTCTAAAATATGTTGAGTAAGACAAACTTAGAATTATACATATCTGAATATAAAAGTACCACAAAGCATACACATAGTAGATACATAAATCTGTAGGACACCTAACTATCGCAGTCTCGGCCACAAAGTCGGCGAACATATTAGAGACTGTCGATTCGCTTTTTCCGTGGTATACTTTCGTATTGCCTCCTTACTTAGCTTACAAACTTTGCTACTAGATACATTATAAAATTGGATACCAATGCTATATGGGCTCTGTTTACAAGACGAAGGAACCGACCAAATATGTCCTAGTAGTAGTCTGTCCAACTACATAAATAGATAAGGAAGTAACTAGCTCAATATGTTCTGTAGATAGGAGGCAGCCTCCCTATTCCCTCGTCAGGTGGATGGTGTAGTGTCTACATACAACCCAACCATTCCCACAAATATACCCACAATAGTCGACTCAGCTTTTGTAAGAATGGTCGGGTTGTATGTAGACACGATGGTGTATTCAGGATAAGATCGTAACTCTAGATAAGTAAGCCGCAATTCAACACCGTAGCCCCCGCTATGTTAGTCTTACCTCTTCTATAGTAAATACTTTTTTAACACAAATACTGTTGGACGGGGTTTTTGTATCGGGTTCTATATCGGGTTCTAGAAAGTTCGGCGAGCCAATAATAGTGATGGTACTCTTAACGGGGAGTAAATCGGAGGAGACGGAAAGCAACGGACGAGATTCATCTTGTCCGTCACCAATTTTTTCTGTAGAGCTAATAGGGCGTGTCCAGTCCTTAGAGTGTGGACGTAAGTGTGGAGGAGTGTCAAGCGCCATAATAGAAGAAAGATGTATCGGACTTAGAGCAGCTAAAAGGACAGGGAATAAAGTTGTAAGTGTTGCTAAGAGGTATTAAGGCGATAAGATGCATGCAGAAAATGTGCAGCTTTTGCAGCGTGCAAACCCTATTTATATTTGCAAACAGCTCCTTTAAAAAAAAGTCTGCCTATACGCTTTTAAGGTCGGCGGCCCCAGCCTGCAGAGTATAAGTCTATGCTCACTTAGAGTGCCTTCAAGGTAGGCAGAACGAGCAACGGCTTCCTAAGCTACTTCCTTTTACAAGTTTAGGCAGTCACACTCCAATATAGCAAGCCTTTAGCCGCCCCTTTCCTTTAGCCCTGAATATTCCGTGTGTTCTAGATTATCCTCTAAGGTCCTAACTCGTGCGTCTTCAACACCTTCGTCCGCCAGCAATGCAAGGTGCTTGTTCTAACAGTTCGTCTATTAGCACGATCTGAGCAGTGTGTAGAGGGGGGAATTTGTTAAAACACGGCACACTGTACTTACAAGAGTGAGGTAGACCTCGTCACGGTCGAACCGCGACATAATCTCGCTGTCACACATCTCGCTGCGTAGTGACGGAGCTCTCAGATGCAACATCAGGTCTGTGCAATTTTGCGGCAGCGGAGTTCCTATTGCAAAGAGGTACCTGACCAGAATGGTCCGGTCCTTTTTCGACGTTTTCTTCTCGATTCTGCCGACGTTCTGGGGGGGCGCAATGAGCGTTAAGTAATCACGGTACACCTTCACCTCAACGACACTCCTAGTTATAGACATCCGCCGGTAAAGTACATCTTGTTCAATGTCCATTATTTAAGAATGCTCTAGCTATTATTTTTTTTTTTCAAATTCTGCTTAGTTTTATTACTTAGAAAATGAAGACATCAACACAGTCTACATATAAATACTAACTCGTATCTTGTACAGCATCTCTTTATACAGAATTTTGCCAATTTATAAATTTACGCCAGCACTTACAAGCTTATCGCGCTAGCCGTCTTAGTATGCCAGTGCATGCATACGATGCGCAGGAAAACATTCAGGTAGCATCCAGGAAGTTCGTAACGTTCTCTACAGAGTATGTATAAGCCCTACCACATATTAATAGCAAAGCAAAACAACATGTTAAGACTTTAGGGAAGTAAGCCAAGCAACGTGGATGCGTGACTAGCTGCTCCCATTACCAAATCCTCAAAAGGAATGGTTTACCATACAGCACGGGATGTCACCGGATGACTCTACAATTACACTCAACAGAACAGCTACCGGTCTACAAGCCACGCACGATATTCGCCGGCTGGCTATCAACAGCATACTCTCTGGCACCCTTGCTACCGGATATAGCCGCCGGATTTGTTGCTTTACGCTAGGAGGACACTGACTAATTTATTAGCTGTCTAACTTTACACCGTTGCTCCGTACTCCATACTCCGTAAATTGCAGCTATACTTGTACACACACAAGGGTTTTAACCCGGTATCAACTTTACTGCCTTGCATTTCGTTAGCATATAAGTGGGGAAACAATATAGCTACTTCTTTCAGAATGCAGCCCTGTTCTACAGTCTTGTTCTGCAGCGTAATCTTATTCTGTAGTATAGTCCTGTTCTACAGTATAGTCCTGTTTTACAAAGTAATCTTATTCTATAGCGTGGTTTTATGCTATAGTATAGTCTTGTTTTGTAGTGTAGTCCTGTTTTGCAGCGTAATCTTATTCTATAGCGTAGTTTTATGCCGTAGTGTAGTCCCGTTCTGCAGTGTAGTCTTGTTTTACAATGTAACCTTATTCTGTAGCGTAATTTTATGCCGTAGTGTAGTCCCGTTCTGTAGTGTAGTCTTGTTTCACAATATAACCTTATTTTGTAGCGTAGTTTTATGCCGTAGTGTAGTCCTGTTCTGCAGTGTAGTCCTGTTCTGCAGTGTAGTCCTATTCTACAAAGTAGTCTTATTCTGCAGTCCTATTCTGCAACCCTGTTTAGCTATACGGAGTATGTTCTACGATTTTAAGCAAGCCGTAATTTTTGCGTACTTGACTACATACTATGTAGTACGTGAATACTTCTAGTACTCGAACGGTTCGACCCTTATAAGTATAGGCAAGTGATCCTATCCGCCCCCACCAAAGGATGTATCTATAGAACTAGACAAGTATTCTTAATTCCCCTAGTATGCGACGTTCAAGCAGCATAAATAGAAGGGGCTAGCACGCCCTTCTCCTAGAAATTCATAGGGCTAAAACTGGTACTATTTTCCAATTTCCCTTCCTCCATATATTAAGCCTTCGTTAGACAGATCGATCATCAAATGTATACCTTCAGCGTCCGTGTATACACCTGCGGGCACTATAAGAAAGCCTTAAGGACTCCCTATAACGCCGCCAAAAAAGCGGAACACCCCTGTGATCCTGGCACAGAAATTAATTCCACAACAGGTGGATAGTGTACTTTATCAGACTGCGACAAGAAAGCAATAGGGAAGCGAGAGGGCCCAGGTAAGACGTGCAAAGTGGTGATTTTTTGTTTTTAGACTAATTTCCTTTGACAAAGGCACCCATTACAATGGAGGGTTTGAGTCTTAGAATACCGACTGGTCAAAGTTTTAGTTATTTTGCCGGCTAAACTCAACTGCCATCTGAAATTAGGAGATTGTTCCAGTTTCATCCACTTCCCCATCTGTCCTTATTTGTAGTAGTTGCGAGTTTCCACATCTTTGCTTCGAAGCTTCGGCCATCTTAGACAAAACTCTGCCGACTGCCCATATGTCATTCTCTTTCCTGTTTTGGAGGCTTGTTGAAAGGGGGTCTAAAACTTGCTGCATTGCAGGCGACAGCCACTCGCGCGTAACACCGCCAGCTCCACCCACGTCAATAAGAACCAAGTTCCCGTGCTCGTCGATAACCATATTAGAAGGTTTAATGTCCATGTAAGTAATGTTTAGCTAATAGAGAGTAGAGACTGCATTGCAAAGTTGCGCCGCCTAACGTTGCCAATCTGCATTAGGTTCTGCGTTCTGTAAAGCTGTCGCAAGAGTCCCGCCTAGGTGATATTCTAAAAGAATACCACGTAGGACTTTTTGGTGATGGCAGGTCCTTGTGCTATACGGTGAACAAGAAACGACAGCGGCAACAAGTTGAACAATATTGGCTTAGCCACCAATACTTTCAAGGACCTGCAGCTCCTTTAGCAATGCAATACTATCTTAGGGTCTATACAACAGCCTCTCAATTTTTTTCAAAATGTAAAGTTGTTCCCCTTTAGATGTGATCCGTGCAATGAAGACCCCCTCACTAATCTCGTCAATTAGGCAAACTTCTAAAAAGTTGACCTGTTGGGTTTTGGTGTTGGTGTAGAACGGATAGTGAAATCGGACAGGGTCCTCACGCAAAGTAACCCAAGTTTCCGCTGGAAGAGTACAGTAAGCAACTTTAATTGCTGATTTGTCTTCTCTTAAACTAACATAGAGCTCTGTAACAGTGTCGTCTAGTAACGAAAATATGCTGAAGTCGACATCGTTACAAAAAGCGATCAGTGCTGCTTTGCGTGCTTGTAGGGTAGAAGCATGTATAAGCCCATACTCGATGACGACACGGACATGCCAGCGATAAGAATTTTTCCGATTTGTTGCCACTAGTCGCAGACTATGTCCTGGAGGCTTGTTTCCTCTATCGTATCTGTCTATGTAGCAACGCTGTAACAGTTTAATCGACCATGAATGTTTGATTAAAGGTTGCAACAAAGTCTGCCTTCATTTAGTAGGCGGTCCTAGGGACTAGCTAGATGAATAATCGGCACTAACCTTTTGAACTTCGTCTTGCGCAGGTTTTGGCGGCGAAGCACCGAAACTAAGAAGTCCTGACAGCAAGCCAAGAATGCGCTTTAAAACGTCAATAATCATGGCTGTTTAAAGTTGAAAAAAGTTTGATCGCACGCTTAAAGGGATGGAATTTTATGGGAGGTCTGTTGCTTAGCCACTATTTTAAATAGAGACACAGGGTGCACGTGATGTATGTATTAGGCCCGATTAGTTATATTCTATCTTACATAAAAATCGCAGACCGCTTACAGAAAGCGTTGGAATAAAAACGAGAAATCGCCACACTACATAGTATGGACCTTCTAGCAAACAGGGTTTTGCGGCCCTATGTTTTACTACAAGTATGTACTCCGTACAGAGTACTCTAAAGGAGAGCGTGGGTCCCTATACTAGTATTAAAACAGACTAGTAAGACTTCTGTATACATAGTAGGACCACAATAAATCCATACCTTGCCCTATTTAGCCTTATACTCCTTACGAGTACTGCTACTCCGTACTCTGTACAGAGTACTCGTACACACTATATAAACCTTTATAATCCTAGCAAACGCGTCTAACGTACAAGTACTCCGTACAGGCGAAAGAAACTACATAGTAGGGTACGTTTAAGTACTAACTAGGGTCCAACTAAGGAATAAATAGCAGGCCAGCGGCTTAGTTAACAGTGCGCAGTACCAATTCAAGCCCTACGAGTACTTGTACTTGTACTTGTACGTCGTACTTGTATAAGTTTACCCCTATAACCTTGTATATTTATATATATGTTTATATGTATGTTTATACATAGTATGCAGTCTTAAGCTATACTAGACTTAGCCTAAATTATAGACTAAAAGATATTAGCTAATAGAAAAAGACACGGGTATAGAATATTCTATAACGCTTCAAGCTACAAGTACTCTATAGTATAGAATTAATAGAGCTTTCCTATATCGGATTTAACGTATTCTAGGACCCATAAAATACTTACAGAATACAGAGTATATGTAAGATAAAATAAGATACTATATTGTGGATTTCCCCAAGGTCACCTGACTTGACCTCGGCCGCCGAAATTACTAGATAAGACGAAGCCCTGATCTGCGCGCATACTGCGCACAGTCTGGTCTTCAATCAGTCAACCACCAAACGAAATACCATCACTAGATCTTCTGAAAGCCTTAGAGCTTACTACAATACGTGCAACCGGTCCGGACGAATATCCCACAAGGATTACCGTACGGGTCTTACACTGGTGATCACGCAGAACGTGCGTGACAGACTAGTGGTGCACAGAGTAGAAGCCACAATATATAATCGTGCTACGCCCTATTTATAGTAAGGACCCACTATAAGGCTCACCTATTATTAAAAATAGTAGTGCACTTTTTAAGTGGGTTATAGATTATAGTAGGGTGTAACACGATTAATGCATACAGTAAGATATAAAGCTGCATATGTTATATAGCTACAGAGTATACTCCGTAATTATTTAGCACACTGCACGATTACATGGATCTCTACGATACATAGCACCAAATGGCGGTATCCGTTATAAAAAAATCTAGCTTCTTGCCTTAAATTTTGGATATTTTAAATATAATATCCCTTCAATGCTTACATTACTTCCTATTATTAAGCCGTGTACGATCCCCATTCCTAATCCGGTGACCCTGCTTATACCGATTCACATTAAAAGATCCTAGTGGGTAATAAGGGGGCTCCTAGGGCTCTTTTTGGCAAAATCCTCTAGAGCAGACTGGCTAAATAAGATACGCATCGCAGGACATATTTTCCAAAACTACAAGCGAGGCCGTCCAATTCTTTAAGCGGCTCTTTAAGCGGCGAGAGGATGCTGCAGAAGGTATTGTAGACAAACTGCAAAACTATGATTTTGGCCGGAACATGTACGTAGCCGTTGTTGGCATAATGTTGCTCTTCTTCCTTTTGTTGCATATGTTCGTAGCTGTCGTCGGAATAACGTCGCTCTTCTTCCCTTTGACGCTCCTCCTCCTCCTTTAGCTGATTTTCCCAGTGATAATAGCACCCCCAGTAATAGTCTAGGAGGCAGCGTTGGTACGGATCCATCAGCTGTCTATACGCCTCGATGATCAGCTTTATGTGCTCTTAAGCCTCTAGCAGCTGCTCGCTAGTCCCAGCCTTAATCTTGTCCGGGTGGAAGTGCAGCAGGGTCCTTCGGTACGCCGCCCGGATGTCTTTGTCGGTAATATGTGCGTTGCCGCCAGGATAATCCTGTCAGGGCAGTCCGAGAATAACGTACGGCGACATTAATTTCCTAGGCACTATCCGACCAACGGATTTGATGGATTCTGTAGGCGCTACCAGACAAACGGATTCGATGAATGCTGTGGGCGCTACCAGACCAGCAGATTCGAGTACGCTTGTGTTTGTATGTGCGGGTGCGAAGGCCGAGTTCTCAAAGAGCACACAGAGCACCAAGAAGAAGCCGCCGATGATGAAGACGAGGGTAAGGATGTCGAAGAAGAGTAGCAGCGAGAGCCGCAGGACCCGGGTCCAGGTGCTCGCTGTCTCGTCCGCAATGTGCGGACTGGCTTGGCTCAGGGCTCTGTCTCGGTTCAGGGCTCTGCGGCCATTAGTGACTCTGGTTTTGCGCAGGGCTCCGCGGTCGTTGGTGGCTCTCCTCCCCTGCTCGCTGGTGCGGTCAGTGTAGAATTCCGTGCGTTTCCTGTCCCGGATCGGGTATCTCCTAACGAAATTTTCGTTGTTGGAAGACATAATGTATATGTGGTTTCGATGAAGAGATCGAAATGTTGAGATAAAGAGTAATAGATGGAAGATAGATGGAAGGAGTAGAGTAGATGGAGTAGAGATGCGAGTGTGATCGAGATTATCGCGATATCGAGCAGAGTGTCGATAATATATGGATAGAAGATGGAGAAATAGATTAGGAAAGATGATGAATTAATATAGAATTTGAAGAGTATGCTATAGAGACAGCCCATCCCCACCTAAAGGGATAAACGTGCACCACCTAAGATGGTGCTGGAGCCCCCCGGCATCGTTACTACGAAGATAGCGAATTTCTCATCGAATTTGCCGTCTTATACCATATTGTTCATTCTTTATCTATTTCTTCCTCTGCTCTATTAAACTAACGTGCTGTTTTTTGGTGTTTGATTAAGAAGAGAAGACGGTTGGTGGTGTTGGTGATGGCGTTGAATTCGAAACTCTTTAATCTATTACTAGTATTGATAACGCTTTAAAAGCGTAGAGGCTTATAAAGACCGACTTATAGGAAGCTAAGGCATACTATAGAGCAATACTATAAAGGTATACCTAGTATAAGACCTAATTGGTTTGTTGTAAATTCTGCAATATAGAAAGGTATTAAAGCAAGACTAGCAGCTAATTTAAACCTTAATGCGAATGTTAAGGCGGCATAAAAGGCAGCGGTTAGCAGCTAACGCTAGAAAGTAGAGTTGTAAAAGACAGGAGAGGATAAAGAGCCCTGTTCTGTGTCCTTGTTGCTCTATCTTCTACTAGGACCGGTTTCAGGTCTCGATGTGTAGTACGACGATGTAGGGATTTGAGGGCGAGTAGGAGTGAAAAGATAAGCGTAGACTAAGCAAGCCGAGCCAAGCCTGAATTCCCTAAACAAAAGCGGCATTGTGTTATGTTAAAATTCGGATCTGATGGCGCCTAGATTAGGGTTATAGAACAAGAGAACAAAACCCTTGTGGAGCTTTAGGGATTTTGTCTTTAACGACTTAGCAGGTTATTATCTTTAGCTGTTTAAGGTTGAGATCAAATTCCTCAAGAGCAGTAACACTAAGGGCCTTAATCAGTTCCCGGCGAATAGCTATAGGCTCTTTTTTTCGCAGCATCTTAAAGGCTAAGTCTTTGGGATCCCAAAATTGCTTTTAAAGCAATAATTAGCTCTATCCCGAATGTCTAGAATAGGGTAAGATGTATAAAGTAATAGAATACAGAAGACAAATCTTAGCTTACTAGACTTACTACAAGTTAGAAATGCGACCTACGGTTTGTAGTAAAATCTATAGCTATCCCAAACGTGTAACCTTAGCACAGATGTAAGGATAAATCTAAGACTTTAATACAAGTCCGGGAGTAGACTTGTAATTTTCGGGAGAAATCCGTGGATATAAAACCAAAACATTTTACTAAAGTGTTATGCAATTTAACACAAATCCAAGGGCCAACATGTATGTTTTAGCATAAGTCGAGGTTGTGACTTGTACAGTTCAGCGAAAGTTCGTGCATAGAAAGCCTAGATACTTCCCTAACGTACAGAGTACTATCTAAGTATATCCCTATCTTAAGCGACGGCTATAATGTAGTAATTACATTATAAAGGGATTTATCCAATTGTTAAATCAGCGAGTTAATAAATCCAACTTAAACAGCCCTACAAGTTTATATTATATAAGAAGTATCTAGCTATACACTATTAGTTGTAGCAGGTGCAAAGTAGTGTAGATTGCTATATCTTATTATTTCTCCTTATTACAGCAGTATACATACGTCTATATTTATAGACAAATATTAAAATTCTTACAGAATAATTACTAGCTACCTTGCCTAAAAGTACATAGTAGAACCTAAAGTAGAACAGGACTACAGAACAAGACTACAGAACAGGACTATAGTGTGATAACCATATCATACGGAAGCCTAAAAGGAAGACCAGGCGGTCTGTCACGGCAGAATGCACGACAACCAGGAAGTCACAGGAACACCCAACTACGGGTTACGTGATGATACGGATAAGGATCATTGGGATCATTCATGATCCAAAATGATCCAGACACACCAGGAAGAGATGGAGGAAGGAACACAAGTATATAAGACTACGATCTCTACCACCTAGATAGCTTTCCTTACTACAGCTCTTCAGCAATCAATCTAAGTACTATTCAAAACAATAGTAGCCCTCGCAGGCTTATGACTTACATACGACAATTATGAGAATCATACACCACACGACAAAGCTTTACTGTTCACTTCGGACACACAGTTGTTCTGCTAACATAAACACCTTAACAACACCTGTTTATCACTTAGAAAACTTGTGGTCATAACATACAGAAAAAGACTACAAAACAAGACTATAGAACAAGACTACAGAACAAGACTACAGAACAAGACTACAGAACAGGACTACAGAACAAGAATACAGAGCAAGACTACAGAACAAGACTACAGAACAAGACTATAGAACAAGACTACAAAACAAGGCTACAAAACAGGACTGCACTACGGTAAATAAGACCGTAGAACAGGTTACATTAAGAAGCTAAATTTCTTCTCCACTTAAATAGTAGCAAAGCAAGGTAAAAACTAGGTTTAAACCCTTGTCGGCGTGCTAAGTGTACTCTGTACAACATTACAAGGCAACAATAGCAACTTAAACTTATCTTTTACAAAGGTTATAAGGGTAAGTTACTAGGGTACGAGTTTGTACTGCGTACTTTATACTGTTAAAAAGTTACTAGCCTACCTTAAGCCCTTGGTCGGACCCTAGCTAGTATAGAGTACTTAAACCTACCCTATATTCTTTTGCCTGTAACCGTCGTATACAGGAAAATGTAGTAAAGGGACAAGACTAGTATAGTATATGTCAACAGTAATCTAGAAAAGCTTATATTTAATAGCCGTCCTTTCTCTTTTAATACTTCTTCTTTCTTTATAACCTTTTTATTTGATACTATTAATACAATTATGGAGGATGTCAATGAGCACATGCGTTCGCCGTTTTAAAACACACAGAATAACGCAGACACAAGCAATAAGCATAACTAAGATCATCAAAGCACCTCCTAGCAAGATCTAGCAGAGTTTGGCAGCACTAGCTCGGATCATTCTTCTTTACAAGTGCCTTTACCTAGTCTCTTCGACTTTGTCATTCTTAGCCGAACAGGCTTAGTTCTAGAATTGGGCTTAGTGGGTAGACGTGATCCCCTAAACGTCCGGTCTTGGTGTCCTAAACCTTTAGTACCTCAAATTGCGCAGGTACTGGCGCGCACCCCAGGGACTTATCTTATCGAATTTCCTCTATGTGTATTGTAAGAACAATTCTATCTTCGTGGTTATAGCGCAACTGCTAACAGATAGCAAGAATTTTGCACGCATATTAAACCAACAGCTAGACATTCTGGGAGCAAGAGGACTTTCACACGTTTATCAAGCTCTGTAGGAAGATTATAAACCACAGCATAATACTGTTTCTGTTGTGTAAATGGTGTGCAAACCCAATGGATGGGTGCTTAGGATATGTCTGGCAGCTAAGACAGCTGGTTAATCAGATGTAGGAGGATTTGCTAGACTATATTGCACTTTAAAGCCCTTCGGGTAAGAAAGTAATAAGGGTATGATTTTTTTTTTTGATAGAGAGTGGTGTGTAAGTAGTGCGAGCATGTAGCATAGTACTCCGTAGATAGAAGACTAGGACAGAAGGTGCCATAGTTAGACAAGAATTAGAAAGACATCTCCTATACGGAGTACAGAATTTTGTTCGCCTTGTAACGTGGCTGACATTAATCGATCTTAGAAATTGGCCATTAGAGGACGTTAGGGGGAGCCATTACAACTTGTCAATTCTACAAATAGTATCCTAAAGCTTTGTATCGATACATTGACAGTGTTTGCATAAGACAAGCTCCAAACGCAGAGGTCTTAAACCAGCTCGCTTTTGTCTGTCGGGTATCGAACTTCTATTATATAAAATAGGTTGGGCCCCCTCCCGTACATCCAAATGCAACAATCATTCAGCCCTGACGATTGGATAAACAAGTCAGGTCTTACATGAATTCTCATCAAAGTTGTGCGTACTGCAATATTTCTGCGCTTTTGATGTATCTAACCAGAGACCTGTTTGCCTTATACAGCATTTTTTTAATTACTTTGTTATATAAAGTTCTGATTGACGGCCCTCTTAACCTTCAGAGCTATCCATTAAGTTATCATATACAAAAGAATACAACATTCTAAATCAATCGTACCTCCCGAAAGCACTTGGCTATACGGAGTACTGCAGTGTTTCCGGTCATACATACGGTTTGCAGCAACGTCTCTATACCGAGTACCCTGTTTTGTGGTCATGTTACCGACTAAGGTTTAGCGCTGCGTGACAACTTGAATAAATAAATCATACTATCTACAACCTAGGTTCTCTTTTCTCTCTGCACGCTAGTTTGTTAACCCCTTTTTACACCCCAGTTTTCTTATCTCTCTGCACGCTATTACCTTTATACGCCCCAATTTTCTTACCACGCTACATGCCAGTTTTTTTTTACCCCTTACAACGCAATTTTCTTACCACTCTACACGCATCAATTCTTTACCCCCATCGAGGTTTTTACCTCTTTTTTCACAGCAAACAATGGAACACGCTCTTAGAGAGCTAGAAAAGATCGGCCTGAAGTACATCTCCCCACAGGAAGATATCGGCTACATATTTTGTGTCGAATGCACAAATGGCTATCCAATCAACATCAGGGCCAACTCCTTTAGGAAACATTTTCTGCTGAAGCACTCAAATGACTCGGGGAGCTTTCGCTTCAAGCAGTACAGACAGATAGAAAATAGTCTGCAGCCTAAGCCGCTTGTCTTTTGCCTGCTACCGCAGCCTCCGAACGGTTGCAAGCCACTCGAGGGACTACCAACGACAAAAGGATTTCTATGTAACCAATGCGGCTACATTACGAGCTCAAAACAATTGACATATAAGCATCCGCATTCAATGAAAGATGCATGGCTACAAAGCTATTCGGCAAACCGTTCTCCATGGATAGTGCAGCAGCCAGAAGATATCGATATCGGCGAAGAGTCTACGCCAACGACCCCTCCTAGCCATGATCCAGTTCCTAGTCATGATCCATACCAAGCTGCGCAATACCTGCTCTCCTCATGCGTCAATGTGGTTCAGAGAGAATCCCCACTTCCTTAGATATCGCCAGTAGGAGAACATTCTCCCGTCGAAGATAGTGGTGCCATTACACTGTTATCGTCACCGACACTTCTTAAGACACTCTCTCTGAAAATCCTCCCTTCTTCTTTAAAGCAACTTTTAATGCTAGGCATACTCTACGACGATATCGTCGACTGTTTTCTCGACGACCTCTGCAAGCTTTGCAGTACCTCTGCCTATGCCGTACCTTCCTGCTTTTTCCCCTCCCTCCGCGCACGCGGTCCAGATCACTCTTTGAGCTTACCAGCGGTCGCTGACTACGACTACGTTATCATCCCTGTCTACTAAATTTATAACTGGATCTTAATTATCATTTCGCACAAAACACCCTCGCCCCTTGCCTTCATTTTAGACTATTTAGGTGGCTACTACGGAGAGAGTTGGGAGCTTCTTTGTCGATACTATGAAACCTGCCTGGAGTCGCGAATTTATGGCTGCATCTATGTCCAAAGCTTTCCTAAACAAATCAAGCCCGTTAATATTGGGGTGTTTATCTTGGGATGTGCTAAATCATTCATGCAAAATCTAGATGAAGCGATTCGTTCCGTACTAATGGGCGGC
Source organism: Grosmannia clavigera kw1407 (assembly GCF_000143105.1). Lineage (NCBI taxonomy): Eukaryota > Fungi > Ascomycota > Sordariomycetes > Ophiostomatales > Ophiostomataceae > Leptographium > Leptographium clavigerum. The sequence goes on along the minus strand of NW_014040837.1, from coordinate 985,486 downwards.
AAGTCCTTCCCTTGGGGGTACGAAGACGAGTTTCGCTTTGAGGTTTTGCGCGTCATAGCGCCCAGTGCGTATCGTGCTTGTAAGGTAATAGATAACCCCTTAAATTATAAATGTAGTACTAATAAACTTCAAGTTGCCACTTTGAAAGGCCTAGAACCAAGCCTAATCACAACTTTGTACGAAACGCTACTTACCACGACCCAAAATGATAACCAATCACAACATATGCTGTTAAAAGAGTCGGTAGTAGAGCGGCTCGAGGTGGACAAGATAGTATATTGTGTTGTGTGTAAAGCTCGTTTCCTACATGCCAAGTACGTGTTCCACGTAAGGCTGGACGCGCATTGCACTGACCAGCTTCGCACATTTGTTCGATCAAAAGAAACTTGTTCGCATGCCTTGATCTTGAATAATGGCACCATTGAGTTTTGTATACTTGGGAAGGTCCAAGAGGTTTTTGAGGGCCAATTTACTTGCGACTTACTGTGTTGCGCAGGCGATGCGACTCACGCGAATGTTACGCAGGGTGTCGAGCCATTGGAAATTGGCAATACGTTAACACATTGTTTAGTTATCCGGGCAATTGTTACTCGCACAGAGAGTTCAGTTGATTTCGTGACGTCATTGATGTCAGAGCTGAGAAACTTGGGAGGAACTGAAACTTATAATGGTTGAATCTGGCAGTATAACTCCATCACCTCTAGTTTGTCCCCGGCTGGAATACGCATTGATCCTTCGTTTTTCAAGTTATTTCCTGTGTACTTCACACTTCCTATTTGAATAAATCCCTTGTGAATATATTCTTTGTCTTCGTTGCTTCGTTTCCATGACACTATCCGATCGTAGCTTTCCTCAGGATATATCTTCCATATTATTTCAGTGTACCCAGCCTAGAAAGCGTTAGTGAGTGTTATGATGTGGTGAGGAGATAAAATCAGAGCATACAGGAGGGGACATGGCTGTTTAATCTGTTCTTCTTAGCTCTGTGGTGCGAGAATGGGAGAGATCAAGCGGCTGTGCACGATCTGGACGAAAAGACATAAACCTCAACGTCAGTATTTGTATTGATGCAAATATGTGGAGGGGTAACACTGTTTTATGGGGCTGCGGGGTAGATCGGAGAACTCTTCTGTTCTTTAGTGCTTATTAATTACTATGGTTCGAAGCCGTCGGCGATAAAGAACGCGCGAGACTGTTTTTGTTTTTGTTTTACATTCCTGTAAACTGTGTAAAAAGGAACTCGTGTATCCTAGGGAGCTGGTTATATACTATGTAAGGCTTTGCGTTACGGAGTACCTATATACCGTATATTGTTGCGCGGTGGTGCACAGACAACCCCTAGTGCAGAGTTTTTAGCCTAGACTTCCTCTCTAGCCCTAAATAGCTGTCTTCCTTCCGAATACAACCATCTTCGCCTTACCATATATTCCTAAGGCCTGCACAAAGCTAATGCATTTATTCATCATTTTACTTTAATAGTCTTACAAGTACTAGTACGTAGAATATACCTTATCACTAATTGTCAATGCTCGCAAACATCTTAGAGTACTTTGTATGTCTGCGGGTGCTTATACTATGTAGCGATTATTTGTACCACACCTCTCCTGCTTAGTTATCCCTGTATAGAAATATGTAATCTGTTAACAGAGAGAGCACAACTCTAGTTATAACAAAAAGAAAGAACAACTATTGACCAAGATACAGCAGGTTTTAGTGAACTTCACACAACTGTTATCAAGAAAGACATAAATTATTCCCTCTATTTATACGATAGCTTATTTACGACTTTTTCAAGGCCGTCTACTAACCCATTTAGTTATTAGTTTCTCAAGTTGCTAAAACTCTTCAATACCCTGGTCAGGCCAAATCCACGGATCGGCCTTAGTCTCCTATAGACTATAAATGTACCGGATTTTTTTCCGAAACTCCTTTGCTGGCTCCTTATTGGTCACATATGGCTTCTCGATCTCCATCTTTGTTAGTCGCATCACTATCAACATGTCAAGAGTATCCCAGTGCATAGTACCCGTCATCAAGACATCCGTTATTAACCACGGCGCGTGAACAGTCCCGGCTGGTTGAATTAACAGGTCACCCGGTTGGAGATATATTCCAATGGGGCTTGAAATGGGGTCCGAATCAGAGGCAGCCCACGCTTCAAGCTCCTGCAAGCTTAAATGTGGCCACAAAAGCCACAGTTTTTCTCCTTCCTCATTGAAAATTGTTGTGATCACACCATGATGGTTTATATGTGGAAGATGAAACGCGTTCATCGACCTAAGAATACGGAATCGAGAACATGCACTGAGATCGGAGTCAAGCACTTTTTGAATTTTGCCCGAATGGTGAATCTCGTGGGTATGCTTAAGTATGCGAAATCTCCTATTACGAAGACACTGTGGAGGGTCACTTACTTCCCCTTGTAAATTGAGAAAGTTGAGCGGACCATCTCTCCTGTGAAAATCGTGCACGGCAGTGGATGCTTTGGTTCGAAGCGGCACATTATCAAGTTCGTCGCTATTCAAGTAGTGTACGTCCAATGTCGGGTAGGTACTTAATTCGGCAAGATAATCCTTCAAAGACGTTCTCCCGTAGTCGTTTCCAGAAAGTTCTCTCAGTATAAATAAAGGGATGCGAAGGGGCCCAGTGGACAAGATTTTCGAAGCATCTTTGTAAGAGCAAACAACAAAGTCTGCTGGCTTTAACTTAAAAACCCCGTTTAAATCCGTGGCTGTTCCAGGTGTAGCTGCCTGAAGAGGTATTTTGTATTGCAGTAGTTGATGCTTTAAACGGGCACGAGGTGAATTATTAAGCAACTTGGTAACTTCCAATCGAACGCGTTGTATCGCTGCTTCTTGTTTTATCTGATAATTTTTAAGGTCTTTACCGGCCTTTTGATGGAGCTCGATAGGAGGAACCCTAAGAGTAGTGGGTTGGCTAGTGGTTGCTAGTCGGTTTGTCGCTAAAATGTCTGCAATTCTTAAACGAAGGTCTCGGCAATCGAAAAACCACTGAGGTTCTTCTTTGAGTTGAATTCTACCCAGAGTATCTTTAGGACTCCTTAGAAAAGCGTGAGCATATCCTATAACAAAAACACCACAGTTAAAATCGTTGTCCTGCCTAGGAGAAGGCCTGACATTAACTGTGCTTACTGTTGTAGCTTTGTTGCATAAGAGAAGAAAATTCCGCAAGCTGGCAACAACAGTTTCGTGGGTCCTGTCCAAACTATCGAAGGTAGAAATTATCCACCTAGTAGAGGACAGGCAGCTAGCAATAAAGAGAATCCAGTGGTTGTTTTCATAAATAGGCACCAACACATGCTCGAAAATCTCCAGGTTTAAGTTCTGAATAGCCTTAGGATTTCTGGATAATTCTGGCGTTGTCGTTAATCCGAAGATGTCGATAATAAGCTTTGACTAGAGCGTTTCAAGACAAAAAACTTTAGGGAGATTAGAGCAAAGGATCTTAAGATAGTCGTCAATAATTCGGCCGTTCAGACATTTTCCCGACTGCAGAATTTGCCGGTCAAAATCCATTTGTAAAGTATGTACATTCGGTTTTTTATAATCGTCAACACACTCTGGTGAGGAGAACCGTTGAGCTACGACCGCACTTGTAGAGTATGGACTGCTACTCAGGTACCGAGGGAACGTATTTATGCAGCCGTGATTTTTTTCCTTCATCGGAACAAGGAAAGGGGGCGTTGAAACGGGCGTTCCGATTGGGGGGTTAAAAAAGAGGTCGATTTTCGAATGCGGGTAAGGCGTGGCATATTTCGCTAAGACCAAAATTCCGAATTCATCAATTCCATAGGCTAACAAAAGTTCCTCAGAGATTTCCAAACCAGACAGGTCCATTCCGTAAATTAGAGCTGTGATATCGCTAGGCATAATCGGATTGGCATCGTTAGCGAGAGCGCGTTGGTGTAGCGCAGTTGCTCTCATAAATAATCGCCACCTTAGAAAAAAGGCAACCACTTCCCATACTGGTAAAAGTGTTGCTACCTCCTTCAATCGAAGCAAATCGTTATAGCAAGAGTCTGCCCAGTAACGTCTCACAACAAGAGGACCCCAACGGTGGGAGACAAATTTCAGCATTGACAAGCACAAGTTTTTTTTTTGTTGGCTAAAGAAAGAGATGCGGTGCTTCCATTCCGACGGCTCGACATCGTCTTTCTATTTTTACCAATGTTGTTTTTTTTAGAACTTGCTGTTGCAGGCATTTTGAGAATATATAATTAGATAGTTGGTAGTATTACGTTGTAAAGTATAAACGTTAGATGGAACGAAGCGTTACATAGTAGTAGGAACGAGGTACTCCGTAGGCTTATATATACTCTGTATAGTAACCAGTTAAAAGTAGTCTCCATTATCTGTGTGGATATTTATATAGCCAGTTAAAACAAGGCTCCTACATTGATATGGGTATCTATACAGCCAATTACAATACGTTTCTAGAAATAATGTGGATATCTATGTAGCCAGTTAAAACAAGGCTCCTACATTGATAGTAGGCACTTACTCCGTAGCTATTGTGGATTTCCCCGAGGTCACCTAACTTGACCTCGGCCGCCGAAATCACGATCGTAGATAAGACAAAGCTCTGATCTGAGCGCACACTGCGCACAGTCTAGAGCTTCAGTCAACCACTTTACGAAATATCATTACTAGATTTTCTAAAGGCCTTAGAGCTTACTACAATACGTGCAACTGGTCCAGACGGATATCCCACCAGGATTACCGTACGGGTCTTACACTGGTGATCGCGCAGAACCTGCGCGGCAGACTAGTGGTGCACAGAGTAGAAGCCACACTATCTTACGATATGTTCCCTGCATATACGGTAGGTGTCTCCGTACTCCGTATATCTTCGTACTTATATAAAAACGGAGTACGGAGTACCCTGTAACTAAGTAAAATTACTTTACGGAGCAGGTTCCTGTTATGCACAAGTTAGTGGGTACTTATTCGCATACACACTGTGGAGGCGTAGTCGTATCGTGGTGGATTATATGCGGGATCTACATACAAAGGATACGGAGTACGGAGTACGACGTAGAGGTTACGGAAAGTGGCCATCTGGATGTGCAATGTTGTAATACTATTTTATAACGTACAAGTACAATACATGGTGGACGACGAATAACAGCGCAAAGTTTTAGGTATAAGTGGGTAGTAAACGCCTGCTACTCTGTATTTCCAAGAAGTATACGATGTACATAGTACGAAGTAGTTAGCAGTTACACAAGGAACGCCCGGATTACTTTCCGCATTATTATGTGGATCTGTGCGTCTATTAGTTTAAATTAGACTACGGAGTACGACGTACTTGTATGCAGGACGTCTACGGAGTTATTACATTTTGTGGCGCAACAGATATGCGGCCATAATGTTTAAGATGCCTGTGCGTGTAAGATTAACAAGTCACGCACACGAATTTAGCTGAAAAGGGAAGCTGGGAGATGCGTCATTGACTGCTATAAGCGCTTAAAACTGTGATACGTGTTCCTATTCGTGGGTGCTTATCAAAAAGGGAACAATGTTTTCGAGTCCGAGGTGCCTAGGGTACTAGCTTTGCCTAAAGTGACACTATTAATGACCATTACGTGACGAGTATTTTTATATTTAGCCTGCACCTTCTTACTTCTGCAAACTTTCATCTTTATAAATTGTAATACATTTTCCAAAACCCTGTTAACGACAGGAAAGGCCGACTGGACTCCACCGTTATCATGCTACCCGAATATGCTTCAAGTAAAGTCTATCTTGTGTTGTACACCTCGGATTAGTACTAACATACATTCAGCTGAAAATGAGAGCCGTGCGGATGATCGCCGCCGACGTGGTGGCTGGACTGCACGTAGGAGTGGCTTTCCTCGCGGTTGGCTCGGTGCGTCTACGAGGGCTATTTTCACATCGAAAAACTTTTCGTACCATGAAAATTCTGGAAACTTGCAGTGCGAAGTCCACTGCGAAGTCAGCCCGGATAGAAACAACATGGAGTATATGCACTTCGATGGTAGCCATGGAACGGTAGGCCTTCAACGGCCCAAGACCCAAGACGCCGGTAGCTCCAGTGAATCTCAAAGCAACGACAAACGACTGCAGATTGATACAATCAACCAGAAATTTACTGAGGAAGCGGGCAGCTGCAATGACATCAGAGCAGAAGAAAGTGTCGGTCCTCAGCCAGTCAACTCTGAGGATAATCAGTGGGCTGTGGAGAAGCTGCTTTGTAGGAGGAGAAAAAAAGGAAGCTTATGGTATCTTGTTCGGTGGAGAGGGTTCGATAGAAAGCATGACTCGTATGTTCGCCGTCGAGACATACACCGTTCACTGGTAATGGAGTACGATAAACAGCTCCGCTGTAAAAGCAAGAGAGTTGGGAAATACGAGATGCGGAACAAGACAATGTAATTTAGTCTGTCTCGACACTTCTACTAGACTAGAGTGCAAATTTCAAGCTTTTTATATCATACTATACGGGACTTAGTTATTTCTTCTAGTAACTATCGAGTTGCGTACGTAGGCAAGCTTTGTTCTGCTTTAAATCTCCTTCTTGCCTTTACTCTCCTTCCTTGATATATCTATCGGTGCAGCACTTTGATCGTATGATATGTGACGTAATATTATAATCATTTTATTTTCTTTTAAAGAAATCATTAAGGCAAGGATCTGTAATTGTATTAACGGCCGGATAGTTAATCCGTTGTTAAGACGTCGAGGTTGTGTAATTACATGATGTAGAATATCTGTTGAAGTTAGTCTGTCGATCTATGCACTAATGCAAGGACGTTACACAGCGTTCGCGCCCTAAGGGCAATCGATGTCCAAATCTAGTATTTTATGGGGTAATGCGCCATTGCCCTAACTAGATGCCCCACTTTTCACCACTATGCGTGTATAGTATGTTACTGCGTTGTAATCCGTACATACGGGGACTCTACATTATTTTCGAGTAGAAGAGTTGTTGTATAAGTGTTGTACAATTTCTTTTTTTGCTCTCATTGAATATTTACGAAACTTGTCTAACAATTTACGCCAGAATAGAATCTTTTCACTCAATGATCGATCCTAGGTACTGGGACGAACCTCGCCTAAATCTGGTACTTCGAGCCGTGCATTGGGAGCGAATGTATATTGATGCATGTAATGACCATTCCCGAGTGTTTGACGAGCTCTAAGAGAGCATTCGCGCCTTAGAATGCAGAATTCTTGTGCTTGAGAGAAATAACCACAACAAGGTAAACTATATAATTATGCCTACTCGATAAGCTTTGCTAATTCAGAGCAGGATGAGGCACAAAAACTAGAGTCGCCAACAAGCCCTTAGGCTTGAACAACGCCACAATCTCCTACACCACAAGCACCTACAACACCTACATCTAAAAACCCGTTCTCGGAATAATATCAACTTAGTCCGTACGGAAAAGCCGTTAGTTAGAGTCTCTTTTTTAATCTTTGATTTTTCTATCTTTATTTAAGTCTGTCTTTACATTGGCAACATAGGAGTATTATTGTGTATTTCTCCTAGTTTATAGCTAAGTAAAATATATTAGATCTAAAAAGGGGAAATCGCATGCCTTTTGGTATGATTTTGGGATATAATATAAGGATATCTATTGATACGACGATTACATTTACCCCCTTTACTCTTTGTAAGAATAGGAGACACGAGCTACTAACATTGTATATAATATATTTAATGTTATGGCTATTTTGTATGCAAAATCGAAAGCGCAAAGACATCTCCTCTTAAAATAGAACAAGTCGGCCTTCTAACATTTTGTTTCCAGTTCACTATGAAGATAAGGAAATCATTGGGATCTCGTCCAGTTCTTCAAAGGGCCAAATCTCCTTTTCGTCTCGCATAAAGCAATCCAAGAGTTGTTGGGATGCCTCGGCTGGAAGGAACTACACAGGACAATGCTTGGCGGCCAGAATTCCACCGCAGACTATTTTGGGGGGACACTGGAAGCCACGGATCTTGTGGAAAAGGGAACGCTAAGAGCCGCTTTGCAGCGTGATATTTGTTAGCGTTAAGTCGCGGATGGCGTGCCGCTTAATGAACCAGACTAGATCATCTTCTGACATCCAGGGTCTAGAGATAGCGCAGGATTGTAAATGAGGCCACTGCAATTTCTCTAAGGATAGATGCTGTTCTGACATGGGCCCAAGCGGATACGCTTTTATGAAAAGCGTTGTGAGGCTAGGAAAGGATCCGAGGAAGGAGGACACACTATCTTGGAGACCGTGGCCTAGTAGAAGGGACCTTATATGTAGTTGCTGTATTGCTAGATTTCTCACAGGAACAACATGGCGGACATCTAGGAGACCTTCAAGATTTAAGCGACGAATTTTTGAGTATGCTGGCAAAATCGGAAGTAGTCGAGATAGGGGATCGTCGATAAAGCTTTTAAAGTACGGAAGCATCCGTATTCTTTCAACAAGGCAGCGAAAATATGGGTTGTTTAAGTGATGCGTCCGCCACGCATTCACATGGGACACTGTAATTTCTTCCAGACAAGAAAAATAGCCGATGAGACAGTTAAAGCGATCTTGGTCTTTAGAAAATGTGCGCGTCGCCTCTACTCCGATAAAGCGACAATAATGACGGTAGGCTTTTAACAAAGCCTTTGGTAGGAGTGGAGACTGCTTAACGGAAAGAAAGTGCGTAGCCCACGCATTCTTAGAATCGACTTCGGGCCAATCGGCAACGTATAGCACAAGATGGTGGATGGCGCCTAGATATGCGTATGGGGATCGCCGAAGCTCTTGAAATCGGCTTATATTTTCTACCGTATCAAGGAAAAAGATCTTTCGAAACAAAGCTCCGGATCCGGCGTAAGCAAAACGGCGACTCACCAACCGAAAGTGGCGTATATCGGAAGCTGGTAAAGCACTGGAAATAGCGCTGAGTATCTCGGACGGAAGGGTTTCCATGTTAGTGGTGCATTTACGTTGGTAAAGGATTTTAGGGAGCGCCATTAGAAGACGGTCGATGGCGGCAATCACATTTATCTAGGCCCCGGCTGCTCCAGTCACTACCAAAGGCTTTTATCCTATTTGCGTCCCCCTTTCTCGGCCGAGTTCCCAATTCTAGAAATATTCATTCCATATATGGGGGTAGAACGGAGTACGTGGGCTGTTAAATATACTTAGTGTCTGGCTAAGCACCTATCTTACCTTCCAGATTAGTTTGTCGAACGAGAGACTAACACAATGACCACACCTATTTCGCCCAGTCTAGTTTAACGTACGAGGAGGGCTGCCCTCGCTCGAGCACGGCGAAGAAGAGAAACTCTCTTTAAAAAAGCTATTGAACTTAGCGAAGAGTGCGATACTAAAGTTTACCTTCTAACCTTTTCCCACGGCCGCTTCCATGTGTTCAATTCAACTCGGAACCCTATGTTCCCACCCCCACCATCTACTATTGTAATATGCTCCTCTGCAATACCGTAATATATTACAAGTGAACTAACAAAACCATAGGCCCGAAGCTATCCACTCCCGCGCGTCGTCCATTCTGCGATGGTTCGAGGGGGAAAGACAGGGAGCAAGCACCCCAGGAGCAGGTCGAGGACGTTATACATTTTTAGTTAGCGTATGTAGCTAGCTTGGCGCTAATGGGATTATTATCAGCCAATCAAATTATAAAGCACTAGTAATATATCCTACTTACAGCGTATCCCAAATGCAAGCGTACAGAGTAATTACGAAGTAGAGAATATGCAGTGTGATTAAAATATCGCTCTTGCAGTAGCGTGGTGACACTATGAATACAAACAATACGACGTACGGAGTAATGGCAGGGTGTCTTACTAACTATATCCTTTTTAAGCAACGTGCGAGATTGCGTTTTAGTATGCCTTCTCCTTATTCTCGATTGAGTTCGTCCTACGGAGTACTCCATACATATATAGGGATTAAAGTAGACGCCACCCTCTCTACAATGCTTGCTTCCCCCCCCCCTCCTAAAGATAAAAAAGCGCCTAATCTACAATCCACTTTCTCCCGAAATACTTATATACATTACCTATGGAAGCTATGGCCGCTCAACTTCAGGCTCTAGAGGCTGCTGGCTTCTTAGACCAAGCTTCTTGCATGCGTACTAGGACACCAACTCAGGTGCTTCCGTCGCGATCAACGGCCGACTTCTGCATCGCCGACTTCAAGCCAACCAATGGCTTGTCGGGACCGGGACAGCTAGGCGCCTCCCCCCGCATAAGCACCCCGGACTTTCTTAACCACAGCCAATTCGGTTTAAATCGCAATTCCAATCAGGGCATCAATCACTCTTGCAACTACACGCCAAGCCAAGCAACAAACCACATCTCCGAGCAAAACCAAAACGCTGATCATATCTTACAACCACATAACCCTTGGCGACATGCTAACATTATACTTGGAGGCAATGGGATGGAAGCGCAGAGGTACGTTGATTGCCATAATAAGCGTAGCGGTGCTAATTTTATTGCAGTTTGCTAGCACTTAACACTAAGGTTGAGCTCCTAGACTGGGAGGTAAAGGATATAAGACGCGGAATTAAGTCACAGCTTAAATCAATTAGCGATGGGCTGGATCGTTATTAGGAGGAGGTAAAGATGGCACTGGACAAGCTGAAAGGTACACTAGATTCATTCATAAATTCGGTAGAGGTATCTGCTAAAGATGATCTGGATGCCACTATGCATACAGCGTAGAATTTCTAAGGTCATTTTTATACGGAATACGCGGGCGTACATAACATTTATATACAATCGTTAATGGGATTATTCAGAAAGAACAAGAGTAGTACGGAGTACGGGGTACGATTAGAAAGTAAAGTATATTTAAAAAATCTTTGAACTCGACGGCAAATTTACCCTAAGTTAATTTCTAAAACTATAAACTATTTTTAAACTATAGTACGTACGAAGTACAGCTTATCGAATAAGCAAAAATAAACTTCGTGTAGCGACTTAAACTCGTTTACGCAGTGCAAACCTCTATTCAAACGGGTTTGGTAATGTAAACCACATTTACGCTTAGCGTAAGTAAAAAATCGCAAACGTGTTTCTTGCAATCATGCTATAAATCCCAAATAATGAGTGAACAAAAACATTGGCTTAGTTCTTACCATTTGTATAAAACACTCAAATAAGTGTGCATACGATACTTTTCTACTAGTGAAACAGTTATTTCCCTTTTAAGGCACCTTCGCAAAGAACTTTACGAATATTAAATATGTCAGACAAGCCCCTCCCTTTCTTACCTGCTAGAAGCGAAGGCTTGCATCGCCCGTCCAACCACCGATCTGCCCCTTTAAGGCTACCTCCTATTGCTAAGCTGGAATACCAACCCAATACTCAATGTTTGGAAGTTGATCACAGCATCTTAAAGAAAAAGGTTGGCATCTTAAAGCAGGAGTTAAACAGCGCCCGGTACAACGCGGCGGAGTTAGATCGTCGTGCTGCGAATCTTTATCGGGAGAACTTGCAATACCGCCGGGAAATCGACCGTCAAAATCATCTTATCGCCCAAATTGCAAACACTATCGACCTAGTATTTTCTAAGTATCGGGCTGGTGCAGGCCACTTCTAGGAAATAATGTCGGCGGCAACGGACAAACCGTCTGACAGCAGGAACGAGGGTTGGATTTGATTGGCGCATTAGCGATGAAGCCGTATTTAAGCAGTGATTATTGCTATTACGCATACTCCGTACTCCGTACATGTATCTTATCTAAATTCAGATATTTATAGTGGACACTTCGCGTTTTTTACATACGGAGTACGGAGTACGGAGTACGGAGTACACTTTAGCTTAATAAAACCAACTTGCAAGTCTAAATCGCACCTCTTAAACTTACACTATAGACCATAGTAATATATTTCGTACTTGTAAGCCGCTTTAATAGCTATTGTTTTACTATAAAGCACCAAAAAGATAGGTGTTATAGTAAAGGCATAAGGCATATTTTATTCTTATACAAGCTTTAACCTCTTCTACACAACGCGCCACTTTATACACACCTTAATTAAGCTCTATGCTACCAATATTAATGTCCTATAACTTTACTGCAGGCTTTTTCTTTGTTTTTAAAAGGGTATAATAAAATATATTTAACAAATGCAATAGATTTTATACAATAACATCGTGTGTTCTCCGTAGATAGCACATTAATACAAGCTAGACTTGATTCGCCAATTCTCTATACAAATATAACCAGCCCCTCGTTACTACTGCTGCCTCCGACTGTGCGATTGAATGTCTATCTATAATCTTTTTGTAATCCGAAAACGTCGTTGCCTCTGCAGAGGTAGTCGAGGTTGGCTTTGGGCTGGAATATTTGTCACTCGCTCTGTTGTTGGCAGAGTTGGCACAGATAGAGGAGGCACAGCGGAAGGAGGCGGCAAGATGGTACCAATCTGGGTGGGGTTTGTAAACATGCCCCACAGTGGTGATGGGGGAGTTGCGGGCAAGATAGGTTCCGCCGTGGTCAAAGTTTGGCCAGAAGAGAAAGAGAGTGCTAGCGTTAAAGATTCTTGGGAGTCCCAGAGACTGTCGGACTGGGAAGCCACTGCGGAGGACGATGTAGAGTGGGTGGAGGATGTAGGTGAACTGGCGCGTGATTGTCTCTACGTTGAAATAGGATTGCACTCGAGACGTCTGCCGTTAAAAAGATTGGTCACATCCCTTGGGCGAAATCGACGGCACTCAGGGACATTGTCCCTAAAAGAGCGGAGCAGGCCGTCCTAGGACTCATAGACGATGCTCAAACCCGGTATTTTAATAAGCATGCCAACCTCTAGACCAATATCGGCAAAGTTCTGTTCAAAGGAGTAGAGCTTCCGCATTAGCCCCTAGCCTTGGTCATTAAAGGACCGTGCACGATTGTTAGGGCTGGTGGGTTAGGGGAGTGTGCGCTGCGATACTAGTGCCATTTTAAGTAATGTATAAGAAAAATAAAAAAAATGCAATGTTAGTTAATTCAAGTAGGTTTTAGAAGGCACGTTCTAGGATTATATACATTTAGAGAAGAGGAAGCTTTGTCGCAAACGCGTTTTACAAGCGTAGAATCGAGGATTCGAAGCGCTAAGGCGGGACCATTGGGTTACATACATCTGCTAAGCGCTATCGTAACTTCTCTAAAAGCCTAAGCCAAAAAAGGTAAAGGATACAGAGTATTACCCTGCTCTTCTAAATAGAGCAGCAGTGCCTCTCGCGCCGGGCTTCTTTTTTTTTTTTTTTTTTAAAAAAAAAAACAACAACAACAACAACAACAACAACAACAATACAAAGCGATTAAAAATAGAACCTGCAATATATTACGGCATAGCCTTTAGTGCGGTGTAGGCTACAATTATCCTGCGTTACGTTTATTTATTCTTCAAACGACATTTCCTACCTCGCATCCTAAGTCACGCCGCTAATGCTCGTTATCGACGCATTATTAGAATTATTCCATTGCGGTTATTTCGTGGCTCTACTTTCTTTAAAGCTCTGTTTTTTTTAGTTTTTATAGCGGGAAATAGTGTCACTCTAGCTATACGCGTTCGAAACAAAGCAGACCTTGCAAGTAGGGCAGCCTTAACTGCCGCAATCAACTTGATTCCCGTGCTTTTTAGAGGCCGGACAAATAGTGCAGTCGACGCTCTCGGAATTTCAAGGCCAACATACTACCTCGCCCACAGCTGGATCGCCAGTATAGCGGTTATACAAGCCGTATTACACAGAACGTTAGCCCTTTGGACAGCCCTTCACACAAATCCATTTGGTAACATCGCCCTATCTAGTTGTATTGTAAGCTCCCACACTACCTTGTATTTATGCACTAAACTAATTTTGAGTTAGGCCGGCGGCAGTTTCCTTGCAACCGTTATCTTCTCCATCCAATTTTTTAAGACCGTGTTAGGAAATGCGTTCCACATTGTTCATCGCATTCTCTATGTGGCAGCTATAACCGGTACAGTATGGCATATCATTCTTTTACGTCCCTAAGCAGTAGAGGTGTTAGTATTTTCTGCTTGTGGGCTATGGGCTGCGTCGCATGTGTACCGAGTTCTACGACGTTGGCGTTCGGCGAGAGTTCAAGAAAAATGGACGGATGGTGAGGTCATCCGTCTTCGGCTCCGAGTACGGAGCCCCATCACACCCTTTCTAGGCTGCTACTTCTATATTTACTTTCCGAACTTATTTTTCCGCTACAATATCCTAATGAGCAGTCCCTTGATGGTGCTATGGAGTGACGTGGACCAATACACTACAGGAAGAACTACCGATGTTCATGTCCTAGTCGAGCTCCGGAAACGGGGTCTGCGCAGATTACAGACAGTTGAAAAGTACGATACACTGCTCCTAGACGGCCCGTACGGAAAGGACCTACGACTTCAAGAGTACGAAACTGTAGTACTTACCGCTAAGGGTATTGGCATCGCTGCTATATTGCCTATGGCGCTTTACTTAGCGGCTCGCAAGAATTACGACGACATCGCCCGGAATCGAGAGACCTCTACGACGCTAGGCCTAAAGACCAAAGAATTCGTTTTCCGTGATGTTACGCGCAGAATTGACATCCTGTGGATGTTAGAGCATAATGACCAAGAGATGTGGGTGGCTGAGCAATTAAAGCTCCTCCAAGCCCTAGATCCTAAGAAGGCGAGAAACCCCATGAAAACGACTGTTTTATATGAGGATTAACATATTATAGGTATTATTTTTAGTTTGGTGCGTCTATCCGAATCCCCAGACAAAGACTCCTCCTTTTTCGCAATCCCCGCATTGGATATCGTTCTACCTGAAACCCAACCAGAACTGGATGGACCCTGCTACGCCCTACTCTCTTGAGAAGGCCTTGTGTCATGAGGCTCTTTTGCCTGGTCGCTGTATTGTTGTTGGTAAGACAGCGTTTCCTGTATTCGTTGGGGCATACACTAAATTTCTACCATGTAGGTTGTGGGGATCCCCAATTCACGGACGACGTGCGGGCCACGGTCGTACGTAATGCCGCTAAAGGTTGGCCTATCAAGTTTGTAGAGGCGGAGTACCGGCCTACACGTAAAGTGTGGCCAGGCCCGACCAAGCGCCTCCGAGGACGTTATCGGTCGATGAACAGCTATGCTAGCGGCCAACCCCTTGAACCTATGTAAAGGATTTTTACAATCTGCATATAGTATCTTACTTAAGACTGCTTATTCTGTTTTTTTTTTTTTGGGGGAGGGGGGGGAGGGAGGGAGAAGGGTGGCTTGCTAGATTAAGCTAAGGGATGGGGGACGCATCACTTTTTTGTTATTAAGAACCTCCTGTGTTTCATTTTTCTTCATTTATCACTATTGCTAAACTCTACTTTTGTTACCAATCTGATATTATTAAACATGCGTATTGGGATGTGCTTGCTTGTAGGCTATACTTCAACTCTTTAAGTATTCAAAACACAGCCAGTCTTAAAATTAGAGCATTAAGTAAAGTAGTCTAAATATATAAAGAGTACGGAGTACGGAGTACATTTGTCTGTCTTTCTCGTAACGCAGAATAAGGCCGAGTGTTGTAGTTGTTTTAAAATTAAGAACTAGCCTACTAGATATATAGCTCTACCAACCAGGTGATAAAGAAATCAGGTACAGAGTACAGGGTAGTCAAATAAATTTAATTCCCTCCCTTTAAGCTAAACCTAATGGCTAACTCGTTGCCTTAATAGGATTTAAAGATCGAAGTTTATCTTTCGTAAGGATAATACTGTCTTTTGTCAACTTAGCACATAATAAAGTGTGCGCGTAAGGAAACATACCATCTTTATTCACTTCCGCTAGCAATAGGCGTTCATATAAATAATCAAATTGTCGTTCTATAATGTGCCTATAACGAAAAGTGTCCCAAAGTAAAAAGAGCACAAGAGAAAATTTGTCGTTTAGGATCATTTTATCGCGTTTTCAAATCTCGAAACTCTGCCCGTAAATGCCTGTAAACTGTTGCAAGCTGATTCAACAAACTGATTTGACAGGAAATACTCCGTAAATATTCAATAAATAGGTGTAAGGCATGGCACTCCGATTTTGTGCAGACAATTCACAGGTACAATGAAAATCGGTCAGCGAAAATTATACAAAAATAGCATATAATGAAGTAATTATATAGGCCTTTAACTAATCCAAATACTCCGTATAGGCAGAATCAACTGAATACCAGTTCACTGCCCTATATCTCATTCGGGTTTATTCCTTACTCCGTATACCATCTCCAGTTGTGTTATGTCTACGGAGTCCTTCGTACATAGCAGCTAAGATCGCGTTTGGTAGCACGCTATTAATTTTAAGCCCCACCCTGTTAAGATACTTTGCGACTAGTACTCCGTACTCCATACAGTTCCCGAACGCGATTGCGATGATCTCGTGCAAGGCCTGGCTACGTTTTTAACTACATTATGCGACCGGTATTTGTATGCAAATTCCCTTACCTGATTGCACCATGTTTAAGAATAAGCGACTGGTATTCACTTGAACTAGTCTACGACCAATACTCGTTTGCATTAGTATGCGACTGATATTCGTCTGCTGCAGGTATGCGACTGGTATCCGTCCGCATCATCTATTCCGCCCCTACTGGTCGCACCGCGCAATAAACAATAGGCTACTGGTAATCGACTGGTTTAGGACTGCCAATACTAGTCGCACCACATATTCGCCCATCTTCCCATTCCGTTACTACTAGTCGCAGCGTATCTTGAAACTGACTTGGTTTGGCTGTTATTGTTTACTAGTCACCAAACGTTGAATTTAGCGACTGGTAGTCGGTTTAAGGGCTCGCATTCGAAATTACAGGTTGACTAGCCAATAGCCCCTAGTTATTTAAAGATGCGACTAATCGCGTCCTTATAGCCCAGGTCTGCTTTCAATCCCTCCACCCTAAGGGATTTGTATCGTCCAGCCGCCGGGGCTTGTAACCAGAAATAATTTATTGCTTAAAACCCACTAATAGCAACACACTAGTAATACTTAACTCGTATAACTAATTAACCCAACTATTCAGTACTTTCTGTTTCATAACCGGCGCCATTATGTGTATCTTAGTGGCTGGCCGCAACAACCACACCGAAGCCTGTTATCTTGTGACCGATAGTCACAAGCACCAGATCGAACCGGACCCCAAGCGGCGTTGTCCTCATCTGCGCAGTCACGCCGAGTCTCGGGAAGTAAAAAGCGGACACGCTTTGCCGGGTAAGTGCGCTTTGCCGGTGCATATGGCGGTTCAGGCACTCGTATATCTCGTATAGCAGGTCGTCAGGCGATTTTCGCGTTTTATTTGTTAATTTGCCTTTATATATCTTCGCTATGCGGCGGAGAGGCTTCCGTATACTGGCTACAAGTCAAGGCCCTATGATGTGCAAAGGCTCTATGGTAGTGATGATGTGATCGTTGGCTTTCAACAGAGTCTAGGAGTGGTGTAGGTAACCGATAGTACACCTCTTCGACATTTTGTAGATAACGTACACGATGGGAAGACATATCAGTTCCTGTTCTGTGTGTAAAACAGCTAACTATGGATTTAGGAAGCACGGTCTTTCGCCTTCAATGATATATATGCCCTCTTTACAAATTATAGCATCCAAAACACGTTCTCGATTCGGAACCCTTTCATAAGTTTCTCTTTTTTGCTGGAGCAGATGCATTTCGAGTTCTAGATTCCGACCTCTAAGCTTAATCTTAATCTTATACTCTTCTTGTTTTGGGGAGAGTTTCTTATTTATAAGACTGATTCTTGCCCTTGCCCCCCTTTTATTTGTTTGATTCCATTCTTTAGTCCTACTCGTCTTTTAAAACTGCTCTACCTAACCCCGATATGGCTGCTGTCAATGGTATTTGTATCATTCCTGACATATATTATTACCTCCTTCGATATGATATTACCTTCAACAAGTACTAGAAGAAAGAGGCTCTCATAAGGCTACTTTCTGAAAACAATGTTCCCATTCATCGCCTTGAAAGGCTTGATTTAAATAAAGAGGATTTTGTCGCGGACGATGTTGAAGTCTTCGGGCGCAGCCAAATTGCAATAGACTACCCCCTAGAAACCACCCCTTCGCCGGAAGTCACCCCTTCGCCGGAAGCCACTCCTTCGCCGGAAGTCACTCCATCGCCGGAGGTCACTCCTTTACCAGGACTGTCATCAAATGCATACCCCACGCAACGCATTTTGGATCTCGCTAGAACCCTTTCAGCAGACATACGCACTTACGGCCTGTCTCCTCCCACTCGGAGACTTTCTGAACTTGAGACGCAGCTACTCTTTAGGTATCTAATCGCTAAAACATATCTTCCAATTATTACGAAAGGTCTTAGTGACGATCGGGTCAAAACGGAAGTTGTACTTTTGGTGGAGTGGTTTGCTAGTATGGCCATATCAAAAGGTCTCTCTGTCGGTCATGCCATGGTTTTTTTCAACCACTATCTCTCCAATCCTGGCTCGTATGATTGCTTTGATTATCTGGCGAACGAGAGGAATAGTCAAGAAGTTTGGTACGAGACGGGTGAGAGTCCCGAAGCCCTCAGACAAGCGGCTTGTCGCCTTGCAGACCTCTGGAATATCGCATTGAACACGAGTGCCGAGTCCGCTCACATAGAAAGTGAATATATATTCACTATGGATATCAAGGACCCCGAGAACCCGCAATTTCTTATTACAGTTCTAGTCGTTGGGGAGCATCCGACAAAGAAGCGACAGCTTGGTGTTCTTGCTAACAGTCTGACAGACCAATATCCTAATTTGAAACGAGGCTATTGGATTGACTGTAAGAGTGGACCAGAATATGAAAAATACAACGAGTACATGGCAGGCGGTGCCGGAAGGCGTTTAACCAGCCTCGACAAAGAACTTCTGGATGGCTGCGACTCGCCAGATGACTTCGAATTGAAGTGCGTGTTCACCATGCCGTGGGGGAAAGTATACCATTGGTACGCATACGGCACTCTAAAAAAATCAGCAAATGGGAAAATGAACCTGTACTCTCGTAGCACGCTTGCTAGCAAGTGGCATAGAGGGACGGTGGAAATCCTCCAGACGCACATGCGACGAGTCGGCCAAACCATTCCTAATAAAATTGATACCAGTGAGCATATCACCCTTAGATCAAGAAGGGTGGGTCGTTAACTGGTACAGGTCTCTATCATATATCTTTACATTCTGCTTCTTCTCTGTTGCAGTGCCCTCAAATTGATCTATGTTTGTCTGATCGGTATCATATGTTTGGATTTATTTAATTTCATTTCAATAACATGCTAGTTGTATTTTAAACCACATGCGCTAAACCCCTAAATTGAACATATAAGCAACAAGCGTCCTAAAATTCGTAAATTATCACGTCTAAAGCGAGTAAAAAATGAATGTTTAACGCTGAAGACAATTCGTTCTTTGTTTTTACTCTACGCATCTACCACTATGTTTAGGCTATTCTTCCATTTATGTGCACAATTATATGTAGCCTTAACCTGCTACGTATATATGCTAAACAGTAAATTTAAATAGGAATCCAATCAAGTCACATAACAGTAACTAGGATAAAAAACAGTATTTAAAAGCTAAGGTAGGACGGAATGTCTTATAGTCTAAAGACTGCTAGTTACGCCTTTAAGCGACTGTCTTAGCCTATCAATGGATTCGAACATAATAGCCACCGACTCCTGATTCTTGATTAATTCCCGATGATCCTTTCTTCCAAAAGGGCGGTTCAAACCCTGATCTCGGATAAGCTTCCGTACTGGATATGGACACTTCCCGACATGTATTAGCCCTGTGTTTCCGTCGATCTGTACGTCGACCGAGGAGGTAGGAGAAGGTACAAATATCTGTATCACCCTTAAGAATCGGCTTCCTTTGCGACACCATAATAATGTAGCCAAGTTGACCAGCACCTCTGAAACTAAGATCGAGTCTTCCGTGCCGTAATGGAAGAGGGCCTGCCGCATATAGAGGCCGAATAGTAATTCGTCCAACGCTTGTCCAGGTGGTAAGCGACATTGAAGTCGTACCTTGACCTACTCTTTAGTATCGGCATTAGGCATAGCCACTAGTTCAATGTAAAAAAGAGACGCGAACAGCCGATCCCCTGCTGCCCTTGAGTCCTTGCTATAGAAGCCCTGGCACTGAACGACGATATTAGTGAAGGCAGCTTGACTAGAGTTTAGTGCCGGCTTGTTAGAATTATGAAAGGTCCGGCCCCTAATTACGAGCGTGACGGCTGGCACATTCGAAGTAGTAATATCGGCAAGGTTCCAGTTTAGCCCCTTGCCATAAGACACTACCGATCCTTGACTTTCCAGAGTTGGCTTACTTATATGTTTTACATAATAAGCACAGTCTGTAAGCGTCCAATTTTCCACAAACAAAGTTTGCGCAAAATAGGCGCCTATGTTCTTAGTAGGCCGCGTTCAACAAGGATGGCATACCGTGACAACGTACCGATACCTGATCTAATAACAATATCAAAAAACATTGAAAGTGAATATTTTCCCACTCCTATATACCTCCTTAAGTCCTCTAGGAACTTTACCGTCGACATCTTTGTGCGGGTTGAGTCTCCTAGATGGAGGATTCTGATATCCGACGTAGGCGGTCGCAATTCAATCCCCAAAGTGTTTGTTTTCTGGCAAAGAGGACAACAAGCCAGATTGACTAGTCCTAGAATTGGGCTAGAACAAAAAACAACATAGGAATAGCATAGTTTGTGCTGGCACGTTAAGAGGTAAGCCGGTCGTTGTGCAACGCACATAAGACAGGTTTCGTCGCTGTAGCATTGCTCCCAGCCGTGTTGACGCGCTAAAAGCTGGGCGTGGGCCTGGCTTGATAGCCGTCCTTTTCTTTTTAGCGCTCTCTTTACAAACCCTTCTCTTATCTGGCCGGTTAGACCATTTAGCGCGATGCGCCTTTTAACACGCGCTAAATGGGGCTTATAAAGCGATGCAAATATCTGATGCGGGACGAAGTCTAGTCTAATGAGCGCTAGATACATAGGACTTCTGACTACTGAGACATACCGTGCATTCTTGGGGGATACGCATTGAAAACTAAAGCTGAGACTAGCACAGCAATAGCATCCAGATTAGATTCTTGGCTGGCAACGAAGAGATTGACTATGTGGGTTGAAAGATCGGCCGGCACCGGGTTCCAACGGCGTGACGCACGGTAAATATTGAAGTCCTGTCCCGTAAAGCGGCAAAAGTTATAGATAGCTTCCTGTAAGAGAGCTCGTAGGTGTGCTGATGAAAATGCCAACCTATGAGTTCTACGGAAAGTAGACATATCGGTCGTGTGTAGAACAACCGTTTCCCTTGTCGCATTAGAAATGAAGATGACGCTTTTAAAGGCCTTGTGGCAATAGGTTGCTATAGACTCCATAGAGATAGGCTTGGTTGGTCCCGTAGTTTGTAGCAGCGCTTGTACACGGGCTTGTAGGCGTTGGAGAAATGCAGGTCTTATGTCTGGTGGCCCTTCGTATACGATAAGAATGCGTGGAGGGCTCTCGAACGGCGCTGCCACAGACCTACATACCCATATGGCCAGGAAGGAAATAACAGCATCGAGTCTACCAAAATCGTCTGTAAAAAGCAGCATAATACAAGCAAAGGGGCCGAGCACTTTCCAGTACAACTCACAAGCTACCTCGATGGTTTCAACAGGCTGCATGTGGGACGAAAAGTGGTTCAACGCATGTACTCGTAGATTTTCGTGTGTCGGACCGTATGGGCTCGGTTTATTTGAGAACTGTATGTCACAATCTGCGACGAGCATACACGACGCGAAGGATCGCAACGTAATCCCATCGTTCGAAACATTAGGGTCACTCTGAAGATATAGGCGTTTTGTACCGCCACCAATCGCCACCACCAGGCGGGGATCGGATATCTGGTCGAAAATTTTGTACGCATCGCAATTTTCCACAAGAATAGGACCGCCCGTGCCAGGCCTTCCGTCTTGTAATGCAATCCAATTCGCCATTTGTATTGAGGCTGCTGTTGTCGGTAAGTAATTTTCTGTAAGGGAGTAGCTGCTGCCCTACCGTTGAAGCGAGGGGCGGTTTGTAAAATATCTTGCAAGCTAAAACGTGGGTAGGGACGCTCTTAATCTCGTTTGAGATCCACATTCGTGATTCTGGAAAGATAGTCGACCCTTAAACTATAGTTTATATAATAGAGTGAATCCTTGTTTGGTTTCGCTTTTTCTTTAATCCAGGACAAACTTACGTTCCTACATCGGTTAAAGGGAATAACAACATGGTTACTATTGTCAGGGCCGTCCGGGCTCCTCTCCACAGCTTGCAATTCTCCCGGCCACGCCAAATCGACTTCAAAGTAAGGAGACGATTAGCAAAAACGCTTAAAACATTGCATGAGTCAGGACAAACTGAATTTCCTGTCTTAAGCACTATTAGGCGTGATGATTTGGAGAAAATACAGACGCAGCTTAGCTTCTCCCTAGCTTAGATGGCTAATACTTTAACGTGCCCCTAGAGAGATCTGCCTCTTGTAAGTAGTATACGCCTACATTGTATTTCTAGCCAGCACCTCACTTCTGCTGCCACCCGCAGCAGAAAAAAGGACTTAGTCGTCCTATTAATTTTAATAGATAGTAAGTATAGACTTACCTTCTTCTATATGTGCTGGTAGCTAACGAATAAGACCCTAGCCTATTACTACAACTCGTTAAAGCTCTTTCCTAAGAGCCTAAGTACCTAGACGGAGAATTGTACCAATAGATTAGGATGTGTAAAGTCAACAACAACAAAGCAGATTACGCCTAGTACATGGCCTATCTTAGCTTACCCAAAAGGCGCATAATAAGCTCGCTTTTGTTACCAAAGAACTCGAATATCTGTAAGGCTCTCGACGCGCTCTTTAAGTTTAGGGGGCTTATCGGCGGGTTGCTTTTGGGTAATATCTATAAGCATTTAGCGCTGCACTATAATAAACAGATTATCAAGTACCTTGAGCATATCGATAAAGTTTGGAGGAGAATCTGCAGTGACAATTAAGGGGCTATGGCCAAAGTTGATCTAGAGAGCGTTCGAATTCTTTAGTTTCGCATTCCGAGCGTCCGCTCTGACGATGTTACTATTATTAACGAGCTCTTTAAAGACGGTACTCTCTTTCCTGAAGTAGCCGATAGCTCAGACCGGGATCAGCTAAGGAGAAACATTCTCAGCTTAGACGTGGTGATACCTAGCCTGGAAACTTTCTACGAAAATATAAAGTTCTTGTCTATTGCAATTAAGAGCTTAATTCGGCATGTTATTAACGACCTACTAAGATCCTAAAGCCGGACGATCCGCAGCCTAACAATCTATGAGCTCCTTCTCGACGTATAGACCGCCCCGGAAGCAAGCAGAGTTTACTCAGGAGATCTCAGCACAGAAGCGATTATAGAAGCCCTATTAGCTGAATTAGCATTCGAAGAACTCTGCTTGGCAGCCCTACGAGTCTTTCCCTGGCTTTAAAGCACCGATACGCCCCGCCAAGACAATCCAATTAAGTCCATTTCAGCTTATGTCAGCCCTAACTCGGTTCGGTACATCTTAGGACTTGCCAATGCTTTAGGATTTTAAACCGCGAAAATTAAGTCCTAGGGCTTACCGGCTTCGTCTGCTAGGCCAATAGAGGAAAGCAACTGGATGGAGATGCCGGATTGGCGGGGAGGTCGCCCTTTTACAAGAAACTTTTGGGAGCTGCGAACGACGGCATATCTTTCCCGCTGGCGCCAAGGACGTTAGCCGCGCACTTTGGAGTTTGTAATGCAGGATATAATGGCAGCTTTTTTCGGGGAACATTACATAACCCTTCGAAATTAGGACTTCACTATGGACGATACTCGTATGGTTAATCTAGTTAAAGCTCTTCAGCCAAGTAGTAACATCCGCTTTAAGCCAAGGTCGCGGGTTTTACCACAAACAGCTACCTTAGCTGCCGAAAGCCAAGAACCTTCACTAGGGCGCGAAGTAGCCCGATCGGTTTTTTATGCTAATATAGAACGTAGTCAACTACCTAGTCTCGATCTACCTTAAGAAGGTAAGGAAATAGGAGCTAGAATAATTCAAAATGCTCAATTCACGCCGCGAAATCGAAAACGACAAAGGTTAGAAGAGTATAACCGCAAAGACGCCGCTCGCTCTATTTTCGTCGATCCAAATACTCCAGAAAGCTCTAACACGTTGCTACCCCCTCGTCAGCCTAATTAACTTCTAAGGATTCTAGAGGAGCATAATGCCTTAGCTACTACTACAATCATAGACGAACAAGTTACAAATTTAAAAAAGAGACGTTTTAGCATTCTTATTCAACTAATTCGCAATATAGCACTACAGAAATTTAACGGACCCCGAAAAATACACCGGTTAAAATCGGACAACATGGTTATGGACTCTGCATTAGGAATGGGCTCTTCAACTGCATTAAGAAGCGCTAAACTACAGATAGATACTTTAAATGTCCAGTCTGTTAGAATCTTTAAAATTCCTAATACTGTGCCTAAGGAAGAGGAAGAGGAAGAACTTTAGTTAAGCGCTTGTGTTTATAGATCTAAAGAGAAGATATAATTTACGCATTCTCCGTCTAATTCTTCATTGCGCCCGTACACTCGCAAGATAGGTCCATAATGTAATAGACAAATAGCATATCAAAATCAGATAACTATCCTTACGGAGTAAATAATGAACAAAGGCTCTTTATAGAAAATAACCATTAGATTTGTATCTTAAAAAGCAAATCATTCTACCGTAATACGATTTTCTATCTAGCCCTATAATAGGTGCGCAACTACGGAGTATACAGAGTAGAGTAGGCATGTACCAAGAGGCCGCGAGCACTGCCGCAGTGCACCTTTTACGCGACTTATATTAGGGAGTAACACGGGTATGCAGTACGGAGAAATCTGCATCGTAATGCACAGCATACATAACAATTAAATATTTTTAAACAACACTTCGCATGTCCTTCGTTTAAAGTGCTTTGTGGCTCTTATAGGCGTAGACTTGGTGACTAATACGGCACCGCTTCTTTGCACAGCATTTAAGCACTGCTTAATAGCAGGCCACCGTGTGCATTAAATTAAAGTCTTATAACGTTATGCTAAGTACAAAAAAAATTGTTATCCTGCCCGCCTAAAATGCTCGTCAATGAATATGCTTGTATTAATGTTAACCCGCATTATATATGGTAGACTTTCTCAGGCAAATATAATCATGTCGATGAAAGCAAAGGCCCTGCGGTCTGCCTTAAAAGACGAGGATCTATGCAACTTAGACAGTCTACATTTGTATTTACGACTGCCCCCAAAGATCCGCATTCGAGTCGGGTATCGTTCGCAGGCAAAGGGGTTCCTTGTTGTAAAGCAGGTATAGGACCGACCACGGGAGCCATGATGTCCTCGCCCTCTGTATTCCCATTGCAACTACTGCTCTGGAAAGGGACAAGCTGCGACTCGGCTCGGCTCGACAGCGAGTGCTTGCGAAGCATATGAAGAGAAAGGCCTTTGCTGCCATCGATGCTGCAGTCAGGATCACCCAAAGCAGAGCAGGCACGGCATTCAAACGACTTTGTATTCAAGTCCTTATGCTTCTCGTTGAAATGCTTCCGCAAGCCACTAGATCGAGTGCATAGGTGGGCGCACTCAGGACAAGCCACTCCCAGCTCGCAAGGCCAGTTGTGATGGGTCTTGAAATGAGTCATCAATTCCCAGAAGCTCAGAACATTGCCAACGTCTGGCCGGACACAGAGAGGACACGGGAAACGCTGGTTGCGACATAGAGGTACGTGTATGCGATTAATGTGGGACAGAAGAGAGGGTGTCGAGTACAAAGGCGAGCAAGGGCAAAGAGGGCAACGGAGTCGCGAGGCTGATGGTCGATCAAGGAAGTTGACACTAGGGTTGATCGTGGGCGTATGGGCCGAGCCATGGGCCTGTTCCAAGTGATTGCACCATTCCGAGACCCCCCGAAAAGCAACCCCAGAGGACCCCACATGTCCACAGCTGCGACATGCGACCGGTTTATCGAACGTTCCGTCGACAAGATGCCCAGCTCGGAAATGGCGGGTAAGAGCTGCGCGGCTAGAAAATGTTTTTTGGCATATGAAGCAGAATGACGAATATTCTGCAGGACGTGCACTTCCAGCTTTCTTCTCGATCTTGCCAGCCGGAGATGGTGCGAGGTACTGTACTATAGCGTCGATGAAATCCGCTGTGCAATATTCGTCTAGAGGATCGTTTCGCATGTGTTCAGCAACTAGAGCCGCTATGCCCGGCTCACCTCCATTGTGGCAAGCAGCGGGCTCCACCCTGTTTGCACGCATTTTATCTGCTTCTTCGAAATAGGCTCTCCGGTTTTCAGCCAGCTGCTGCTTCTCAAGGCTCATCCTAATACAATGCAGCTTACTGCGAAGCCGGTTCTTAGTACGGGCGTCAGATGTACTGGCGATTTGAGCCCGCAGCTTAGTAATATCTTTCCGTTTCTCAAACGCTAATTTCTATGCTTCTGTAATAGACAAGGGCGCCCCTGCATCCCGATTGAAAGAGAACTTGCGGAGGTTCTCAAAGAGCAGCTTGTTCTGTCCAGCTAACTTTGGTCCAAATGCCACATAAGTAAGATCGGGCCGTAGGCGGTGGGTTTGGTAACTAGATTGGAACACATCTAGCGTTTGCGACATAACGAAATTTCGTAAGCTTCCCGTTAAAGTATCTTGATACGATTAGTTTAACAAAACTAGGTACTCCTTTAACTTATAAAAGACAAAGGACGACGTCTCTTACCATCGAGCCTAGCCCCAGAGCCTACACGCAGAGCATAGGGGCGAATATGGTCGCGGCAGCCCATTACAGTTAAGGTCAAATGCCATAACTAATTAAACGTATCGTAGCTAATAAGGAAAATTTTTTCGTCAAGCCACTCCTCTTTCTATAGAAGTTCGATACGGTCGACGGACCCCAAATCTAGTCGGTGGAGAAGGTTATATCCTAACTAGTAAGGTGTTTGTAAGGCCCCAGATTGGATAGCCCTACCGCAGACGATGCCTGCTAAGTCAACAACAGCTGACGCGGTCGTGGTCAAAGAAAAGGATATCCTACCGATTGCTTGTAATTAGTAGATTGCCTAAAAGAAAGTAAGCCCTCCGACACACTTACGAGTCCTGTATTTTCAGTAAGCTTGTTTTTGCCTTCTCCTTTATCTTGTTCCTATTGATGTTCGGAGTAACCACCGGCTTGCACCGATAGCTACGTGTCGTATCACGAATAAGAGCAAGGCTGTATTAACGAAAACGAAGGTTCATAACCTAGCCAGGTCGGAAACCGCAAAGGGCGCAAAGAAGGATAACTTGATGGAATGCGACCCTAGTGATCGGTTCGCAAGGTATAAGGGTCGCATGCTTCCAAAGCGTAATGATTATCGTAAGAACATCTTCTGCTATTGCTTCGACCTTTTTATATGACGAGATAGGCGTTAAATGTAACCTTGGCTCAAGGACTGCGATGATCCACTAATAATGAGGGGACGAATAAGCGGTAGGAGGCAGAGCTTAGAGACAAAAGAGTAACACATACCCGTACTATCACGTATGTAGGACCTTCGCGTCGGTCACCAGTCTGTTCCCATTTAAGGAAGAGTCGCTCAGCCTCAGCCGTTTTCCCACTTAGTCTGAGCTGCCTGCGTCTTAAGCGCAATACTGTATGGTCGGCTGCTGTCACTAGCCTCCGCCAGATTTCGATCACGCTCTGCGTTAAGCCGACAGTTCGAACTTCCTCCGTCTCTTCAGGGCCTAGCGTAACGCGCTGCTAATGAGACTCTGTAACATATACGTGTAGGAATACTTGAGCTGGAGTCTGAAGCACAGGACTGGCTGGGTCGCCAACAAAATCTACCCAGTACTGCAAAGGGTCCACGTCGGAGCGGTAACGGCAGAACCTGAGCACTGTATTTAGCACAGTGCTGCGTAATGAGAAAGCAAAGGTAAGCTACATACTCCGTCCAAGCCGACCATACCCGATCTCGCTCAGCAGCCGTCTCTGGGGCTACAAAGGGTGTATCACTGATTGGGTTCGCAGCCGAGTACTCGGTGAAAAGGCTGTCTACTGTTGAGCCAAGGCCGGTAGAGAAACGAGCGCGGCGCGGCGTGGCCTTCATCGTGATGTGCGGATTTAGTGCAGCTAAAAAAAACAAGAAAATGAATTGAAGAAGCATGGGAAAATGTAAGATAATGGGAGAAGCGAGAGGAGTGAATCGCCCTTTATATTATTTATTTGACTGACTTGCCGTATAATCGTCCAACTATTTGGCTGTGCCTGGCCAGCGAGTGCAGTTAAAAAAAAAACCACCCTCCCCCCTCCCATTCCCCCCGACGCCGGAGAAGAGCAGAGACTGTCATGATAAGAGGTGTGTGGGGGGGCAGTTATAAACGTGGACGAAAAGAAAAAAAAAGAGTGCCGTTTGAACTTATCGTGGCGTCAAAAACGAGAACGAGTTCGCGATGAAAACGGCGCGTAGCGGAAAAAGTATCGGCCCGGAAACCCAAAAGGGTAGTTTATGTCATAAGCCAACTAAAGCGCAGACGCCATTTTGCTTGACAGTTACAGTAGGATTTTGTAGACGCTACGTCGTAAGAGGCACGGCATGCACTGCACGTGATGAGTATCGTAAATGCTCCGTAATGCGTCAGATGCCCTTCTTACAAAGTTCTACAAAGTACTACAACAAACAATAGCCAAAATCTTTCCAGCCTACTACGTCTACCTTGAAGCTTTGCCGCAGCCTGACCTTTCCTACCCACCTTCTCCTAAGAAAGTTCGCACTATATTGCGCAGGGCTGGTCTAAGTTATCAAGCAAGTAGGCTGCTCTGCCTACAAAGTACTTCAATCTTATGACGTGCTAGAACTTACAGTAGAATAAGAAAGTTGTGAAGGTTAAAGGAGGCTATACGTAGCGGTCATATAACGTGATGCACTGTGAGGAGCAGGAGGCTGAATAGGGTCTAGTGTGGGCGAAAGAGTGTTGTGTACTAAGGAAGAAATAGATACATCGCGACCCTTCTGGGGATCCGTATTAATACTAGTGTCAGGCCCCGCTTTTGTGCCTTCTGACCAATTACAGGCCCGTACGGCCAAGTGGGGCGGAAGGGCCACAGTGTGGCGGATTCCAATGCTTGACAAAAGTATAAACTTTCTCGCTGTATTTGCTCCATATGCTAACCCTATGGAGTATTGCACGGCAACACCTCGGCTCCGTTCAGCGAGGCGCCGCAGCCGGTAATACGGACGCCCTCCCTGTCTGAGGATGACACCATCGGTCCACCTCTATCGCGCTTGCTGGCCATCCATGCAGCTGTCGCCAAATTTTTGCACATGAACTCGCGAAAAGGAAGAGCCTCTGGTCAAGGTTGATGGGTCGACGAACCTCGGCACTCTAGGCTTTACGGCTTGGGCGTTGATCGAACGGTGTTGTTGTGCAATTAGTTATGCGTTTACTGTACATTGTTTTCTAGTAGCAATACGGAGTACTGCAAGTATAAATGACAAATGAGGCAGCAACATTGAGCACTTTACCCAATCATACCGCGATACCCTATTCCACCGGCGTCCTGCCATGAAAATTTCAGCTTTGCAAGAGCTGAAAATGAATTAACAGTAATATCGAACCTTTTGTCTACATGCTGTCAATTTACTGGTTTACGTCCGTAGACAGAATATCTAGTGCGGGTTAACATTTAGCAGCACAACTGATTTGTAGACAGGCGATTAAACGAAAGAAATAAGACAACGATAAAGAAAGTAAACGCTTACATCGGCCAGTAGGCGTGTATTTTTGTATCCTTCAGGTCCTTTCTTGTTTCCGCGCAAAATACCAATGTCTGTTCGGATGACCAGTGAAGGCCTCGCGTGAAGTAGGCAAGTGACAGGCCCTCAAGTCCTTCGGCAATGTTGGCATACGCCCAAGCGCCAAGCTCCTTATACTCTTTGTCTCGAGGCCAAGTGTTGATTGGCCACTTCTTCTGTGTCTCAACAATGTCTTCGAATCCAGCAGCAGCTAAGTAGGTTTTGTACTCAGTCACAGGGAAAACAGGACGTCCAAGTGCCTCTCCTGCATTAAAGCAGTAATTGCACCAATTGGAGAGGTAGCTATCCGGATGTAGTGTATTGTCGTCGGAGCGTGCTGGGAGGGCCATATCCTGAAGCTCTAGATAACCTCCTGGCTCCAGGTTATCGAACGCCACCTTTATGATTGCCGGGAGATTCTCAAAGCAGCCAAGCATCATACGGGAGAAGATAAAGTCGAATTTCTTCGTCCACGTCCATTCCTTTTCTAGGTCATCGATCTCAAAGCTGACGTTAGGGGGGACGCTATAAGGAGTATGCCACGTCAGTGATATCTTTCTAATACCTTCCGCTCACGAAGCCTGTCGGCGTGAACGAATCAAGGCCACCAGGTTGAGGCACGCAAGGACATAGGCCGGACATACAATGGTGGCTGAATGGGGCTTAGGTCTACACCAATAACCTGAAAAGCTAAATGTGAGAACAAGGTTCGGCAATCGAGAATTAGGCAAGGTTCTCAAACCTCAGTTTCTGGATGTAAGTCCGCTAAAACAGCCAATACGTAAGTACAAATGTCGATAACACGGCGGCACAGCGAGCCAAAGTAATACATACCATAGTCAATAGCCCATAGTCCAGTCCCCGTGCCCATGTCTAAAACGCGCCTTGCGTTCTTGGCTATAGGACAGAGAGCCAGTTCCCCGTCCATTGTACGGACATACAGTGCGTGTTGAAGATCTGTTTTTTCGGTCTGAGCTTAGTGCAAGTCGCGGGTATGCTGTTCATCTCAATACGCACCCAATCTTTCATTCTCCGCCTAGTATAAGTAAGATGCACAATTAGTAAAAAAGATGCATCGCCAATACCATGATTTTGTTGTGTATACCTCGTCGTTCGGGAGAACGTATTCTGGGAAGCTTCAGTTTCATATCTGACTGGGTATGGCAGTCCAAATAAGGTGGCTTAAAGAAGAAACTCACTCCCGTGACTGAGAGAATGATAACGGCGCCCGTTTTCTTCGTGGTATGCCAAGATGCTTGAAGACAGCGAGACAAGAGAAGGCTCTGGATTCTATCACTCCACATAAACTATCAGCCCTTTTCGTAGCGTCAAACTGGCGAGAGATGTGAAATTTATACCTCTCCAGTTTCCGAGCCTACATCTTCACTGTCGGCAGTCTGTGCGAGACAATTTTAGATTTGAGGACCGTGACTGTACGTTTCCGTTGTAGCATACTAACGATGGTGTCCTGTACGTAAGTCGTGTGCGGGAGTGGGGAGGTTGAGAGCGACTCGCCAGCGTCAGCCTTTTGTTCCGAGACTGCCTCTTGCTGATGTATTTGTTGCGCTAACATTATCGACCCTCTTAGATAGTTGTCGAAGATACCTCATCACCGATGTAGAACTAAAGAATACAAATCATTCTTCTTTGCCAAAAGTCTAGTACGAGGTCTGTTGTGATATATAAATCAAGTTGTCATTTATCGTGTTCCTGGGCCGCTCTACGGTTGCATTCTATTTGTGGACCATGAATTCGTTATCTAGCACATATATCTTACGATCCAAGTACCTGCCTTATTTGACCATTGTATTGCCGGCAGGGTACCGCAGGAACGTCTTATAATAGGTGCAGCTCTGTTTCTTACTCAAAGTTCCATTCTGTTTTGTGGGGAACTTTGTGTGACTTGGTCTAAACTGGCAAATTGGCACTCTGATGTTACTACATAATCTTGAATGCAATGTTAGAAGTGGCAGGTCGATTTTCAGCCAATAGCATGGAGCATATTTTTATGACAAACGGGTGATAAGTATATGCATGCATTTCGAAAGATGACATTTCAAAATCTATAATATTTACAAATTACACTCCCATACGGCAGATGCAGGCGTATATCATACAAGAGGCAAATACGTTTATTCTAGTGTACCTAAAACTTAGCTTTCGCAGAATCTGAAATATCTCCCAAATGTCGATACAAAGGGCACTCGCCATTTTGAGGAATGTTGATACTGGCAAGCCATGTGGCCACCGAAGTCATAGCGACGACGAGAATGAGCGACAAAAAATGTATTGTTTTTACGACAAGCCATAATAGCGCTGTCTCAGAAAAGCACGCAAAGGTTAAATGTAGAAGTCTTATACAAGAAAAGAAAATACATGGTAAGTTATGAAGAAAAACGCCATCTATATCCATGTCCTTCGCCCCTAGAAATATGCTCGTACTCGACATATTTTCAAACCTGTTGAACAGCAACCGCGGCCACTGAGAAGAGCAATGTACCAACTGCGATGCCCAGCGTGCTCACGATTGCCTGAGGCCGTGTACTAGAGGCCGCACTGCTGCTAGTGCTGCTGCTGCTGCTCACGGTTCCGGTCGTAGTGCCAGTCTTAGTGCCGGTCTTCGTGGTACTGGTGGCAGTACCGACGACGACCGAGGCGCCGGCCCCAGTAGGAAGAGCAGTAGTTCCCGTGGCCGTGCCATTGCTGCTGCCGCTGCAGAAGACGTCCGACCAGCCGGCACCCTTGTTGTAGAGACAGAGGATGAGATCCTGAACAGTCTGGCCTTCGGCGAGGCAGTAGAGGCCACAGTCGTCGTAGTAGCTGACGACGTCGGCGCCGTTGCAGCAGGCAGACATGATCTCGGTGTGGTTGCCGCCGGCTGGAATGGCGCAGCTGGCGTCATGCGCAGGCGAGTTGTAAAGGCCCGCGCAGGCCGTCGTGGTGGCTGCAGTCGCAGAGGACATTGTGGACGACATGATATTGGGTGAATGTGACGTGAAGTAGGCCGGCTTTGAAATGTACAGTGCTGGTCTCTCGGGTCTCTGGCGGTAACATGCTTTTTAGAAGCTCTTTTGGCCGCAGCAACTGGGCCTGAATAAGGCCTTATTTATCTTACGCGTGCCGTTCGCTGCTACTGGGGCCTCCCTGCATGCTTTCAAGAACAACTGAGCCAGTTTCAAGAAGGATTCATCGCTAACTAAGCGGTTAAGCATAGCAGGCTAATCGGTTACTAAGAAGATCTGCTTCCAGGTACTCCATTTTGTGTGACGAATATCAAACAGATCTCTCGAACAGGCGAAACGTTGAAGAAAATAATCCCGTCGCAATTCTACATGAGTAAAATCACCGCTAGGTTATTGCGTATAGGCTTCGCAGTGAAGTCGGGCTATTTTGAACGTGGTTTAGCGGGAGACGTACGAGAAGGGCTGTTTCGTTGCCCAAACTAGCAGCAGTCCTGCCTTACGATTGAAGCTGAAGGTATGCCACACGTAAATCACTTCACATGGTGTAAATGGTAAAGTAACAACTGGTGACGTCTGTCCGTCGCATTCAGATCATATTACCTGCATGACAGTGCTGAGACTTTACGGGTAATAAATGGCGTACGTGGAGTGATCTAAATTGACTCCGTACTTGCATTACGTGGTTTTCCTGTCCTCGCGCTCTCCAACCTCGTCCTCGCCCCCGCCCAGCCCGTCTTTGCTGCCCCTGACTCCCGCACACAGTCGCCCTTGCACTTCGGCATCACACGCTCAGTGACAAGGCGTATGCTGGCATGTAATGCTTCTTCTTGAGCGGTCAATATTCCACAGCATATACTTTCTACAGTGCAGCGAATCCTCGTCTGACACAGTCCCGGCGGCTTCTCTGGGTGGAGGGTTGGGCTGTACGGAGTATTCAGGGAAAACGGCTATGTGAGGCTAAAGTGGAAGCCTGGGCTGAGAAGTGTGCCCAGAAAAGATGGACTGTGCACCACCACGCAATATGGAGCCGTTTCGGCGATCGCCGGCTAAAATGAGGTAAGCAAAGCGCAGGACGATTGCACGTGCATGCGGAGTACATATGCCGGCCTCTTTCCGCCACATTGGCTGCAGTCTATCCGACTGTACAGCCATTAGCCCTGCAGCTGTCCTGAGCACGGAGCTGTTCTCCGCTGTCGGAACACAGCATGCAATTGACTGGCCGCACTGTATGCAACACGAAGACGGGCCACGGAACCAGAGCTGTCGGGCCGTGTTCGGGTGTCGTCACCGTGCTTCGGCAGTTTTCACCCAACCAATCCGCTATTCCGTCAGCTCGATCGTCGCGGCGGCGAAGGCCGAACAGCCGGATGGCCACGCGATGCAGCCATGGACGAAGCTGCAATAAATGGTTGAGATGCATATCCCGTCCGGTCCTGACGTGTGCACACTTTGTCTGAGCAACACCTGCTGTCCGTCTCCGAAGCACGTCCTCCAGACTTCACATCTGTCCTCATGGTCCTTGTAGCAACATCCCAAACGCGAAACATGACCGGCGCGATGGCGGAGAAACGGCCGATTGTGATTGGCAACGTGGCCGGTGCGATGGAAGACCAGCCGAGCGCGATGTGAGTGAGCTGCGGGCGAGCTGGACCTGAGCGAGCGCTGGACGATGGCTAAACTCCCTTCCCAAGGTTCCGCCAGGTCTCGGACGGCGACATGGACGCCATCGTGGGCGACTGGCTGTCGGAGCTCAACATTGCGTGGAACGCGATGCGCAAGCACGACGACCCGACCAAGGGCTACGAGGTCGGCTTCCTCGAGCAGCTGGACGAGTCCATCGACGTGATCGCGCGCAAGAAGATCAAGCTGGTCTGCAATGCCGGCGCGCTCAACACGCCCGAGTGCACGCGCCAGGTGCAGCAGATCTGCACCCGTCACGGCCACGGCCATCTGCGCGTGGCTTATGTCGAGGGCGACGACATCTCGGCCATCGTGGTCGACCCGGCACGCCGCCGTGAGCTCGGCGGTTTCGTCCACCTCGACCACCCGGAGCGCTCCATCGACGGCTGGGAGGGCACGCCACTCTGTGGCGTCGCGTACTTTGGCGGCTGGGGTATCGTCGAGGCCCTGCGCGCCGGTGCCGACATTGTCATCTGCGGCCGCGTCACCGATGCGAGCCCGGTCATCGCCCTGGCTGCCTGGTGGCACGGCTGGTCGCATGATGCCTGGGACCAGCTGGCGGGCGCACTGATTGCCGGACGTGAGTTTGTGGTCCTTGTGTTGTCCTGTCATCCTCCCCTCTTGTGCTACTGTTTGCTTACTAATCCAATATAGACCTCGTCGAATGCGGCCCCTATGTTACCGGTGCCAACTTTTCCGGTGTGCGTCCCCGGCTGGACGGTCTCGTTGATCTTGGCTTCCCCATCACCGAGATCGCCCACGATGGCACCGCCATCATCACCAAGAACCCCAAGCACGCCGGCTTCGTCGACGCCCTCAACGTGCGCGCCCAGTTTCTGTACGAGATCCAGGGGACAAAGTACATCAACCCCGACGTGCTCGCCGACATTGAACACGTCTCGATCGAGAACACGGGCGACCGGGACCGTGTCCGCATCTCTGGTGCCGTCGGCAGCCCACCGCCGCCGACCACCAAGGCCATGACGGTCGGCATTGGCGGCTACCTAGCCGAGGCCACTTTTTACATGAACGGGCTCGACCTCGACGCCAAGGAGCGCTTCATGCGCCAGCAGATCGAGCACGCCTTCAAGGACGCCAACTTTTCCGAGCTCAGCATCGAGCGATACGGCGCCGGTGCCGCCAACCCGGCCAGCCAGGCCCTCGGGACCGTGTCTGTGCGCGTTCTCGTCAAGGGAAAGACCAAGGACGACATCCGGGAGGACGTCTTCCGGAAGCACATCTACGCCCTGCGGATGCAGTTCTACGCCGGTTACCACATGTCGCTCGACTTCCGCACCATGACGCCTCGTATGTTCATGGAGCTCTTCCCCGGCATCATCTCATACGAGAAGCTGCCCCATCGTGTCGTCATGGACGACCGCGTCATCGAGGTCAAGCATCACGGCATCACGGCACCCGCACCTGGCAAGCGGCCCAGCAGCGACACCGCCCATCCGACCGACCTGGCCTCCTTTGGCTTCACCAGCAGGGTCCCTCTCGGCGCCGTGGCCCACGCCCGTTCGGGCGACAAGGGTGACAACTGCAACGTCGGCATTTACGTCCGCTCGGCCGACGAGTTTCGCTGGCTGCAGTCCTACCTGACTATCGCCCGCATCAAGGCCCTGCTCGGCGAGGACTACCGCGACTCCGTCACCGTCGAGCGCTGTGAGTTCCCCAACATCTGGGCCGTCCACTTCCGCCTACTCGACTTCCTCGGCGGCGGCGCTGCCAGCAGCACCCGCATCGACATGCTCGGCAAGGGCGTTGCCGAGTACATCCGCAGCAAATCTGTCGATGTGCCTGCAAAGTTCCTCAGCAACCCCATCTCCCTGGGCTGAGCGACGAATGGAGTAGATTTCATAAATAGTTCTTTCAAATTTAATCAGTAGATCTTTCCGTGATTCTGACGAGTTCTCAAGATGCTCTACTTTGTAGACATCGCCGCGTTGGGACTTGGGGTTCCATCCATGTCAATCGTCTCTCTTGTGTTCATATTTATCTCATCACACGCAGATCTATCGTTCACAATCCCAACGTCCTACTGCCCACCCGTCTTCGCCAACAGCTGTTCAATCCAGTCCACCACAGACTGCGTATACCGCGCAGACGGTGGCAAGTCAGGATAGATGTAAAATGCATGTGGTAGCCCTTTGTAGACATTGAGCACCACGTCCACTCTGCCGTAGTTAAACACCAGTTAGAACTCATCTTGCAACCGTGAATACAATAGCTTCCAACTCACCCGTTTGCTTTCAGCTCCTCCGCGTACGCCAGCCCTTCGTCTCTGAGAGGGTCCATTCCAGCAACTTGTACGACTGCAAAATGTTAGTTGCAGATAATGGCAGAATAGAATACAAGGCTTGACGTACGTGCTGGGGGCAACCCCGTGAATGACTTGGACAGAAGCGGACTGGCCAGCGGGTTGGCGTCTGCCGTGGGAAGATAGAAGCCCCAAAACTTTCTCATTCTGAAGGCGTTCACAATTGGCGAGCCTGCGTTCTGCTCAAAGGAGTGATACTCGTACTTTGATGTGGGGAAATGGTCCGGATGGCAAGTAACAGGTATGTTCAGGACCTGTCCAATTATGCCACCAATACCTTCATCTCGTGCTATGTGGGAAAGTGCAGCAGCCTGAGTCACGGTTGCAATGTTAGTTCTAGGTTTGGTGACAGGATACAATGGTAATATAGGACTTGCAATGTTTGCACCGGCGCTGCCGCCTCCAATGATTAATCTCTCTGGATCTATTCCGAGAGACTTTGCATGGTCCTTGCACTGCAGTACGGTCAGTATCCAAAACGGAAAGGAAGCCCGGCAAGCTCTCCTGAATACTTACCCACAGAAGTGCGTCCTTTGAATCATTCAGAGCATACGGAAATGGATACTCTGGTGCTCTACGATGTGTTAGAGGATCTGCTGCGCATACAACAGTCGAGTCCGGCACTGCTACCTTCTGTAATCAATGCTGACAACAACAGCCTTGTTCTGGACGGCCACCTGACGGCTTACGGCCTCCTCAGTCTCAGGCGTTCCGACAGTCCATCCTAGTTTTCCAGACGTCAGGCATACTAGTTGGTGGCAACCACATCTCGGCCGATTCGCCGTTCCCAGTGCTCACCTCCTCCGTGTATGTTAAAGAACAGTACTGAGCCGTCCTTGCGCTCGATCGGGCGACATATTCGCGCCGCAATCTTTGCACCGTCTCGCACCGTGATCTCGGCCTGCTCGACCGCGACGTCCTTCCCAATCACAGGAGCGTTTGCTGGTAGCGGTGGTGGTTTGTACGGCACCTTGCGAAACTCTTCGATCGGAAGACTGTACAGCTTGTCCGCCAGCGGCTCGAGAACCTGGTGTTTCTCTGCGACCTGCAACCAGACCGGGTCAGGACTCGAAAGATGTTCATACCGTCGACCATTGGCCGTGCTGCTTGTCGTTTCCTCTGTAGCCATAATCCTGGTGATACCGTGATTAGACTGTGCTTGTCTGTTTGTTCACGTTCAGCGCCGGAATTGCCAATGTTTGAGAAAATGCCGTCATCTGTCGACTTGGCTGCTAAGTATGGACCTGTCACCATCGGGACACATATCCGAGTATTGAAAAGCCGGATCATCCGCATAGAAAGATAATCGGTTCCGGCTAGCAGCTTCTACATGCCTCTCCACACTTTGATAGCCGAAGCGCCCGGTGTGCATTTATGCGGGGAGATCCTTACTAGCCTCATGTCCCCGCAACTGTCGGTGATCGCCGGCCGCATTGGCCGAGGACCATCGGCATAATGATATGTACTGCTCAAAATTAGGTAAGATGGACTCTACTCAATAACCTGTGATGCTTGCCCGTGTTTTCCTGACAGTTGAACTGCCCACTGAGAACGAAAGCAAGCAAAGAATAACAGCCAATCATGCCTATCCCAGAGTACCAAGACATCGGCTCGCTGAACATTCTGGCTCAGCCAGACACCAAAACCCTATCACGCAAGTCCGTCATCGTGACTGGAGGGGCAAGCGGCTTGGGAAAAGCATACGCTGAAGCCTTTTTTGCAGCCGGGTGAGTTGCGCCTGCTCTAAACGGTGGGACGGACGGATCGAGGCAGAAGACTCATCTGAACGTTCTCTAGTGCTTTTGTTACCATTGCGGACTACGACGAAGTTGCGGGAAAGGCCACCGAGGCGCAGCTATCACCGTACGTGACAGTCCCAAGGATTTCTTCTAAAGCCGAGATCCTGACATTTGTCCCAGAAATGCCAAGTTTGTCAAGTGTGATGTCCGCAGCTGGGATGACCAGGTGGCCGTCTTTGAGGGCGCCATCGCGGCATCCCCGGAACACAGCGTCGACGTGGTTGTTGCGAATGCCGGCATCGTCGGCGCAGATGACATGTTTACCCTAGATGGTAATCCCTTTCCGTCCTTCTCCTGACTGCCTACCGAAAGCTTACCGCGACGACACGAGCAGATCCATCCGGGCCACCGGTAAAGCCAAATCTGCGCATCGTAGAGATCAACCTGATGGGAACTATATACACTACAAAACTCGCACTTCACTACTTTCGACGCCAGCCAGAGACTGCAGCCCGTGACCGCTGTCTCATCATCAAGGGCAGCGTTGCCGCCTACGCCGATCAGCCGGGCTCGCCCCAATACAATATCTCCAAGTGGGGTGCTCGTGGCCTGTTTAGAAATCTTCGTCGCACCATCTGGAAAGAAGGCATCCGGGTCAACTTTGTGGCCCCGTGGTAAGTCATGAAAGGACAGCAGGACAGTGGAACAAGTTTTGTGATGACTAATCAGCGTGCTTTCAGGTATGTGCGAACGCCCATTCTGTCACAGAAAATCATTGCGTATCTGGAATCCAAAGGGGTCAAGTTTGCCACTGTGGAGGACTGTGCGCATGCGATGATCCAGATTGCAGCCAGGAAAGAAGTCAATGGTGAGTCCAGACGTGCCCAACTGCGTGACACGTGCTCAACTGTGTACTGACCCAATCCTTCAGGCCGCGCACTTGGAATTGTACCTCGAGAGGAGGTGGCAGAAGGGTTTGTGGATCTGGCCCACGACGACTACCAGGAGGGAGACTTTATGAAGGGCTGGCAGGAAATAGTCTTGGCCACGGCGCAG
Organism: Grosmannia clavigera kw1407; assembly: GCF_000143105.1. Taxonomy (NCBI): domain Eukaryota; kingdom Fungi; phylum Ascomycota; class Sordariomycetes; order Ophiostomatales; family Ophiostomataceae; genus Leptographium; species Leptographium clavigerum. The sequence goes on along the minus strand of NW_014040837.1, from coordinate 945,905 downwards.
TCGATTGTGGATCTGTAAAGATAGCAAGGATGAGCATGGCGATGAGAATTGCAAATGCCAATTTCCCCGCATTTTCACGAGCCTCCTGTAATGCGCTCATAATTCGCCTTAGTCCACTGGGGTTCGAGCTCGCAAACATCTTCGGCGAATCCCGTCGTAGGTGGATTCAGCTCGGACCGAGAAAGCCGACGTCATGTGCGAGAGCCTGGAGGCGGGTTCGGGACTGTGCCTATTGGGGGCTTGTATTCCGTAGTAGTTATGATTCCTCAGGACCCGGTCTCTCCTACAGGCAGGTCGTATGTTTTTGGCTTCCCAATCTACTCTCAAACCAGTCCATCGCATCCACCATGACCACCAAAGCTCCAGGGACGCGGTCCTCAACGTCACAAAAAATGCAGGGGAACCCACCTGCGAAACGCCCAGGCAGGGCACGCGGCCAGCGGGCAAAACGTGCCTGTCTGGCCTGCAGGGTGCGCAAAATACGCTGCGATGTCACCGTGCACGGGATTCCCTGTCTGAACTGCAAGCTCGACTCGGAAGACTGCATCGTCAAGCCGCGGGCTGGCAAGAGGTAGGTGGTGACCTCGTGCGTGCCTGTACTGGTGCTATAGGAAGCTGTATTGATGGCGGGAATGGTAGACAGTCTGCCAAGGCCGTGGCCGAATATCGGAAGCAGCAGCAGCAGCAGCAGCAGCTGCTGCTGCAGCTCGATCTTGAATCTGGGCCATCGCCAGGAAGCTTCAGCTCCTGCTCCACATCCTCCCCACAGCCAGACCTCAGTTCTGCCAGTATCACCGGCCTCTCAGCGGACAGGCCATACGAGTCCTTCATCGATATGGATGACACCCTCTTTGCCGAAACAGACGATGGCCAGCACGAGGAGAGGCCTGGACACGGTGTCGACATGCTGGATGAGTGCAACATGGCCGTCGAAGGCGCTCTGGGCCCGACAGCCGTGTCTCCTCGCGATCGTATGGACTATGGCTCATCCACCCACTCTTTAGGCGTAGCCCAACCTCCTCTGTTCCTGCCTGCGGCCAAGACATCGGAACCTCTGCACTCGTTTGTCCCCTGCATCTGCTATCGCTTCGTCGAGGCCGACACTGCATGGCGTCTGGGACCGGCGGATATCGCGTTCCTGGAACAGCGGAGCTGCTTCCGCCTCCCCGAAAAGGCTGCTCTGGCCGCCTTTGTCGCGGCCTACTTCCGTTACGTCCATCCTTTCCTGCCGGTGCTGAACGAGGCCGCATTCTGTACCGCCTACGCAGACCAATCGGCCGACTCGACGGCCGGCCAGCGAACCCCCTTGTTTGTCTTCCAGGCCATGCTGTTCATATCCTGTCCGGTAAGAGGACCCCTCGTGGGGCCGATGGGCATCGACTTCGGAAAGCTGACAGCATCGACAGTACGTTCCAGTGTCTACGCTTCGAAGCTTGGGGTTCGCCACAACCCAACAAGCGCGTACAGAGTTCTATTCTAGAGCAAAGGTTTCTTCTTTCCGGCTGGCGCTTATTTTGCCTGCTTTCTGACCCTCGGTGGCAGGCTCTTTTTGACGTCGACGTGTTCAAAGACGATGTGCGCAGTGCGCAGGCAGCCCTGATGTTGACATATCAAGCGCCGACGCCCAACGACAAGACCAGCTCGTTCTGGCTGGCGGTTGCCGTCCACTACGCACAGCGAGCCCAGGCGCACAGGTACCTCGCAAGCACAAGCGCGGCCCGGCAGGCAGTCCTGAAGCGACTGTGGTGGTGCTGTATTCTTCGGGACAAGATCATGGCCCTCGGCTTGCGGCGACCACTGCACATCCAGTCATCCGATTTCGATTTCGACCATAACAGCCTCAACGAGGGCGACTTTTGCGACGAGATTCTCCATTCCGATGTGTACGACCGCCCGACGAAGCAGGTTATGGTGCAGCTGATCATTGCGCTCTGCGAGCTCATGGGTCCTCTGCACAGCATCCTCACCATGATCGATCCCATGAAGGGCATGGGCGCCGACAGCAACCAGCCAACGCTGCAGGAGCTCAAATGCTGTCTCGCCCGGCTGGACCTGTGGTACCAGAAGGCAGTGGCACGGTTCCAGATCCCGATGCATATCTGCGGCGTGAACGAGTCGCTGATTCTCTTTACGAAAATGATCTACATATACTACTAGTAAGACGCGTTCTGTCTGCCTGTTCTCTTCCCTGCTAACAGTCGTAGTACGGCCAAAGTGCTGCTATGCCATCACACTATCGTGCTCTGTGTCACGGACAAGGATGACCAGGATGCCGCCCGGGAGCTGCGGCTGCATGCACAGTCGGAAATCAACACGGCTCGCCGCAAGACGACGGTCGATCTCATGGAGCTCCTGCAGCGCGGACTCGCCCAGTATTTGCCAAATACCTTGTACGTGGTACAAGTATAACACAGGTCGAGATTCAAACTGACACGAAGCAGTGTTGCCTTCTCGGCTTTTCCCTTTGTGTGGTATATCCTGGAGACAAAAGTGACAAGTAGTCCCCTGGGAAATGACCAGGCTTCGCAGCCCATACAGACATACAAGGCCATCATGCGGGGCTTCCGAGAGCAGCACGAGAGTGCCGACGACGTGTTGCTGTGCATCCAGTCGATTGTGAAGCATATTCAGGAAGTATGGCCCCCGCAGCGAACCCACGAACGACCACGAGAATACGCTTCCTACTTGCTGCAGAATTCATATCAAGATGCGGTACTGGAAGAGATCTCCGACAAGCCACAACGCCCACATGATGTATGGACAGATCTGCTGGTTGGAAGTCCCCGGAGATACTGTCAGATTCTGCTTACCGTCGACTATTTCCTTTCCTATGGCTGCTTTCCTTCTGAGAGTGACTTTCCCAAGGTCTTGCAGGGCCTGGATATGGAGAAACCTAAAGAGGACCTTGAGGGCGGTGGTGATGTGGACACGCCGGCCAACTTCGACTTTTATCAATGCCTCGAGCAGGCACTTGAAGCGGTTCTCTTTTGAAGAGCAATCTGCAAGTCCGTACTAGATAGACGCATCGGTATTGGACCGTCTAGAGACGTAAGGGTTGTAATAGAATATCTGAAGAACAGTCTGTTGGTTGTGCGGTTGTCTCACATGAGGTCCGTTGATTACGTGAACGTGGCCGGGGCTGAGAGAAGGCACGAGGTAGAACCGGGCAGCCGGGCTTCTTGCTTAGAGGGAATTTAGACAGCCTACCACCGTTCACGTTGACTCGGGGCGAGCTGGTAGAGGAGGATGCCGACGTTTCCGACGCATCAATCGTGATCCTTAGCGACCAGGATCCGGCTGTCGAGCAAAGCCCGACAGTCCAGCTCTGGTGATTCTCGGGTCGTCCAAAGAAGCTGGGCTGTACACTCGTGCTGCGCCTCCTGCACGGCCCGCATACGGGGACATACAGACGGAGCGCATCTGGCAAAAGGCACGTCACGCGTACGCGACGAACGGGTCGAGGAGGGCAAAGAGTCGAGAGCAGACGGAATCCCTGAAAATTAAGGATTGACAAGAGAGACGGGGAGGTATGCGACAAAACGCAGATGAACAGACTTGGGGCAGGATTGATGTTTCGCCGCAAACCAGTCTGAAGTACGGAAAACTCCGTAAAACAGGATCGCCGCGGGACGAGATCCACTTTTCTAATTCTCCCATGGCGTGCGCCGGAAGCAGCGATATTGGAAGGGCAAAAATGGAATGAAGATGTGAAAATACTCTCATTCTGGGCCCAAATGCACAGGACTAGTGGCTCTGTGTCGGTGGTGGGGCCAGGAAGGACTGGGAGGATTGGCGACAGACTTGAGACCGGTTATCCGATCGCCTATTGTCTGGCATGTTGTCTGGCTGTGCAGCTCCTGGTTGGCCGAGATGTTGTGGTGGAGTGGAGATGCCACAGATGGACAGATTAGAAAGGTAAGGGAAAAGCTTCGCCAGGTTCAAATGGCCGGCTTGGCCAGGCCCTAAGCCGATCTAGGTTAGATGGAAATGCTAGTAATGGCCCGTCCAGAAGCGTTCTTCCAGCGCAAATTTGCAAAATCTATGTTGTGCGGAAATTGCGATGCTCTCAGGCAAGGGCGCGCTCCCTTGCGGTATCATATTGGTCCTGATCAGATGAATAGACTCCCAGCCAGCTGGCATCAAGGGCGGTGCAGAGACAGCAATGTGTACGAGTAGCAAGTGCTAGCCCTTGTTCCTTGTGTTGTGGTTTGGAATGTCACTGGCAGCCCTCTGAAATACGGTGCAGTCATACTGGAAAGCCACTGTACTCGTAAGCTCGTATGCCCCCACTTGCAGCACAGATGATCACGTGTTTATAATGACACAACAATGAAACCCTGATCAAGGTCGTATTGAGCTCCATGCGGCCGTCTGCTAAGCCCCTCCAACGCGCACCAATTGTATCTTATCCTGTTTTACTTTGACAGAGACGTGGGCGGCGCGTTCAAGCCGGTGTGCCAGTGCGCCGGTGCTCTTAGACTGCAGCGGCCGGGTATTATCTTACCAACAGCCACCCCTGCATTTTCAGGCCAAGTGTCGTTTTACGCCAAACTGGCCGATGACTGCTGGCCGGTGACCGATGGCTGCTGTCGGATCAGCAAGACACACGAGCGATAGTGACCGGCGTCTATGTAAGATACTGTATCTTATGTATCTTACCTCACCACAACCCAATGATCAGCACTCGCAGCAACACGAGGGCAACATTGCATGGGGCTAATCATTTACCACCTCGTATAAGCGTGTGGGGGTGTCTGTCCAAGATACATGATACATGGTACATGGTACTGTGTATCTTCCATCTGCAGGGAAATCAGTTCCTGGGAAAAGCCGTCTGGCATTTAGAACGCCCGCCTGTGTAAAAAGGTTCCGACAATGGACATTGGCCGCACCCCGCCCTTCGCCCTTGTGCCCTTTGTATTCTCTCCTTTGCAAGATACTAGACAGCGGCGAGTCGGCGGAACGTGCAAATCGTATGTCGGTACATTGTTAGTGGCGTTCCAAAGTGGAATTACCCTGTCTTACTGCTCGAATCTTTCTTAGTAAGACACTTATGCCGTCATGATAAGGCTAGGGTGTCGTTTGTCTGCGCCGAGTTTGGGTCTGGTATGGGACCTCTTCGATACGGCCGAGGTGCAATTGTTTTTTAACGAACCCGGGCGCATTTTCCCCCTTCTACTCCGTATCGTATTTGTCTTTTTGTCTGGCTGAGTCGCAGACGCTGTGGACTATTGCCTGTTCCCAGGACACCAGGAAAGCGGGAAAATCGCACACCACACCCGATCTCTCGACTGCCTTTTCGACTGACCGCCTGCCCTCTCGCGCGCCTCCTGTACCGCCCTCGCGATGGCCTACAAGCTGGCCAAGCCATACTCGCTGTCGCTGATGACGTCGTGGCGGTTCCTGGCGCTGGGCCTGGCGCTATCGCTGTGTCTGGTCTGGGCGGTCGGCCGGCCGGAACTGCGGGATCCGCGCGAGCTGCTGGCCTCGGCCAAGGAGAAGCTGCAGGACGTGGCAGGCAGCGCGGCAGCAGCAGCAACTCCAGCCCCGGCCGTCGGTCGGCTCTCGCCCGGAGTGCGGCCGCTGGTGCTGTTTGCCTATGCCGAGTCGGCGACAGCACGCAAAGACTTGGCTTTTTTTGTGCGCAACGGCCTGCACGGCCGTGCCGACTTTGTCTTTGTGTTCAACGGACCGACCAACGCGACGGCCATGGTGCCGACCGGCCTCCCCAACGTCTGGACCGTGCAGCGCGACAACTCCTGCTTCGACATGGGCGCCATGGGCGAGGTCCTCCGGGCTGACGGGCTCTGGCGACGGTATCGCCGCTTCATCACGATGAACGCGAGCCTGCGCGGCCCGTTTGTGCCAGTCTACTCGTCTGCCTGCTGGACCGACGTCTTCCTCGACCGCGTCACCGACACAAACAAGCTCGTCGGCCTCTCGCCCAACTGCTTCCCCCGACCCCACGTGCAGTCGATGCTCTGGGCCACCGATGCCGTCGGCATGGCCATCTTGCTCGACGAGTCGCGCGCCCTCTCGGTCCCGCATGCCGACAACTTTGGCACGGTCGACGACCCGGTCGGCCTCTCGCCCTGCTATCCCAATTGGTTCAAGGCCGTCCACGCCGAGGTCGGCACCACCGAGCTCATCACGGCCGCCGGCTACACCGTCGACGTCATGCTCACGTCCTTCCACGGCCTCGCTTCCGACTTGCAGAGCTACTGCAACATCACCGACAACGCTCAAGACCACTTCCGCAACAAGAGCTACTTCGGCTCCAACGTCCACCCCTACGAGACCGTCTTCTTCAAGGCCAACCGCAAGATCGACGTCGCCCTGCTCGACCACTTGACCGAATGGCACATGAATATGGAGCGCACGTCCTGGGACACCTGCGGCCGGTAGCGAGCCAGATCGCGCCGCCGACGTGTTTGTAGGATTGGCGTGGACCACCACTCCAAGCGGCGTTTCGGTATACAGTGTGGCGTCATGACTAAGGCTGTTTTTTGCATTGCCTGCTCGGCACGGGTTTGCCCACTAGGGTTTCCATTTGGACACGGCGCAACGATAGATAGACAAGAGGTAATGAATATTTATTTGTGTCAACAAACATTCCTGAATTCTCTGTACTGCAGTGCTCTCCGGTGTCAGTGAAGTGTTTTGGCTGTTGGTCGTTGGTTGTCGGTTTCTAGGGGTTTCGGTTTTTGCTTTCTTTTTCTCTTACTTTTTCCGTCTCCAATTATCCTGTCATACGAATGCTTTTACTCCGTATATATATTCTTTTCTCCTTTCTTCTTCCCCCCCTACACCCACTCCTCCCATGAAATGCTGTCTCGGTACACCACCCCGTCGTGTTCAAATTGCGGACCTTCGGCGTCCACCAGATAGCCCGGCTCACAGCGACTGTACGCAACCTTTAGCTGCTCCTGCTCATAGAAGCGGTCAAACGGCACAGCCAGCGCGTCCTGCAGGCTGTGCACGTCATCGTCTGGATGCAGCTCTGCCCAGGGTCGCACACACGTGCGTCCGCGACACGACTTCAGCACGAGCAGCAGCGCGTCTAATCGGGCGACGACCTTTGCGACCGGATGGCCGAGAAAAAGCAAAGCGCTGCTGGGCCCGTTCTCTTCGTCTGCCAGCAGGTTCTCCAGCTGGTAGGGGTCCGTGTTCAGGTCGTAGAGCTCGTGTTCGCCACTGCACCACACGGAATAGTACAGATTGTATGACCGTCCGATGATGCGCACAGCCTTGTAGGTGTTGTTGGGCACGAATCGATAATAGCTGCCATCGTTGAAGCGGTTGTAGTAGTCGCCCTCGGCGATGGCTGAGCCCCAGAACTCGACCGTAACGTGTTCGTGGCGCTGGTTGGCGTTCTCGACACCGCTATGCCGATACTGGTGCAGCGGGATCGGCTCGCCATCAAAGTCGGCACGAGCGGGCACGCCGGCCAGCTGCAGCAGTGTCGGGGCCAGGTCGATGTGGGAGGTAACAACGTGCGACTCGTGGCCAGCCGCCACGCCGGGCCCACGCACGATCAGTGGGATGTTGATGTCCTCTTCAAATCCGCACGTCTTGCCAGGCTGTAGTCGATGCTGGCCGATGTGGAAGCCGTTGTCAGTCGTGTAGAAGACGTACGTGGACGCGAGCAGGCCGAGGCGGTCGAGCCGAGCAAACAGCTCATCGACGAGCTCATCGACTGACTGCAGCGCCCGTAGCCGCTGGCGGTAAAAGTAGTCGTTGTAAGCTACGTTGGCATCGTCCTGTCGGGCCAGCTGCCGGACCCAGGAACCACCGGCGGCCTGTCGCGCCGGGTTGAAGTGTGGCGTGCGTGGCACCTTCACGTCGGCGAACAGGTGGGCATGGCGCGTGGCGGCCACGGGGGCCGAGAAGACAGCCCGGGACGAGTCGTTGCTGACAGGCTCGCCCTCTAGCACGACAACGTTGCTGTGCGGCGCCACAGGGGCGATGCCGAGAAAGAAGGGCCTGGCATCGACGCCGTCAGCAGTGGCATCGTCAAGGAAGCCAAGGGCCTTCTCGGCCAGCACGTCGCCGGTGTAGTGGCCCTCGTAGCTGACGGGCGGCTCGCCGTTGCGCTGATACGTCGCGTTAAGGTAGCTGTATGTGTAGGGGTCGAGCAGGAAGTCGGAGCCAGTCCAGCCAGCCGGCCGTGGGCTGTCGTAGTTGTCGATCGTGTGGGCGTTGAAGAGCTTGCCGGTGTAGTACGTATTGTAGTCAGCCTGCTGCAGCCAGACAGGCAGATATGCTTCGTTGAGCCCCTGGCTGACAAATTTTGGATATCCACCGTGCGGCGGCTTCACGTCCGTCACGTTGGTGTTGTGTGCCTGCTTGCCTGTCCAGAGCGACACGCGCGACGGACAGCACAGCGACGTCGTGCAATAATGCCGCCGGAACAGCGTTCCGTGGTCGCGCAGATGGTGCTTCACGTGTGGCAGGTAGTCCAGCGACTGCATATGCAAGTCCTGGTCGTCCGTGATGATGAACACAATGTTCGGCTTCCGTCCATCGGGCAGCCGTGGCGCATGCTCCGCCAGCAGGCCAGCGCTGAGCGGAACTTGCTCCGGACCATCAGCTGCCGCAGAAGAAGCCGCAGCGATGGAACCTATCACGGATACAGCAGCAGAAAGCTTCATGGTTTCGGCATAGAACCATGGCCTGGCCAATGCTGCGATGCTGCGGGGCTCGCATGTAAATCTCCAGACCGCCTGGTCCACCGTATTTATGTTCAGATGCCCGCCAGTTCTTAGTCCACCCCTAGTCCACCTCGTGCTCGACGTGGAGATGCTCGAAAAGTCGCGATGGCGTGCTCGGAGGACTTCATCGCACAAACTCACCCGCCAAGCTCCGCTGCAACGCTGGCTATTCCGATGTCGTCATCTTGCGTGCTACCACATGCATATCCAATTCGCGCCACCAGTCGGATCGGTCAAAGCATCTGTATCTGCATTGGTTCTTGGTCAAACAATTTGCCAATTCGCTTTTTGGCTCTCGGAAAGTGCATATTAAATGATCTGCCGTTTTCGATTTCGCGTTGTCACGCCGAATGAACAGGTCGCACTGGCAAACGCGTGCATTGGGTCCACACTGTAGGCAAGAGCTCTGTGACACCCGGCGAGGAAAGAGTCACCGACTGCCTACTGTGTATCTGTGCGAACATTCTCATCTCTAATTGTCGAGTCACAATTTGCAAGTATCATTTCACTTCCCTACGAGAATACTATCTCTCATCCACCCTACGACGCTTCATTATCTTTTTTCTCCCTCTTTTCTCCCTCTTTTCTCACTGCTCCTCTTCCTCCCTATCCCTCCTCCTTGTACCTGTATCACCTTCTCCCCCCCCTCCCCCCCCCCCAACCCTTTGTTCCCCCGTGGATCTCTTTACCTTGATGGCAAAAACCCTCGATAGCGGTATCACGGCTTTGGCCCCGGTCTCGAATCTGCCTGATGAGTGGTCCCCGCTGCTATCGACCTCCGAGAGAAGTGCCAATGCCGACCGCCCCATTTCCAGCTCTACGGCAGAGTCTCTCGCGACAAACCCGTCCTTGCTCACCGATATCGAGGCCGATGCTGCCACACCTGTGACCGATGGAACTATTACGCCTCGCCGAAATGGCGCTGGCAACCTCACGGGCTCGCGCAGCAGCATCAGTCTGTCCGCAGTTGTCCATGCCGTGCTCGTGCTCATGATCGGCGTATTTGTCTCCAACGTCGATGGTTCCCTCATCATGGCAACCCACCCCATCATCGCGTCCGAGTTTGATGCCCTCGAAAGCTCTAGCTGGCTCTTTTCTGGCTTCATCCTGGCCGCAGCCGCAACCCAGACCATGGTGGGTCATGCCTTATCCTGTCGCTCGGCAATGGGCGGGCCAGAAAATACTCATGACCTCTCTTTGTTTAGTACGGAAAACTCAGCGATATTTACGGCCGCAAGATCCTTGTTTTGATATCTTACATATTTTTCACCGCTGGCTGGTAAGATTTCTGTCAGAGACGTGTCCTGGACGTCCAAGAACAGCACATGCTAACATGCACTACAGTGCCTTGGTGTGAGTACTTTTGCGCTTCTGTCTTGACACTAGCCTCGTGTGCGCCTCCTAATCCCCGTTTTAGAGGCGCTGGCCAGACCATGTTTCAAGTCATCCTAGGCCGAGTCATATCTGGTGCTGGCAGTGCTGGCATGACTGTTCTCGTGTCGATCATTGTATCTGGTGAGTTGTGCCGCCAAACGCCCAGAGAGTTTTGGTTCCCCTCCTCACCTCCTCGCCTTTGTCGCAGATCTCCTTCCCATTCGTGATGTTGCCTCGTGGCGTTCCTACATCAATGTTGTCGCTACTACCGGCCGCAGTCTCGGCGGCCCGGTCGGTGGATGGCTGGCCGACGTTATCGGCTGGCGCTGGTCCTTTTTCGGCCAGGTCCCCTTCATGCTACTGGCCACTATACTTGTCATGCTGTTCTTACCGAACCACTCGAGGAATTATAGCGGAGGCCAGCCACTGGACAGCGAGTCCTCCCGTGGTGAGATCTCGTCCTGGCTTCGTCTCCGACGTGTCGACTTTGCCGGATCCGCCCTGCTAGCTCTGGTGTTGCTGGCGCTCCTGATTCCTATGGAGATCGGTGGTATCAAAGTGTCATGGACGAGTCCGGTCATTCCGGGGTTGTTTGCCGCCTCACTAGTACTGTTCGTCGCATTTTTGCGTATTGAAAAGCGTGCGATCGAGCCGATCGTGCCGCTGGGCATCTTTCGTGTCCGGGATGTCAACCTTTCTCTGCTCATCCAGACGTTACAAACGGCCGCACAGTTAGGCGTATGTCCTCGAGTCAAACTCCTCTTAGTCATAACTGTGTCTCTAATATACATGCGCAGATAATGTTCTCGGTCCCACTCTACTTCAAGGTGTCGCAGGAAGTGTCCAGCACTGTTGCGGGCGCCCATCTCTTCCCAGCCGTGGCCGGCAACGCTATCGGCGGTATCATCACGGGCCTGTACATCAAGAAGTGCGTCCAATTTATCCTATATCAACCCGCAACGAGGCTGACACGTATTACTAGAACCGGGCGCTACCGGAACATGACCCGGCTGGCGACCATATCGTCGAGCCTGTCGTACTTTCTACTACTGCTTCGCTGGCACGGTCACACCAACTGGTGGGAGGCGTTGTACATCTTTCCCGGGTATGCTCTCAGTCGTCCCTCGTTCTACTTACTTTTCAGAACATTTACTAACCCGGACAGCGGTTTTGGAACGGGTGTTGCCACAAGCGCGGTTTTCATTTCCGTGCAAGTGGTCGTCGAGCCGATACATTTAGCCCCAGCTATCTCCATACTCTACCTAGGCGGCACCTGTGCATCGGTTCTCGGGCTGACTTCTGCTAGTATGGTTATGCAGGCAATGCTCAAAGTCAGTCTGGGGCGCCGCCTTCTGGATCTGGGCCTCGATGCTTTTCAGCGTGCAGAGGTTTGTTTCCCGTATGGTCTGCAGGTCTCAGAAGGCACGTAGCTAACCTGATTTCAGATCGTATCCAAGGCCGTGTCCAATATAGGCTATGTGTCTGGCCTTATGGGACCAGTAAAGACTGCCGCCGTCAGTGCCTACATCGATGGCATCTGGTGGAGTCATAGTAGGTACCCCTCTTATTGGCGAGACGAGATATCCAAGCTGACAAATGGTAGCCGTGTCTCTGCTATTCTCAACTTTGGCATTGATGTGCTCTCTTCTCCTGGGCGAAAAGCCTCTACATAAGGTGGAAACAGAGGATAACGATCAGCCGTAGGATGAGCCGGCATGAGCAGTTAGTTTGAGTTCGGTGTTTGGAAGAAGACAGAGGTAGAAGTAGATATTCCAGAGACTAGATCGTACAACAGTATTCAGGGTAGATGATCGTAGACCGCTCTAGGTGAGGCCTCTGTCAGGTTCTTCAGCTCTATTTCTGGGAGAACACCGGCACACACCTGCAAATACGATAGGACCTGGCCTATTCATTGCTATCCAATGTTGTAAAGGCGGCCATATTTAGTAGAGTTGCTGAACCGATCGAACCGGTAGCAATTTTGTAACGGCCCTGTCAGTCCTAATTAGGAACTCTGTAGTCGATTTGTGGACGTGAAGCGAGCTACTCTTCACAATGTTCACCTTTGTCTATGCCCAAGGAATCAGCCTCGACATCTTTCTCCCAGCGCAGCTACGTATCATGCTGGGTACATCTAGATCAAAAGCCACGAGACTTATGGACAATGATACACTGGATGCCGAGAGATTACCAGAGGAAAGAGTACAAGCGATCGCCCACCTCATTCGCTCCTTAAGGCGAAGTCCCAGTTCTTTGTTGGCGAGTCACTGGTTTCTAATCTTGAATACCGTTCATCGTTGCATAGGTACCTGTTGTTCTCTTATATAGCTGTACCTGTTGGACTCTGTCGGATGCACATTGCCCATGATAGGGATACCGTCCACTCGAATGCGTGGTCATCTTTAATTATATCTTAGTGTAGAAAATGGAAAAGATCACAAGCGAGGCTCTTGTTTGTGTGGCCGAAAAGTGTTCGAATTTTCACAAAGAGAAATAAAGACATCTTTGGTATTCGTGTGTGTGTTTTTTGGATCTGAGATCCGTCTGTATGACTGGATTGAACTGTCCTGGGCGATGATGGCCGATAATCGGCCATCTTAAGCCGAAGCGGGTAGCACCAAAAGCGCGTCACGAAGCAGCAGGAGCGATGGTCGGCTGTCCAGAGTATCACCAAAATCTACTGACGGTGCAACTCACATTTGGCCCGAGTGTTCTTAGTGCTGGCAACGAGGTAAACGAATTTTGACGTAGTCATTTCGTAGAGCAAAAATGGTGACAAAAGAGGGGGCGGGGGTACGAGAATCAAAGCGAAGAAATAATACATCTCGGTTGTTTGGGTTTTTTGTTGCCCTTTTCTCACTTTACATCCAAGCCTCTCCCTGCTTTGTATTGTTCCCTTCTGTTAATCTGCCCCTTTCTGCCAAGGTAAAATTCATCGATCAAACACCACGAAATGGACCCATTGGACTCTGTCCCAGCCGACGAGGGCATGCCATTTGGACGGCTCTGGGCCTTATGCCCACACGGCCACCGGGAACAGCCCACACGTGCCGCCGTTCTCGCCAAGAAGCATCGCCGCAACTCCGTATCGCTTTGCGACATCGACCTTCTAGCTCTGAGAGGCATGTACAACACTGCGTTCAGCCCGATCTGCCGTCTGCCCGACGAAATGCTCGTCCGAATCATGGGCCACCTGGACTGGCTGGACATGCTGTGCATCCGCCGCACCAGCCGCATCTTTCTGCGCCTCTTTGGCCGCTATGAGTTCTCTCACCTGCACGACAACAACACCGGGCTCTTCGACCTCTATGCTCCCTGGATGGTGCCAGCATTGCCGGTCCAGGACCGGGCCTTGTAGATCAAGATGGGAAAACGACTCCTGGGAGAGTCCTATGATGCCCCCTGTGCATCCTTTTATACGGGCCTGAAGTCCGTCTATTTGCACTGTCATGCGTGCGACGTCGACCATCATACCTGCCTCTTTTCTGCGGCGCAGCGCAAGGATAGCATGGACGGCCGGCGCATCTGCGTAGCTCGCGAAGGCCATGTACGCCTGTGCAAGCACAAGACCGTGGACTGGGCTACCGTGCTGCAATGTCTCCCAGATAAGTGCATTGATAACAAATACAAGCTACCTCCGATGAGAGAAGAGGAGCTCGACCGACGCTTCTACCTCGAATTCCGAGATAATTTCACGCGGGCATACGGATCCGACCCAAACAGTGAAGAATACGAACAGTTTTTAAGCAGCACAGAGAGTGAAGACAGCGCGTTCTTGCCTGGCCCGAATTTGCGCATTGTCTGCGAACATCCAAGCCATATGCCGGAACACCACCGCCACAGCCCTACGAATGCCACCAATTGCGAAGATGATGTTGATCCAGCCTCACCATCAACGCCACCATCATCTCCACCACCATACAAGCGTTTTTCAGCTGCCGAGTGCTCGGACTTTCCTTCCTTTATTGTCCACGATCTGATGGTATCTGGCACGAAGCATAAAGTTGTTACATGGTCGTACACGGCACACGTCGATTTGTCTGGGCTAGGTGATCCCAGTAACAACAACGCAATCACTGCCCAAGATTGTCGTGACTGCATTCAGAAATTCCGAAAAGGTCATAGTCCGGCACGATATATTGCGCCTAAAGACCACCCGGGTATTCTGCAAGAGCTCCGCTGTGTGGATTCGAACCGCTGCAGCTGTCTCGTCTACCCTGGCTTATCGCGGGGGAAACCGGGCTCGGAACTGAGCTCGACCGACCAGAAAGACACTGGCAAGACAGCCAGCTATGACGATTTCTTGTGCTGTGAGCACCAAGTTACACGGCCGATGTTTACACGCGCAAGTGATATAGACAACATTCGTGTCCGGCTGGCATCGTGCGATTGTCAAGACGGGACGCGTTGTCTGAAGGTGATCTACACCCGAACCATTCGCTTACAGGGGTTCTATGTCGACCCTGCACCAAACTGGGCACCGGGGCTGTTCCGTGGCAGTCGTCTGAGCGATCGCAGTATCCAGCTTCGGCTCCGAGACTCCTTTCGAAGGAGGTCTGTTCCATGCGGCTGGTACCAGGCATTGGATCCTCGCTCATATAGCCTAGACAAAGACACGGAAAAGTACATGCAAACATGGTGTCGGGGCAAGCGATACAAACTGAACATTTCTTTTCTGAGGGAAAATTATGTGGCCAACCAGGAGATGAATGCTGCATGCGTATACGGATGCCAAGCCGGCGCTTAGTATAGACTTTCAGGACGCGTCACTTCGACGAAGAAGACCACTAACTTTAAATTGCCAGAAAAAGAGCAATGGGAGCGGTGGAAGCATTCGGAGCGATTAATGGAAGGCGCATTAATGTACCAGGGCATTCTTTAATCTACTGTTCCCCTTTTTTCACTTGTTAGTCATGATTCTTAGTGTAATATATTCGCGAAAATCAGAACAGAAAGAACCTTACATTCTTCGCTATCAATCTACTGAGCCGGGTCAGTCTGCGACGGCGGCGGTGGGGTGATACCGGAGCCAGTCACGAGAGAGGCAGCATACCGACCGGCAAACTTGCCCTTTCTGATGGCCTCCTTGACGGCCTCCCCACCGGCCCCTTTCTTCGCTGCTTCAAAGGCGGCTTCAGCCGCCACAGTTACCGCTGTGGCGGCGGTGGTCATGATGGCGGCGGTGGACTCTATACCGGAAGACCCAGGGCCCGGAGGTCCCGGGGGACCGGGCGGACCTGCGACACCAGTCGGGCCAGCAGGCCCCGGGGGATCAGCACGTCCAGTGAGCCCAGGAGGACCGGGAACGCCAGTCGGACCAACAGGCCCGGCAGCGTCATGTGGGCCATCGGGCCCCGGGGGACCAGTGGGGCCAGAGAACCCGGGCTGGCCAGCAGGCCCAGCGACACCAGTCGGGCCAGCAGGCCCGGCAGCACCTTGGGAGCCGGGGGCCGCGAGGTGCCAGAGGCTCAGCACGATTCTGAGGAAAGCCATAACGGCCAGCAGAAGTGTGCCCACGGCACATGCTCGAACCCAACCGTCCGATGCCGCTGAGGGAGGGGGGGCAGGGCCGCCCAAAACGTGCCCTGTGGTGGCTATTTCAACTTAGCCATTGCTCAACACGCCTCCTTTCTTGAAAAGATGTTAATCTTACCGGACAGAGAGGACGGGAGGGCGGAGAAGGAGGTGGGGGAGAAAGGGACGGAAGAAATAGTGGTGGTAGTGGTGGTGCTGCTGCTTCTGTTTCTGTTTCTGCTTCGGCAGTCTTGCGAAAATCTGTGAAGCTAAATTTGAGATGGAAGAGAGCACCAGACGAAATAAATCGCCCAAGTTTGATATTTCTCATCTTGGTATTACTGGAAAGAGCGAGGGAGCAACTGAAAGTGGCTCTTTCCCTCACGTCGTACCATCACCCCCCTCGTTCCTTCCCTTAAACAACTACATCTCTACACTTTGGAGTAGGAGCTACCTCAATTGTTTTCCTACAAAATGTGATAGCCCAGCATCCGTCAGAGCCCCCTCAAGCTTCGTCCTAGCTACTACCGATTACTTGTTGGGGGTAGCTCGAAGGATCAAGAAAATGGCATACTTCTCCGGTGCCTGGCGGGAGACGCTGCATAGCCACATATCAGGTTGCAGTACGGAGTACCGGGGTGCTTTCTTTCAAACCGATTTCAGTTAATAAATAGGCTAGAAGGCACGATCAGCAGCACCAAAAGCACCTGCCGAACTGGGAGAGGAATACCAGAGCCAGGTCCTGCAAGCTGCACCCCGGCTGAACGAGTGAAATGTCAGGAACAAAACAAAAGATAAGAAACGTGTAATCAACAGTTATCGGGACATCATTGCAGCTTACATAGGCGGGATTCAGATGGCACTGTTTGCAACACAAGCCGATGCTATGCCGGCATCGTGCCCGGCGAAGCCAGGCCAGGTGCCCGTGATTTTATCCTACGCGGTTTACGCGTGCCATTTGTACTAATGAAACGGGAAGGTACGGATGGAGACGAAGAGCAGTGGCTTTAGAAGCGGGGTCCTGTCTATTACGAGCTGGTTAGAGAATGCTATGTGTGCGGAAATAATTTTTCGTGTTCCGAGGCTATTGATATGAACGAGCGAAGAGGATGTTCTTTTAGTGTGTTGGAAGAGTCTGCTTTTTTATATTTTTCTTTTTTAATTGGCAGAGCCGGTGCAAGAAAATTTACTAGATCTGCTATAACGGCTTTATTATTGTCGTCCTAACCTGTATAAACAGTCGAACACCCTTTAGCATGCCTCTTCTTTGGGCTATCACCTTTTTCGGTTCTTAAGATCGGTTCTTTTAGCCATATATATATCTAAATACAATGTTTTATTTAATAAAGCATAAACATAAAGAGTTAAGCTAATCGTAAGCAGCAAAGCATCACAGTAACAAACCCGCGGGACCACATATCCGGTCGCGGCACATATATGCTTTCTTCCAACGCAACGTCGATCAACGTCCCGATTTAGTCGTCTAAGCATTGGCTAGAAGGATATCAGAGCCAAGTCCTGCAAGCAGTCCGAAATAAATAATTGGGACTTCCTAAACAAAACAGAAGATAAAAACACATGATCAGCAGCTATCGGAAGTTCGTTGCAGCCTTTACAAGAAGGTTACGGATGCAAAGGTGTGTGCCACCCGCCAGGGTTATGTTGGCATCCTATCGGGCGTAGCCAGGCCAGGCGACCGTGTTCTAATCCGGTGCGGTTCACGCGTACAATTTGTGGTAATGAAATGAGGTGAGATACGCCGGCCCCGCCTTTTACGAACTGGTGGGAAGGCCATGTGCACGGGATCATATATTCTGAGGCCCAGATATACATGGGATGCAGGACTGAAAAGTGCTTTTGTGTGATGACAGAGGTCAACTTCCTTGTATTTTCTGTATATTCAAGCGGGATTCATTTGAATCACAACGTATATTCTCAGAACTACCACCTGTTTCCAGATTACAACCAGGGTTTAGCATAGTTGTTACCGCCCACTTAACAAGTGCAATACGCCCAAGAGTACTGGTCTGGTGGACGCTTTGGTCACACCCCTATAACAGTCATCCTATTGTCATGATATATGGGCAAATCAGCTGAGTGCCCGACAAAAGTCGTTTCCAAGAAATAGTCCCGTAAGCTTACTTCTGTAGAGGTCACAAGGTTCGGAATCAAGTTTGTCTGAATTTCTGTGCCCGCAGTTATCTGCCCGTGTGCGATGCCCCCTTCACGTAGCCGGAGGTGTGCCTCTACTGCACAACGCTTACGTGAATGCCTGCTGGCCACATGCAACGTGACAGCTCTGGAGGGGCCGTTTTGGGCAAACCCGGCTGTGCCGCCGTACTTCTTTATTAAGACCGTCACATCGTCGACCAAGGCGGACTGGCCTTCATGCACGATTACGTCACGTCGGGTGCGAAGCTGCCAGAATCGAGATATTGCATCAGCTGACGCACCTCACGGGAAGCACCGGATTTGTATTTTGCCACCGGCACTTGGCACTTATACGTGTATATATAGATGAGCACGGAATGCATGCGAGTCCATACTGGGGTCTTTTCCTGCTTCTCTGACAAGCAATTTTCAAAGCCAAAGCCAACAAAAAAAAACACAACCAGTGATCATGGACGAATACGATTATAGTCAAAGATCACACAGCCACCACGAGCATCGCCGGAGCCGGAGCCGCAGCTACGACCATGGCCATGATCGTGACCAGGATCAGTATGCACTCACGACACGGTATACGTCTGTGGACCGGTACACGTCGCCGGAACGGCCGAGATATGTGCGGTCACCCTCGCGGCCGAGACATGCGCGGTCGCACTCACGGTCGCACTCACGGTCGCACTCGCGGTCACACTCCAGGCCACGAACCCACCGGAGCAGCCACGAGGGCCACGAGGACCACGAAAGCCGCCGAAGCCGCAGCAGCGAGCGGTCCATCTCCGATCAGCGCAACGAAAAGGAGATGCACCACGTGGTCAAGACAGCGCTGCTGGCCGGTGCCATCGAGGCCTTCCGCGTCCGTAACGAGCCAGGGTCATGGACCAGCGGCAGCAAAGGCGGACGGGTGGCCACAGCGGCGCTGGGCGCTGCTGTGATCGACACCGCTCGCGACAAGGACCCGTACGTAAAGTCGAAGCGGCACGCCGTCGAGGCCGCCGCCGG
This sequence comes from Grosmannia clavigera kw1407, assembly GCF_000143105.1. NCBI lineage: Eukaryota > Fungi > Ascomycota > Sordariomycetes > Ophiostomatales > Ophiostomataceae > Leptographium > Leptographium clavigerum. Next base: position 927,138 of record NW_014040837.1, on the reverse strand, counting down.
AGGCCTTCTCACCGACCGCATAATCAATGGAAAGAGAACAAAGTAGGACGCCCGACGTACGGTAGACAGAGAAGAGCTGTAGGATATGTGTCTGATATATCGATATGCATATGTACGGAGTACTAGTACTACTATAATAGGAAATGGTAACAAAGTAGAATAAGCTCATTTTTCATATCACCAACCGTCTGGCCCACTACTCAAAGATGGTACCATCGTAGTCGGCGCCGCTGAACGGATCGGCCAGGGTCCAGTTGCCGAAGCAGGCGTACTGGTAGTTGGCCATGGCGGTGGCGTTGGCCTGACTCTCGAGGAAGGAGTCGAGAGCACAAAGGCCGTCGGTGCGGCCGTAGCAGGCACCTCCGCGAACGGTGTTCAGCGGCAGGATGCCCTCGTTGAGGCGCATGCGGACGAATTTGTGGGGGGCGGCCGAGGCGTTGTAGCCCGTGTCCGAGAGCTTGTAAAGGGTCTGGTGGGCAGTGACGGCGGTGGGATCAGCATCAGCGCAGCCGTAGACCTCGGTGACCAGATGGGCGCCAAAGGGTGTCAGATGCGAGAGCACAAAGGCACGGTTGGGGTTGGGCGGCCACTGGGACAGCGAGGGCGGGTCGCGGAAGTAATCGAGCGACATGGCAGTCAGGACGGACACGATAATGTCGTCGTGGCTGAAGTCGGCGTAAAAAGGACGGCCGAGGGGGAAGTCGTGCTCGTTGTTGGTCAGAGAGGCGTTGATGCTCGAGTTGCTCGAGTAGATCAGCTGGTTGGTCAGACGGGCGAGGAGTTCCTGGAGGTAGCCAATGCCCTGAGCACGGCCAGTCGGGTTCCCGTAGGTGTAGTCGTAGTAGTACTCGATGTCGAGCGTGTTCTCGAAGCCGGCCCACTCGTCGAGCGTGAAGAGGTTGCAGAAGGGCGACTCGCCAATGTAGGCGGTCTCATAGGCGCAGATGCTCTGCATGGCGTACGTGTCGTTGACGGTGAGAACAAAGCCAGCGGGCGCAAAGGGCTGCAGCCGTTTGGTGGCAGCGGCCAGGTAGATGGACAGGTAGCCCCAGAGGTCCTGGTCGCCGATGTCGATGACCGGCTCGATGGTGTCGTCGTGGCAGCTGTCGTAGGCGGCGAGCGTGTTGTTCTCGGTGCCGCCCTCGGTGATGACGACGACGTCAAAGGCGTCGGTCCAGCCGTCGAGCATCGGGTTGGGCGTGGCGCTGAAACTGGGACCGAAGAAGCCGAGCGACCAGCTGATCTGCGAGTTCCGGATCCGGCTCTGGCTGGTGGTGCGAAGGACCGGCTTCGGCCTGGCCGTGCCGTTGGTGAAGCTGCCGTTGTAGGCCACCTGGCCGGGCACGGCGCCGTAGAGCAGACGGCCGTAGCGGTTCCAGAAGGCGACGCCGTTGCTGAACTCGGTCGTGGCCCCGATGCCGGTCAGCACGCTCTCCGACAGCGTGTACGAGTACTGGTTGAGGAAGGCGAGCGGACCGGAAAAGGCCGAGCAGCTGCTGTTGCGCGTGCTCTTGGCCCGGCGCGCCTGCCATGATGCCACGCGGTCGCCAAAGGTCGCGTCGTTGGGCGCATCGTCAAACTCGCCCGTGCCGAAACGCTGCGCGTGGCGCTGCAGCAGGTGTGCCTGCTCCAGTCCGCAGCCGGCCGGCACGCCCACGTCGTTGACCCCGAACAGGTCGTCCGCGTTGGACGCATACGGCGATAGCTGACCCCAGTACCGCGAGTACACGTTGTAGTCCGTCACCGGCGAGCTGCCCAGAGCGGACGTTGCCAGCGCGGCCATCATCGCCATCGTCTCGACCTTCATCGTGAGGGAGAGAGGGGGGGTGGAAAGAGGAGGAACAGACGACAGAGAATCGCGTGTGGACGAGCAGAGACAGACAACCCGAGCACGAACCAGCTCGCCTGCCGACTATTTGTACACAGGCCATCGATAGTTCAATATTCACGCATCTCGACGGGGAGCTCCATCTGCCAATCACACCTTGAACGGTGGAACCGACCGTCCAGAGATAATGAGCTCCTTGTCTTGGTCGGCGCCTTGCTTTCTTCTGGTTAGCCTGCCTGGCTTGCAGGGGGACTTTTTCCAGATTGGTCGTTGGAGCACAACGTCGGATCAAGACGAAATCTGCACGTGGGGTGCCTTTTCTCATTGGTTTGGTGCCTGTCTCGCTGCCAGTCCTTTCTTCTTCCCGGTCGGGCCGGGGCTTCGGTGACCATGGCAATCAGGCACTGGACCTGCGTATGAGTTATCGCTGCTCGGACTCGCCGTCATCCTTGTCAGAAATGCCTCGGCTACTAGCTTTATCTTCTGTCTGTTCCCCGGCTGCTTTCTCCGGAATCGTACAAGTCGCAAATCCACGTGGACTCGCCGTGGCTGATAGCTGCTTGATTGTCTGGTTGTATTCCGGTCGTGCAAGGATGAAGATTTTAGTCATAGCGTTGCAGCAAGCGAGGCTACCTCCATATCGAGTGCGAGTTGGGGACGCCTGTGCGTGCAATGTGGTGCAGCCTGAATGCTCGACCCTCTCCCGTCTGCAAGCTCATGATCGGCCACGGCACGTGATCAAAGATCAACCAATCACGAGCCCCCAATTGCATGTCTCTCCAATGCGCCTTCCCCGCGAGAAAAAAACTTCAATGGGGCTCCGCGTTCGGCAGTCGCAGCGAATATGAAGCTATCTACAACATTGCCTTCCTCCTGCAGTGGTCTCGTGCCTCTCATTAACGACTGATCCTATCGGTCATGGCTGCACTTGTATGTTAATCACGACCTCACCCCTGAACCTCGACTCACATCTGTCTCAGCGGAGGGTGATTGCTCCCACGGCTGCCGCCGCCTTGCGGCTGCACTCACAGACCTTTTTCGCCCGCTCTCGAATCCTCTCGACGTCTGCGGCGCAGCTGCGTGCCTACACATCGACCAGTCGCCGACGACAGCTGTCGGCCTTCCAGTCACAGCTCGTGAGCACGCCCGATGCCGCCGCCCTCCTCCACGCCTCCCAGAAGACGGCCGCGGCCGCACATCCCCAGACTCTCACAGAAAAGATCGTCCAGCGCTACTCCATCGGCCTGCCAGCCGGGAAGAAGGTCAGGTCCGGCGACTATGTCACGCTGGCCCCGCACCACTGCATGACGCATGACAACAGCTGGCCTGTGGCCGTCAAGTTCATGGGCATCGGTGCCACCAAGATCCACGACAACCGGCAGGTGGTCATGACGCTCGACCACGACGTGCAGAACAAGACGGAAGCCAACCTGAAGAAATACCGCCAGATCGAGGAGTTTGCCGGCAAGCACGGCGTGCGGTTCTACCCTGCAGGCCGGGGCATTGGCCACCAGATCATGGTCGAAGAAGGATACGCCTGGCCGTCCACGGTTACCGTCGCGAGTGACAGCCACTCAAACATGTACGGAGCTGTGTCTAGTCTCGTAAGTGTCTCTTCTTAGACATTGCCATCACTCGCCCTAATGTTTTGTACAGGGCACCGCTGTTGTCCGGACCGACGCCGCCAGCATCTGGGCCACTGGCCGGACCTGGTGGCAGATCCCGCCCATCGCCAAGATCACCTTTACCGGCATTCTGCCGACCGGCGTCACTGGTAAAGACGTGATCGTCGCTCTTTGCGGCCTCTTCAACCAGGACGAGGTTCTCAACCACGCCATTGAGTTCACCGGCTCCGAGCTCAGCATGGGCAGCATCCCGGTCGATGATCGCCTGACCATTGCCAACATGACGACCGAATGGGGTGCCTTGACTGGTAAGGCGATGAGGACGCAAACGTTCGGCGGAAGCTAGACGCTCACAAACGCTGACCGCTCATCAGGACTGTTCCCCGTTGACGACGTGCTTATCGACTGGTACCATACCAAGGCCACAGCGGCGGCCATTCTCAAGAGCCCTTTCCAGGAGCGCATCAACCACGAGCGCATTGATGAAATGGCCGCAAACCGTCTCGTTGCTGACCCAGGAGCGACGTATGCCAAGGAGTTCTACCTCAACCTGTCGACCCTCTCGCCCTTTGTTGCCGGCCCCAACTCGGTCAAGATCGCCACGCCGCTCAAGACGCTCGAGGCCGAGGCTATCCGCCTAGACAAGGCCTACCTCGTCTCCTGCACCAACTCGCGCGCTTCCGACATCGCTGCCGCCGCCCGCGTCTTCCGTGATGCTGCCAAGGACGGCAAGCCGGACAAGGTCGCTCCCGGTGTCCGCTTCTACATTGCCGCGGCCTCCATCCTCGAGCAACAGATTGCTGAGGAGGCTGGTGACTGGCAGGTGCTTGTGGAGGCCGGCGCCCTAACGCTGCCGTCGGGATGCGGCCCGTGTATTGGTCTTGGAACCGGCCTGCTCGAAGCCGGCGAGGTCGGTATCAGCGCCAGCAATCGCAACTTCAAGGGACGCATGGGCTCCACGTCCTCCAAGGCGTACCTCGCCAGCCCCGAGGTGGTGGCGGCCAGCGCTCTCCAGGGCACGATTGCCGGCCCAGGATGGTACCAGAAGCCCGAGGGCGTGGAAAAGGTGATTATCGGCGAGGGCAGCGGTGATCACGTGGTAGACCAGACGCGGTCCGTCGAGGATGCGCTGGACCGGCTGATTGACGAGGCCGAGAGCCTAATTGCGGCGGCCGAGGGCTCTGTCGCGGATGAGACGAGCAGCTCATCCTCTCCTGCCGCCGCTGCCGAGGACGAGACCCTGACAGACATTCTGCCCGGCTTCCCCGAGAAGATCGAGGGCGAGATCGTGTTCTGCGACGCCGACAACATCAACACGGACGGCATCTACCCAGGCAAGTACACGTACCAGGACGGCGTGTCCAAGGAGACTATGGCCGAGGTGTGCATGGAGAACTACGACACAGCCTTCCGGACGACGGCGCGGGCGGGCGACATTCTCGTCAGCGGCTTCAATTTTGGCTGCGGCTCCTCGCGCGAACAGGCGGCCACGGCTATCCTGGCGAAGCAAATTCCACTCGTCGTCGCCGGCAGCTTCGGCAACATCTTCAGCCGCAACAGCATCAACAACGCACTCATGGGCGTCGAAGTGCCGCGCCTGGTCCAGCGGCTGCGCGAGACATACAAGGACGCGGCCGAGAAGCCGCTCACCCGCCGCACCGGCTGGACCATCTGCTGGGACGTCCGCCGCTCCAAGGTCGTCGTTACCGAGAAGGACGGCGCCAAGTGGGAGCAAAAGGTCGGCGAGCTGCCGCCCAACGTGCAGGAGATTATTGCCTGTGGCGGCCTGGAGAACTGGGTCAAGTCCAAGATCGAGGCGTGAACACGGCTCTTTTTGACGAATGTAAAATGTTGTATATGGAAAGGTTTGCGGATCCTTTAGATATAGGTGATAGACTTGGCATTGCATCAGCTTGCACTTCATGGTTCGAGTGTTGTAAACCGTGAATCGTTCATTGTCTGTCTAAACTCTTCATTGGCCCATCAGCTCGCAGCCGCTACGGATGACTCCGACGAGCGCACCCGTCTGGACGGTCTCGCCGGCACCGCCAGCCACGCGGTGCTCGATCTCGGCCAGGCCGCTCAGCCACGTGACCATGACTTTGGGGCTAGCCTCGACCTTTGTGATCTCCTCGGCGAGGGCGGTGATGATGTCGGCCAGGGCGAGACCGCGGGCCACCTTGAGGGCATTGACCGTGTCGAGGCACGACGTGACGTCGCTAGTCTCTAGCAGGGTGTGCAGGATCTCGCGGATGGCATCGGGCGGCGGTGCAGCAATGCAGTTGTAGATGGTTTCGGTCGTGATCAGCTCGCGGACAATGTCCGTCTTGGGGGCGTCTTTTGGGAGAAGGGGGGTGCCTAGGAGCCAGAAATGGCCAGTCAGCTGTGTTCTTGGACGTCCACCTTATGCCACACGCCTGGTGGCCACTCACTCGATGCGTGGCAGGCCTGCAGCACGTTGAGAGCGCGCCGCATGTCGCCACGGCTCAGGGTGACGAGGGCGTCAGCGGCCTCCGACATGATCTTGACGTCCTCGTCGGCGATGACCTTGTTGACGAGCACGCGGATATCGGCCTCCTTGAGCGGACTGAAGCGGAAGCGCGTGCAGCGCGAGAGCAGCGCGGGCGACAGCTTGTGGGCATAGTTGGCGATGATGCAAAAGCGCGTGTTGGCCGTGTATTTTTCCATGATGCGGCGCAGCGCCATCTGCGCCGTGTTGGTCATGGCGTCGGCCTCGTCCAGCACGATCAGCTTGTAGCGCGCCAGCGACGGCGCCGGGCCGCTGCTGGCAGCAAAGATCTGCCGCGTCGACGCAAACGTCTTGATCTGCTCACGCACCACATCGATGCCGCGATCGTCCGACGCGTTGAGCTCCAGCACCATCTGCCGCGTGTTCTCCGCCCCGTAGATGCGCCGCGCCAGCGCCAGGATTGTCGATGTCTTGCCTGTGCCCGGCGGCCCGTACAGCAGCAGGTGCGGCAGCCGGTTCGAGTCCACAAACTTGTTGATCGTCGCCAGGATGTCCTGGTGGCCCGACACGTCGTCCAGCGAGACCGGCCGGTACTTTTCCACCCTGTCGCCCGGAAGCACCCGCCCGTCAGCCATTTTGTCTGCTGCCGTCTTCCTTGGGTGCTGCACGACTCCCATCCCCAACAGCACCTACTCACTTACCATGGGAGCGAATCCTCGGCCTCGACCGGCAGGTTCGCTGCCGTGCTTCGCTTGCCCTTGGAGCTTGCGGCTGAAAACGTGACGTCGGTCCGCGGCTGCGGATCAACTTCCATCGCATCCTCAACGTCCGACATGGTGATTGCTGTGCTGGGTGCTGTGCGCTGCGTGCTGCGGCCTGGACGGTTGTACGAGAGATCGGTTTGGCCAGCTCTGGAAGAATTGGGCCCTTGAAGCTTTGGAACGCGTCGCGTTTGGCTCCTCGCGTTAAGTGACGTGCGCCGTCACGTGATCATGGCGGCAGCTCACTACATAGTATGATTTCGGGCGGAGGTTAGGCGACCTCCGGAATCCCACACCTCTGCGCCTTATATATGTTTGATGTCTTATTGGTCCGCTGGCAAATACATTATTAGGCTGGGCTAATAGAGTTAGTTTGTAATGCTGCCCAACCCTGCCTGAGGGTAACAAATAGTAAATTTCTTTAAACTACAAACCAAAGCAGGGTCATTAAGACAACACAGGCATATGCTACCTTCAGACAATATCTGCACATTGCTTTTTCAGTAAAATGCCTGACTTCCAAAGTCCACCATCATTTGCCACAAGAATCCCGTCACAAGCGGCGTCATCTCGTTCACCTCTAGCAGGAGGCTCGACGCAGACCGAGTTCCCCAATGGCCCAGAGGACGCCAAGAAACACATAGATTTTATCTGGTACAAAAAACAGAAATATGTCGGTGATGGAATGATTCAAGGTCTCCTTAATCTGTGAGTAAATATCAGCCACAGCTTCCCTATCCCCTATAATTCCAGAGTTTTCGGAGGCAAGCGACGCCTAACAACAATAAAGGGCGAGCAAAGGACAGAACAGCAAAAGCACCCATTTCATCTATGAGCTTCTCCAGAATGCCGACGATGCCTCCTATGGCGGTAACGTACCCCGGGTGTGCATCCGTTATGATACGACAAATCGGACTTTTCTCATTGAGTCTAATGAGATTGGCTTCACCAAGGCCGACGTGGAGTCAATTTGTAGCGCAGCTGAAAGTACCAAGAGCAAGAAAATGCCAGCAGCCTCGGCCACCGCCACGACAGAGAGGTCGATTGGCGAGAAGGGTCTTGGATTCAAATCTGTTTTTCTTGCTGCTGACAAAGTGTGGATCAGTTCTGGGCACTACTCGTTCCGCTTTGACGGGGAGACTCCGGTGGGACAGATCCAGCCTATCTGGGACACCCAATTTCCCGGTCTGAAGACAGATGGTTTCACCGCCAAACTTTTGCACATCCCTATTCGAGACAGAGCAGATACTCTGGAGGCTCTGGTCGAAGAACTCAAAGCCCTGCAGGCTCTAGACCTCCTGTTTCTAAGAAAGGTCAAACGCATCGAAATTGAAGACTGCACCCAGGGGCATAAAGACACAGCATGGCACACCAAGCTCCGGGTCGACGCAATCCCGAGATTGCTTAACATACTGACTCCGGTGAGAGTCTATAAAGACGACGACGTAGAGTCCTTCGTCGTTTTCCGCTACCGAGTGACAGAGCTCCCAATCACATCTGAGCGTTTCGGGACCATGTCCGATATTATCCTTGCCTTTCCTAGCAATGTCCCAGCCGCTACAAACCTTCCAACGAAATCTACGTACGCTTTTCTGCCGATCTCAACATACGGCTTCAAGGTAAGCAAAAAGTTCCGTTACATATATATTTATATATGTTTGAAAAAAGCAAGGCCATCATCGAATCAACAATTTAAGCATGAGAATCTAGTTCGTCATCCATGCAGATTTTACCCTTGTGGGAAGTCGTGAAGAAATCCAGGATACCGAGTGGAATAAGGAACTCGCGGCAATGATTCCCCAGGCCTTTGCGGCTGCAGCTGGCCAGTTTCGTCTACGGCAAGAATTTGAATACACGTGGCCTCGATTGCTCCCTTTTCACGAGCCACAAGCGAAACTATTTCGCAGTTTTGCCCAGAAAACAGTCGAAGCCCTTTCCGGTGAAAGAATTCTTCAAGATTTCAGGGGGAGGTTTTTATGCCCTGGGCAGCTGCGGCTCGTTCCAAAAGATTTCCGGGACAAAAACGGAGATATATTGCTTCCCTCAAAATACTCCCCATGGAAATTGATTTCTGAATCCTATCCAGTCGATGCTAGAGAAAATCTTAAAAGGCTCGGCATCTGTCCATTATCCAGTGCCCAATATTTGGCACACCTAGAGCAGTTTATATCCAAGGCCCGAGCGGAATACCAGAAAATGCCTTCAGCGTGGCACGATCGCCTAAGCGAGACACTCCTCTATGTCCCATCAGATCTTTGGACCACAATCAGACGTCTGGATCTGATACCCCTGAGGAACGGGGACTGGGTATCGTCCGAATTCGGGTTTCTCTATTATATGACCGACAAAACCAGATATCCCTTTCCAACTTGGATATCCAAAGTGGGCGAGATTGACCTAGGCGGGCTGGGAATGAGCAGCGCCAATCGCTTTCTACTCTTTCAGAGGCTTGGGGCAAAAAAGGCTACAATGAAAATGCTTTGCCATTTGATCGAATTCAAAGCCACAATCTTTTCGTTCATTCAGAACCTAGACGTGCAGGAAATGGTTTCATTTATTGTCTTCCTTTTCGAAGCTAGCTGGGAACCGCCATCGCTAGACAAGGTGCCCGACCTGTGGTGTTCTGCAGAGGACGGCGGAAAGTACCCCATCTCTCTTCTCTATTTCAAAAACGATCACGAAACCCAGGATTCCATTGAGCTTGTATCGAAGCTGTATGATACAAATGTACATTCTATCAAGTTCATCCACCACCAATATGTGGATACATTCAAAAGGCTGCATCATGGACATCATTGGCTTTTGAACAAACTTGGTATGAGACGAGTGCTCCGAATCGCCACACCGTCCAGCGATGGCCAGTTTGTGCTTCACGCAGATTTCGAGGCTCTCTTAAAGACGAATCCACAGGCGGCACTGACAGTCCTTCGTGACAGCTGGATGTTCTACTCTTCCTGGTTCGTTGAAGAAGAGACCGCGCCTTCCACGTCAAAAGCTGTTTCAGATATATCAAAACAGGATGCGCCAAAATCACTGAACAGTGATAATCGAAAGCGGCTAAGGCTTCTCATATCTAAGAAGAGATTTCTATGCCATGGCGGGCTTAAGGTGGAGCTTCAGAGGACATATTTGCCGACAGAAGGCCTCCTCGCACTCTGTAACATGGAATCTTTTAGGCCCTGCGAAAACTTAACAGGAGAATGTGAGATATGCTCCTTCGCCAAATCCAACTTGCGTCACCGTCAAGAGCAGCCATATGGGGAAACCGTCCCTGTTGATAGGTTTCTTTGTATCCAAGATCCCGGCTTGAAAAGCTGGGACTTTTTGCGCAGTTTTGGTGTTGTCGTTGCTTCTGACACAAACTTGTTCATCAATCATCTGCGCAACATACGCGGTACCAAAGTAACCCACCAACAAATGAAGGATTTGTATCAGGGGCTACAAAGGTCCAGCCTGAAAAGAACAAAGGACGATGAAACAATTAGGTATGCCCTTTTCAAGTTCCTATTTCAATGCATTTCCTCCTCCGCCCAAAACCTCGAGCACTTGTGGGATGTTTTGTTGAGAAATGAATAAACAGAAGGGTTTTTAGCGAAGCAGACTCTATATACGTCCCTACCCAAAATCTCTCCGGCCTTGGTGAAGGGACGTGGCATAGCAGCCAGTCTTTGGTTTGGCAGGGGCCGGAATGTCTTCATCACGTTCCCCGTCTGTGGGGGTTTTACATTGATCAGGACGTTCTCTTCCGAAAAGTGTTGGACATTTCAGATGCGAATCTCAAAACGTTAGAGATGGAAGCCCAACATCTCCACCCTTCCAACCTCGGTCACGTCCTTTCTGTGCTGAAAACTATATCTCACCAACTGGACGGAAGAGCTACGCCCTCATCTCACACACCAGACTTTCGGGATTGCCCAATGTTTCCGGTTATCCCGAAAGGTGGATCTAGTGACGCTGATGTAGTGCTGAAGGCGGCATCGGACTCGTGGTGCATTGCAGATCTGCCACACTTTCATGAGGCCTTCCTGGGGATAGTGAATATGTCATTCTTCCGGATTGAAATTTTCCAAAAAATTCCAGAGTTAGTCCAAAAATTGGATCTCAAAAGCCATTTCATTTCTCCATCGATAACCGGTTGCTCGACCAAAATTGAGGGTGGCAAACGGCTTGACAACTATACAAGCAGCATTTGTACTAAGGCTCTGTATATTTCAAGGTATGTTAAGCTTGGGATGTCTGTTGGTCGTCGAGGCTTTGTAGTCATATGGCTAAACATCCATAAACCAGGTTAATTTCGACTCCGACCAAAACCGCAAGAAGCAAAGCCACCACATTGAAGATGCTGCAAAATATTGAGGTACTCGAAGCGGAGAAAATTAGACTGCTGTGGGGCCTGCGCTTGTCTGGCCGGATAATCTACAGTCGCCTAACCGATGGCCAAGTGGCACTTAGCATCAAGGACCAGAGTAACGACGAAAAGAGCCTAGTCATTCACATGATCAACGAATACGGCGCCCTCGCAGAGGGATTTGTCCCATCACAGCTGATTCAGCTTCTAGCCGAGTTTTGCGGCATATGGGAGTCCCAGAAAATTGCACTGCTCGCACAGATACTAACCCAAAACAATCTGAAGCTTATTGAGCTAGACCTAAAGCAGTGTGGTGTAAATGACGATGAAAATGGATATGCCGAGTCGAACTATGGCAAACCACAGGCAGAAAGACCGGAACTGGAAAAACTGGAAAATGCAGGTCTAACAACCACAACAGAGGATTCAATGGAAACAGAGGATGCAGAGAGCACAGAGGACGAAACGAACAAAAAGAACGAGAAGAAAGCCAGCAATGAAGAGAAAGGAAAGAAAGTAAAGCAAAAAAAGGCCAGGGGATCATCACATATGAGAAGCAACGGCTGGGGGGAAATAAGAAAATCAAAACTAAGAGGGTCTGGAAGACGGCTAACGATAAAGTCACCGAACGCAGCAATTGAGACCGATCCGAGTTCCTATGCGACCATGACAATAGGGGGGATCAAGACAGAGCTAACCCCCCTTTTCCTTACAGACTTGATCGAAACTTCAGCACCCTGTGAACAGATTGCGAGCTTAGATCAGGTGATCCTCAATGAAGATGATATAGCTCAGCCAGGCGGCAAAAAGGACAATGCACTGTTCATTAAAGACCAGAAACGTGGCTTTGAAAAACTTCGATCTGTATCATCAGGATCAGAATCTCCCAGTTCTTCGGAAGACTATATCCCGTGGATGGGAACCGGAGCTAAGGACTACGACAAGGCAGACCTACAAAGGAGAAGTTCTGAAACATCCGAACGAGGTTTCATGAGCATGAGCCAGGGTGTGTTCTCAACACCCTCCTCGTATATGATATTCAGAGGAGGAAACACCAAAGACACAACGTATTACGGAGAGCTATACGCAAGTTTTCTTTTTTTATTCTATTATAGTTTTGCCGATGGTCAGGCGGTACTAAACTTTCTGCAGGTGTCGCGGTTTCTTACCTCGTTTCTTGATTCGGAATCGTACAACCCCGAAAGGGATTGGACAAGTCCTATGCGGCAAAGGCATGGACATGGGGTGTATGTTTACCGGGCGGATGATTCCACATTCCGGATACAGGAAAAGGGCCGTGGAAAGCTTAGAGCCGCTGTGATGCAAAAGAATGGTCTAGGCGATGACTTCCTCCCCGACTCTTGCACTTTCCACATCCAGGTCTGCGCAACGAACGCTGGCCGCGACGCCCTATTCAAACTATCCATATCTCAATATATGAAGGTTTGCTTCCCTCCACTTTCCTGTCTTATATTGTCCCCGTGCTCTTTTCTTATCTCGTGTACGGGGGCTTACCGTCTATCTCGTTTTCTTTTGTATTTTAGGCCAAACTTATGCGTCTCCAAGCCGACTACAGCGACGTTTATATTATAGCTCGCGTATTCTCCGTCCTTAACAACGATCCGGGAATAGCCTTGTACGTGGACCCTTGGGGTCTCCACGAACGAGGACACATCACGCTTGAGCCGACAGCAGCGTATGTAGGTAGTATTCAGCTGGACACCCCTGCTCTGCTGGAGGTGAGCCGTGCAATAACCGACTTGGGGGCCTCCGGGACAGACATCTATAGGGATCTCCCGGTTGACGGAAAGCACATCCGTCTGCTCGAGCTAGAGATCGACAACGAGGCGGCCGACAACATTGACAAGGACAACGCACCTCTGAGGGCCAAGTTGGTTTGCTTAGCGCTCCAGCCACCTCAGACGCGCTTTTGGGCCATCTCGTACGTCTGGGGGACCAAAGACGGACACGTGATCGAGGTGAACGGAACTGCAATGCCCATCACCGATTCCCTGTGGGCTTGTCTGAAGCAGCTTCGGGCCCGCCATCGGGTTACAGGAGACAGGGTTCCGGTATGGGCTGATGCTATCTGCATCAACCAGAAGGATGACATTGAGAAAGCGATGCAGGTGCGGCGCATGGGCATCTTCTACAGCAAGGCTGACAAGGTGGTGATATGGGCCGGAAACGAGACTTCTGAGACCTGTGGTGCCCTCCAATCTCTCGACCAGTGGAACAAGATGTCCCAGCTGCAGAACGCAGAAATTCACACGTCTTCCGATACTCTCCACTCCCCACCACGCGAAGACGCAGCGCGCATAAATGCCCTGCTTGAGTGTCCATGGTTCACGCGCGCATGGACCATCCAGGAGCTCGTATTCGGATCGCAGGTGGTCATAATGTCGAATGTCTCGGAGCTCCCGTGGCAGACTTTTATAGGCGGTGTGATTTCAAGTGGGCAACGTCTCCCGAACATTCATGCAGACGCGGCTCTGGCCCTAAACGCAACTCGACGGTACTACAATGGGAGGACACCGGTACAGTCCGGGAGAAGAGGCGGAGGGCTCAAGTACTCGTTTCTTGAGCTTATAGAGCTCTTTTTCTACGCCCAATCTACACACCAACGGGACCGGCTCTTTTCCCTACTCAACCTGGCTTATGATACAACGGTGGACAAGGAGGGCTTCTATCCTGACTACAGCAATCTGTCGGACCCCAACCATGATGTTGTCATACTGTCAAGGTACGCTAAGGCCTTCGTTGAGGACAACCACGCTCTTAACCTGCTGCATCATGCCGGTAGCGGCCGAAGCAGCCGCTTCTGCACCTGGATACCAGACTTTTTCAACGAGCACAACCAGCTTCGCTACGCACCCACAATCTCAAGCTGGAGCGCTGCCGGTCCATCATCGTGCAGTAGTGAGATCCAGGTGTCTGGCGCCGAACAGCACGCATTCTGCGCGGATCGATTCCCTTCTCAGGCTTACGTGCTGGAAGTGCCTCCGACATCCCTGTTGTCGACCCAAAACTATGACATACCTGTTCTTGCCATTATGGGAAGACTGGTCGACACGGTCCAGACCTGTGGGATGCATATTGATAGCAAATCTATACATTTCAGCAACACTTTAAGAGACTTCCACAACATCCTCTCGCCCCTAAATGGATACCCTCACTGGGACCCAAGTACGAGCAAGGGCAGCTGGAAGGACAAGAGGAACAACATCCTTGTCCGGTGCCTGATAGGGGATGCCGCAGGACCACATGTCTGGTTGCAGCACCGGAATTATTTCTTCCGAAACGATGCTAGTCAGGGGACCGGAACACCGCCATTAGCAACATCAACATCACCGGCCGAGAGGTGGCCGGCAGGATATCAGAGCCAGATCCTGCAAGTGCCACCCGGATCAGACGGTTGGACATTCCTAAGCAAAAATGAACATGAGAAGCGCACGATCAACAGCTACTGGAAAACAGTTGCAGCCTTCACAGAAAGGATCCAGAAAGCGACAGTATGCATTACCCGCCGGGGCTATGTTGGTATCCTGCCGGGCGTAACCAAGCCAGGTGACCGTGTTTTTATTCCGCGCGGATCGCGCGTACCATTTGTGATAACGAAACGAGGGGGGGTACACGTAGGTCCCGTCTATTACGAGTTGGTTGGAGAGTGTTATGTGCATGGGATAATGTATTCAGAGGCCCTTGATATAAACGAATTGCAGGACGAGGAAGTGCTTTTAGTATAGCGTTAGATTTTGAGTTTCAATTGTTTTCATAAGGAAGTGCTTTACAATTCAAAAAAATCAATGTAAGACGGTGTAAGACCTGTATAGTAATCTCTGTAGGATATACGTCCGGACTAGTTGCACGTATCGTAGTAAGCTCTAACGTTTAGAATATCTAATGATGATATTTCGTAGGGTGGTTGACTAAAGACCAGACTGTGCGCAATGTGCGCGCAGATTTGGGCTTCGTCTTATCTAGTGCTTCCGGGCGGCCGAGGTTAGGTGACCTTGGGAAATTCACAGGAATTGCTGTCGAGCAGGAAATGCTTCAACAGGGGCTCAATGGTTCCAAATGATTTGCATAACAGCTTTCGTAGTGTGTACCTAAATATCTTGCAGTTTATTAAATAGTATTTACAAAAACAATTCGTGGCTGCGGAGGACGTACCTTTAATACAACGGCACAGGTGCGGGGACTGCCCAAGAGGTGCACATTGCAGAAGGTATCGGTCTTCCTATCGTTTACTTGTCGGCTTGCTATTCAGATGATTCCCAACTCACACCTCTTCTCGCTGTGCCAATTTATTTCGAGATACATTCGTTTACTCCTATTGTGTCAACTGTCTCGCGCATTGCTTTTGTTCCCACTTGTGCGAAGCATCGCGATCTCGAGTAGGTAGTGAAATGTTCATGAGCAAAAGGGCTGCACTCATATACCGAGACACCACAAAGCATTCCAACAACATGGGACAAGGTGCCAGAGTGGTCTAATGGGTATGACTAGAAATCATATGGCTTCGGTCGCACAGGTTCGAATCCTGTTCTTGTCGAAATTTTTTGTCGCTCTTTTTGCCCCACATCTGGGGGGCCTTTCGTTCTTTGACTTTGTGTTCTTCGAAAACGCTGCGTATGTTGAGAGCTGCTGTTCCTGCTTTCTTAGTTCTTTAGCAACTATCGGTTGGATGTGAATGGTCAACACGGATCAGAATAGAAAATAAAACAGGAATTACAATGCAATTGTTGCACGTAGCCAGATGTTGCTTTTTACAGAAGCGAAGGACTTTGTTGCATACATTGGAGTCGGATTGCATCATGTTTTCATTTCTATCGTACGTCTGGAATCAATTAACCATTTGTTCTGCTCTTCTACGATATGGACACAACATGCACAACCAGCACTCGGTCTCTGCAGACTACTGCAGACTCATTTGAAGTCGTAGCCGGCAGGCGGATTGAGGCCATCGTTGTTCTCGATGGTGTCCTTGTAGTAGCTCGAGTGGGTGCTGCCACGCCAGGTGGCCTTGACGATCGGCGACACGGGGCGCTCGTTGTGGACCAGGCACAGGGCCGGCTTGGGGTAGACGCCGTACTTGGGAGCGCTGTTAAAAACACCGTCATAGGAGCTGTTGAAGTAATGGGCGGCAAAGTCGGTCTCGTTCCACTCGCGGATGGTGTCGCCGGTCCGATCGGCCACGAGCTGAAACACGTTGGCGCCGACATCCCAACGGCCGAGGGTGGGCAAGTCCCAATTGGCCTCGGCCGTGGAGATCTCGCTGTAGTGGTTGTAGTAGTTGCTGTCGACGGTGCCGACGAGCTCCTTGGGGACAGCGTCACCGAGCAGCAGGGCCAGGATATTGTTCTTCTTGGCGTACGTGGCGTTCTCGTCAAAGGTGATGAGCACAAGCGTGTTCTGCATGAAGCGGCGGTCCTCGAGCAGCGGCTCGAGAAAGTTGCGCACCCAGCGACCAGCCACGGTGACGGACGTGTCGTGGCCGTCAGACGTCATGTTGGGCGTAATGAACATCCACTGCGGCAGCGTGCCGTCCTCGAGATCGTCGTAAAAGGCCGTCAGGTTCTTGATCTGGGCCGCGCGCTCGGGAAAGCGCGTCACGCTGTCGTACAGGACGGCCGGGTTGTGCTTGCGCACGTAGTCGTTGGCGCCCGTCTTCTGATTGACATA
This sequence comes from Grosmannia clavigera kw1407, assembly GCF_000143105.1. Classification (NCBI taxonomy): domain Eukaryota; kingdom Fungi; phylum Ascomycota; class Sordariomycetes; order Ophiostomatales; family Ophiostomataceae; genus Leptographium; species Leptographium clavigerum. The sequence continues at coordinate 910,421 of NW_014040837.1, read as the reverse complement.
GCCGAAGCCTTCGAAGCCGGCATACGGCTGGTCCTCCTGGTACTCGCCCCAGCTGATGCCGCGGTCGTCCAGCAGGTCCATCAGCGTCGTGATGTTCTGGTCCACAAAGTTGAAGTTGTCGTTGTTCATGCCGAAGTAGTCGCCCGCGATGGAAGCCGCATAGTTGGGCTCACTGGGGTGTGTCACGCCGTAGTAGTTCTCCAGCGTGATGCCCTTCTTGGCGAAGAAGGCCAGGTTCGCTAGACGGTCAGCCAGAGGACAGAAAGAGAGAGAGAGGCGCATAGCACCAGACGACTCACGGTCGTTCACGGCCAGGGTGTAGTCCGTGTTCTCCAGCCAGATGATGGCGAGGCGGTCAAAGGCCTTTCCCTTGACGTGGCTGACCGGACTGCGCGAGATGGCAGTGGCCCGGGCAGCGTCGACGGCGGAGACACTGGTAGCCGTGTTCTGGGTCTGGGCTGAGACAGCAACGGCCGCGGCCACGAGAACTGCCAGAGAAGAGCGCATCTTGAATCGAAAGGCAAGAGGGAGAGAAGGGACGCTGGACGGGGACGTGACAGTCGAAAAAAGAGAGAAGCACGGCAGGAAGAAGACCAGGAGAAGGGGTGGGAGCTGACTGCTTCATATAGTCGAGCCAGAGGAATGCCAATGCGACCCTCCATCGAAGCCGGGGAAGAGGTGCGCAAGCCTGGCAGCAGGTGCCAGCAGAGACCGGCGGGAAGCCAGCAGGAACCAGCAAGGAACCAGCAAGGATCAGCAGCGGAGGCGTCCTGAAGCAGCATACTGCACGTGTGGGAGCTGTGGCCGCGTGCTATAGCATCACCCCAGTCCGATGCCAAGACGACCTTTTCTGTACTTCCATTGCAGCATGTGGAATAAGCATTCTGCTGATTGGCTGAGGCTTCTTGTGCCGCACACTCAAGCATATGGCCAACACCAGTCTTGATTGAAAGCTGCGAAGCTTGATTGCATCAGAGATGCGCCAAACCTGCCAGAAATCGTCCTCTCCTCATCCCTCCCTCCTGTCCTGACTTGACGCACTTTCCCTCTCCTCCTCTGTCTCCTCCTTCTTTGCCGTATGTCTGGGAGATCTCTTCCGATCCCTGCGTGACTTTGTCCAATCCTTCCTCTGACGAAATGCAACGCTTGTGGGTGACCAAAGGGCTTATTTGCTAGTGGCACATGCAAAAGATCCATGGGTGGGCCATCGCAGCTACACGTGCGGTAGAGGCTTTGCGGTATTGGTCCAAACCCCAGGGTCGCCAGCTCGCTGTTATCGATATGCTAGCGTGCCAAACAGCGTACACGACATGTAGAGAGCTATGTCTCGAAAGGCAGCGACCGTGATTTGTTCGTGCGTCAAGACGGGCACGTGGCCAATATACAGGCCTTCTTTTGCAGAAAAGGCGTGGCTGATATTCCAAGATTGCGCAGAAAAGGAGCAGTGCTGTCGTTGAGGCTCCTCTTCCGTCCTCCATCCTCCTTCGACAGAAGCTAGTATGTTCTCGATGAGGACTAGACCAGAAGAAGAGCGGTGCTCAGTGGATGGTGAGGATAGTGGCTTCTATCATTCTTCCGCCATGTGCTCATTGGTGACCTAAGGGCGTTAACGTTGTCAAACACATTCGGGGATGAACTACTTCGTACCAATGGCGCTCTTCAGCCACAACATTGCTCGTTGCCGATCGTTGCTCTTCACAGCAATTCGAGGCGCCCCGACCGATCTTGTGGCTAAGCATTGTGGCTGTGTATGAGCAGCAGCCTTGGTCATCGGCAGTTCACGAGAACGAATTCGGGCAAGCAATCCCGATACATTCCCGGTTGCTGCAAGTGAGCTTGACGTGTTGCCAAGGTAAAACAGCAGCATGCAAATGCAGCGCCCATAGATGCCAAGCATCGAAGCCAATGCGCCGAATGCAGTGCTGGTACAAAGGACGATGCAGGCTGTCACTGCTCTACAAACCTAATGCGGCAACTTCTCTGTTAACAATGATGCATTGGGAAAACAGCTGACCTGGAAAGGATCAAGTTTTACCCGTTGTAGCGCTACTAATAATATCTAGCTACTCGTACGGACAATACGAGCAGACGCGCAATTTCCCTACGTCGCCTTGCGCTGTTAGCCTCTCGGCGGATGTCTCGGTCGCCCTCCAGGCCAGCGCGATTGGTTTTGTCCCATTGTCGATTTCAACCGGCGAAGCGCGGCGGCGCACGGCCGAAGACTGGATGCGTTTCCTGAGCTTGATTGTGTCTTGCATGTTTCACTGCCCTAACCCGCAATCTCTTCAGCCTTTGTATTTGTTCTTCTTTAGTTCCTTCCTTTTTCCTGCCCCATGTGATAGAGAAGCATAATCCTTCCTCCAGCTAGGGGGGGAATAGCGGGCCGTCAGCAAGCAGGAGGCGCTACTCCGTACGGAGTACTACCAGTGTGTACTCGTAAATACAGTAAGTAGTACGGAGCATACCGCTAAAACATGTAAAGCAGGTCAGTGCGCCTACCCTCAAACGGTCGTCAGCAAGAGCAGATCGGGCTAGTCGGATAATACGAGCATACGGAGTACTCCGTACGGAGTACTCCGTATGACTACTCGTACACAGCTGTCGCGTTTTATTTCCGGCGGTGCAGTCTCTCTACATCGTAACGTGACAGCTGAATGCTGAAAGTGGCACACCTTTCATCGTGAAGTCAGCTGTCAGACGCCTCTTGGCGAGCTCGCTTGCCATGCCGCTGCCATGGCAAAGAAACCTGCATTCCACAGCCAAGACTGGGTAAAGCCCAGCCAAGCAAGCAGGAAATGAACCCGTTTTCCACTTGCGGTTGCCCAGGTTTACATACTATTTCGTATACGGGGCGTTGGCTGGGCGCAGTGCCAAATGCCTGTCCGTGTCAGCCATGATCCACTCTGCTATCGGCAGATCCAGTGGGTAAATACGAGAAAACGGCCGTGTAAAACTGCCCTCGTATCATCGCGCCTTGGGGTCGTATTGCTCGTAATCAATCCGCCATACTTTTATGCTTTCCTCTTGTAGCTGATCGTGCCTTCCGCTTTTGAACGTGCGTCTTAGCCTACCGCCGAGCTGGATCTCTCCTCTTCCTTCTCCTCTTCAAAAGGTCGGGCTCCCCCTTTCTTTTGGCCCGTTGCCGTGATCATCTGTCCTCGGGCTTCTTATGTCCTTTCTGTCTCGTGGTGGTCTCTTTTAATACTTGTTGCCTCGTCGCTCGCTACTCAGTATTGCATACCCACTTTTCCAGGCATTACTTTCGTTTTCATTCAGCCGAGCTTCCCCTTTCTTACGTGGCGACCCGTCTCAAAATAATACTCCCCGTCTCGAATTTCCGCTGCTGGGAAGGGTTCTCGTCTGACAAGTTGTGTTCATTGCCTCCTCAGTCGTCATGCTGTCTACGTTTCGATCACCTCTGCTTCTCCTGGGCCTCAGCGCCACGGTGCAGGCGGGGACAAAATACCTCGTGCGTGACGCTTGCTCGTTCTCCCCGCCAAGTCCGGCCCATAAGCGCTAACGGTTATTTCAGGGTATGGCCATTTCGGGCATCGATTTCAACTGCGATATCACCGTGAGTGTCTTCGCTTCAGCACAGCATTTCCAGGCCGAGCCTCGACTGACCGCTCTCACCTTCCTAGGGTATATGTCCCTTTAAGAATGTCGAAGTGCCACTAGCTTCTCTGGGTGGTGCAGATAGTGCTGCCCAGATGAAGCATTTCGTGGACGACGATGGCCTTAATATGTTCCGCTTGCGTGCGTCTTAACCAGCCTTCCTATCCCCTTATAGCCATCGCCAAACTCTGCTGACACAAGCGGCCACACTCTAGCCGTCTCATGGCAGTTCCTCCTCGACGGCGACACGATTGGCACCTTCAACTCTGACCGGGTGCAGAACTACGACGACCTGATGCAGGCGTGTCTCGTCACTGGCGCCTACTGCATGATTGACCTGCACAACTTTGCACGCTTTGAGAACAAGATCATCGGTCAGGGTGGCCCGTCTAACGAAGACTTTGCCGACTTCTGGACGACAGTGGCCACCAAGTACGCCAACGAGTCCAAGGTGGTCTTTGAGCTGATGAACGAGCCGCACGACCTCGACATCGGCCTCTGGGCGGACACGTGCCAGGCCGCCGTCACGGCGATTCGCAAGGCCGGCGCCACGACACAGATGATCCTGCTGCCTGGCACCTTTTTTGACAGCGCGGCCACGTTGTCGACCGATGGCAGTGGCGACGCCCTTTTCAAGATCACCAACCCAGACGGTACCACAGACAATCTGCTCTTGGACATTCACAAGTACCTCGACAACGACAACTCGGGCTCGAATGCTGAGTGCACAACCGACAACGTCGGAAACTTTACCGTGATGGCCGACTACCTGCGCAAAGAGGGCCGTCTCGGTCTCATCAGCGAGACAGGCGCATCCTCCGACGCCAGCTGCATGACCCGTTTCCGCGCGCAGAATGAGTACATCAACAAGAACTCCGATGTCTTTGTCGGCCTCGTCGCCTGGGCCGCCGGCAACTTCGCCACGTCCTACGTGCTCAGCCTGACGCCCTCGCTAGACGACGGCAAGTACGTCGACAACGACCTCATGAAGGAGTGCGTGCTGGCTCCGTGGAACAATGGGACGACGACGACGAATTCAGCAACATCCTCGGCATCGAAATCGTCCTCGACGTCCACCAAGTCCTCCTCGTCAAAGTCATCAACATCCTCAACTACCAAATCCACGGCCAAGTCGTCAATGTCCACATCTACCATTGCCTCGACCTCGGCAACGGCCACGGCCACGGCGGCCAGCTTGCCCGAAAATGCCGGGTCTGCCCTCGCAACCTCTACGACGGCGGCTAGCAAGAGTGGGGCGGTAGCAGTTCTGGGCAGCGCATCTCGGCTGATGTGCGGTCTCTTCGTCACGATTGCCGCGGCTGCCCTTCTGTAGCGACATGATGCAGTTTCATAGCGAATGAAAATAATGGGCATTTATATAGCAGGCATTGGGCTTTGGCGTCGTCGGTCTGAATCATGTCGGTCTTCTGGTGGGCACTTCTTGAGCTTTGTGCAGGGAGGCATTTTGTATACAACACTTTAATAATGGGCGTATGAGACATACTAATTACGTGAAATTACCAAAGAGAAAAGATCAGATAGCAATAATCTAACAACCAACTGTGTGTCGGCGATGGCACGCAGAGACCGATCTTTTTTTCCCGTGCGAGTGTTGTGAAGCGGCTGAGAGCTGCAGGATGTGACCAGGTCTTGGCAATCAAGATCATGCACGTCGCAATGGGGGCTTGCATGGGGTGTCACGACATTATCGTCAACGGGGTGGAACCCTTGTGTTCAAAGAGCGATTTGTGCAGCTTTTGTAGCTTATCGAGATGACTAAGCATTATGTCAAGCATTGGAATCCGCCACACTGTGGCCCTTCCGCCCCACTTGAACGTACGGGCCTGTGATTGGTCAGAAGGCACAAAAGCGGACCTGGCACTAGTATTAATACGGACCCCCAGAAGGGTCGCGATGTATATGACCGCCACGTATAGCCTCCTTTAACCTTCACACTTTGCCGGCTATGAAGCTTTTTTTTAGGCACCCGTCTGGCTGTCTTTTCCCTGACTAGAGCTATGGTGCTTGAAATTCTTTCTGGCAGGACGATGACTCAATACCGCGTCTCGTGCTCTTGGAGCCTGTCAGCAGTGGACGCACCAGCATCTGACTATCTGGCCTGGGTCTGTCGCACCAATTCCACTGAGCTCACTTAAGACGGATCTCTGTAACCGACGATGGCGTGCGTCAGTCTGTCGGTGCCGTAACTGTGAAGGGTTGATAAAAGTTCAAGACTTATAAGTATAAGTTGTGATGCGGATACGATTACAAGAATATCTGAATTGTGAAACAAGCGAGCATTTTAATATAAATATCTGTTGAGAGAGCTATAGACCAGCCAAAGCTTGAATAATGCCACGTCCTGAGGGCGAAGAACATGACTAGCAGAGACATCTACGCCGTATATATGATGCAACAGTCTTGTGCGGCCGCCAGACGAGTTGTGAGGGAGGCAACTGAGCCAGGAGCACTGAAAACAGAGCGAAGCTCAACGTGTACAGAGCCCTCGATGCAAAGTACAGCATTGATTAACACACATCTTGCACAGATCTTTCATTCATCTCTACTGCCAGTAAGAATATTATGAATAGTTCTCAAGTCATTTACAACGAGTCCAGCAAGCCTGTCGCCAATCACATCCTCCCTCCCTTCCCCCTTCCAACCTATATCTATCATGCCAGCTCATGCATCTGGCCATGGTGATTATCGCTGGTCGCGCCGACCGTATCGCCGCCCGCCTCATGGATCGTCGGCGGCACGCCTGCTCCCGCGCCAGCGCCTCCGTTGGGCACCACCGTGGCCATGGTGTGGCCGGTCGTCTGCGGGCTGATGGGGCCGACGGCCGACGTGCCCGTGGACATGCCGCTGATGCTGCTCATGCGGTTGTAGTCGGGCGACAGCGGACTGGCTGAGCCGGTGCGAACAGGCGGCACCTGTCCGGCGGCGGTGTAGATTGGCTGGGCATAGTTTGGCTGGCTATAGGCCGGCAGGCCGGGCGAGCCGGGATACTGGGGCTGCTGGGGCGTGACCGCATACTCGGGCATCTTCTGCATAGACGGGGAAGGGCCAGGTGGTGGCGGCTGTGGTGGCAGCTGCTGCTGCATCTGGGGCTGTAGTGGTGGTGGCTGCATCATTTGCGTCTGCATCTGGACGTCCTTTCGTCGGCTGCGCATGATCAAGGCGATGGCCAGGCCCAGCAAGGCTAGGGCGGCGACGCCGCCGACGGTGCCTCCAGCAATGGCACCCACATTGGACTTCTTGGCCGACTTGGTCGCGGGTGCAGGACTGGACGAAGGACTGGACGAGGGATGGGGCGTCGTGGAGGTGCTCGGGGACGGGTCGTCTGACGGGTCCGTCGACGAGACGTCGGACAGGACAGAGGGCGAGAAGGAGCGGTCGTCGGCCTCACCGGCATAGGTCGTCATGATGGGCTGGACGGTGGAGATGTCTTGGGCATCGCAGAAGTAGCCGTAGACCTGGAGGGTGGTGCCGCCGTTGATGCTGGCCGTGTTGCAGTACGGGGTGTCGACGTCGGAGCTGAAGAGTTAACGGGGAGGAGAGAGGGAGAGGAAAGAAGAGAAGAAAGAAAGAAGAAAGAAAAAAAGAAAGAAAAATAGAAAGACATCCCCAACCCACCATTTCAGCGTCAGCATGTCCGTCTGGCAGCTGCTGTCGCAGCCGTCGTCGGAGCTCCAGTACGAGTCAAAGTCGACGCAGTCGAGGTGGAAGCCGCCGCAGTCGTGGCCGTCGCAGCAGCCGATCAGGCCCAGCTGGCTGACCGTGATGATGGCGCACTGCGCCAGCTGGTCGTTGCACGTGTACGCGTTGTCCTCGCGGCCGGTCAGGAAGCCGCACGTGTTGTCTTCGGCAAAGTACACCGTCGTGGCCGCGCTGTGCTGCCGTCGCAGCAGTGCCCGGAGGTCAGGGCCGGGCGTCGGCACCGGGCTGATGCCATCGGCCGCCAGCTCGGCCGTGACGGTCGCGCGAGCCTGCTGCAGCGCCACGGCCGCCTGCACCGACACCGGCACGGCCACGGCCCAGACGGCAGCGCAGAGAAGAGCGGAAGCCATGTGGGAAGGAGGAAGAGACAGATGCGGACAAATACGAAACGTGGATGGGCCAGCAGAAAGACGACCGAAAGGCACCCTTTATGCCAGAGAGACCCAGACCCTGCATCTCTCCATCTCAGCACACACTCCATCGAAGGGGCCCTGCGCAGCAGACACGCCTGGTCGGCCACAGAGCAAGCGTCTCTCCCCGACCAGATACGACGGGTACGAGCCCCGACAACGAGGCCTGCAAACAGCCTACACTAATTTCGTGGCGGCTTGGCGTCCACACGCTCACCAATGGGCGGCCAGCCCGGCTGCTCAGCTGAACCACAACGGCATCGCGCAGGAGGGGAGGGATCCGTCTTTACTCACCCTGTCTCCTCGAGAGAAGCTGCTGCTGAAGACGACGGACATATTGGTCGATAGCCGGTCTGCCGGCTTTTGTGAAGGTTTGTACATTGCATGTGGGAGACATGATAAAGATACAATGTGGCTGTTGCTACAGGGACTAGCTGCTGCATGTGGAAATGAGCTGGCGCCTCTTCCGTGCATATGGCCCAATGCCCGTTGGGCTCTGTTCTCGTTCATTGATCCTTAACACGTCCCCCTTGGCACCGACTTCAATCGTCTTAACCTTGTTCTTCTACCGAAAGTCCCTTTTTAGCCTGACTGCTCGCTAACAGCCTCTAGCGCATATTGTTAGGCCATGCCGTCCTTCCGTCCACTCATCGTCGCCCATTAGCGAAAGCGCCAATTGGGCTCATTCCTTCTCGTGTCTCCTTTCTGCAAGGGCCTTTCAGCCTCACTCTTGGTCCTCATCTTCGACGCCGCAGTTTCAATCAGCCTCATAGTATTCATTTCTGCACATTATACTAGTAAACACAAATTCTTCCGTCTGCATAACCCAGCATTGCCCGTAGAATCTCGGAGCCTTCGTCACGTGCTGCATCACAACAGCACCCATTAATTGAAACATATTAGCAGAAAGCAAGGAGAGAGCCTTGTTTTGTCGTAACCGTCACAGCATCGCGCCGCGTAAATAAAAGCAAGAAAGCCACGCCGAAGACCTTTTGTGAACGCCGTCATGTTCCCACATATCGTGCACAGGATAAGATGCAAGTAGAGCAGGCGTTGCGCCTGTCTGGATTAAAATACGGCGAGTGACGTGAACGACCGGGTCCGCGGCCGCTTGCTGTGCGGCGACAGGGCCGGGGAGCTGACCGCGACGCCGCTGCTCGCCTCCTTCTTCTCAGCCTTGAGGCTGGCATTGAACGTGCTCTTGAGCGACCGTCTATCAGTCCGCTTCCGCTTGCGGCTGTCTCGTGGGGATACAGCCTCCCGCTTTGTTTTTGGCCGTGTCTCTGGCTGTGTCTCGGGTGTCGGTTCCGGTGTCGATTCCGGCTGGGTTTCCGGCTGGGTTTCCGGTAGGGATTCTGGTTGGGTATCTGGCTCGGATTCTGGTTGGGAATCCGGCTGGGGTTCCGGCACCGTTTCCGGCATCGTTTCCAGCACTGGTTCCGTCGTCTCGTTGGGAGCCTCTGCCTCAGCAGCAAACAGGCTACTCTCGTCCTGCAGGTCGCCCACCAGGTCCTGTCCCAACGCACGGCCGAGCCGCTGCTTGAGCCCGAGGATGGGCCACACGGCCACGCGTTCGTGTTCAATGTGCATGCCGACGTCGGGCGTCTGTGCGGCCGAGGACGCCTTGGTGGGCGCGGCGAAGCGGCGCAAAAAGGCCTCGGTCACGGTGGCCGTGTAGACGATGAACTCAATCGTCTCGTCGTCGTGGGTGATGATGCGAAGCTTGATATCGTGCAGGTCAGGCGCGACGGCAGCGATGCGCTCGCGCGGCCGGCCAGCCCGCCAGAAGGCCTGAGCAGCTGACGACAGGCCGGGGTCGTAAAAGTTGGCCTGGGCCATGGCGAGGAAGACGCTGACGAGATAGGGGTCGCGGTCCGGGTCGGCGGGCACGAGGTGCTTGGAGCGGAGGGTCTGCAGGCGCCGCACGGGCGTGTTCTGGTAGTCGCCGGTCTCGGGTCCGGGCACGATGCGAAACAGGTTCTGGCGGATCATCGACAGGTGCGCACGGTTGACGTAGGCCATGAGCGGTCCATTGGGAGCGGCCGGTGTGGCGGCCTGGCTGCTCTGGGTGAGGCCAAAGGACGAGATGGCCCGGGTGACGGCCGAGTCGAACGAGAGATCGGCCGCGTCGACGCCGTTCTGCCAGACGACGGGCACGCGCACAGCACCACGAAAGCTGCGGTCGCCAAAGTGCAGGTCCAGCTCGGCCACGCTCTTGGGTCGCGAGAGCGCGGTCGGATACAGCGTGGCCAGCACGCTCTTGATCGCGCGCGACTTGCAAAACGGCCGCGTGTCCTCGGGCGACAGCAGCGACGTCAGGTCCGCGCTCAGTGCCTCGGCCAGCTCAGATGGCCGCATCGTCGTCGCGTCCACAGCCGCAGCCGGCCGCTGGTCCCGGGCCACAAAGTCCACGCTCAGCAGCCGGCGATGCACATCTGTCCACAGGATCGGCAGGACATACAGCGACGTGCCGCAGTTCTGGCGCATGATGTCGTAGAGCGAGTCCGGATCGGGACACGCGGCATGTCGCCGCCGGAACCGTCGAGGCCGCGTCTCCTTTTTCTTGCTCTCCTGGCTGGCCATCATCTTTCTGCCACGACGGTCAGCACGGACAGCCTCGTGGTGGAGAGACGCGCTCTCGCGTTCTCATCACGGTACTCACTGAAAGTGTTGTCACAAGGTATACGAGTAGACCGTGGATGGAACTCTATGCCTTGTTCTGTCGTCGTGACGCGCCAGAAAACGACCCTATCAACGGCAAAGTGCAACAGATAAGAAGCACAAAGGCGCGAGCCGGAAGCTGGCTGCGTCGATAAGAACGGTAGAATGACAACGGCCTGACGTAGATGGCTGTCTGGCTGTCGTGCACGTTGGGGCGGAAACGGAGATGAAATAGGCACTGCGAACGAGGCGCGAAGAAGGCAGAGGGCGGGGGCTGGAGGGGGGGCTTTTCTGTTTGTTGCCTCGCAGGCAGAGAGCGAAACCCGCGCGTAAGCACGTGACTTTGGGTCGCCACTGCGATGAGTCATCAGGCCACTACGGAGTACTCCGTACCCGCATCTGGCTGCCTAGCAAATCAGGCATGGGGGGACAGACGGCCCAAACTGCCAAAGCGAACAGCATCACGGTGACCAACGTTGCGCTTCAGCCATCTCGCCACCAGAACCGGGCAGTCGCCGACCATCTTTCGCCTCGCAACAGACCAACGGAGACCATGCCGGTGAGTTGATGCAGCGTTTCTTTTCGCTCTCGTCGAAGCCACCTCCCTCTTGGCTGGACCCCTCGTCTTACCTCGTCCGCAGGCCTACAACTCCGTCTTCAACAGCGATCCCGCCATTGCGGAGGGCCGCATGGTGGGCAACATACCGCTGCTGCCGCTGCGCACCAAGACGCGCGGGCCAGCCTACGTGCTCCCGGCCGCGGTGCCACCGCTGCCGCTGAGCGAGGCGCCCGATCCAGACAGCGAGAGCTACGACATCCTGGACGAGATCCTCGCCCTCTTTCGCGCCAACACGTTCTTCCGCAACTTTGAGATCCAGGGCCCGGCTGACCGGCTGCTCGTCTACGGAATCTGGTTCGTCAGCGACTGCCTGACCAAGATCAAGCCGGGTGCCAGCCTGCGCGAGGCCACCAAGGACGTCACCAATCTGGCGCTCGACACCAACTTTGCCATTCCGGGCGACCCGGCCTGGCCGCTGAACCAGGTGCGTCTTGCCTCCTTCCTCTTCTCCACTGCCCATGCTGACGTTTCAGATGTACGAACCGCCACGAGACCGACAGGAGTCCGAAGTCCTTCGACAGTACCTCTCACAGGTTCGCCAGGAACTCGCTCAGCGGCTGCTCGCACGCGTATACGATGCCGAGGGCGACGGCAAGCCCAGCAAGTGGTGGCTCAGCTTCACCAAGCGGAAGTTTATGGGCAAGGCTCTGTAGAGCGTACATGTCCGGTAGAAAAATCCCATCCTTCTTCTTCCTCTCCTTCTACGTGTCTACCTGTACAGCAGAGTGTCCGTTCCCAGTCTGTCTGCCGGTCTTGTGTGTATGATGCGCCCCATATGTATAGATGCAGTTTTTGCCAATCGCCTTTCGCCTTTCGTCTTTCGTCTTTCGTCTCTTTGCCGTGCTTCTAATTGCATGCCGGCGGCGTGTCGACGGAGCCGCTGTCGCCGTCGGCTGTCTTGCGTCGCTTGAAGCGGCCACGCGCCGTGACGCGACCCTCGGCCGGAAGGGCCTTCCAGCCGGTGAAGATGTAGCCTTCGGAGCCACCGCGGGCCGTCATGAGCGGGTGGGTGCGGCCAGGCAGCACCTGCCAGCGTCGGGCCCGACTAGTCTGCACCGTAGTGCCGAGCAGCAGCATCGGATTGAGCGGAAAGGCTGTTGTGCCTGGCCAGCGTTCGAGATCGTCGCCGGCATCGGTCTCGGGCGCATCTGCATCCGCAGCTTCGACTCCTCCGACTCCCCCCACCCCCCCGGCCATCCAGGCTGCTCGCCGGCCGACGCTGAAGCAGTCAGCCAGCGCGGCCAGCGGCTCCAGTGTGGGCGAGTAGACGGCCACCGGGGCACCGCCGGCCAGCAGCGGCAGCGTGTGGCGCAGCGTCGAGATGAGGTCCATCGTGGTGGCGACGACGAGGCCGGCAAAGCCGCCGGCGCGCGTGGCCTCGACGGCATGTCGCGTGCGCGCCCAACGACGTCGCTTGCGGTAGTAGTTGCCCCGGCGTCCCGGTTTCCAGGCCGCCAGCTCGGCTGCCGTGGCCACCGGTGCCGGCGATGCGTACAGCGTGTCGCTCGCCGGGTCCAGCAGCTGCAGCCAGCTAAGACAGAGCAGGTGGTCGGCCAGCGGATGGGGCCCGTGATGCGGGTCGGCGTGGTCAAAGCCAAAGTACCGCAGGTACGCCAGGTTCGGCTGCGAGTTGGCGTGCAGCAGCGTTAATGTATTTGTCAGCGAAAACGACGCCTTCAGGTCATCGCGGCCGTGCTTCGGGGATCGGGTCGGCTGGATCGGCTGGATCGGCGGCTGGATCGTCTGGTCCTCTGTCTGCGATCCCACGCCCTCATCCATCCGCTCGTCCACATCCATCGACTCAAATCCATCCCCTTCCACACCCTCGCCTTTGTGCAGAATTCCCATCCGCTCAGCCATGGCCGCCACCAATAGGCCGCCGGTGTCGTCCACCGCAAGCCAGCGACCACCTGCCAGCTGCGATGCCATGTCTGCTGTTCTCCGGGCCGGTCGCCTTTTTTGGTCTTCTTCTGCCTGTCCTCCTGCCTGTTCTTCTTCTGCCTGCTCTCCTTCTGCCTGCGCCTCCCCCTCGGCCAGATACCGGTCTGGCCCGCCGTAGTGCACGTTGGCCCAGCAGCCCAGCAGCGCCGTCATCTCGTCGCGCAGGCCCAGGATCTTGGTCCCCACGTCCTTGTCGTCCAGCAGCCAGTTGCCGAGCGAACACACGTCCAGCGGCACCACCGTGAACCGCCGGATGTACTTTTTCGCCTTGAGCAGCTTGTACTTGGCCAGCGAAAAAGTCGTCTTCTGGTCCAGCGCCGCGTGCGAAAGCAGCAGCTTAGCAATCAGATCCTTGCCCGCACCCGTGCCTTCGCGCTTGAGCTCCTCGATCTCCTCTGTGGTGAGCGCTTGCCGCGCGCTGGCATCGATCGCATCGCGGTTCGATCGTGCAATCACCGCCTGGCTCTCCATGTCGATCAGGCTGTACTCCACCCCATCCTGCCCCGAAAGCACCGGCAGCTCCACGCCGTCATCGTCTCCTCCTGTCCCTTTCTCCCCGGCCGACGCCTTGGCCTCGTCCGCGATGCTGTCGGCATGCAGCTCGGCTGGTGAGATCACTCGCAGCCGGCAGAAATCCTCGTCCGGCAGCCGGTCCTCGAGCTCGTACGTCAGGTGGAAGGGTCGCTCGATGATCAGGTTGCTCGGAAAACTGCCGTATTTGCCCAGTGATATCGTCCTGTGTCGCGAGTGTCTTGTCAGCAACCCGCAACTTGTATTACGCAACATGCTGCTGCTTCTGTTCTTTCTTTCTCCTCATCCTCGTCCTCTTCTCCTACCGACCACTCACGTATTAGGAATCACCTCGAGAAAGCGCACATGCTCAGACGGCAGCTTTAGGCCTACCCATCCGTGCGGCTGCACCACTGAAGACATGACGACAACGTTGTGGTCGAAAGGACGTCATTCGATCCCCCGAAAAAAAAAATCAAGCCCAGACCAGGTTACAGTAGCTTAGCTAATAGGCTTCCTTGGCGTCGCATTAGTGCCTCTTAGCGCTGATGCAAAACGGCAAGCGGCTTTGGCACATTGCCGTTACAGATACAGACATTCTACGGAGTACAGGGCCGTGCTTTTCAATGCGCATTGAACATAACACTCATTTCGTTGCCTACCGTACAGTAACATGTCCTTGACCACACCACCTTTCGGCCGGCGAGGCCAGGAAATATAATAATTAACATATTATGGGCCGTCCCTCCCATAACGATGCCCTTTTTGGTCGTCCTTCACGTCCTCTCGTCCTCCAAAAAAATTTCATCCGCGTCAATAAATTCTGATTCTTTAACGTCGTCCTGACACGCACGTCCCCTTCTACCACCCACTCACGATTGAGCCACGTCCATGATCCGGTTGATGATCGTAATCATCTGCCCCACGTTCTTTGCGTTCTGGTCGCCGAGAGGAAGCCTGCCGAGAATGGACTCCAGGCGAGCCCGGATGTGTGCCAGCACCGTCGGCGTGATCTCGCGCGTCTGGTCGTCCTGCGCATTGTTAGCATTAGCTGCAAGCAGATGGAGTAGTAATAGAAACGAAGAGAACTTACCAGCTGGTTCGCAACCTGGTAAAGATTCAGAACCACCAACTCGACCCACGAAAGCTTTTCCGGCAACAGCGGCCCCTCCAGATCCTGCGTCACCGTCGTGCCCACCGATAGGAGCAGCAGCGGCTGCAAGTTGTTGATAATGTCGGGCGGCTGGTGTACGAGCACCATGCGGAACAGCTTCTCCTCCTTGTCGTTGCTCTGCAGCCAGCGCATCATCGCGTCATCGTACTTGCCAGCGTTCAGCAGGTCCTCGATAACCGCTGCCACCTGCTCGAGCTCGGCTCGCTCGCGCTCTTCCTGCGACTTCGGTGCGTACAGCACACGGGGCTGCGACTGTTGCCCCTGTTGCGACTGTTGTGACTGTTGCGACTGTTGCGACTGCGGCACCTTCGGATGTGGTTGGCTCGAGCTGGAGTGCTGCGACGGAGACGTGCCTGATGCCGCGATCTGGCTGACTACCCGACCCGTCGGGCTGTGGTAAAGGCTGCTGGCTCCGCTGTCGAAACCTCGGTGCTGCAGCTGCGGGCCATGGCCGTGGTACTGCTGCTGCGACGGGTGAGCCGGAAACGGCTGTGGGAACGACTGCGGGTGCTGTTGCTGCATCTGAGCCTGGGCCTGGGCTTGAGCTTGAGCCCGAGCTTGAGCCTGGGCCTGAGCTTGCGCCTGGGCTTGTGCCTGTGCTTGTGCCTGCTGGGCCTGAGCCTGAGCCTGAGCCTGAGCCTGAGCTTGAGCCTGGCTTGCCTGTGCCTGCGTTTCGACCTGTACTGCCTGGTTCTGGAACCGCTCTTGCATCTTCAGCAGCTGGCTCTGGTACTGCGTCTGTGCCGTCGCCATCGTTGAGATGGTCTCCGACAGCCGAGTCAACAGCGATGTCAGCGAGTCCATCTTGCTCTCCTGCACCAGCTGCAGCTGCTCCAGCTCGGCAAACCGCTCAGACACCCTCTGGTGCAGGTTGTGGGCCACATCCCGCACAGCCTGCGCGGACACGTTCGAGATCGCCGGAATGACCTGGTTCGACACCACCCGGTTGATCTGCTCATCCACCTCGCGCGAAACCGCCACCACAACTTTGTCGCTGATAGCCTTGGACACCTCCTGGCTGCGGAGACTGCTGGACACATGGGCTGGAAGGGACTTTTGCAGCTCCCTCTGCAGCACGGTCGAAACCTGGTTGTTGATCTTGCCGCCCAGGTTCTCCGTGATCGACTGCACCACATTGTCCCGCAGAGATGGAACCACCCGCTTGTCAAACTCCTCCCGCACGATCTTGCTCAGAACTTGCTCCGTGTTCTTGTTCAGCACATCCGACACTAGCTCCAGCAGCTTCCGCTGCTTCTGCTCGAAATCAGCATCCCGGGACCGGAACTGTTGATTGACATTCTTCTTAATGTCTTCGTATCCCGTGTGTACCGAGCTAGACACCAGGTCGCAGATCCGCGCCTCCATCGCATTGATGCGCAAGTCGATCGCCCCATTGCCAACCGTCGGAGCTGGCGACGGAGGAGCGCCCCTCGTTGCCTCTGATGTCTTCGCCGGCGCCTGCCCGTGGGACAGGCTGCTGCTCCCGGCAAGGGCATCGCGGTCTGCCGAAGCAGCAACGGCCAAAGATGGTCCCGTTGCGCCCGTCGCCGGCGACTTCTTCTTCCGGGGCTTCTTTTCGGTTTTGTGCGCAGAGCTAGTGCCTCCTACATTCGCGTCCTCTTCCTTGGCTTCAGCAGTCTTCAGGTCCAACGCTAGTGCAGTGGCATCGGCCTGCTTGCGACCCGCATCTTGTGCTTGCGGCGTCGGGCTGTTGTTTTGCAGCAGCTGTTTAGCGTTGGCACGCGACGCAATCACCCGCGGCACTGGCTGGGGCGCCGGCGTGGTCGTGGCCGAGGCCGGCGCCGTGGCCGTTGCATCTGTCCCGTTGGTTTCGGCGGAAAGCATCGGCTGCTGTGGCGACTTGAGTCTTCCGATCTTAACTTTGCCAGACTCCACAGCATCCACCGGGTTCATGACCTTGTTGTCCTTCGTCCACCCAAGCTCGCCCTGCCGAATAAAGATGCAGCTGACACCCTTGGAATGCATGGCATACAGCTCAAACAGCGTCGGGTCGTCTCCCTCCGTGTTGGAAGCCGGGTTCTGGAGAATATCCAGACTGCGCAGCAATCCCCGGCTGGTCAGCGAGTACTCGCGCAACCCGCTGATGACAGCCGTCGACTCCGGCTGCGGAATTGTCGTGTCGTGGGCCGTGAGCCGCTGGATGTAATCAACCTGCGACAAGCTCCTCATTGCGTACTTGGGCGCCGACAGGTGAAGGAAGTATACCGAGTTTCTGGTCGGGTGTCCAACCACGATCATACCCGTGGGGGGATGATACATGACGCTGCATACTGCATCCGACTCCTTGCCGTGAGGCAGATTAAATTCTTGCACCGGCTTGGCGAGCGCAAGATCCCACAGCTGCAGCGTGTGGTTCTGCTTCATGCCCACAATCATGTACCGTAGAGCACAGCCCTTCTGGTACGGCCTCAGCTTATCCAGCAGAAGAACAGATGTTGGCCACGCCTTCTCGCCCTCGGGCGTGGTCGTGAGCGTCATGAGAGGCTCGGCAACCTCCATAAACGTGTTTGCCGGCAGCGGGTTCCGCGGGTCGGACCCTTCCTTGGTGGCAGTAAGGTCCCGGACGTCCCAGAACTTGACCTTGCCAGACTTGTCGAGAGACACGACGACGGTGTCGTCCTGGCTGAATGTGAAGTCCTTCCCGGCCTTGCCAGTGTTGATCTTCAGCGAGCACTGCTTCGCCAGCTTCTCCGTGTCGACAACACGGTCATGACCCGGCTTGAACAGGTTGTTCTTCATTATGTAGCTTGGCCACACAACGTTGATCGACTTGCCCCGGCCGACGGCAAAATATTCCGGGTGATTGGAAGAGGTGCGAGCCCGAGTCTTGAGAACACCTCCCGGCGCATCTCCCTCGTGCGACGCAATCGGCGGAAGGGCAAAGCCATACAGCTCCGGGTGGGCATACTCGAGATGATCCTTGTCACCATCGCGGACCTGGACCCAGTACACCGTGCCACTGATACCTGTACCGATGATGGAGTCCTTCGGAACGGCCCCCTCATCCGGATTGCTGCACGACATAGCGACGTTGAAAATTCGGTCCTTCGTGTCGGTAAAGAGCTTCGCGTCTCTCCCGTCCGACTGCCGGATGACGCGAAGACCGCCGGCCTTGGACATGCCATAAGCCATGTAGTTCTCCGAGGCAGCAACCAAGTTCCTATCAATCTGGTCGAACTCCTTCTTGAGCCGCGCAATGTCCAGGATGGAGTCCTCGTGAAACGTGGGGCGCATTTCCCTGTCATCGTCCTGCACTTCGATCGAGATCCATGGCTTCATAGGGAAATTGTAAACCTTGACGAGGGCAGGGGCTTCTTCGACAACAATAGCCTCGTCTCCGTCCGCATCGGCACTCTCCCAGCAGTCGGCCACGGCAGCCTGGCCAGCCTCATTGTCAGCCTCGGGAGTCTCTTTAACCGGATCCGAAGACGCATCAGCATCCTGGCTCTGATCATTTTCCTTCTCGTCCGCCTCGATGAGCTTCTTGCCGCCTTCAATCTCGCTGACATCATCGCCGTTAACGGCCGTGCCGTCTTCACTGTCCACAGACTGTTTCTGCTGGTCCTCGGCATCGGTGACATCGACGTCTTTGGGATCATTCTCTGCACTCTCAAAGGACATCGCATTGCCTGGGGACGGAGAGCCAGCTGTGTTGGGCTTTGAGAGGAAAGACTCCAGAATGTTGGCCTGTGCTTTGTTTTCAACTGCAATCTGCTGCGGCGTAGGCTTCTTCAGAATCTGCACTGCAGCGGCTGCCACTGGCTGGTGCTGAGGTGGCTGGGGCTGAGGTGGGGTGGGATGAACGTAGCCAGAGGCACCAGGTGTAACTGAAGATCTGGAGGCATGACTGGCGGGTGTTGAGACACCAAGACCATCAAAAGGGTCATGGTGGTGGAAAAGAGGAGTCGTCGTCGACGACGTGGCTGTCGGCAGCTTAGACGTAACGCTGTCTGTGGTCGACGGGACCGGAGACTCCAAGAACTTGCCAGGCACGACAGGAGCAGACGACGCCGCATTTTCAGCAGACGTGACACCGGGTTCTGTAAATGAATGGAAAGCACTTCGCTGGCTGTTCTGGGTATCTCCACCACCGGACAAGGGCGACGCCCCGTTGGAGTTGTATGTCTCGGTCGAAAAGGTGTCATTCGACTGGCTGGGCTTCGGCCGGTTCAGCAGGTTTAGCAGGTACTGCTGCGTCTCATTCGACTGCGAAGTAGACGACCACGACGCCGAGCCGGGTGCTGGCGGCTCCGCCTTGGGCGGCTCATCCTTCAGGGCACCCTGCATAAGGGCGGCGAGAAGACCGGAAGGGTCAGATGGCGCCGGGGCAGGCGCGTGGATCATGCTGGAAGGGAGCGACGTGACCGGGTGCCGGACGTCGGGCTCGCGAGGATCCGCGCTATAGGGTACCGCGGGAGACTGGGTGAGGGTGCTGGAAGCATTGTGTTGTCCGCTGAACTTGAGAAGGTTGAGCAGGTGAGAGCTAGTCGCCCGCTCGTTGTTGGGCCGTCCCGAGCCAATAGAAGACAGGAACGGTGGGAACTGAGCATTAGGAAATCCACCGACTGGAGGGGTCGGTGCAGAAGGAAGAAGAGAATTGGAGACACCCTGGGGGATGTGCATTGGAGGCTGTGGTGCAGCAAAGGATGGAGGAGCACTGGGCGAGTCCGACCGCTCCTGCGGATAGTACAGCTCGTTGGAAGGGCGGAAGGTGGACACTTGAGCTAAGGTGTCATGCGTCTGTGGCACTTCAGCAGAGCCTGCGGTGTCCTGGTTCGACTTGCGACGCAGCTGAGCCAAAAGTGACTCCAGGCCAGAGCCGGCTTCCGCCGTCTGGCCGTTGCTACCGTCTGTTGACATCTGAACGGGGCTTCGTCGATGGCGACGATGTGTGGTTAAAGGAATGGGCGATGAAGCTCCGAGAAGCAGATGCAGATGCAATAACAGTAATGAAGGAGGGGAAAGGAGAGATGGCCGTCAACACAGCGAATTATCGGTGAAGATATACCGGGACGAAAAAAAACAGAAGGCGCAGTGGGGAAAAGGTGATAAAAGCACGCAAAAATAAAATCGAGCCGCAAAAATCAAGACGGGCGCGATAGAGCGCAAAACGACTTTCAGCGACGACGATCAGCACGGTCAGTGATGGGTATCGTGTGCTGTGTAGATGTAAGAAAGGGTTTTAGAAGCTGTTTTGATGTTGGGTTTTGGGTTGGATTTGAGTTGGAAAAAGCCTGCCGTAATTTCTGAGCCTTCTGCTTTTCTTTTTCCCGTTCTGCTTATTTTGGCCTGGGTTGGGCTCTTATCAGTCAGGCTGCCGACACAGTAATCGGAAAATCACGGACACTGTATTTGTTGACCTGTTCAACGACAGACTTTCACCTTGAACACTTCATTCTCGGAGCAAAGCTTGAGACACGCGCTCCTTGTGCTTGGGTCTCCATTGAGGTCATGTCAGATTTTGTTTGCACGCCTGGTGGAACCCTCTCGTGAGCTCCGCACCGCTTTTTGAAAAGCTTCTTGAAAGGCCGTGTGACATTTGTTTGTGTTATGTAATCTCCAACACGTGGTTTGCGATACCGGCATTGCGAACGATTTCATCTACCACTTCTTTCCGTCCGCATAATACGAATCTAGCGAGGCAATAGCGACGGCCACAGAGCTCTTTTGTGAATTTCGCTGCGGGTGCAGCCACTCAAACAGTAGCCTGCATTTTTTACGGGTTCCGCATTTTACCGTTCGCCGCCCGTTTTGCCCAACGGCTGAACCGATTCGCCTCACGCCGTCAAGATGTTTTGCTTACGGAGGTAAGTTGCATGGACATATTCCTGAGCACATCGACGTCTTTTCCAGTATCTGATCGGGCACACGTGCTGACTCCTTCTCTAGTTGGCTTCCGCTCCTCTTTATCCCCACAAACGCCTCGCCTACGTTCATCTTCCTGTTTTTCGTATGCACATACTTCCTTAATCGACCGTGCGTCTACTGCTCCTTTCTCCTCCTCATCCTATTTCTCACGAGCTGCAACTGGTCCGATCGGTGCTTCTTCGACTTCAGCAACGACTGGTTCGAACCCCGAGAAATAACACACTCGCCTGCTGCGATGCAGTCAACGGACAGCTACAACGGGACCGTCACGGTGGATGACGGATACGGGCCTACGGCTGCTCTCGTGTTTGATATGGTCAAGACGACAGCCTCGGCGATGGCGGGCGCAACGGCCGAGAAACTGTCGCACGCTGAGGCGGAATGGACGGGTGTTGGCATCGAGTGGTTGAGGAGCCTACTCGGACGGAGAGAATGGAGAATAGATTGCATGGACGTGAACATTCGGTTATGATTTTTCTTGAGAGTGTATATTGCACAGCCGGATCATGGCCTGCTTGTTGGAGGCTGGATAAGCGAGGGCAGCTGGCATCTAGCTACAACGCACCATTTCGACTGATTTACGGCAGCTTTCTCGTTCACGTCGGTGTGATCTTTTGGGTCTCCAAAGTTATGTTACGTTCCAGCCTAAGCAGCCGGCCATAGACTATCTTGTGACTTCATTTTCGCGACTCGAAGCGTTTCATCGTCGAGCTCTTTCCGCCAGGGTTAATGCAATGGCTTTGAACAGATATCTAGCGTCGAGTGCTGACATAGTAATTGTATACAACCGCTGGTCTTTGTTACCTAAACAGTCTTTGATGATCACTTAGGTTGTGCAAGAAGCAATAAGCATCGGCACAACTATTGCTATGGTCACATGCGGAGAGATATATCTTAGGAAATTACTCTGTACGGCGTCTATTACGAATGGCACTCAACATCTTGTTTCTTTGGGCGTCCCTTAAACACACGGAGATCACTTTAGATACTCCGTATTACTACGTAGTTCGTAGTCCGTATTTCCGTACACTCTTTGTCTACTCGGCAAGCACGGAGATTTGCTATTGCAGGGCTGCAGGCGGCGCCCATGATGGGGGTATGTTGCTTGTAGTATGCAGAAAAGCATAGCGGACGTACTCCGTATAGTGGAAAACAACAAAATTGCAATGTGCGACGCCTAAATGAGCAAGGAAAAATTCCCCAACGTGACGAGACAGGGATTTAATAATAGAAACTTTCAGCAGTTGTTTTAGTGTAATTGCGTGCTGTGGAGCTCGCTTGATGCGTGCTGTGGAGCTCGCTTGATGCGTGCTCAGGGTGAGTCACGTGAATGTACATTGTGGAATTAAAGACGCTAGACAAGTAATTATATTTTAGACTGCAGCACGTGAACGGGTTCATGATTTGTAAGAATGACGAAAGGATCGACATGTTAGATTCGTACTCGTATCCTGTTACTCCGTATTATGCTCCTATCCGTTTCCACCCTGTGCCCGCAAAGCATCAGAGGTGGCTACTACGTCGTACTTGGAGGATAGTGTTACTTTTCCCTCGGGGAAGAGCAGTTTCCCGTGCTTATCGGGCCTTGCATCTTGGTAAGGATACATATCTATCTTACTACGTCGTATGTGCATTGAATTGGAATAATTGCGAAAAAGCTCGCTGGTGGGGCGGCCCCGTTAGCCGCTAGAACGTTCTGTCGGGGTCCAGGCCACGGTTTTGTGGTCTGAGATAACCAAGATTTCAAGCCGGTAGCCAACATTTCCAGATATGTATGATCTTTGCAGCTACCGGCCAGAACGATATTCGTATTTTCGAAGGGGCAACTCCAGATCAGCCACAGTCGGAAAGTCACCTCGTGACGAGTCGCTGGCGGAGCAGGTTGAGCATGGATCGAAAGATGCCGGGCAGGCGCCATCAGAAGGCGAGCATAGCCAAATGCGGCTTGAGGAGGCTTGCCGCCTTAATCGGTAAAGGACGACTATGACGTTGTCACAGCGCCACGAGGGAATGACATCTAGCGGTGCCGCAGGCGACCTGGGACCATGCCTGATCTGGAGGCGGGTTTTTCCCTCCCCTTGTGGTGCTAAGCGACTTAGCGCTGCCCCTTTTCTTTTGTGTCGAGGATTAGGTCAAGCAAGCCCCAACAGCGGTCGTTTCTTGGTTGCCGCGCCGTTGACCCTTTAGAACGGGCGAGAACAGAAAACAGGCGATGCCGCGTCGGCGAGACAAAGAGGGAAATGGAAGGAGAGGGGACAAATGCAGAGCGGCGTGCTGGTTAATTTGCACATACCAGTTCCATGTACTCCGTACCAATGACCGCATATCACCTGCCTCGCTCCGTGAGGCGACTCGTTCTCGGCAGTTTTCGCAGGGACAGAGATATGACGACATAATATCCGCACTCGCTACTTGACAGGGTCGCCGAGCATGCGCCACTGCCCGCCAATCCGCCGTACCTCACTACTGCAGCAGGCCCCATCTGCTGCCAGACCCCAGCCTAGTTGGGGAGGCATGAATGAGACTACCCTCATTCCGGTAACTTTTCAGGATGGACGTCCCAAGTTTAACCTGCCTGCAGGTTTCGTTTGCTGCCCTGTTTCCTTGCGAAACCTGTCGATCACACTCCCCATAAGTCCAAAAGGGCACATGGTGGCCACCTTCCGTCTCAGGTTCTTCCTGCCTTCCTCACTACTCTCCAGCACTCCTCCACGTCCCCGTCCTCCCTATTATTATAATTTGTTACGAAGTAGTGTGACTGTTTTGCATCTTATTTGCTATCTTTCTTGGAGCACGAACCATCGAGCCTGTTCTGCCTCTTTCTCTCGCACCCCATCCTGCGCAGCATCGCCTTCTCCATAATCCAGGCCTTATTTCGCCAATCGGCCAGTCGGTCTATCGGTCTATCGACTTTCCTCACCTTTGCCACAGTCCGTTACGCAGAATTTGCCAGAGGCTGTCAACAGCGAAGAGGCGACGACATCTCATCATCACAATACCATACATATTTCCAACCAAAAGGAGGGGCGCTGCCGAACCACGAACAATATGTCTTGTTAATAGCATCGCAGGCAACCTCCGACACGACCTTTCTCACCACCAACGTCCATACTCACCGCTTCGAAACCCCCACGCCGCCCTGATGCACTCTGATCCGAGAGGCAGCGAACGGACGGTGCATTTCACCATGACAGCCGTACGGTCAGCGCCGCCTATCGCGCACTCGAGTCCTCATGCAAACCCTTACCACGGTCGCGGCTCCATTTCTGGAGCTCCGATGTCCTCCCCCATGATGGTCGTCCACAATGTCGGCCAGCCATACCCGCCGAAACAGTCGCCTTGCTCGTCGTCCCTCCCGCCGTCCGTGTCGACGGTGCAGGAGGGATCCAGCCCGTGTTATTTTGGTCTTGTCGTCGAGCAAGCATCGGACCCCCGCGACTCAGCCGTCGCGCCCCGGGACAATTGGAGCCCACCCACATCATCGGTCAAGTCCTTTGGTGCCGCTATGCAGAACCCTTTTATGTCATTGGATGCGAACCCTGCGTATGATGCCTTTCGGGTCCAGGTGGAAGCAAACCAGATGGGAAGAATGTTTGCGTTCGGTGGTGTGGGAACGCCGCAGACGAGCACAGATGTCAGGACGCCTCCGATCATGCGTTCTAAGCCGTTGCGATCACCTAACCACAAGATGACTCCGTCATGGGAAACAAATGTGCACGGTGCAAAGATGGCTCGGTCAGCGGCTTCCCCGGTGCCGTCATCGCCCATGCATGTCGACGCTGAGACCAGAACGATTGGTACTCCTTCCCGAAACTTGGAGCCACCATTGGATTCCTCGGTCTTTCCTAACCTTCCCCGTTACGAGTCGCCGGCGCAAGTGGAGTCTGCAACAGAGACAAGATCGACGCTGTCTCCCGTCGAGGATCGTCATCCGCGCCTGTCTTTGACCCTGGGACGGTCAAGCTTGTGCACTATGAGAGGAGGGGCAGTGGCGAGAGCAGACAGCGCTCCCATCCAGGTGGAGGAAGGACCCGAAATGATGGATGCTGCTCAGCTGAAGAGCATTTTGGAGACCCACGAAGTGGAAAAGTCATTGCCGCTTCTCTTGCTTGATGTCCGCGTGTCCACGTACTATGCTGCTTCTCGCATTCGAGGCGCCCTGAACCTCTGCATTCCGACAACGTTGCTCAAGCGGGCGACGTTCAATCTGCAGAAATTGCAGCAGACTTTTGCGCAAAGCGAGGACCAAGCCAAGTTTGCGGCCTGGCGGGAGGCCAGATACCTTGTTGTTTATGACTCCAGCTCCGTGGAGAAGAGGGATGCCACGTCGGCGACCAACATGCTTCGGAAATTCACCGTCGAAGGATACACAGGGAAGGCCTATGTGCTGCGTGGCGGATTCGCGGCCTTTGAGGCTGCCTTTCCGCAGTTTATCGACCGGCAGCTTTCCTCCATGTCTTCCGGCTGCTCTACCTTGTCACTCGGTGCAGCTGGCAAGAAAGGGATGTCGATTGCACCTATCATCGGCGGCGTGATGCTGCCGTCTTCGAGCATCAGTCCGGCTCCTTTCTTTTCGAACATCAGGCAAAACATGGATCTCGCAGACGGAGTCGGCAGGCTACGCGTATCTCTTCCAGCAGGCCTGGACCCCACCACGCTCCCGTTGTGGCTGCGTGAGGCCACAGAGGTCACGGACCAGGGCAACCGGGTGTCGGAGCGCTTTCTCCGGATTGAGCTGGCGGAGCAGTCGCGGATGAAGAACGCATATTCTGTGTTCAACACATCTGTGGGCGTCCCCGGTGGATCTGGCAAGGTGCAGCTCTCCGGCATCGAGAAGGGCATCAAGAACCGCTACAAGGACATTTTGCCTTTTGAGCATGCCCGCGTTCGGCTGCACGGCCGTTCTGAGGGCACTTGCGATTATATCAATGCGAGCCACATACGGGCCGGACGGAGTTTAAAGCGATACATTGCGAGCCAGGGTCCGCTGCCTGCTACATTCGAGGTTGGTGATTTGGAGCCCAAAACATGCGTCGGTCTCAATAGGCGCGTGTTGCTAACATAGATAACTAGGACTTTTGGTCTGTGGTCTGGGACCAGGACGTGCGAGTCATAGTTATGCTCACTGCAGAGTCTGAAGGCGGTCAGCTCAAATGCCATCCGTACTGGACAGGTCGAGAGTACGGACCGATCAGACTCAGGATGCTCAGCGAACGGAAGGTATCCCTCGACATGGACAAGCGACCCAGCCCTGCAGCGGCAGCGGCAGGCATGACAGAGTCCAGCTCGACGCACGGCGATGACGCTTCGACTGCAGAATCCGGCCGTCGCCGGGCCACCACTCTCGCGTGCGTCGGAGGAAGCGCAGCAGCCCCAACATTGAGTGGCCCATCCCGGCCCGGGTTCCCACTTGGAGCTTCGGCCAATCAGAGCGAGACTCCCTTTGTGATCATCAGGAAGTTTTCTCTCTCGCACAGCAACCACGCATTCCAGCCGATCCGTGAAGTCACGCAGTTGCACTATTCGTCGTGGCCAGATTTTGGAGCGCCAGCACAGCCCAGCCATCTCCTTGCCATTATTCAGCTTGCAAATGCTATGCAGGGCCCATCCTCGCCTGTGGACGGCCCGGCCGCAATGTCCCCCCCGTCTTTGGCAGCCCGGCTTCATGGTTCTGGTGAAAGTTGGAAGCTGAACAGCTTTTCTATGCCCCGGATGGACGAACCTGAGTCTGACGCTGACGTAAAACCCATGCTGGTGCACTGCTCGGCCGGATGTGGACGGACTGGTACATTCTGCACGGTCGATGCGGTGATCGACATGATCAAACGCCAACACCAAGTGGCGGGGAAAGGACACAAAACAACGATGGGTCAGGACCCGACTAACGGAATGAGCCATATTGCGACTAGGACCGAAAATACAGTCGACGCAGGCAACATCAGCTGGCTCGAGAATGACAGCGTTGACCTGGTCGCAAAGACGGTCGAGGACTTCCGGACACAGAGACTCAGCATGGTGCAGTCTCTACGGCAGTTTGTGCTCTGCTACGAGACGGTCGCCGAATGGATCTCCAAGACGCAAGAACACCAGAGCGTGCGGTCCAAAGGGCCAGGGCGGGCCAGAAGCGAGAGCGTGCGAATGCAGGGCTGAGCAAGACAGGGGGAGGCATGGGGCCGCATGTGCTGAGACAACGTGAGGTCACGTGTTTGGACGTGTTTTTATTATCATCATTTAGAATCATCGAGTATCGTCGCCACGACCATTGCATTCCCAGCGCACCAGGTTGGTCCTGGGTTGTCTTGGCGAGCGTGGTTTATGGCAGGGGAATGAGTATGCACGGACAGACATCTTTATTATAGGATGACGAGGACCAGGGCAAGGGAGCGGGAAAGAACCACGGAAGGGAGCGCGCTCCTGGAAAAGAAAGCACGTCGGCAGAACAAGGTTGGGGTAATGTACACGGCGCCTGGTACTTGTTGGTTTATTCATGATTGTTGTCGATTTAGTAATATGAACACGCAGTATTCCATATTTCACACGAGTACTCTGTACCGTACGAGATACGAGTCCATGCCAGACTCTGAGGCGGGTGATTGCGAGAGCGGCGGCGATCTCGTAGGTTAGTAGAGGTCACGAGCCCTGTTTTCGATCATCTGACGGTGGTCCGTATTATGGCAGCGTGTTTTGCAGGTAGCCTTACGGGAAGATCGGGAAGATGGCATGTGGAGAAGGCAGCGGACCTTGTTAGGTTTTGCGGAGCAGAAGCTAATTTCGGATCTGTCTCCCTATGTCTCTGACCACATTGATTGACTGACTGTCTTGGGGCTGCATGCCAAATGCCGGTCCGAGATTGCACTGTCTGTCGAGGAAGGAGAAGAGGGGAGGCGAAAGAGACCCCGGGAAAAGCAGGCAGCCGTGAGAGCAGGCGGTCCACTTTGGATATCTGTCGTAAGATGCGCATCCTCGATCGGTCGTGCTAGGTAAGACGTGCATGTGCAGCGTGAGTCAGGCGGGCGCATGGTCGCGGACACACGATCAAGGTTCGACATGGCACAGGCAGGATTGGAGGGTGCAGCACGTCTGGAGCGACGCTGCCGCGTCATGTGGAGCAGGCCTTGTTGAAGGTTGTGTCTGTACTCGTTGCTACTATGTACGATGGCTGCAGTGCTCTGCCGCAGTGACGATTCCCACCTGCCTGCTTGGACAAGCGGCCAGCGATCGGCATCGATGGCCCGCTAGCTGCCCAGACTGGCCACAGGCGAACGTAGCATGGGCGCTAGCTCTTAGCGTCAGTGGGGGGTCTAGCAGCAGAGAGAGGGCCTCTGCTCCAGGTCTGTTTCGCCTTGCCTTTCGCTCATTTGGGGGCCTTTTTATTCTCGTTTTTGGTTTCTACTTTCTGGTTATATTGTTGCATGGCCGCTCTGCCCAACACGTGCAGGTAGTGCTCCCGGTCTCTCAGCCGCTCTCCATTTTCCCGATCCTTTCGCAAGACGCGGCTTCTAGCAGCGAGAGGCCTCATCATATCTCCCTGGATCGCCCTCCCTGCCTCTTTGTCCTTTCGTCTCCTTCTGTTTGCCGACAAAGCTGCACGGACCCTTTTTGATCTTATCCTCTAGTTTGCTCCCTTTAATTTAGTTGTTTACTTGCGGAGCATACGATCGTCTCCTACTCGACCTCTCTCCTCTGTCTGTGAATTTTCCTCGCCCAATGGACGGACTGCGCAGCTCCAAAGTGTCCTTATCGC
Organism: Grosmannia clavigera kw1407; assembly: GCF_000143105.1. Lineage (NCBI taxonomy): Eukaryota > Fungi > Ascomycota > Sordariomycetes > Ophiostomatales > Ophiostomataceae > Leptographium > Leptographium clavigerum. Next base: position 882,138 of record NW_014040837.1, on the reverse strand, counting down.
ACTGATTACCGCCTCGGTCCCCCTCTCGACCATCTCTCTTCACCATGTCTATCCGCAGCGAGTCGTCGGCGGCCCCGTCAGCGGCCACCTCGCCGACAGACACGCGCGCGCCGGCCAGCCGGCTCGATTCTTTTCAGGCCCTTGCCGGCGAGGGTCTCGCGGAGAGCTTCCAGTCCACAGACACGATCCGGCGGCGGCCAGACGCAGGCTATGGTGCGTCTGTCGTCGATGCGGTGCGTGCGAATTTGTCTCGGAGCACGTGACTGATTGTGAGAACAGGAACAGTTTCGTCTTCGTCCCAGATGCTTCCACCGGCCGCAGCCGACGCGACCACGCCGGCCCACGAGCGACCACAACAACAGCGGCCCTCGGGCGCGACAGCAAGCCTCTCATCGGCCACGCGCTCACCGCTGCTGGGCCCTGATCGTGGCCGGGGCCGTCCACGGAAACCGGCGCTGCCGCGACGCGCATCCAGCAACACACAGGCGCGCCACCGTGGCGGCGTCTTCTCGGTCGACGATGCCGTCAGCGAGGTTGAGGCCGACGAGGCTGAGCGCAAGTTCAGCCACCCACCCCCGACGCTGGGTACGCGCCGCCGAACGCCCGGCCAGCTCTCCCTTGGACGGCTGCACGCCGGCAGCCGCGACGAGGGCGTGGACGACGAGGCGTTGGCGTCGCCTGCCTTTGTGCCAAAGCCGCTCGGCACGCCAGGCGTAGACATGGCGGCATCCAGCATCTTGGAGGAGCTGGGTGACGGTATCACCGATCTGGACGCGCTGGACGACGAGGTCGAGGAAGACGAGCTGGATCTGGGAGGAGGAGGAGGAGGAGGAGGAGGAGGAGGAGGAGAAGGAAGAGGAGGTGGGACCCAGCTTGTCGGTTTGAACGAAGATGACGACGACGATGACGATGGCAACATTAGTGATGCCGAGAGCTTCACGCTAAAAGACCGACAGCAAGCGATCAACGAGACGCACCCGTTTGGGATCCGGCTGTGGAAGCCGGCACTGTACAAGAAGGACCGGTCGGTGCAGAAGACGGCAGAAGGCGACATTCACTCATCGCCGGGCGGCCACGTCAGCACGTGGCTGCTCTTCTTCAACATCATGTGGACGCTCTTCTTTGGCTGGTGGCTGGCGCTGATCGCGTCCACGGGCGCGTTTGTGTGTCTGCTCTTTGCGGCGGCGTCGAGCGGACGAGAATATGGGCGAGTGCTCTGGGGACTCGCCAGCTACCTATTCTACCCGTTTGGCAAGTTTGTCCGGCTGGAGCAGCAGGAGCCGTACCTGGACGAGGACCAGGGCGAGGGCCGAAGCATCAGCGAGTACGAGCAGTGGCAGAACGGCGACCTCGAGTACGGCCGGCTGTTCTTTGGACCGGAACGCGGCCGCTCCATCATCGGACGGTCACGACGCAGCATCGACTCGGAGCGGCCGAACGAGACGGACAGCCTGCTGGGCCACCGGTCGGGCGGGCCCAGCCATGGACGCCACGGTAGCCAGAGCCGAGACGAGGACAGCGTGGACGGCGATCTACCACGGATGAAGCGACGGCTCTTTGGTCGCGGGCAGTGGAATGTCGGACGCGTCATCTTCTTCCTCTTCTTCTACCTGCTGATCACGCCGTCGCTGTTCGTCGCGTCCGGCATCTGCTGGCTGCTCGTGTTCTGGATCCCGATGGGCCGGGTGACGATCCTGCTGTTCGACCACCTGCGACGCCATCCGCTGGCGCTGACGTTTGAGTCAGACATTGCGACAGCACGGGCCCCGGCAGCGCCGCAGTCGTCCATCATCGTGTGCACGTACCGGGCTGTGGGCCTCAAGTACTGGAAGTATACGGTGGACGGGACGAACATCTTTTTGATCAACCTGATGGCGGTGGTGATGTTTGTCATCTTCGACTACATGGTGCTGGACCGCATGCTCGAGGTGGACAACGTCCTGACGTCGTCGGCCTTTCTGTTCGTGGCCGGACTGCTGTCGATCATCCCGCTGGCCTACTTTATCGGTCAAGCGGTGGCGTCGATCTCGGCGCAGTCGTCCATGGGCGTGGGCGCGGCCATCAACGCCTTCTTCTCGACCATCGTCGAGGTCTTTCTGTACTGCGTGGCGCTGCGGCAGGGCAAGGCGCAACTGGTCGAGGGCAGCATCATCGGCAGCATCTTTGCCGGTATCCTCTTCCTGCCGGGGCTGTCGATGTGTTTTGGGGCTATCAAGCGGAAGACGCAGCGGTTCAACGCCCGCTCGGCCGGCGTCACGTCGACGATGCTGCTCTTTGCCGTCATTGCCGCCTTCAGCCCGACGCTCTTCTACCAGATCTACGGCACCCACCAGCTCAACTGTCTCGACTGTGTCGACAGCGTCGGCCGGCTGCAGGGCGACGGCGACGGTGACGGCCGCGACTGCCGCCGCTGCTACTTTTCGCAGACGCCGGCCATCGACGACCGCTTCTACCTCGAGGCCGTGCGGCCGTACTGCTACCTGGCCGCCAGCCTGCTGTTCCTATCGTACGCCATCGGACTGTGGTTCACGCTGCGGACGCACGCGGCCGTGATCTGGAACGCGGAGGTCGAGGAGAAGCACGCGTCCGTGCCGGGTGGCGGTGGCGGTGGTGGTGGTACGATCACGACATTGGGCGAGTCTTCGGGGGCGGACGTGCGCGACGCACATGCCTACCGTCGCATCATCGGCCAGTCACTCAAGCAGGCCGGCCTGGCAGCACCGTCCGGATCGCACGGGGCAGCCGGCAAGACGGCAGCATCTGACGGCGACAGCCTGCTGCAGCAGGTGGCCGAGATGGCCGGGACGTTGGCCCGGGACGGACGCCAGCCCCGTCGGACATCGGTGCAGGGCAGCGTGCCGGCGAGCGGTGGCCCTCGACCACCGCTCATCCATCACGAGGACGCTGGTGTAGCAGCTGGCGGCGGTGCCGCTGGCGGAGACCACACCGGACACGACGCGCCCAACTGGAGCCGGATGAAGTCGTCGGTGGTCCTGATGTGCGCTACGGCGCTGTATGCGGTGATTGCGGAGATCCTGGTAGACTCAGTAGACTTTGTCCTGGACGGATTCGCGATCGACGAGAAGTTTCTAGGCATCACGCTGTTTGCGCTTGTTCCGAACACGACCGAATTTCTGGTGAGTGAGAGGGAGGAGACGAGACGACGAAAACAAGCTAACAAGACAGAATGCTATCTCGTTTGCGATGAACGGCAACATTGCGCTGTCGATGGAGATCGGGTCGGCTTACGCGCTGCAGGTGTGTCTGCTGCAGATCCCGGCGCTGGTGCTCTTCTCGGCCGCGTTTCCGGCTGTCGGCGCAGATGCAGCACGCTTCACCTTCTCGCTGCTGTTCCCGCAGTGGGACATGATCTCGGTCATCCTCTGCGTCTTCCTGCTGAGCTACATGTACGGCGAGGGCAAGAGCAACTACTTCAAGGGCAGCATCCTGCTGATGAGCTACATCGTCGTCGTCTCGGGCTTCTACTTTAGCGGCTACACGACCGCGCTCGACATGGAGAGCTCCGGGCTGCGACGCTTCGACACCCTCGGCCAAGACGGCCAGTTTGTCCGCTATGGCAAGTCGTTCAAGACGGCCGGCCAAGGCCGCGCTGGAGCGGCTTTCTAGTGGCGTGCAGTCGTTCTTTTCGTATTTTGTCCTGCTCCGGGCTCGTTTTCTTATCTGTGGCATTTCGTGTTTATACATTGGGGGTTAGATAGTTCTGGCACGTCAAAAGGCGATGCAAGCATCACATAGTACAATGATTTGAATTAGGCAATGGTACGGGGTGGTTGTTAGTTGCCTTGCATGTGGGGCTGGAGCTCGATCGCCGTAGACCACGTGACACATACGCGTTGGCAGCTATTGCCTACAGCTTGGGATTTGCCTTGGCAAGAAGGGCAAGTCGCAAGACAACGGACGATCCATCCATTCCGCACTCGACACCCGACCGCGAACGCCGACAGACGAAAGACGAGCAGCGTGCGAGCTGATTGACAGAGGGCCGACACGATTGTGACCAACGACTCTTCCGCCGCCTCGGCCCGCCTCCCATACTCCTCGCCCACGATGTCGCTGGACAACTACTACCACAACAAGATCGAGGCGATGAAGCTGGAGATCCTCAAGGGCCAAGCCGTACTGCGGCGCCTGGAGGCACAGCGGAACGACTACAACTCACGGGTGCGGCTGCTGCGCGAGGAGCTCGGGCTGCTGCAGCAGGCGGGGTCCTATGTGGGCGAGGTGGTCAAGGTGATGGGCACGAAGAAGGTGTTGGTCAAGGTGCATCCAGAGGGCAAATACGGTGAGTGGGCGTGGATGGGCAGTGTCTGTATGGTGTGGCGTCTGGGCTGGTGCTGACGGAACAGTGGTCGACGTGGCGGACAGCGTGGACATTGCGAAGCTGACGGTCGGCAAGCGGGTGACGCTGCTGTCGGACAGCTACAAGCTGGAGAAGATGCTGCCATCGTCGGTCGATCCGCTGGTGTCGCTGATGATGGTGGAGAAGGTGCCGGACAGCACGTACGACATGATCGGCGGGCTGGACCAGCAGATCAAGGAGATCAAGGAGGTGATCGAGCTCGGCCTGAAGCACCCGGAGCTGTTTGAGAGCCTGGGCATTGCCCAGCCCAAGGGCGTGCTGCTGTACGGGCCACCGGGCACGGGCAAGACGCTGCTGGCCCGGGCGGTGGCGCACCACACGGACTGCAAGTTCATCCGCGTGTCCGGCTCGGAGCTGGTGCAGAAGTACATTGGCGAGGGCAGCCGGATGGTGCGGGAGCTCTTCGTGATGGCGCGCGAGCACGCGCCCTCCATCATTTTCATGGACGAGATCGACTCCATCGGCTCGTCGCGCGTCGAGGGCAGCAGCGGCGGCGACTCGGAGGTGCAACGCACCATGCTTGAGCTGCTCAACCAGCTCGACGGCTTTGAACCGACCAAGAACATCAAGGTCATCATGGCCACCAACCGGCTCGACATCCTGGATCCGGCCCTGCTCCGGCCCGGCCGCATCGACCGCAAGATCGAGTTTCCCCCGCCCAGCGTCGAGGCCCGCGCCGATATTCTGCGCATCCACAGCCGCAAGATGAACCTCACCCGCGGCATCAACCTGACCAAGATCGCCGAGAAGATGAACGGCTGCTCCGGCGCCGAGCTCAAGGGCGTCTGCACCGAGGCCGGCATGTATGCCCTGCGCGAACGTCGCGTCCACGTCACCCAGGAGGACTTTGAGCTGGCCACGGCCAAGATCCTGAACAAACATGATGATAAGGAGGGTGAGTTTCTTTCTTTTCTTTTCTTTTCTTTTTCTCTTTTTCTCTTTTTCCTACATGTTCTCTCTCTCCCCCACACGCTAACTCCTCAGTCTCTCTCGGCAAACTCTGGAAGTAAACCACATACTCGGCGCAAAGGACACGTCATGTACACTAGCTTTACCAAGATGTATTTCTTTCGTCCTCTCAACCCGTCGATTTGATCAGGTGCCGTTACGTGCTTCCAGTCTTGATACATGATTATTCCTCTGTCCTGGTCAGAGGTCCTGTCTCCTTCCAGAGTTCTCAGGATTGGCTCCATCCTCTTCGGCTGCCCATTCACGCCGGTAGTTCCCATGCCCAGCATACCCACATATCCAGCACATCCGTCTCATACATATTCTTCTATCCGTATATCGCTCTATCCCTCCTACTCTCTGTGAGCCACCTACGCCCTTCCGCTATAGGTCTCGTAGAACCGTCTCGGTTTGCGGCCCCGCTCCACTGTTTCTGATGGGCCGTCGTCTGCCTTGCGTTCGCCGTGGGATGCCCGCACGGCGGTGCTGCGACGGCCAGATAGCGGTGGTGGCGGCGACTGTGACGACGACGACGACGACGACGATGGCCGTGGTGCCGGTGCGTACGTGGCCTTGCCAAAGGTTGTCCGGCGGCGGCTGGTGCTGCGGCGCCGCACGACGACCGGCGTCGGCTTCTGGATGATCTCGATCTCGGGACGGCGAGCGTCCGAGCGAGTGTGTCTGTGGGTGTTGGCAGTGTTGTTGTGCTTGCCGACACGATCACCAGGATCGCTGTGATGGCGATGGTGACGACGTGCAGGAGACCGGTGACGGTGCTGGTCTCTGTGGACGTTGTGGTCTTTGTTGGTGTTGGTGTTGGTGGTGTTGGTATTGGTGGTATTGCTGTTGTTCTTGCTGGTGCTGTTGTTTTTGCCGTTGTTATTGCTATTGCTGGTGCTGGTGCTGTTGTTCTTGCTCGTGTTGTGGCTGTAGCTGCCGCTCTTGTAGTGGCGGCTCTTGGTGGCTGTCTCGACGTCATCGCGCACCCAGGCTTGCCGCCAAGCCGGCGGTGGGTTGAGGCACAGCCGCAGGATCCAGGCCAGCAGCAGGACCCCGACGATGCAGCCGATGACGATGCCGGCAATGGCGCCACCCGAGAGGTGGTGCGAGCCCGCCGCTGCCGTGGTCGTCACCGTGGCCTGGCGTGCGTGCAGCAGCTGCTGCTGCGACGGACGGGACGCCGAGACGCGGCTGTAGGCCAGCCGGGGAGGCTGCTGGGGCGGCGGTGCGTGTGCGTGTTGGAAAGCCTGTGTGCGTGCGAGTGCCTGTGCCTGTTGCAGCAGCTGCTGTCGCTGCCTCTGGTCGAGCAGGTCGAAGTGGAGGAGCGGTGCCATGGTGACGGAAGCGGTGCAGATTTCGAGACGGAATAGAAGCAGGATCGACGAGAGGGAGTAGTAGGTGTTGGAATCAGAGATCCGTCAGGACAGAAGAGCCGGTGGTGATAACGACAGTGCAGACCGCTGGCCTGTATATGCACGATATATGCGTATATGCAAACGAGAGGATGGGAGAGGAGAAGGAGATGCTGCTCGTCCCAGAAAGACGACTGGAAAACAGCCGGGACACACGGTCGTTATCTACTCGTCCGTCTCGCCCTGCTGCCAGACGTCTCTCGTGGCCATGGTCCCTCCGACCGACTGTTGCACTGCAGCTCGCCATGACCGTCTTTTCCTCTTGCCTTTTCCCTCGTCTCTTTTCCCTCGTCTCTTGTCTTGTTCGCCTGCTCATCGGCCGCTGTGCGAACACGCGCGTTCTGCCCTTGTCCCTTCTCGCCCGTTTCCGTCTCGTCTTTTCCGCCGAGGGAAGCGCCTTGTTCCTGTCGCCCCCAAGGAGGCTTTCGTCCTTGGCTTGCTGGCATCGACTGCTGGCAGGACGTTCTGGACCTCTTGCGTGACGCAGCTCGCACCGAGACCCTCGCCGCCTTTCTCCGCCCCCCCAGTTCTCCCGTCGTCCATCGCCCATCGCCCATCGTGTCGCTCGTCCACGCGCCGGCCTCCACTCCCCCTTCCTGCTCCACCGCCGCTTGTCTGCACGATGGTCCTCCTGCGCTGTAGGGTCGATTTTCCGGCTTCCGCGGCTTTGCCGGCGCTGTCCTGTGCCCGGTTTTCTCTCGTTTCTCGCCCTCTGATGGGACACTGGCCGGTGGCTGGATTGGCCCATGGCTGTCCACCGCAAACTGCCGTCAGTCTCATTGGCTCCCCGCCGGCTCGCCGTCCCCGTCGGCTCGTAAGATGATCAACCAATATTGGTTCTGCTGCGCTGCAGTAGCGGGCAAATGCATGCTTATTAATAACAAACAACCGCGCTCAGCGACGGTGAGGGAAAGAACGACCGCCACGAGGCCCGACACGCAACAGCGGCAACCGTCTACAGAACGGCCTCAATCACATGACACCATCGCCCACCGACAATGGCTTTACGGCATGATTTGTCTCGTCACGCATGCCGCCACTGGAGGATCTGGCCCGAAGCAGGCCGGCGTGTTCGAGAACACTGCTGTGGGTCCCCGATGGGGATAACCTCTGTATAAATTATGCAGTGGCATGTTAGAGGAGGCTGCGCTCCGCAGCCTCTCCATTAACAAGAACACCCAATTTTTGTTGCGGTGGACGTCCACGTCACGGAAGCAAGGATCTCGGCTTATCACGTCCGGTTTTCGTGAACCTATCACATTGGGCTTCTGGCAATCAGTCGAGACGTCGAATACTTATAACATCATCCATGTATGTGTGCCCGATTCTCGATTCTCGCACAGACATCTCCTGCATAGCGATATTGAAAAAAAAGGGGGACAGATGCATCCGACCGGATGCACACCTTGTCAGCTCGCAGTGATCCGCCCCGTTCGCTCCCTCACACCTCTCTTCTTCCGCCATCCGCTGCGACCCATTGTAACATCCAGCTGCACCGGCACATATCTCGCTGTCATTCTGCTCACCTGCAGGCGGTGACACATAGTATTTCTTCCTCCAGGCTTCCAGACTGCCACGTACACGACACCGCAAACACCTCCGACTCTGCCGGCTCCAGAACTCACCGCAGACTGACGCCCAAAATCCCTCGGTCGACCCTCCCCCTCCCCCCCCTGCTCGCCCTATTCTCCTGCTCCCCTGCTCTCCTGATCCCCAGCTTCCCCAATCTCCCCTTTTTCCCCTGCCCTCCAGCTCCCCTTCTTCACCTTTACCTCCCGATCCCCATCTGCGAGAACTGCCCCATCGCTGCCTCCAGGCCGCCCTCTTCCATCCGAACCTTCCGCACATAATCGATCTCCCTCAGCAATGCCGCCATCGCCACCAGAGGAAACGACTGGATCGCATCACTGCGCGTGTTCCCCCACCGCTCATCCTCGTCCCGCACCTCGCGGCTGTGAGCGCATGCCAGACACAGCTCCATCCATTCCAGCATGTCGCGACCGTCTGCTGCCTGCTGCCGTTCCCGCGGCCGCATCTGGCCCGTGATCCAGCTCGAGATCCGCTCAAACTCCTCTCGCAGCTTGCGCGATCGGTCCCGCTGTCGATTGTTCTGCGCTCCCGTCTTGCTGATCAGTGCACCGGTAAACACCTCCAGCTCCGAGATGGGCTGCATCGGATTCTCCGAGTTGCTATGCATCATCGACCGGATCGAGTCCTCGTACGCCGACCGAATTCCAGCCGCCTCTTCTTGCCGTTCATGCCAGCTGTCACAGCCCAGCTCTGCGCACTGCTTCCGTGCCCACTCTCGCAGCTTGTCCAACACCGTGCCTGCACCCGTTCCGTCTGTCGTTGTCGTTTCTGACTCGCCTTTGTGGATGTCCGTGTACCAGATCTTGCGCTCATCCACCGCACGGTAGAGCACTCCCAGAACCTTTTCTGACCTGTAGTACTTGTGTGCCGGACCATCCAGCGCTTCGGCGTGCACATCGCGCTCGTTATTCGCAACGTACTTTTCCAACTCGATGTCTGCCTTGTTGTGCACATAGACCAACGACCCTGGGGCCAGGCTGCAGAAAGAATTTGTCAGTACACAGTTCCCCGTCGTCCCTTTCCCATCCCACACAGCTTCAACTCACAAATCCGGCCGGAACGGGGATGCACGCCGGAGCTCATTGAGATCTGCCGGGATGCCCGTCTTCGAAAAGTCCACCGCTGTCGAGTGCAGCTCCGCCATCGCGATACAGTCGCTGTCGAGCGTCCCCATCTCCTTCTGGTCGGCCAGAATCATGTGGCGCGTCGCAATGGTGCCCAGATGATCCGTCTTCATGAAATCAATAAAGAACTGGGCAATGTCTTCTGTCTGCACCTCTCGCCAGATGTTCTGCGGCGGAACCCGCGCATACTCGGCGGCGCGATATGTCTTTAGCTCGACCGGCCGACACACCTCTCGATCCCAGATCAAATTGAAGATGTCGCCATCCAGATCTCCGCCGCTCAGCTGGCTAGGCAGATCACGCGCACCCTTGGCACTGAAGACAACGCAGTTCGACAATTCGCGCAGAGGATGCCCCTCTGGCGGGATCATGTTGCAAGCCCACTGGATGTCGCCGGGGTGTAGTGCGGGCGATCTCGTCACCAGCAAGTACACCGCGTGTCCGGGCGGTTGTTCGAACCGCTGTGGTTTTAAGCCCTGCTTCGTCTCGAATGTCACGTACACCTGGCCCTTTGCCAGGAATTCCGTCTCGTCCATGACGCCAAAAAGCGTGATGCCAAACGGAACGGGAATGCGTGCCTTGTGCTTCAACAGCCGTAGCTCGCGCAAGACCACCGCTTCGGCGGCACGCCGCAGAAACGGCTCTGTGCGGTAGTCCAAGCCCAGCTTGTCAGTCAACAGCAGTAACTTATGCAGCTTGATCGACGTGCCGACAGACTGGTGCTTGAGAAAGTAGGCCATGTTGTAGGCGCTGGAAGCAATCAACCGCAGCTGCTGCAACGCGTCGTTCTGCAGCCGCAGGAACCACTTGCGCGGCACACTCATGTCTTCGAGAATCTTAATCATCTGCCTGTTGAGATACAGTGGCATGGCCTTAGCCACGTCGCATATCTCCAGGTTTTCCGTCTCATTACTCTCGAACTTGATCATGGACGGCCGCAACAGGATCTGCGAGCCCTGAAGGCGCGTGTCCAGAGAGAGCATGCCCTTTGCTCCTGCGTACCGTACCTGGAAGCAGGTCGGGTTTCTCTTGGACTTGGGCACGTACTTCCAGACAGCGGCGGCCGCGTCCAGCGAGATGGTCCCGACGCCGTCGCTGAAAACGTGCTTTCCATCCTTTGACTTGACGTCATCTACCAACATCACACTGATTTTGTGCTCGCTCAGCGGCACCGCATAGGGGGTTTCCGAAAAGGCTTGACCAATGCGAGCGGCACATTTGGCCGGTGAGCGGATGCCGGCGAAGTCGCCCAGAGTCGAGATGATGGTTAGGTGCGTCTGCAGGCGGCCAGTGTCGTCAATAAATGGCGCCGTAAACCACATGCTATGCGCGCGAAGGGAAGAGTGCGACCAGCCGAGGAACTTGTATGTGCGGCCCACAATCTGTATGCCGTTTTTCATGATGTCGATAAAGCGCTTGTACACTTTCTCATAGCTGGTACGCCTTCCGAGGAGGCGTAGACTGTCCCCATTCTCGTCGCAGAACTGTACACGGATGAAGCAATCGTGTTGATTGGGAAATTTGCGCAGCACTCGGTTCTTCTTCTCAAACTCGGGGCCGTACAGCAGAATTCGGGTGGGCGTGACCGATACGCGGCAGATGGGCGCCAAATTCTCACTTGGGCTCAAAAGACCCTCACGAATGGCGTAACCGCTTCGGATCTCTCTCTCCTTCTTGAGGAGGTGAGCGACCAGCGCGGGAACCTCGAATTGGCTGGGGTCCGCGTCGTTGGGGGTAGGCCAGCCGATATCGGTAAATAGCATCTTCATGGCGTCGACAGACACAGGTGCTGTTTTCTGGAGCACAACGAGCTCTGAGGCCAGGTCAGCGACGGTGTCAGGGTAAAGGAAGGCGTTCCAAGCCAGTGCTTGTAGCTGAAAAAGAATGGAAAAGGGCAGCTTCGAGGACGTCAACATGGAAGCGAGCTTGGCGTGGAGCTTCTTCAGGCTGTCTGCGATGGGCGGCGCCAGGCGATTGCTAACATCGTAGCGCGTGACGGTGAGCATAGTGTTAAGGTAATCCATTTTGCGTTGCAGCTGCACGGGGTCGACGTTGATGCGGTAGATTAGACAGGTGCCCCCGACCTCAGCATGCTTGGGGCTCAGCTGTGTCTGGCGGACCCTTCCACTTTGCTGCATAAACTCGGTATCGACGAAGATGAACGGCGCGGACTGGAGGGTGAGGGTCAGTTCACCGTTCGCTGACCATACGATCTCGTAGATGGTTCCGAGAGGAATGTACAGCAGGTTGGACTCGTTGACAAACTCAGAATCGCGGAAAATGTCGACGGTCAGATACCGCTTGCCGAACGTCACCGCTCCCTCTCCAACCTCTTTCATCTCAGGGACGTACTCAAGGCGGCCCTGGTTGTAGCGGTAGTATCCGCACTGGAGAGAATGAAGCTTAAATGAGGGGAGAAAGTCCGCATAGCCGCCACGCCGCTCCTCTGGAGGGCGGTTAGGCTTGTCTACCTCAGCCCTAAGGTGCTTCAGGGTGAAGGTGTTTGGCTGGCGCTGGCTCAGCCGACACAAGACCTTGGCACCGAGGATTTTCAAGCGCGAGGCGGTGCGGCCGTGGGGCAGCTTGGACTCGCCGTAGAACTGAAGGAACTTGCGGCCGTCGGACTCGTTGAGGAAGGTTATAGTGCCGTGCTTCCGGTTCAGTGGCTTTTCGCAGTTAAATGATTTCTCGGCAATGGCCAGATTTTTCATAAAAGGCTTGAGCTGTTCGCGGAGCACGCGATCTCCAAAGTTGCCCTGCGCGGGCAGGTTTGTCATAAAGACCTCCATGGCAGATGCGAGTCGTGGACAATTGTTCCAAGTGTTGAATGCAGAGTGTTATGAGCAGGAAGGTATTCGAAACTAATCTAAAATATGAGATGAACGAGAGCAGGATGTGTCCGGAGAGGTTGGGCAGCAGCAGGAATAAATACCCGATATCTGGTGTCCATGCAGGCCTCCACGGCTGCAGACGCTGAGAAACGGGAGATATGTTACGTGAAGGAAGGGCTGTTTGCAGGAGGGGTCAACAAATCAAGGAAAAAAAAACCAAGGGGAGGGTAGGGAGACGCCGAGATTGGCAGACAGCAGAGTGCAGGGTGCAGGAAGTGTTTCGGTCAAGTGATATCCACGGCGCGAGGCTGCGCATCGGCACTGGTGCGGGACAGAAAGCGGGCAGCAGCTAGAAGGTGTGGGTGGGATGATGCAGTGTTTATGGCAGGGAATAGAGCGATTAGGACCAGATTGGAAGATCTCGGAAAATGGTCGTGACGTGCATATTGACCGCCTTCCGTGCCGGTCCAATTTCCCCGCTGTCGTTCCTGCCGTTCTCGCAGGTCCAAAGTCAAACGACTGAACAAAGTGCGACGCGGTGCACCTTCTGCTGGACCACGCGATTTTACTGGTGCTGTGGAGGCAGATTGATTACTAAGCATATCACAAAGTGAGGCTAAGCCGATTCGCGGAGGAGGCTGATAAGGCGAAGACATTCTAGGAGAGGCTGTAGTGGTATTGACCAGTTGCAGGCGGACTGAGACATGTAGATCTTATGTATAAGGACGAGGCAGTTGTGGACAAACTCCGAGGAGACAAGGACATTTGTCCATACTATGCGAAGAAGTTTATATCACTACTAGGTCCCGATGTTATTCGTCTTTACTCTAGCAGTGACCAGGCGAGTGACAAAGTGAAAGCGACCGTTTCTCGTTGTTATACAATGATTTGTGTTCGCATATGGTTTCAAGGGTCGTCAATGTCTTCGCAGTTTTGAATCGTAGCCTGCGTGTATGCGTTGTGATATATGGTTTAGGCAAGATACTCGTAAATTAGCGGCCTGTGTACATGTAAGTAAGTCTCTCTTTGGCAATTGCTATGATAAATTGGGCAATTTGTGTTATGGAATATCTTTGAATTCTGTATATGTGTGATGATAGCCTTTTAGACATCGGCTCCAAGTACGAATAGTAATGCTTTCCAAACAATGCTTACAGACACAGCAAACAATTTCACTGCAAAGCCGAGAATTCTTGTCTTCATATCCAATCCGCTTTCACAATCCAACCAACTGAAACATATTCTCTCCCAGGCATGTTCTGAATATCGGTCGTAGTTACGAACACGCATCCATTGCACGTAGCACCCAACCAAGCAGTATTGCTAGCTGCACTAATTCGGTTAGAGGCAGGAAGTACTCTTACCCGCCGCAGCCCCGCCCGATACAGCTGCCGAGCTCGCTAACCGGCAGGGCTTCTGGCCCGTAATTTACTAGCTCAAGCGTTTACTTGTCCGCCCGGCCGTCTCTCTCGGAGACGGCATTTTAAGCAGGACTGTCCTCGGCAGGGCTTCTCCTCAGCAAGACTCTAAAAGGTAAACCAGCAGACGGCTGATCCGTTTGTCTCTCGTGTCTTCGTATCTTCCAACCCCAAACTCCCCTCAACCCCTCAAACCCCCACAACCCACCCAACATGGCCCTCCCCGGCATGCTCTACGTCACCATGGCGCCCAAGCCGGGCCTCTCGCTCGACCAGTTCCACGAGTGGTACAACAACGAGCACGGTCCGACGCGCCTGCGCCTTCCGGCCATCTTTGCTAACGGGCTGCGGTACCAGGCCACCGACGGGCTCGACCCGCCCTTTCTGGCCGCCTATGACGTCCGCGACCTCGCGCTGCTGAACACGGCCACGTACCTGGACCTTCGGGCGAACCGGAGCCCACGTGAGGCCGAGACGATCGGCCAGGTGGCCGTTACGCGCTACTTCTTCCGCGAGGTCCTGACGCAGCAGGCGCCCGGCTTTGTGGCATCCGAGGACCTGCCGGTCGACGACGACACAGCAGCCGGCCGCGTGCTGGTCTCGGTCGAGCTGACGCTCAACACGGCCGACGCCGAAGCAGCCACCGCGCTAGAGCGCTGGTACGAGGAGGAGCACTTTCCGCAGCTGGCCCGCGTGCCCGGTTGGCTGCGCAGCCGGCTATACCGGACCTGGGGCGAGGACGCCGACACGGACGCGGCCAAGTCGGCCATCCGGCTCTTCTCGCTGCACGAGTACGCCCGCGACAACGGGCTGGGCGGACCCGAGCACACGGCCTCGATGGCGACACCACGATGCGTCAACCTGCTTGCCCGCTATGTCGCCGGCAAGTCTCGTCGCACCTATGGCCTCTTCTACATCTTTGGACCGGCACCGCGTGACCTGACTTCGCTGGCTGCCTTGCCGGCAACGCGGGCCTTTTGCTCGGCCGACAAAAAGACGAGGACGCTTCCGACCGTGCCGGCCATACACTCATTCGTCACGCTGCCTCATGACGGTCTCGAGATCCCGTACGTGCTCGAGGGCAACCCGGCTGCCGATGCGCCCACCATCGCCTTCTGCAACTCGCTGCTGACGTCGCTGCACATGTGGGACGACCTCGTCGCTCTCTTGCGTGCCGCTCGGCCGCAATACCGCATCCTTCGTTACGATGCTCGCGGTCGTCACAGCCTGCCGCCCGCTGCCGCCGTGCCGGCAACGCTGCCTCGCCTCGCCGATGACCTCGCGGCTCTGCTCGCAGCCCTCCGCATTCCACGGCTGCATGCGCTCGTCGGCGTGTCCCAGGGTGGTGCCACAACGCTGCAGTTCGGCCTCCGCCACCCCGAACTTGCTGGCCGTCTCGTCGCCTGCGACTTCAACGTCGCTAGCAGCCCTGCCAACACGCAGGCCTGGAAGGACCGCATCGCCCTGGCCGAGAGCGACGCCGGCTCTGGCCCGGGCTCTGGCATTCACACGCTCGCCCCTGCCACCGTCGCCCGTTGGTTTGATGCCTACACCCTCGAGCATCGCCCCCAGGTCGTCGCCCACATGACCGCCATGGTCGCTGCCAACGCCATCGATGGCTTCCGCTATGGCTGCCAGGCCCTCTGGGACTACGACATGCGCGCCCAGGCTCCCACCCTCAAGCCTACCACCCTGCTTGTTGCCGGTGCCGGTGATGGCGGCAAGGAGGGCAAGCTCGCCAAGGCCATGAAAGGCTTCCGTGCTTCCATCGGCCCCACCGGTGCTGACTTCCGCATCGTCGCCCAGGCCGGCCATTTGCCCATGTACGAAAACCCATCCGCCTTCTGGGCTGCCATCGAGCACTTTTTGTAGCCGAGATAGCCTATAGCATAAAGCTTTCAATACATTCACTTCAACTCATTTCTGCGCCGCCTGCATTTTCCCATACGACCCGGCTTTATAAGTTTGTGGTACCGCTTTGCTTACGTCATCAACAGGCGAATGGCATCAAATAGTCACGGGCTGCCGTCTAGGCCTCCTGCTTCTGTGCTGCCTCCCACACAATATGTACGGCAGCATATCTGTCACGTACACCATCCGTCTGTGCTGCCACTATTAAAGAAGAGCGTTACTGTACGATAATTTTTGGCTATCCGTACGATATTTCGTTGATCAAAGCGTTACATCGGGTAGGCCAAACTTTTTACCGCCAAGATCCACATAAAAATGCACTAGTCTAAATGTAGCTTACGTCTACTTTTATGCCACGCTTATTTTTGCCGGGAAGTATAAGGTACGCTTATATAGTAGCTATACGATAATTTTACTCTATTAAAATGCCCTTTAAAAATGTATAAAAGTATTATATAGCTAAAGTTTTACTATATTATATAGCAAGAGAAATCAAATTAGTATCTCTGTAAATTTAAGGCAATAAAGTGTAGATACGGAGTACAGCTATAGTGATTCAGAAGATCGTACGGAGTACAAGCGCTAGCCTTAGATAAAGTGTATTTGAATTGGCTACTCTGCAGATTTTAATGTGGGCCTTTAGCGGTGAATAGCTTAGCTCCACCCAATGTACCGCATCTCTTATCAGTGGATTATCGTACGGATAGCCAAAAATTATCGTACAAATAGTAACGCTCTTAAAGAACCCTGTACGGAGTACTAACAACATGATTGAGGTCGTATAAAGTAGAGAATAATAGGAGTAGTACACAGGACCGCGGATCACATCGTATCGTGGAACAAAAGTGTTGTAACAATACTATTTGGAATTCTACCTATATTGAGAAGTACTGCACTCTAGTCTACATGAAACTCAGTCTATTGACATTAAAGTCAAAAAGTAACAACAACGGCCACTCAGTGGGACCCAGTCTGTCGCTTCTCACTCATCGTCGGACAACGTCGAGTACCCTGGAGGAGCTGCCTGGGGCTCTCTGCTAAACTCGCCCAAGGGCATCGTACTATTTGCAAAAAAATGTCAGCTGATGTTATACCTTTGATTGGACTAGGTGTACTCACATTAGCATAGTCTCGTGTGCGACCGCGCCCATCACATAGCCTTGTCCATGGTAACACCGATAAAGCTTCTCGTACAGCGGTATGAATAACAATATTCTTTTGCGCGCCATTCGGTGCATGCACTCGTTGTGCAACGCTCGCCACACTTCGTCTTCCTTCTCCAAAGCAGCCTTCATTTCGGCTGACTTCTTTTTGCGCTGCTGAAGCTGCCAGTATAGAAAGTCCAGACGGCACAAATCTTTCATTCTATCCGTCATCACGTCCCATTTATCCATTAATTTAATTCCACAATTTTTAATGTTTTCTTCCCTGACCTGGGATGGTGTCAATAAATCGACCTGATATGAGGAAAGAGCTATGCTTACCATATCGTAAGATGGTGGTTCACGAATGCGTACTCCACGAGCAATTGATTGCTCATCTAGCTGCTGTTCCAATATCGATTCGTCCTCTCTGGGATATAATGTATACACCGGTGCAGTTGCATAGGCCGCACAGTAGAAATAATGATCGGCGATATAGTTCGGCACGCTGTCGACATATATGACAGCCCGTCCATTCACGGTTCCAGCGACATAGCCGGCCTCAATTGCCTCTAGGTACGACAAATAATCTTCGAGGCTCCAACCTTCAAAGGGGTTAATAGGCTCCTGGATATAAGTAGCGTTGGTATCTGCTACAGGCTCTTCGTCGTCCAAGACAAACCCGTCGTCCGTGTCGGAGTCACTTTCTTCTAGCGGAAGAAGACACGAGCCATCCGGTTCCTCTAAATCGTCCTCGGGGTACTCTCTTCCATCATCTATGGGCTGTTCTGCAATGGGTGGCCCTGTGGGAATTGGTCCATAAAAATTCGTTACAACGCGCCATCGGCAGCCACGGCAATAGCAAGGCATCACGAATATGTGTTGGTTTGTTGAAATAAGTACTAATTTGACAAATTTGTACTATAAATAACAGTCTTAGACAGATGAGATTGGTGATGTCAACTGAGTTATTATATGATGGGTGGTAGGCTTTGTCTTCAGGAAAAAATGTCCGGGGTCTCTGCCAATTTAAGCATTTTGGCTATGAACGAAGAAATACATACCACCAACACATGACTCGTCCATGATAGGTCTTTGTTAGAGATGGCAATGTTGGCCATGAACACCTGTCAGTAATGGAAATCAAGAGAAGCACGTATCCAATTGTGTTGAATAGGGATCGGCTGCCAACAAAGGTTTCAGGGCCCGATCCATGTTCATTGGCTTGAGAATCCTGTCAGGGGCGACAAGGAGGCGAGGGAAAAAACACTGAGGATACGGCTGTGTTGGCATAATGGTAGTCATGCTGTCAGCATCGCGCACACGACGCGTAGTTCTTTCCCAATTGGGAAACTTACACCGATTATCAATTCAAGAATCTCTCCAGTGCAGCACCACGAGGGTATCGCGAGGACGGATCTACCGATTCAGACCAACAGATCAGATAACTCAGAAAAGAAGGAAAACTTTCAATGCAAGACGACAGTTGGCAGAGATGACGGTGGCGGCTGCGTAGAGTATCGTCGTCTTGTTAGTACCGTCGTCGCCTTCCTCTCGATAAGGCGTGGCTTCCATTCTCGCGAGCACAGCTAAATATCAAGCTCTGTTGCTCCTGCCCGCTTCTCAGTCATACTACATTGCCACTCTCCATAACCTCTAGCTATAGAGCATTGCAACATCACAAAATCTCGGAGGGGAAGTGCCACACGATAACCCTCTATCATGCTTCTCCGTCGGAAGTAAGATAAAGTAGATTGGGTGAGAAAATTCAATTCAGTAGCCTAGTTCTCAGTACTCAGTGCCACTGAACTGAAGAAGCAATCGTTTGCTTCCCAACTACCAGCACAGATCCTGCAATTAACTCACCCGTCAGCTCCAGTACTTTTTATTACAATGTCAACAAGGTACCATATCCGGTCTAAACCGTCTCGAATCGACAGGAATATCAAATTCATTGAGAGAAATGGGGAGGGGACGATGCTGGTCAATACGACCGACTTTAAATCATTTAAATAGATGCAGTTCTGAAGTACAAAAGACGTATGTAGGACGGAGAACTGTTTTAATCTCGGCAGGCTATTTGGAAGTTTCTGACAATATACTCCGTACATGCATACTGTCCTCACGTTTACCTGTCTTCTCACCTCATGTCTCAGCATAAGTAACCGTACAAGACAGACGAGATCGTTGCCATAGGGTCTTTTCACGAACAGTCATGTGGTGGTCAAAGAAAGCAACCAAAAGGTATGTAAATGTGTCTGTACATCATTACATAAAATCATATAAAGTCCCACTATATCAATGGCAGCCTTGTGCAGGCGGCTTAGACGGCCGAGTAATTGGAGAAAGGAGAGTCCGCTTACCTCTACGGAGTGTTGTCAGCACTTTGCAAGTACCTTCGGGTTGTATCTTACTTCAGCTCCGGGGACAGGAGCGTAATTACCTAATGGAATACTTTACGCCGAGTCCGTGAACTGCAAAGTGCAAGACGGATTTTGCCACACCATTTCGGCGAAAGAGGAAGGATGTCACGTCAAACGCCATTCCCGCATGCTTCATTCGCTCCGCAGGCCGACAGTGTGGGCCTGCACGGAGCGATTACGACTTGTGCTGGCCGCCTCGACCCACTAGAACGTGCTGGAACGTGTCCTTTTCCCCCCCAAATAGGCCGGATCATCAGTACCTCCTTCTTCCGGAGGCGCTATCGCACGGGAAACGTAAAGGTAGTGCATGTTTTCGCATAACGGCAATTTCGCCTTTTCCCCCGTCTCTATCATCCAGTAGCAAACAGAGCCTTTTGTGCATCTCTTAACCTTTCCCTGCAGTCGCTTCTGCTTCGTCTATTCAGAGATCACCCAAAATGGCCGGCCTCAGCCCTCAGGTGTAAGTGTGCGACGACCCCATGACGGGGTACCCGCTGTAAACCCCTCGTCTCAATGCCAATCTAACTCGTGCCCGGATAGAACGAACCTGGTCATCATCCTCGGGATGATGCAGGTGTCGAAGCGGATCCCCTTTGATGACCCGGACGTCCTGAACATTGTGCGCATTGGCTACGTTGCCAGCAACCTGATCATCCTGGCTATCTCTCTGTATATCGGAAGCCTGATCGACAAGAAGAAGGGTGAGTTTGTCCGATATGGATCCAGATCCAGATCTGGCACCACTGGCTCTATGTTCCTTGCTGACCTGCCCCCCTCCCAGACCTCACCACGCTCAAGTATGTCGAGCCTGCCCCGATGGGCTCGGCCGAGGAGCCAAAGCTTGTCACCACGACCATCCACGCCTACGACAAGGCACAGCTCAAGACGCTCATGCGCTCGCAGATGATGGGTGTCGCCATGATGGGCTTTATGCACCTGTACATGAAGTACACCAACCCGCTCCTGATTCAGTCCATCATCCCGCTCAAGGGCGCCTTCGAGTCCAACCTCGCCAAGATCTACCTCTTCGGCAAGCCCGCCTCGGGCGACTTGAAGCGCCCGTTCAAGGCAGCCGGTGGTCTGATGAGCAGCCTCCAGGGCGGCTCAGCACAGAGCGACAAGAAGGCCGTCGAAGCCGCCGAGCGGTCTGGCCGGGGAGGTGCCAAGGAGGAGTAGAGATGGGCTCTATCTTGTTTGTACGTTTTCTCGGTGTCTCCACTACTTGGAATAGATAGCACAGCCTTGTCTCCCTATTGCCCTAACCTTTCACATTTTAACACAACCACTTCCCTCCTAATACTAAAGTAGTTCCCAATGTTTGGGAGTTTCTCCTTTGCCGTCACCGTGGTCTTAGGAAGAATGCCATTACTGACCTGCCAAAAGATTAAAATAATACAGACGCATCGGCAACGTCACCAACCTTTTCAATAAGTCCTTTAGAATGTTGCCGTTTGTTTTGGCAATATTATGTACGAGTTAGCTGTCGTCTAACCTTCTCAAAGCCCTATGACATTGTAGTATCTTTATCAGTACTCCGTACTCCGTACCTATTCTTATTAATAGAGAGAGAAAAGCACCCCACACTGCATTACTGCCTGGAGCTTTGGCGCTGATTATTAGTAATACTCGCTAAAGTGAGGCGACTTTTAACTCTCGCCTTACATCACAGATTTGCGCGCAACGTCAGAGGCAGGCCTTCACCCGTTCCGACTTCGACTCTTAATGGATCAAACTTCAGCCTCGCGAATACAGTCGGCGGCCGGGCCTAGAATCACCACGCCTGCCGAAACAACCAAACAGATTGTCAGTCACGATCAACAGGAGATTAAAGGTCAGCAGGTGCATGCTAACCAGATCGCCGCCTGGCGATGCAGGAGGAGAACCGATTCAAAGCGAAAGCCATCCAAGGACAGCGCGACGCTGCCGCCCGGCGCACGAGCAATCAGACCCCTGCAGGCTTCATCGCCTCCGACGATGTCCACATTGTAGCGAAAGGGCCTGATGGCCAGAGGAAGCGTCCGCACTCTTCGATAGCAGCCACCGATCTGCCGTCTACGCAGCGAGATGCCAGCCAACATGATGTCGAGATCCGGCCAGCCCGGAATTTTGCCAAATTTGTGGACTACAACTTCAGTTCCATGACGGACACAAAGGGCGGCTTTCTCTCCGCCGAGGACGACCCCTGGAATAAGGCGCTCTCGTCGGCCGACGGGAAAAACCAAGGCAACGACCAGCGGCCTCAACACATGACGGTCGCCGAGTGGGAGCGCATGCAGGTGATCCGGAACCTGAAGCGACTGAAGCAGGGTCCGTACGAGCCCGGACTGAGTGTGCTGTCGGAGAAGAAGGAGCAGAAGAAGTGCTGCGAGTGCGGCAGCTTGGAGATCGACTGGGTATGGGAGGAAGTGCTTCACTGCAGCGTATGCAACGCGTGCAAGGAGAAGTTCCCGGAAAAGTACAGCCTCCTGACAAAGACGGAGTGCAAGGAGGACTATCTCCTGACCGACCGTGCGTTTCTTACCCACAAGCTACAGCACATGACGCATTACGCGTTGCCTACGAAATATGCATACTGACTTTTTCTCTACTTTTGGCGTGCAGCCGAGCTTAAGGACGAGGAACTACTGCCACACCTCTCGAAGCCGAACCCACACAAGTCCCACTGGCACGACATGATGCTGTTTTTGCGGTGCCAGGTGGAGGAGTACGCCATCAAACACAAGTGGGGGTCCGCCGAGGCCCTGGACGCCGAGTTTGAGCGACGCGAGACCGACAAGAAGCGGCGGAAGGAGGCCAAGTTTAAGGAGAAGCTGCTGCAGCTCAAGAAGAAGACCCGGACGGAGGTGTACCGACGAAATGCAGGTGGGGGCAATGCGGCGCCAGCCGGCCAAGGCAAGGCCATGACCTTTGGTGATGCAATCGGAAGCGGAGGTAAGCACGTGCACGATTGGGGACGTGCCATAGAGAACGAGGAGGGCATGTCAGTGAAGCGATGCGCCACGTGCGGTATGGAGGTCGAGGAGCTGGAATTTTAGAGGGGCGGGGAGGGTTACAGCACACGTGGTCGCATGTAATAGACTACTGTAAGATACGAGTTGGATATACATAGTAGAGAGATATGGGGAAAGATGCGGCATCGGAGCATACTATGTAGGGCTTGCCGGGTACGGAGCAATGCGATGAACCAGGAACCGTGCAAAATGCTATTCTGCTTTCCTGTCCTCTTTGCTTCGCATCACGTGTCCTTATCATGCGCTGCGACCTCCCTGAAATGAGCCCCTGAAAGCGGGATGGAACTAGCGTCTTTTCTTGCTGCCTTGGCGCCTGAAGTTGTAGCGGGCCGCATGATTGGCTGCCAACACCTCTGTGGCGCGGCAGGCACCTCATTCCTACCAGCAAAAGCTTCGTCCCGGGCGAGAATCACAGCTCGGAAGCACGAAACAACAGCAGAATAGACACGCGGACCCTCCACACTCCCTCTCTGCATTTACGCATCAGTGGTGTGCAGGTGATTGCTGGCGCAGGTTCACCTCGCCCTTACCTGTACGATTATACCCTTACTTCTTCGTCCCTCTCTTTCTGTTTTGTTTTTATATATCCTTTGCCCGCTTGTTTATTACCCTAATCGAGAGGCGACGCCAAATATCGCTGGCACCTGGCCCTCCCTCAACGCACGGCCTCCGGTTCCCGACTCTGCAATCGCGGCGATACCGCACATGCACGCGCATCCCGTCATTGCCCACCTGACGATATAACGGCCACGTTCGCCGTCCGAGCGCCCGTCCAGCTCGAGCAGACGGCGATCTAAACCGGCAAGGAGCATCAGCCCGACCGCCACTTCTCCCCCTCTTCTCTCCCCCATCCACCGCGCGCATGAGCTGGGGCGGCCAGAACAACATGGGGTCGAATGCAGGCAATGGCCTAGGCAACATGGGAGGCGACATGTCGGGAGCGCAGGGCAATGGAAACCAGCCACACGCGACCGAGTACACTCTCCAAGGTGCGTCCTTTTTTCCGGCTTCTACGCTTGGCCATTGTGCTGTACTGATAATGTCCCTTCGCGCGCGTGCCAGGTGTTATGCGCTTCCTGCAGACAGAGTGGCATCGCCATGAACGCGATCGTAACGCATGGGAGATTGAGAAGCAGGAAATGAAAGGCCGGATAGCTGCGCTGGAAGGATCTGTACGACGAGCCGACGCCACGCAAAAGGCACTGAACAAATATGTCGCCATTCTGCAGAAGAAAGTCAAGGAACAGGCGGCCCAGCTGAAGTCGTCTGCTCCAAATGCCGATCCGGCAGAGAACGCAGAGCAGCCAGATCGGGCCGCAAGAGTTTTGGAGAAGCTTCATGGTAGGTACACTTCACTCATCGTCGTTGGCACCCTTGCGCTCTCAGGGCTCGTTTCATTATCTCTCTGATGTCTAACGCAAAGTCCAGTCGAAAAAGAGACAGTGCCGGTCGAGGGCGTACCCTTTGTTCCAGCCTCCGATGACGAAAACAGGCGATCCGACCTGCGAACGTTTTTGGACCAGTGTCAAGCCGAATTTGCCTACCTCATGATAACGCCCGCCAACCCACTGCCGCCACGAGAGTCCCCGCCGCTTCCTCCTACCGACGAGCTTCGGGAAGAGGACTATATCCCCATGGGACATCAGCATCAGCAGTCTGAACAATACGGCCAGCAGCAGATGCGCTCTTCAAACTTACGACAAGGCCAGGGACTAGCTAGCCATGTGCCGCAAGCGCCAGCACCTCCTTCCATGTCTACAGGATATCCGCCCGGCAAGAATGTCGAGCTGCAGCCAACGCCCATGGTCAGGTCCAACGCCGAAACAGGTCCGTCATTGTATGCCACGGCGCCTCCTGAATGGACACCTCAGACGCAGGTTTCACCAGCGCCGAATCGGTCAGGCGAGGACTCTGCGGCCGGTGCTGATCTGGCCAGGTCTGGCTTCGCGAATAATTCCGTGATGCCGCCGAATGAGACGACGGGGGACAAGCCAGAAGCACCCGAGACCGATGCATGGGATTTCAATGACGGGCCATCATCATTCCCGGAGCCGGGCGCCCCGCAACATGTTACTACTCGGCCCGATACAGACCTCTTCCCTACCGCGGATAACGCATCAAAGTCGCCAAACCGACTTGCGGGCTCACATCGCCGAAAGGGCAGCATGTCCCGCAGGCGTAATTCGGATCATCATGACCTGTCGTTGAACTCGTCGTCTCAGAAGGTTGAGAGCGGCAGCTTCAAGTTGCGGTTTGGTCTTCGAGGCCACCTAGACACCGTGCGCTCAGTCATTTTCTCAGGTGGAGGCAGCCCTGGGGAGCCAGAGATTTGCACGGCCGGCGATGACGGCCTGATCAAGCGGTTCCACATCCCTCGTACGGCCAACTATATCGGCACTAGTGCTGCATCAGATCTCGATGTGCAGGCAGACTTCACACACCGCGGCCATAACGGCGCGGTGCTGTGCCTAACGTCATGGTCCCCTTCACCCAACTTCTCGACTGGAGGACGGGCACAGGGCGACGGCTGGATCTTCTCGGGCGGCCAGGACAATTTCATCCGTGTGTGGGAGCGTGGTCGGGTGGATCCAAAGGCAACGATCGATGGCCATACCGATGCGGTATGGGCGCTCTGCGTCCTCCCAGCGACGCTGGGCTCTATATTCGGACAGTCTAACCCGTACGGATCGCCGGACCGGATCCTGCTTGCGTCCGGTGCAGCAGACGGAAGTGTTCGGGTCTGGGCCATCAGTGCGCCACCACAGCTTACGTCGCCAGCCCAGCCGGCTCCTGCTGCAGGTCGTCGTGCTGGTGGTGGACGCGTCCGAGGAAACTCGATGAGCTCCGGGTCTGCCTTCCCAAGCAGCCCACAGCCAACAACGGCCAGCAGTAGCCCGTTCGACCACACGTTGGTGCACACCATTCTGCGGGCGAATTCCAAGGCAAGCCCGACATGCATCACAGCATTGAGCGACAACGGTGCCACATTTGCTGTGAGCTATTCCGATGCGTCCATCATAGTGTACGACACGCGGCTGGGTGAGGAGATTGGGTCAATGGCCAGTCTCGAGACGTACAACGGAACAATGGCAACGAGCGTCAACGCAGTAGTGGCCACAACCGTGGGTCTGGAGCAGCCGCAAATAGGCGAGGAAGACATCGCCGGTGCTGGTGGCCCGACTGGTGGCGGACGAGGCATGGCTGGATCGGGAGTGGAAGGCGTTATCATCTCGGGACACGAAGACCGATTCATCCGCTTCTTTGATGCGAACAGCGGTACGCATTACCTGGCCAGCTCACTTGTCTGTAGATTCTGCCGTTACTAATTTTGACTCACAGGACAATGCACGTACGATATGCTGGCACACCCGGCAGCTATCTCGAGCCTGTCTCTCAGCCCGGACGGACGCGAGCTAGTGAGCGCTGGACACGACGCCTCGCTCCGATTCTGGAGCCTAGAGAAGCGAACGTGCACACAGGAGATCACGTCCCACCGGATCATGCGAGGCGAGGGCGTCTGTTCTGTGGTCTGGAGCCATGACGCGCGATGGGTGGTCAGCGGCGGAGGCGACGGGGTGGTCAAGATATTTGCCCGTTAGGAGAATGGCATGTTGATCGAACCGCGGCCGGAGTCGTGGCCTACAGGCGAGACGATGGTCCAGGCGGCAGACGATTCGGCTGAGCGCACAGTGCAACGCTGGTGGCCCGCCCGATTTATACAGAGGCGAGGGTGATGAGGCGGCATAGGAGGAGATGACTGGGCGGTCTTCAGGGAGAAGGTTGGAGAATGGGCACTGTCATGGAGCTGCATGGGCCGTTTTTCTGGGCATATATTTCTGAGCCGGTATGCGGAAAGCTGTAGGAGTAGGATCAGCATCTGTTCGGACGACGGATTTGTCGATGTGTTCACAGAGAATACGAGAGCGTTGGGGTGACCTTTAATGGCAGACAAGCGCAAACAGTGTGCCATAGGGAGCTCAGTGATCGTTGCGGGTACAAGTGCAATTGGCAGGCAACAAACCCTCTGAAAAGGCAGAGACGGATGCGAGTCCTCTTGCCGTGAGCGCAGTTGCCTTCTCACGTCTCACATACTCATACGTAGCCGGAAGCTCGATACATACGAACGCTGCATCAGAAAACCGAAGCTTAGGCCGAGACTATTTGCATGCATGACGCACAGTAGTTGACTCTGTAAAAACGGTTTATTTGTAAGCAGTTCGTTAGTGGGCTTTCTTTGTTTATAGGGAGCTGCCTACTGTCCGTCACTAACCAGGCCAGGCTTAGGCCGCTATTTCCGTGCCCAGTAGCGCGCGTGTCCTTTAAATTCCTTAGCCACAGAGGGGTGGCAGCCTTTGTTTGTTTTCTCTTTTGGAGGGGTCGTTCCATGCCTTCAGCCTTCTGAATTTAATTTGATTCAATTCCTTCCTTTTTTTTTTTTTTTTTTTTTTTTTGCTCACGGTCAACAGAAGACGCCACTGTAGCACTAAGGCGAGTTGCCTGCATTCCCGCCCCTTCCAAATAGCATCGCATCCAGCCCAATTCCAGGCAACACCCGCCACTACAACATCCGTCTCCTACATTAAAAAAATAGGAATCAGAATCCCCAAACAAAACAAAAACACAGAACAGTCCATACATTACAACATCAAAAATCACCACCACAACCCCAATTTTCCCACCATTCGACGCGCGTTTGAAGATCGGTACCGTTTCAGCCCACACCGGTATTCGCGATCTCATTCTCGACCCGGCCTTTCCCTACCGATCCACTCGAATCGCTAAATCGACTTTTTCGTATTTTATTTTTTTCGCGATAAACAATGGCTGGCGGAAAAGGCAAATCGTCGGGGGGCAAGAGCTCTGGCGGCAAGACGTCCGTGGACGGCCCCAAGAAGCAGCAGAGCCATTCGGCGCGTGCCGGCCTGCAAGTAAGCAATCATGTCTCTTTTTATCTTCGTGTTGTCTTGTCATTTTAATCGATCGACTTGCCTCCATCGCGAACTTTGTCAACACGCGTCCCGAATCGTCCTTTTTGCCCCACGTGCCCGTTTCTCTTCGCCAAGGCAAGACCGGACTAGTGCTTTCAACACCATCGCCTGCTGTCGCGATACGTCTCCCTCTGTGCTGTCCTTTTCGTCCTTGCCGAGCACCGGGCCGACTGCGGCGCATGTCCCGGACTGCCAGCCAAGGCTTTGCTGCGATGCGCCTCAATGGGTCGCGAAGATCGGGCCAGATGTGATTGGATGGACGGCGTTATGAAGAAACACGGCACAGAGTGGATGCTTTCTCCCGACAGCTCGAGGAGGGATCTCGGTCGATGTTTGCCCGTTTTTTCTCGATCGCCTTGCTGACATGCTTCGTTTTCCGCCTCTTAGTTCCCCTGCGGTCGTGTCAAGCGCTTCCTCAAGCAGAACACGCAGAACAAGATGCGCGTTGGTGCCAAGGCTGCCGTCTATGTCACCGCTGTGCTCGAATACCTCACCGCCGAAGTGCTCGAGCTGGCAGGTGTAAGCATCCACCCCCTCATTCCCCCCCTTCGGCCTAGGCCCTGCTGACCACATGACAGAACGCCGCAAAGGACCTCAAGGTCAAGCGCATCACGCCGCGGCATCTGCAGCTGGCCATCCGTGGAGACGAAGAGCTCGATACATTGATTCGTGCAACGATCGCATTTGGTGGCGTCCTGCCGCACATCAACCGGGCATTGCTGCTGAAGGTGGAGCAGAAGAAGAAGAGCAAGGCCATCGAGGTATGAGTGGGCGAGGCTTCGGCTTCAAGGCAGCGCCACGTCGATTGCTGTGCCCTCCCTCTCCATCCGTCCCCTTCTACTCCTCTTCTACGCTTCCGCGCTTCCGCGCTTCCATCTCTTCTCTTGCCGCGTTTGTTCCATGGTCCCTCTTGCTTCGTCATCGGTTTATAATACGCCTGAGTTGGTAATTGGCAGGTACGGTTCTGGTGCTTTACGTTCTTGCGTCTACGTTTCGTTCTGGGGCTGCGTTTGAGGGAGAGGATCGGAGTGGGATAAGTCGCCGCGTCGGCCTTGCCTAGCTTTCCTGGTTCGCGCCCTCGTGCTGCCACGAGTCTTTTTGCGTAGCTGTGTTTTTCCATACGCGCATTTTTTTTGTGTATTTTTCGTGTGTTTCCAATCGTCGCCTGTCTGTATTTGGGCGGTCTGGTCTCGCCCGGCCAGCCATGGATATTGATGTTGGCGGTGACATGTTATTCGCCACCAGACAGTTCGTGAGTACGATGAGATACCAGGAAAAAAAAGCAGACTCGCGCACGGGGCATTCGACCAGGTTGGGGGGCGGTTGTTATTTTAGTCCTTTTATATTATCCCCGCCTCAGATGTACAACATACACGTTTTCTATATTTCAACTCCGCCATCTTTCCTAGTCGAACGTTGGAATCAATGAGAACTGGGCAACGGGGGACGTGGGCAATCGAACAATAAACATTAGCAGTGAACTATGCCAAAGAATGGAGACGTCGCCTCTGAAATGCAGCTGGGAGTGACAGCTTTATGTGTTTGAGCCAATCGGGCTTGTCAATCAGCTTTGCTTTGCTCGACCATGTTTACCGCCTGTAAATTCGGCTCTCGATACTCCGTAGTCTAGCTAGAATAATTACAAAGCTACTGGAAGTCGGCGATATATCGGAGGAACTCGGTGTGGGTGTCGGTGCTCGACTCCCAATTACGTGTCTGTTTTCGGTTCTTGTTCTGCATCCAGCACTTGCCAAGTTTATCTCAATTCGACTTTTTGTATTTGTTTTGTATTTGGTTCGACCCAATCTACTCGGTCTCACCGGTCTGTTTCGATTACCATCTAGTGTCAGTTTCCTTTTATGTGCTGATATCATCTCCATCTCTGTTTCCGTATCTGTGTCAGGTTCTCCCGTGTCCGACATGTTTATGTCCAAGTTTGTGATTGTGCATTTGTCTACCATCGCAGCCAAGAAAAACGCTTCGGCACGATCTCGTCCACTGTCATGTCTCCGTTCGCATCTTCGACCGTGCTCATGTCTGTGTCCGTATCTTCAGTAGTGCTCACGGCCATGTTCACATCCGGGCCCAAGTTCACAAGTAGATGTGCTGCTTCAAGGGAAGCAGCGTCTGTCATAGCCACAGTGTCATGTTCATCTTGGTCTGTGGACTGCTCGACTTCCATGCCTTCTCCGCCTCCTTCTTTGCCTGTCTGTTCCTCCACGGGCTGCGCGGGCTCTGAGTCTTCCATGGTCTCATCGTCGTCAGACTGCTCTCCTTGAGTCAATCTCTCTTGCCTTTCTGTACGGCATTGACCAATATAAGAGCAGTCCCGGATGCAGTCATGACGTCCTGCTATGAGCCTCATTCGGCGCTCCTGCTGAAGTTCATAGTACAGCTGGTGCGCTGTATCGGCTTCAAACAGCATCGGCCTGTCAGGGTCGTCCTGTGCCATTGTCTTTTCTACTTCTGCCATGTCCCGCCATCGAGCCCATCTAAGCCAGTCCTGATAAGCAAAGTCAGTTTCACAGTGCAGTTTCTTTGGCTTGTTCTCGTCCTTGTTCTTGTTCTTGTTCTTGTCCTTGTTGAAATATGCAAATCTTTGCCCACAACTTAGACAGCGCGAGGTGACGCCGATTCTATAGTCACGTTGGCATTTGACGCACCTCCATACCCAAGGTTGGGGCACAGGTGGAGGTGGCCCTGCTGTCCATGCTTGCATTTGATCCACAGGGTGGACCCCAAATGGCAAAGGGTTAGGATGTGATACTCGGTCCGACATGATGTTTTGTGTCCAATATAAAAAGTGGATGCTAACTTTTAGTTGATGGCAGTTATCCGGGAGTTGTGGTTTCTATTTGGAAGACGAGCATTCCAGGATCAAAAGGTAGAGTTGAGAGATGGCCATACAGAAGGAGAGGAAAGGTCTACGACTTAGTTATTACGAGAGCTTACAGTGCACCGAGTTGGGAGTCATTATGTGATGGCTTTTTGTCTGGATGGGCGGCGAGTGCAAAATACAACAACGATAAGAGGCAAAGCTGAGTCCGCCTCATTTCGGTTATAGACTACTCCATAGTAGGTCAGAGGGCTACTACGTACAAGGCCGCGTGAGCTGTCGCTTAGACGGCATAGGAGAATGTACCGGGTTTCCGGACGCTTACTATCAGTCGATGACTGTGGAAAGGAATCGCAGACTTCGTAATGCAGGCTATGTAAGATATTTGGAGCAATACTTGTAGGGCCCCGTTGCATTCGAATGCGACTATTTAGCAGATCAGCAGCTGATAAGTGCAACTTCATGGGGCGGCACTAAAACGTGGTCGGCTCTTCGCGTAAACGATGGGATATGTGGGACCTCTAAGCTGGGCGAGTGCGAGTACGGTTGGGAAGAAAAAAGAAAAAACTCCGAGAGAAGGGAAGAAAAAAAGAAAGAAAAAAGAGACGTGTCAGTTGCTTTAGCACAGATGATGTGCCTTGTGCTGTTCCAGATCTTGACCCCCTCCCCCGCGTTGCAGTTGCATTAATATATCGATTCAGAGTGTTGCAATGTACGTCGTACATATGTATCGTCGCTTTGGCCATACTCTCCCTTACGGCTAGATAAGATAGAACGACGGCCATCATGCAGGCTGAGAAAATGTGTCCGAGGACCTGAGGCGGGACCCGCTGTACGCTACTGCTTATTACTCCGTACTCCGTATTTATGATGAACCTCGGCAAACCAAAGCCCCATCAGATAGCCAGGGCCCCAGGCCCCCAGGTACCCACGGCCTGTGTTGCAGCCACTATTTTAGCAGGGTCAAGGGCTCCGTAAAGCAAGCTATGAACGAGATTAGCAGTCGGCCGTCTATCTTGTCGCCAGGAATTTGCCGCACAAACCCCTGCACTAAAGAGATGCACAACCGGTAAAACATTTAGGGCATTCCATACTACAACGTATGTACAGAGTATATTGAGTAGCCTGTGAAGAAAGCCAACGTCCTGGTCACAATTGGAGTGCATTGGGCCTGTCCTCCGCGCCTTACGACTGCAGGAAGGGCAGGACGAGAGCGCACCAGGCATCGAACCCGTCGACAAAGGAGGCGTGGCCAGCGCCAGGCACGACGGCAAAGCGCACGCTCTTCTCGGCAGCGGCCGCGCCGTATTTCGCCGCGAAGCCAGCACGGATCAGCGAAGCCAGCGTCTTCATCGCCGGTGGCAGCGGCTCGTCCTTTTCGCCGACGAGCACGAGTACCCTGCCACCGGGCGGCAAGCAATCAGCCAGCCGCGGGGCCTCGTGGCGCTCGAGATCGAATCCGGGCGCCAGCAGGGCAGCAA
This sequence comes from Grosmannia clavigera kw1407, assembly GCF_000143105.1. Lineage (NCBI taxonomy): Eukaryota > Fungi > Ascomycota > Sordariomycetes > Ophiostomatales > Ophiostomataceae > Leptographium > Leptographium clavigerum. The sequence goes on along the minus strand of NW_014040837.1, from coordinate 850,642 downwards.
TGCAGGTTTCGTAGCCGTCCAGCGTGGTCTCAGCCATCAGCGCCTGTAGCCGGCCGGCCTCGTCGGCGTGAGCCGGATTCTGCAGCCAGGCCTGGCCGAACCAGCGCGTCCGCGTGCCGGCCAGCGTCTCGGCCAGGCTGCCTGCAGCACGAGCAGCCTGGACGCGCGGCGTGAAGGAGTCCACGGCATCCGGGCCGCCAGCAGCAAACGGCGACTGGCTGCCGGTGTCGCAGACGACGAGATGGCGCAGGATGCCTGGATGGCGTGCAGCAAAGACCACGCCTGTGGCCGCGCCGAGCGAGCAGCCGATCCAGGCATGGAGCAGTTCTTTCTGAGGTGGTTCAATCCCTCTCCCGCCCAACAGCCCTTTTACGAGAGCGAGGACGTCGTCCGACATGGCCTCAAAGGTGTTGGTCGACAGCACAGCCGGCGGTGCCGAGCCGCCATGGCCCGGGTGGTCGTAGGCGAGCGTGCGGAAGCCTGCACGATGCAGCTCGTCGACAACGCGAGCCCAGACAGCACCGGTTGTGGCCAGCATGCCTGCCAGCAGAATGGTCGGTCGCTTCACGTCATCGGCAAAGGACAGCCGGTAGCAGATGGTCCGGCCATCCGGCAGGACGAAACCCGACGAGGCTGTCAGTGTGGCGGCCATGCTGTCCCTGTGTGTGTCGTACCCGTAGAATGTATCCTCAGCTTGATGCGTGTGTGCCTGTCGTGTTTGGGCCTCCGTTAGAGTCTTTTCTTAGCTCTGCTCGTGCGTTTTGGCGCCAAGTTTGGGTGTCCGAATGGCTACTGACGTTCCGGGTGAACTGCCAAAGTGGGTAGACAGATATGGAAGGTGGGGTAAACGGCAACGCAAGATCCGATCACTCCTTCTCTTAAGATACATGGTACATTCTATGTACATCTGGCCGCAGCTGCTTGCACATAGCCTCAGTCAACGGCAAAAAAGAAATAAAAACAAGGAAGAAGAAATAAAACAGAAAAAAGGACGCCAAGTCTCACGTATGAAACCGCTCGTACAGACACCACTCTTCTAGCCGCAGCCCTCCTGCGTTTCCAGACAGCCACACTAGAGAGACTGGATTCCCACCTCTGCCAGATTAAGTACAATCTCCGGGGCTGGCACAGCTGCTACCGGGATGTCGTACTCAACCGGAGCAGATACGAGCTTTTTCCAAGGGCGCCTTACGAAGTAATTATCAAGCCCACTAGCCTCACGGCCACCCAGCTGCCCAGGCTCCAACGGAGTGTAGCGCTCCTGTTGGCAGACGCCGGTCCACTGGGTAGTATGCTTTTCATGGAGCACGACTTAGCCGCATATTGCATTCGTTCTAGTCGTTCCTTTTCGCCTTCAATCAGAAACGCAGGTATGTAGCTTAACTCGGTACCAAGTCTTGATCTGACTGCATGATATTTGCAGAATCATTCGACCAGCAATACGCCACAACGGACGACGGCCAAAGCGCCGATAGCAACAAGTTGCAGCTATTCCGTGACACGCCCACAGACGCTGATAGGCAAAGCACGGCTGGGGACCAGCTACGAGCACGGAGACCTCGTAAGCAGGCTATGCCTGTCAGGGCTGTCAGCGTCTAGGGATCATCGTGTCAACTGTCAAACTTGTTACGACCGAGTCTGCCTGCACGCTACTCCGCAGTCCGTCTAGATGAACGCAATTTAGGTTGGGCATAAGTACGCGCAACGGCGTGTCTGGCGAACTGCAGCAGGCGAAACCCATTCTAGAAAAGGGACTATCTCGGGGAATATCTCTAGCCGTACTCCGTACTCCGTACACATAGTACGATGTGTACGGAGTATGTAGCCGCGAGACCAGGGCCTCGCATCTGAGACAATACGAGTGCGTGCTGAAGGCGCAGCGGAGCGCTTTCCGCTGGTCTCAGGGGGGGGAATCTCCCCGGTGTGCAGAAGCGGCCAAGCAGGCAATACGGACTACGAGACGGGCGAATGCTCTTGCAGCACTCACTTATCTCTTCGAGAACAGATGGAACCGGCTAGCTCGCAGGGACCCCTGTGGCAGGTATCCGGCAGGGAACCCACCCGGTCGATAAGAAGCAGAGATCTGATTGGGGCTGTGCTGATTGCTGTGGACGCTACTCAAAACGGAGCAGGTAGGTGGCTAGCAGCTATACTCCGCGCGTGGGATGCCATGTGGTAGTCTGGGCCTGCCCCTGTCGCCGCTGTGTCGCAAAAGCGGCCGGCGCAATCCTAGGGCGCTCGCTCGAGGAAGCGGGCAATGTCCTAAATCATACGTCGTACATCGTAAACGACCGCGCGGGCTTAGAGAGAGTGGATCGGTCATGACTGCCCGTCTTCCAAGCTGACTTGGTAGTCAGGAGATAGTTCGAATCCTGTATTGCCATACGGAGCCCTCCTGATCCGTGCTCACACACACTTTCCGCGTATCCCGTCCCGTCCCAGAGCGAGACGTCCTTATCTCTTGCCTCCCTCCTATTTGGCCAAGGCAGACTGGAAATCAGGTATGAATGGCGTGTGTTGCATTCGCAGCCGTCGGGCCAGAATTCGCGAGACTACGACTGATGGGCCGAGTGGATTCTATGAGCAGTGTGCGGCATTGTGACCAACATTGGCGAACAAGGAGGAGAGTTGGTCGGCTATTACCAATGCGCCGGCCGGCCCTACACAGTAGGGTAGTAGCTAACGAGCAAAAGAAGGAAGCCGGAAGAGTTGGGGGGGTCAGCTTGCAGCCTAGGATTCTGAGATAACAGGGAGGCCCGTGCCTATGGAGTGAGCTAGACCACCAGGAACACTTGCAAGCGTACTTCTGCAATGCGGTTGTCCGATTTACCCTTGCCAAGTGCATGGGACTCTAGGCTCTCGACTTGCGGCTGCCATACTATGTACTCCGTACATTGTACCGGTCTTGGGCTTGTCGACATAAAAGGAACAGACACCCTTTCTCCATTTTTGCGCATCCCCCCCGTTCCGATCTTGGGTGTCAAGCTGGCCATCTCAACCCTAACATGCGACGACGACGACGACTTCACTGGATGATAGTCAACCGCCTTATGAATACACGGACTCTTCTTTGATTTCTCGACATTTGCCATGACGGCACTCGTGGCGGAAACATGGACGTGGTATTCCGTAACCTGGCTGGTGGTCGGGGCGAGATTGTACGTCTTTCACGTGCTTTTGCTCCTCTTCTTCCAACAGTTCTTTTTGCTGTCATTCCTGGCCCACGTACTGACCGTCTCCAGGTATTCCCGCACCCTCCTACAGGGCTCTTGGAGGAAGCTGCAGTCCGATGATATGCTCATGCTCTTCGCCATGGTAAGCAGAGGATACGATGCATCATTTTTGACGGGCTGTCCGCATGCACGCCTACGGCACCTACTAACCGCAACTGTTAGGTGACGGATACGATCCTGATGGCCTGCATCAACCTCGTCGCTACCACCAGCAGCAACCTGATCAACCCTAACGATACCACCCCGCTTACGCCCCAGAACATCAGGGAGCGGGTTCGCGGCTCGAAGTTTGTCCTGGTCGTCGAAGAGATGCAGATCCTCACCACCTGGACCGTGAAGCTCTGTCTTCTCATCCTGTACCACCGTCTGACGTGAGTGTCCCCTGACTTCTGCTGAGCCATGTTGCCGTACTGACAAGCTTGCAGCATGAGCTTGAGACAAAACTTGGCTGTCAAGATTGTCGCCGGCTACGTCATCGGAGGCTTCATACTTATGGAGGTCCTGTACCTCGGTGTCTGGTGTCGGCCATTTCACGAGTACTGGGCCGTTCCTACCGATAGCAGTAAGTGGAGCACGCACAAGGCTTCGGCTTCTGCTCCCAGAAAGGTTCAAGGTCCATACTGACACCGATCAGTCCAATGCTCTGCAGCAACACATCATCTCATTACCAACGCCGTCCTCAATATCTCCTCCGACATCATGATCATCTTGATCCCAATGCCCGTCTTCCTCAAGGCCGGCATCTCTACCAAAAAGAAGATCATTCTTTGCAGCGTCTTCACCATTGGCTTTTTTACTGTACGCACCCATGATGACACAACGGGCCCGAGAAGCAAAGACTGACTTTTACGCTGCAGATAATTTCTGCCATTCTCAACAAATACTATTCCTTCCACGACCCCTTTGGGTCCGCCTGGGTGTTCTGGTACATCCGCGAGTCATCGACCGCTCTTATCACGGCCAATCTCTCACAAACCTGGACGCTCGCACGGAGGGTCCTGAATTTGACCTCCTTCTCGGAGAACTCGTCCATTTCGCGCTATGGACCAAGTACGGGCTTCCGATCGAGAACCTTGCCCAGTCATGTCCAAATCTCTGCCGTCAGAGGCGAAGACTCTATGCTGGACCGCTCAAATAGCCAAGAGCGAATCAACCAGGACTACCCCGTGCCGCTCAAGATCTACCAACGTCGGGAAGTCGTGATAGAGTACCCGAAGGAGGACGGCGAATCTTCTTTTGGCCACTGAAAAGTATCTTATAATGCAAAGGAGGACATACTGTATATATAGACTTAAGAAGCACATCGTACTGCATGCAAATGCCATTATCACGAATATTAGAACCAGGCAACTCGTGACCGGCTTCAGTGAATGAAGACTAGCTGCCCAGTGACCTCATAAAGCCCACCTGCGAATCCCGAAAGGGAAGAGACCCTGACGTTGGAAATAACTTCTGTGCTATGTCATTTATGCGACACTTGCACGGGGGATGCGACGTCTTAGCGGCGGAAAGACGGCTGTCAAGGCTTAGCGCAGAGCCTCGAACAGCCACCAATAGCGATGTGGAATATCACCGGCCATTTCGGCTGCAACCTCTTTCTCAAGCAATTACGTAAAAAGACACAAGGACGGCCTCTTTCAGGGCTTCTTGTGGATCATCATTAGTCAGAGATTGCTTTCAAGCCCTAAATTATCCGTAGATGCTGTGTTCTTTGCGACGACGATTGGCTGCTGCGCATCGTTGAACAGCCTGGCGACTTGCTTCAGCTGCCTGCGCTTGGCTGTGCAGCGACAACCAAGGCCAACGTTTTCTGCATCATCACCAAGGGCCCCTAACAACGGATTTCGCGTTGGATTGTGCACAAGGCGACCGTCTTCGACTAGCAAGATACACACCGGCTTAGCCTTTCAAGGCACATTTACATCTCTGGTGGAGTACTTTTGTTACGAGGCAAAGGTCTTTCGTGAAGACAGCCTTGTATAGCACGTGGCAACGTGCTGGTATTTCGCAGCACGTCGGCTAGTGCTCAGTCCACGCTCTGCAGTAGCTATTACTAATCCGATGAGACTGTGATTCGCAGATTCGTAGTTTTGACTACAGTGGCTTGCCTATAATGAACGGACAGCAACCACAAATACAAAGCGTACGGTCCGCATAGCCCTCTGTGCACTTTGGCCTAGGCTCAGTAAACCTCGGTCTAGACTCCGAGCTGCCTCAACGGTAGACCGAATTATACTGCGCACTCGGAAGCAGAATTTGTTTGGCTTCTATGCACACATACAATACCCGCGAGAAGAGGACTACAGAAGGATCTTACATTACATAATGGCTCGTCGGGAGCCGCAACAAGATAAAATGATACTAATTACAAATTCAGAAGTTTTTGCAAACGGGATATACCAGATCATTGGGGTTTGCGAAACATTGGAGAAGGACGTAAACTAAAGCACTGTGGCATACGGAGTACGAAATCCTATTTTCCATTGCCCAAATCGCACACAGGCGCAACTGATCAGTATGGCTTGCGGCGGAAGAGCAACAATATAGACAGCTAGGATACGAATCGTAAGAGGCAATACATGAGGCAAGGCAATTGTTCATGTCTGCTATGTTAATGTGCGTTAGATTTCGCAGATCGGATAATACTGCCTATACGAGTTAGGAACGGCTTTCCTTTCTGATCCTACAGCTTTACGACATCGGACGACTGACACGATCTGACTATGCGCTCCCTACCTTCTGGAGGCTTAACAACCAGAACAAATTGCCAACCTGGCCGCTCAGCTGCTTCGTAGCAAAAGTCGCTATCTACCCGAAATGATTTTGACCTTTTCAGTAAACAGTCTCGTGAGCTTGTGGGACTAAAGCTATGACTTTCGGCTTCAACACAATCCGCCTATACAGGGGCCATCGAGAACCAAAGGATGGGACATTGTTGGCGGTAAGTTCAATTACTCGCCCCAGAATCTAATAAGACCCTTTATGCATTGTCGAGATTTGGTCCGAGCCGCGGGACGGCGACAGGGAAGAACAGGACAACATTGGTTCCTCAAATCAAGAGGCTGCCCACTTTTCATTACAGAATGGTCCTATGTAGAAGCTTCCAACCGCACTTCCCCCTGCCGCAAGCAGCAATTTCACGCTTATTTTTCAGGCAGACAGCCTAGACAAGCAGGTCTTTACCGAGTAGGATGCCGGAAAGCTGGAATGCAACCCTAGAGGTGGCATCGGACGCAATGGTGATCAAGCCCACCGGATCATTTGTGCCAGCTGTCAGCAGCCGCATGTCTGATGCAAATCACAAGACACAAGACACAGGACGCGTTGGTTTGCACTCGTCGACGAACGTGTGCTCGTATAGCCACTCTGAAGCTTTGTGAAATACCGGTACCAAACTTGTACATGTGGACTGCAACACAGCCACCCCCCGAAAGAGGTACTCCGTGCGTACTTTCGTCCCTTCTTTCCGCACCGTATTCTGTGACAGTTGGCGTGGGGTCACGGCTCCGTGCCTCGTCGCTGCCTGCAGCCCGTGGTCGTATCTCAAGTTACCTCTCGCTGCCCGGCCCCTTTCCTCGACTGCGCTTACCATTTCGTTTGTTGTGCTGCCTGTGAAGAATGCCTGCGGTCGAGCTTTGCCACGTCTTTGGGGCCACTTTGGCGACGCCTCATTGGTAGGGGATAATGAATAGTGGGACACTATCCCATTCCTTAGACCGGTAAAAGCCACATCCCCCTATACGACTCGTAAGCATCTACAGTTGTGGTGCAAGGAAACAGGGCGGCCGCCCCTTCAGACGCCCCCTAATACGGCCTACCGCACCCGCCCCTCCTCGAGTTTAGCCTTCGCGAGCTAGCAATCCCGCGGTTCATACCAGGAAAATAGGGATCCCAAAAAATCAGCTAAATAAAAAAGGGAATAAAAAATAGCAAGAAAATAAAATAAAATAGAAGGGCAGCCCCAAAAAACATCAACACATAATAAACCTCATCTTTATGACTATATCGACCACAGCCGACGCCGGCGATTCTCCCCAGCACGGTACGCCATTGCAATCTTTCCATCCCGTCGACGCAGCCGGATACGGCGTTGTCTGTGCATCATTTTGCCTCTGCTGTGCTTGCGGCTTCGAAAGGTGCGTCTCCCGTCAGCTGCATCAGCCCCAACTTCACCGCACGCTTCCCCCCTTTTGCCGTCCGGCCATCGTCCGGCCATCCTTTCCATCTCCCGTGTCGAGTCTGCCACCCAGACGGCCTCGTTTGTCTCTGCTGCCCTGTTTGCCCTGTTTGCCTTGTTTTTATCTGCCTCCTTGCCCCAGCTTGTCTTCTTTTGCAGCGCCGCTTTCGACCGCTGCGCCATTCTGCACGGGGGAAAAAAATACCCCGTTCTCTTTCCCATGAGTGGCTGCCGGGATTTGTCTGGCCAGCTAAGCACTTTCGCCAGCTGCATCCATCTCCGTTCCCATTCGCCGCCCCTTTGATCGCATGTGCAGCGTCCTGGCCGTGCTTCTCGCCACGATCGTGGCACACTGTTGCTTTGCTGACCCCATCACTCGTTCAGGCTTCTGAACAAACCAACGAGTCATCCACCGAAAAGCCTGAATTTTTACGAAGCTAAAAGCACGCATGAACTGTTCTTCTCCACTCCTGCCGACCGAGACGACAAAACAATAGCATAGGAACGACAGTAGGACGGGTCAGGACGGTCACCCCAGTGACGAACTTTGCGGTGACGATAATAGCTTCGCGAGCCGACTCCCCTTGAGCCTGCCGATCTCCGCTTTCCTCACCCCCTTAATCGTCACAACCTGCTGGCCCTGCCAACGCGAGACTTTCAAGCTTCCGCTCACCACGAAGATGAATGCCCAGCAACCTCAAACCGAGTTCTATCCCGGCTACGGCGGCGGTCCGTTGAGCCACTCGCCAAATTCATCAAGGCCAGGATACGCAACCACCGTCGGCGTGCCGTCAGCTCTCGGCGGTGGAGGCGGTGGCCGGCGAAACCAGCAGCAGTCGGTCGATGCGGTGAACCAGGCAGCGGCCCTGTTCAGCGACGATCGCTTTGCCTCCTTTGACGCCCCGTCGCAACGCTTTGAACGCGGCACGACCACCCCGTCCTCGCTGCAGAATGCGTTCAGCATGTTCAACGCGCCAAACCAGACAGCATGGGGCTACAACGGTGCCTCCAGCGCGGCAACCATGAACGGCCCCATCGGTGACGGCACGCGCATCCGCAATTCGAACCGCCGACCGCCTCTTCATTCCGTGCGTACCCCATCCTTCCCCTTTATCTTCTTTCGACACGTATTTGTATACGTACGTGCTCGCGCCGAGGAAAGCAACCGCTAACAGACTGGCAGGAGTGGACAGCAAATCAAAACGAGGCTCCTTTGGGAAACCAGGGCGCTCCCGGCATCTCCTACTATCAGCAGCAGCAACATCTCGTCGGGCAGCCCATGGGACTCCCAAACTCCGGCTCCCCAGACCCATACAGTGTTGCACCCCCGACCGTCAACATCCAGGCGTTCGGTCAGCCCGACATGCGTTCTTTCTCTGACAACAAGAAGGACATGGGCGACCTGATTCCCACTGCCATTGTTATCAAGAACATTCCGTTCAACGTGCGAAAAGAATACCTTACTTCCGTGATGATCGAGATGCATCTGCCCCAACCGTATGCTTTCAACTACCACTTTGACAATGGCATCTTCCGTGGCCTTGCGTTTGCCAATTTTCAGAATGCCCAGGACACCGCTCTCGTTATCGATCGCATGAACGGGCTGGACATCCAGGGCCGCAAGCTGCGCGTGGAATACAAGAAGATGCTGCCGGAGCACGAACGCGAACGCATCGAGCGTGAAAAGCGTGAGAAGCGTGGCCAGCTGGAAGAACAGCACCGCGGGCCAGCGCATCAGGTTTCCATCTCGTCGTTAGCCACCACGACATCTCTGCAGAGAGCGCCTGTGAACGACAGTACGTCCATGTTTTCGCCCACACGGGTCTTGCCCCCTCTCATCTTTGCTCCATTTTCTGCCTATGCTGACTTTCGTAGACCCGGGGATTTCGGGCCGCGTTGATCTCAATGATCCGCACACTCTGCAGTTCTACCTCGACCTGTACATGTTCCGCAATGATGACAACCGAGAAGTTCACATCTTCCCAGCAGATACAGCGCCAGAAGACCGGCGGATGATCCACATACTCGCACATAACATGGGTCTCGAGCACACATCTATTGGCGAAGGCGAGAACCGGCAGGTGCATGTCAGCAAGTCCAAGTTTGCGACTGGGACACATCAGAGTTCTGCCCAGCAGCCGGGCGTGACCCTGGACGGCCATCCGCGCGGACTCAGCCGTGCGGCGACGTACGACTTCAACGACCGGCAGCAACATCCGTCTGTGCACGCCGTTGGCCGCGGCCCGACCTTGACCATCCCCAATAGCCCTGAGAATCACCAGCACGGCGGGCTGAACAGCCTCCGGGGTGTGAAGAGCTTTGCGGATCTGCGCTCGTTCAGCCCCAGCCCGTCTCCTTCCATGGTCAGCAGTGGGGGTCTCGCAGCGCCGTCGTCCAACGGCCACGGCGGCGGTGGTGGTGTGTCCTTCATGACGCACTACCCCAATGACGGCCCCTTTGGACCCTCTCTGACGACGCCGACAACACCCGGTTCTGGTCTGGCTGCACCGCCGCCGCAGCCGGCATCCAATGCGGGTGATGCCTCGAGTCTCGTGAACGGACTGGGGTCGTTGGGCCTGGGTTCGTCGTCGTATGACGGTAACGGCAACAGCCTGGCAAGTTGGTCTCGCGAGACGCCAGGCGCTATCGGCAGCCAGCGGCCCAGTGCGAACGGCAACGGCGGCAACAGATCAATTCCGGAGCGGCAACCGCGCGGTCCAGGCAGCGACTGGGAGAATCCAAACGGGTTCTCGCGCGGTCGCTCAAACGGTCACATGCATCGTGGCAGTGGTAAGTCTTGCACGCCTGATAAACGTTGTGGAACCTCGCTGAACTCTTTCTGACCGCTCTACAGATTCTTCTGATAGCCGTCTGGGCGCCACCCATGGGTCTGCCGCGCTCTACTGAGCACTGGCCCTGGCGACACGTTTTCAGGTTTGTCACACATTAATATCTCATCGACCGCCTCCCTCCTACCTGCCGCGATTTGTTTCGTTTTAATGCCTCTGGTCTACGTCCTGGGTTTATTTTTTTCGAGAGGTGGAGTACGAACGTCGGTCGATGGAGTTTTGGTTCCTGATTGATTTTGTGCACAATGTCTTTGATTTTGGATATTTGCGTTGGATTTTCCTGTATGTGCTTTTCCCATCCATGTGTTATCGGGTTTTTATGTTTTATGTCCTGCGATGCCCAGCCTTCCGGTTTGGACCGCGAGGGCACGAGGACACGAGGACACGATGCCGTTTTTTGAAGAGCTCCTCGGTGCCGAGGATGCCCGCAGCACGATGGATGACATGTCGTCCCCGGACTGGCGCCTTCTTACGCCCCCGACGCTTGCTGGGGACGCTGCGATGAAAGACGATACGACTATTTCTATGCAGTCATTACTGGGACCTGGAACTACAACTATTACCACTCATCGACGTTTTATCACGACTGGACGCTGTAACGGGGCCACACTAAAAAAAGAGACAATGAAAGAGTTTATTATTTACCTCCCTATTTTCCGTGTTGGGGATACAACATCAGAAGGAGTCTCCTTCGGGCTCCCTATGCATATCTGTCTCACTGCAGAGTCAACAGACACCCTCACATCCTAATCTAACGACACAGTTCAGTCACGGCCCCTAATATGCTCTCGCTGCCTACAATGAGAGGTTGAAGCAGAATTGATCGATTGGGAGAATATTATTGAAAATGGGCTGTTGCTTCCCACCACACACATCCTTGATTTTGCTACGACAACATGTCGGCACGATACTTGCATGTGTTTATTTCGACATCGCGACAGCCGAGAGCGGAGAAGAGGCCGCAAAACATGGCGCCTCCGTCCCCGGAACCCCCACGGGTCAATTTTCTCGCGGGCTTGCTGTCTGCAGACACTAAAACGACAACGAGACTATTAAAACTGCGGCTCCCATTTGCGTTACACAGGACACCTCGCGTCTCTCATCAACCCAGACTTGGCGAAACGGATTGCATAGTGGTTTCCCTATTCGCTTCTTTTTTCCCACTTTAACCTGAATTGGTGACGTTTCTGTTGGGGGACGACTCGGAGACTTCTTGGGAGCATCCTCGAGAGTGAAGCACTGTTAATGTATGAGTTGGGTGAAATGAGACAGGAGAGAGGTGAAGACAGGTGTGCTGGTTCGGTGTTTTTCTTTTCTCCGTTGGATTTAGTGATTTTGGCATTCGGCATTTGTATTTCTGCTGTTGACCGAGGAAGCTGGACGAGAGCTCCTTTGACAAGGTCAGCCATACATGCATTCGGTGGAAACGAATACACATACGGGCATTGGCACAGGCCCGGATGTGCTGTTATTAGAAGGGGATGGGTGATAGGAAGAGAATCGGAGGACTTGGTTGTATGTAAGGGGGGAGAGGAATAGGGTAGCAACGACAAGTAGAAGGGTAGTGGATAGCAGGGTACAATGTTTGTTTTACGTTTCATCGTGCTTTGCATCTGGCCATGCAGATATTGAATTACTCGGTAGGCAAACCCAGCTGAGCGGATGACCGGCGTCGGTAACGTGGTTATATCTCATGAAATCTTGGGTCGGCTGTAACTACAGGTTGCGACGCCACTACAGGTAGCGAGATGAGAGCAAATCAGACTGATAGACAGGCTGGTAGTATAATGAGTAGTATTTCGTATAGGAGTACGGAGTATTACATGGGTGGTGGGTGAGTGGATGGATGATTTGGGTGCCAAATAAAGGGTACAAATTAGCATAAATAAAGCAGGAGCCAGGACGACTGTGCCTTCCAAGCCTGCCAAGTCAGCAACAAAACGCCTCTTTTCAGTAAGTACGTCTTGGATGTACCTTCCGTTCTTGTGCACAGAACTTCTATTGTCCCTGTTCGAGAGATTACTTGCATCTTTTTGCTATAAATCGTTCACAATGTTAAAAGCAAACAACGTTTCGACCAACGTCGAATGCAAGCTGCAAAACACCTCCCATCCGAGCATCCTTGCTTGATCTATTCTATCTCTGTTCCAATTTCCAGTAACAAGACAGCAATTTCCTCTGATCCCCTACTTCTATCACTATTGCAGCCGCTGGCGGCTCAACTCGACAGCCACATCGGCCGTGGCACCGTCAAAGAAGTCGTTCATGATGACCACCAGAGTGTCGTCTCCGCAGGTGCGAGCAGTGTTGTCGCGCACCCACGGCAGGGCCTTGGAATCAACGAGCGCCTTGGTGGCCAGCAGACAGCTGGTAGAGGCACTGGCAGACAGCACGCTGTAAGCAACCGCAGCCGGGATGTTGGTGGCAGTGGCCTGGACCTGGATGTTGACAAAGGCCTTGCCCTGGGCGGCCTCGGGATGCAGGGCGCTGCTAAAGCCGGCCACGATGGCATCGCCGCTGGTGGTGGCATTGCCCTCGTCCGTGTAGGTCGAGAGGGAGTCGACGTTGACGAGGACAAGCAGACGCTTGCGATCGCCGCGCAGCTGGGCGATGGAGCAGTTGCGCAGGTCGTCAAGGTTGCCGCTGGCGATGGCACCGTCGGTGTGGGCGAGCGCCCTGAACACACTGTCGTTGAGGTCCTGCTCGATGGGCCGCTTGCACTTGTCGGGCACGCCGTCCCAGCGTAGCTGCACGACAGCGATCTCGTCCGGGTGCGCCTGCAGGAAGCCGACAAGGTCGTCGAGGAAGGCGTCGTACGACATGCCCGGAATGGCGCTGTGCTGAAAGTACAGCCCGTCCGGCAGCGCGTTGGACGGCAGGATGGCCTCGTGGCAGTGTGCCGGGCGGAACTCAAAATAGCGCGCGCCCAGCTGCAGGATCGTCGTCAACGGGTCCTTTTGCGTGATGGCCAGGCTGCTGACAATGTTGGGCGCAATGGCCTCGATGGCTTTGCCGGTCACCACGTCGGCCAGGTGGCCGGCCCATTTACTCTCCTTGATCATGGTTGAGATGACGGCGCTGCCGGCGTGCGCCAGCACGGCCGTGCAATTGACCATGCTGTTCATACCCACGTCATGCGGCGCCGGCAGCGCCAGCTTGCGGAATGGCTGCTCCGCCTGTGGCGACCCAGCCGGCGCGACCTGGCCCATCCAGCTGCCATAATTGGGTGTCACCGTCACATAGCACTGGTGTCGGTCCGGCAGGTCGGCGATGCCCGTGCCAGACTCATAGAACCCATACGACACAATCGACCCGCTGGCCTCATGCACCACCGACTGCGTCTCCGATATCTTGTGCAGCGTTCCCCTGCCGGCGTCACCGGTGAGCGCGTTTACCTCGATCCACTGCTCCGTCAGCACCTCGCCACCGTCGTCGCGCACCACCTTGAACGAGAACCGGCCGGTCGTGCTCAGCAGGCCCGGGATATGCTTGGTGTCGACCTCGAGGTTCTCATCGTGGAACACGCGCAGCTCGTTGCGCCGCACCGTCTGCCCCGGCACTGACAGCCCAATCGAGATGCCGGGCACGGCAACATACGTGTATACCTGGACGCCTTTGCTGGGCATGGCTGCGTGTCTGCGTGTCTGTGGGCTGCTTGGAGCGCAAGGAATTGGCTGCTTGATGACAGAAAAGCGGTGACGCGGAAACCTGAAATCATGTCCGGGGACTACGTGCACATGGCGAGAGAGGTCACATATACGAGGTTTGCCAGAAACGAAGCCAGGGGGAGGGGGAGGGGGACGCCGTCGATCTTGGCTTGTCGACCGGCGCTCCCTTTGTCGAGCTGTGCGGACCAGCGTCTTTGGCAACAGAAAGAAATGTAGGAAGTCTTGGAATGGGCAACCCGGCTTACTCAACAAAACGACGAATCCTCGACCTCAGACACTCACGACAGCGCACCTTTTGTGAGGGCAGGCAGCAAGAGAATACGACACGGGATGCGAAAATACGACATATTGCTTCTTCCAACTCATGCAGGGCACATCCTAATACAGATTCGTACGAAAAAAAGGACTTCCCAAGATTGACGCTGAAATGCAACTGTTGCACTTATGCAGGGATTCAGCTTCTGCTGAAAGCTCCATGCTTGCAGTAGCATCTGCACACCTTCTAGACCAGCTTCCAATTAAACACATTCGGCTCTGGCGCATCTCGAACGACGTCTACGGGCCGAATCCGTGAGGCCAGATAGGAGGCCAGACCAAGGTCGCACCTCGCCACATGCAGTACAAGATCTTCCACCAACATGAGGTGGTGCGTCCTCTCCATCAATCGCCCCTGAAAAGTCAGTCCGGCTCCCGGAGGTTTTACCCAAACCAGAGCCAAGTTTTACGAGTTTTTAGAAGCTGTTTTTTTTTTTTTTTTTTTTATAGCTCGACGGGATAAAGCGCCTGGCACTTTGTAAAACGGGACTTTTGCGTTGAATCGCCATCACATGAGTCCTCGGGCCCTCATCTGTCGAAGGGCTGAATCGGCCATCTAAGCTGACTTCGTGCGTTCTTCAAGATGCACGCCGTTGGAGATTTTCTCCTCGCGCCAAGAAAGTACCCATGCAACACTAATGTGCAGTTTCTTCACGCTGGCCAGAATATCGGCATAGCCTCCGCCAGTGCATACGACTTCAATCCCTATGGGGACTTCAATGGCTGGCAGGCCCCTGCTACTCCCCACGTCATAGTGTGACAGCCCAAAGCCAGCCAACTATCACAGTTGTAGGCACTACGAATCACACAATATTGCCAATCCGCCGCAAGCTTAACTCATCACGCGGCCGCTGCTTTCTGCTCAGCTCGCATCTCGGTCAAGTGTGAAAGTTGCTTCGCATCCTCTATACTCCATACGAGTATGGCTCGTCACATGCGTGCGCTTAGGAGGGAGAAATGCGCCCGCACGAGAATGCAGCGCACGGAGAGCTCGCACCCCCGTTGAGCACAGTGTACAGCTGGGCGTTGCCGCAGGATCCCGAAACTCTGACGACGTTGGCGTTGACACAAACATTGCGCCACTACGAGTACTGCCCGCGTCCGACTTGCAAGATACGAGAACTTAGATGACCTGTTCTGCGTTTTGGAATACATACCGCCAGCCCACGACCGTTTCGAACTGATTAAAGACCCGAGAAGACTACCACGAACACTGGAAATACGACGTAGAAAAAAGGTTACTTGGCGGGACCTGTCTGCAGCGAGCAGACGGCCCGCGGAGATAACTCGACGGCCTGAGCAAAGATGAGAGATCGTCGTAGGTGCACGGTGCGCCTATCTGCTGAAAACGAACTGAAGTTGGCTGGGGCAACTGAGTGGTTGGACAACAGGAGTGGGTGTGTAGTCGAGGCTGGAGACGCGACGAGTTTCAGCGGAGACGAGGCGCCGACTTGCATTGTAGTTGTGCACAGGTATCCTACGGAGTGCGGAGTATTACGCATCATTCCAGCGCCGACAGCAACAAGTCGCAGCTTATGAAAACATTGCAATTTCCTGGGCCTCCATCTCGACCACAAAACAGAAAAAGCAACAAAAGTGGCACTCTCAGGACTCGGAGAGCGATCGAAAAGGGAGAGCACTCCGAACCGATTTACGACGTTTGTCGAAAAGCAACCGTATCATCTTACTATGTACGGAGTTTGAGTAGTCTGGGATTTGCACTGTTTCAGCAATGAGGCAAGGGAAAAAGAAAAGGTAGATAATGGCAGCGAGCTCCGCCACAAAAATAAAGCATAAAAGGAAGCATAAAAGAAAAACAGGGTCCATAAGCGGCAGGCGATTCGTATCCGCACCTAGGCTCACTCTGCCTTGTTGTCTCGGAGCACGGTTGCCAAATGCATCGTTACTCGTTTACTCGTGGGCCACTCTGTCTTACCCCGCTTCGGTGACGGCGTTGTTGTGTACCCGTTGGAGAGTGAGCACCTGGACTCAAGCACCGAGACAGGGTCCGCCGCGAGAGCGATGTGAGAGCGATGTGAGAGCGATGTGAGAGCGATGCATCTCTTCTCAAAGACGAGGGCCCGTCATATATCACCTTTCGAGCAATCTGATCGAAAAGGAGAATAAAAGACATGTTGCAGATCCAAGCCACGAGCCCAGACGGACACGCGAACCAGAAAAGCCGGGCTTGTGGTTTCTCTTCCGAGCTGAGAAGACATGCACCTCAGCCGACTTGCTCTCCTATGCTTGGCAGGCTTGAAACAAGCATATTAGGGCTGCAGGAGGATTAGTAAGAGGCTCTGTGCACTTGTGGTACGGAGTACTAGTCGGCAACCCGGATGCCGTCTCACATTATCTTCATGCCAGGCGCATCCGCTCGCAGGCCGTGAATTCTCCATTAACCGAGACAGCCAGATAGTCCTCTAAACGTGCATGGTATGCGTGTCACATCTTCGCTTTCGTTCTGCGTGGTGATCGGTCAGGCAAACGCCGGCCGAGCCGGTTGACGAAGCGGCAGCCACCACAATAGCAGGCAGTGTATGCACTCGTAGCAGGTCCAGTTACGAGGCCAATACAGTGGAACCCGCAGGATTAAGCACGCATCCGATTAGGGGCCACACCCTCGGCATATGCGTCCGTTTTGGTTAGTCATGTGAGTGTGGTCGCATATATTTCGTGCGTAACGCGTCGAGGCGTATATGTCTGTGGTGGTATTCACATTCTCGCGTCACTAGCTGGAGGTTCTGCAGCGGGAACTTGGACTGTAATGAGAGCTCCGATCATTTCCAATATATTTCAAAAACCTGCAACGTCTTTTTCTTTGTAGTCCCCCATATGGTAGTTCAGCTGCTCGCTCGCTTGCAAGCCAAGGCGAATTCTTTCCTTTTTCGCGCATGGATGATCCTCGTTTTGGCACGAGTCTGCTGTTGGTCCTTACGCGTCCGTTTTGCGGGCGAGACAAGGACCAGGATGACTCGTACTTTCTTGTCTGCCAGTATTGATAAGGACCGTGTGTGAGTTACTTACGGAACGCCACAAATTATTAGCCATGGTGGGGGAGCACATTGCGATCGTATAGAGTACCTGTCCAAAACTCCCAGCGTGCTCCATCTCATGACCGGCAGTTTGCCAGATGCGATAGGAGTAGGAAGGACGATGCGCAATAGTACGTACGGAGTACTTCGTGGACATCTCATGTGTCATCTGACGACTGGCGATTTGGGTTCTGCTCATTGGCTAGCGTCCTCTGGCTCGTGCCTTTCCCCACGGTCTAGCCTGGTCTGGAGAGAGTTGATTTTTCTCTTTTTATTGCAGACTGGGGGGCCCCCTTGCACGTCCCAAGTAGGCACTCTTTAGGACGGTCTCAATCAAGAGCAGGGAATCGTAAGATACGAAAGCCCCTCACCCCCGGTCTGGTCGCGATAAGCGCACCGGGCGGCATGAATCTGCGAGGCTGTTCGAGACAGTGACTGGGTGGCCGAAACAAGCGGCTAAGAAGCGACCAGCTATGACGACAAGACGCCACCGATGTCAGAGCGCAAAATAGCCGACAGGACTACGGAGTACATAGTACGGAGCGTGGCGGGAGAAAGCACAATGGCGGTCAAACGTGCCTTGCCGGGGAGGGATTCTGCTTCTTACGATCGAGATGAGAGTTTGGTTGTGCACGGGAGAGATGATCATGACGATGGCCAGGGCGAAGTAGCAACAAGACAAGAACGTTGAAGAGCGCCGAGAAGCTGCACGGGGCGTTTTCCCTCAGTTTTCGTCCGTGTTGTCCGTATTCCGTACGTAGCCTTTGGAATCTTCGCGGAGCTCTCCGTCTGCACAATAATGCTGCAGCACTTTTACGGCACGCTCATATCTCTCCGTCCGGAAGAGTGCGGCCAGATGTGGACTAGCCTGGTGATAATGCTTGCAGTCGGTGCATAAAAACAAGTATGTGCACTCCGTAGCAGCAGGGGTCAGGTCGCTGTGACCGGACTGAAGACTGGTTGCGCTGCAGGAACCGACGGCCACGGCAGACGATGAAATCCTCCGAGCAGGGTGTCCGCGTAATACGTCGCATACGGAGGATGCTGTCAGGCAGGATTTGGTGCTTCCCGGATTCTGCAGAGCATCGCATCCTACAGGTACAAGCGCGACTGGCAGTCATTAATTCCACAAGATGCAACCGGACCTGCCGAGGGTCTAGGCTGTCGGCAGCCTTTTGCGCGGCAAAATGGCTAGCACTCGTACGAGGCGAAGTCGACATGTTTAGTCAGCCTTTTTAGGTTGTCCAGGGTGGAGCAGTACGGTAAGATAATAGTACATACATAATAGAATCTCGACCTGCCAGGCTGCATATATGGTACAGAAGATATTACGATGTACGAGGGCGAGTGCTTGGTAACTCTGCTGGCGATAGAAGGACGAGCACCCCCCATTGCAGGCCGGGCCGGAAGACATACCCGGGTCCAGCTTGTGTGACTGGGTGTTTCGCGAGAGCTGGGGGTGACGGAAAGGTGGTCAAGAGCAAGAACTCTGCAGGGCATGTATGCGTATGGGACGCCGCTACGACATATGCATATTAGCGTACCGGCTGTTGGAGCAGCAGATAGCTGTCTGGAGCTGGTTGCCAGAGGTCAGACGGGAAGGGAAAGGGGCGACGGTTGACGATCGTTTCTGTAGCACGACGTGGTGGGCTTTTTGCTATTTGCTTTTTTGATCTTTTTTTCTACTCCGTACTAGTTCTCCAAGCCTGCTAGTCAGAGCCGGTATCGTCAGGGCAGGGATCAGGCATGGAGGATGGCTGATGCCAGCTTTCGACGTAGTCGTGCCAAGAGCACGAGCACAGAGCAGATGTCGGCCGAGGACGGGAGCGATGCTTCGGCCTGTTCTCGCGTCGTTCGTGTTGAGTCCATGAGCCAGCGGCAGCTGCTCGAGTCGCGTCGCATCGCGCCGACAGAGCGACAAATGGCTTGCACGTCGTACTGATCCAAGAAGCATCCAATCTGTGGAAGACAGTTATTGCCGCCGATGGGACAGAGCCGGTGGGCCAGCGTGGCATCGCTCTGAGATGATCCCAAAGAGCATTGAGTACGGCGAGCTTGGTACATAGTAGCTAGAGCTATTCATCACTTTTGCGCTACTGTGTATCTTACCAGCATCGCGCAGATGGGCTCGGTGCCGACTAGGGCAATATTTGGGACGTCTTTGACAAACGCAAGTGTACTTATCCGTAGTACTCCATACTCCGTACCCAATTAGCAGCCTCTTTGTCCCGGGATTTAGCAGCCGGCGGCAGATGGAGCCTGGGCTTCCTTTGCTATGGCCAATTGCGGCCCTTTTTTAATCTCTGCCACGGTTTTCTCTTTCATGCTATTATTGGGATACTTGGATCGGAGTACATCGTTCTCCGTAGGCATCTGCCTTTTTTTTTTTTTTTGGCTGTCCGCCTTCTATTCTCTCCCGCCTGGCCTGCCGCACACACCCCTATTCATTTCGGGCTCTACCTTGCGAGGTGACCCGTAAGGGGCCCCTGCCCGGCCGCGGATCCATTGGTCCAGGTGGGGGACTCGTTGCTGTCTCGGGATTGGAGAAGAGGGCACGAAGTTGAGAGGAAGTGCAGAGCTCGGGGCTCTGCGCTTTGAACTGTGGAGAGGGCAAGACATAGTATCGATTATGTCAGCAGAGGTGCGCACATACGTCGTTCCCCGTACTCCGTGCGGACTACGAGCACGATCCGTTTCGCAGAATACGTAGAGCAGGCGACTACGAAATAAACAAAGAAAAAGAAAGCGCAAAAAGGAAATACGGGCGTGTCTGTGCCCGGTAGAAGCACAGAGAAAGCAGCTAGACGGACTGGGGACCTCTGGCCGTCGCATGAGGCTTAGCAACGTTGCAGCAACGCATCCGTGGCACGTTGGCAAGAGACTTTGTAGTATCTTATGTCGTACACGTCCTTTGCTCCTTCAAGCAGGCCTTGGCAGGCTCATTGGGAGAGGACAGCACTAATTAGCCGACGACAACGGTTGGGTGACACCATGCCCGTCCAGGCTAGCGGCTGGGCCTTTTCTTCCGCTACATAGTATACGTCGTAGTCTTGGTTTCCTTTTTTCGGTTTTTTTTGCCCTCATTTGTGAAGCGAATGGTGCGCCCACAGTAGTATTCCCCGGGTCAGCCCAACCGTAGGAATACAAGGTAAGTTATGTAGACGATTAATGATAATGATTAATAAATAAAACGAGAAAATAAGAGCAGGCCCACACCCCCACTACGCTACACCGAGGGAAGGAGCATTGCCAGGCCGCAGGACACTGCAGACAAGACAGCCCCCATCCTTCCGCTCTCTCCTCTGCTACGTCGTTGTCAATCGGCCTTTGCCTACTTTCCCTATCTGGTCTGTGCTCTCTGTTCGTACGACAGCTTGCTCGTCCTTTCCTTGCCCCAACCGAACCAGTTTCCGACTCTTTTCGGACAGCTTGCTTTCCTGTCGTATGTTGCTTTATCTTGCCCTGATTTCCAAGACGATTTCCAAGACGATTTCCAACACGCATTCCTCTTTCCTGCCCCTCTTCTCGGCCTCTCTGTCTCCATATCCCTTCCCCACGCCTCTTCCTGCTCGTGTGCATTGCTCTCCGGAGGCCAGACATTATAGCACAGAGTTCATGTACATGCACCCCTCCTTGCTTGCTAGCAAAACCCCATTAACGACTGACGATCTTTACTCGTAAAGTGCGAAATAAACAGAACCCTGCGTCTGGCTCGCATTGACCTCCCACCGACGAAAAGCGAAGAACGCCCACCTGCAGCCTGGATCCAAGATCCTGGTTGGGCGGTTGAAAAAGCCAGGAAGAACGACATCACCAGCATAAGGATCTGCAATCAAACCCCCCCTCCCCGACGCAAGAGGACAGTTCGCACGACGCCGGCCACTTTCCCCCTACGACATGTTGTGACGTGGGACCATCTGCTCTGGGACTCTCGATCTCTGCTTTGATCTCTTGCCTCCAAACTATAATCAATCTCTCAATACAAGTACGTCGTACCCTCTCGTGGCGCGACATCTGCAATCTCGCCCCCGCCCGTTCGCTGCTAGGATCTCCGGACTGCCTCGCCGACTCGTTCTCGTCCTCACCATTGCCACCGCTCGAGCGTATTTCTTCTACTCCGTACGAGATACAAAACAAACGGGCCCTTCATCCTGGCCCTCTTTTTTGACGCAACTCGACGCAACTCGACGAAAAGTCACCGACAAACCCCAGACCGGTGAGCTCGCATCTACATAGTAGCATCCCCTTGGCATCCTCTTCTTCAACTTTCCCGTGCACCCTGCTTCCTTCGCCTCCCTGCATGGCCCGTGGCAGATGGTCATCGGTACGGAGCACTATGTATGGCCTGAAACTCTGATGGCCAGGGGACCGGGGCCTCCCTGGTTATGCTCTAACGGTGCAGCATGCACGTACGAGCCCTCCCGTCCTCGTACTCGTACATATCTTACTGCCACAGCCCCACCCCTTCGCCTACGCACGAACACACCCACACCCCCTCTGCATACTCCGTACATAGTGTACGCACCGCTACACCCACTCCCACATGAGACACCCTTCTTCGGATCTGATCGCCCTCTAGTGCCCACTACTCCGTACGGAGTATACAGCATTCCATGACTCTGGTTTACATACTACCCTCTCCCCATCTAGCCTCCTACAAGATCTCTTCCCTCCTTCTCTACATTCCTTCGCGTCTCTCGTCCATGCTCGCTTGCCAACATACCTACCCACGCGCATTCTCCCGCCCCGTTCCCGCCAGCCTTCTTCGATCTGACGCGTTGCGCTCTCGCTGACCCCAAAAGGATTTCTCTGAGCCCTGCCTGCGATAGTTTTCCGAATCACGTCGGACTTTCACCTACGCCACCCGCAGCGGACGTTTGTGAAGCACCTCCTTCCCACAGTCTCTGAGCACGGCGAGCTCTTTTAGACTAGACGCATTCCTGGACCTCATGTTTTCGACCTTGCTCATTCAGCAGCAACGGCCATGCTGAGCTCCATTTCTTCGCGTAACAGCCTCTCCGTGGCTCCTCTCGCCATACACAAAACCGACGCCGCGGCAGTATCTGGCGACGATGCCTACTTGACGGCCCTCCACAACACCACCTCTTTATCATCGTCTTCCCTCCTCTCAGCACACGGGGGAAATCTTTATGCACACTCCCAGATGACGCCACCAGCAACCCCAAATGGCTCGCAGGAGGACCTGTCCCACAACAACAATAACAACGGATACATGCACAGCTCTCTGTCACAGCCCGATCCACCGCCAGTATTTCACAACTTCTTGCGCGCTTACTATGCCTTTCAGCCTAGCTACTCGCCTGCCGACTCGACCGTCACATTGCCGATGAACGAGGGCGATGTCATTCTGGTGCATTCCATTCATACCAATGGCTGGGCTGATGGCACCCTCCTTGTGTCTGGTGCACGAGGCTGGCTGCCCACGAACTATTGTGACGCCTACGAGCCAGACGAGATGCGGAACTTACTTAATGCTCTGCTGAACTTCTGGGATCTGATGCGCAGCACCACCGTCAACGACAACGAGATTTTCGGCAACCAGGAGTTCATGAAGGGCATTATCGCTGGCGTTCGGTACCTGCTGGTATGCTTTGCCGACTCATTGTCTACCTTTTCCAGTCTCATGACTAACGTTCCAGGAACGCACCGAATGTCTGACACGCGAGTCGCCTCTGATTCAGCGTCACGACGGTTTGAGGCGCAATCGGAAATCTCTGCTGTCCGAATTGTCGTCCCTCGTGAAGTCGGCTAAGCGGTTGCAGGAGTACCAGCGCTTTCCCGACCCAACCGAGAATGTCAACAACATTGTAGACGAGATGATCCTAAAGGCGTTCAAGATCGTCGTCAAGGCTGTTCGTTTCTGCGACGTCATCGAAGAGGACCGCCAGCAATATGCACAGGCCATCGCTTTGTCTGCCTCTCAACATCTCATGCAGCCGATAACATTGATGACTCCAGTGCAGGACGAGAAATCCATCCCACCTACGCCACCCGCCGACAGCATCACGTTCGATGGCCGGAGGAGGGGGCTATCGCTGTCCGCATCCGATCCCTTGATCGCCAGCGGGGCATATGCAGCCTCGTCGCTTACAGTCTCTGGAGCGCCTGTTAACAAGCGCCTCTCCAGCTTGACGGCGAATTATCAACACCGGCTGTCACAATCCGGAATTAAGAGCTCTTTGGTGAACAACAACCGCCTGTCCTCGTCTAGCATGTCTCACCGCGTTTCTTTGGCGGGTCCCTCGCCGTTGTCACAGGCTCACAATTTGGTCTCCCACCGGCTGGGTGACCGTCATGACACATTCTTGTCTTATCTCGGATCCTTCATTGGCCGGCTGCACCTCCATTCACAGTCTCGGCCGCAGCTGGCCTTGGCGATCAAGCAGTCGGCCACATCCGGGAGCCAATTGTTGGTTGTGGTCGACGTGGTATCAGGCCACGACTCGCTGAGCCGTGAGATTCTGCACAACTCGCGCGTTGCCATGTCTGACCGCATCCTCGAGCTGGTGTATCTTGCACGGGACATCCTGACTAATCAAGTAACTGATGTTGACGATGTTATCGTCCCGCATGACAACGGTCGGCTTCTGACCGCCGCAACAAACTGCGTGAAGGCCACAGGAGAGTGCGTGGCGAAGACGAAGTGGGTTATCGAGCGCATCGGCGATTTTGAGTACGAATTCGACGACATCACACTGGCTTTTGACGTTGACCTTTCCGTCTTGGACATTTCGTTTGCGACTGTAATGTCTGACGCCGCGAGCTTGGCGGCAACTGACACCGTGTCGATCAAGACTCTTATCGCCCATACCAACGAGACCGAGCAACAGACGTATCCCGATGTCGGCTACGGTGACGCTTCAGATTCGTTCACGCCGGCCATGTACGATGCACAGGGGCCTGCAGCGATGGAAACGCAATTGCCCTCAGTCAGCCCGATACCCTATGTCGACAACATGGCTGCCCGTCGGCTGTCCTCTGCGGTACCTCACCTCAACAATCTTTCTGTTGATAAGCCGCTCCCCGAAGTCCCTCAGGTTACCTCACCGATTGAAGATGTTAGTCAGTCCCGGCAGTACTCTGCGGCGTCTCGACCTGTCTCCTATGCCATGGAGGATGTCTCTGCGATCACCAGCGTGACCTCGTCTGTGTCATCCACCCAACCGGCGCTTCCGCGCCTGCCACGAATGTCGACGTACATACCTCGCGAGGGTGACAGCCCGGTCGAGCAGGCAACCACTAACGAAGGCGAATTCACGTCGTCGTTCCACTCCGAGAGTCTTACCGTGAACAGCTCCGGCACGACAAGCACTTACGCGAGCCGCAACTCCGAGTCGAGCTTGGTGTCGAGGACTTCAACACGTGCTACCACGCCAGACAACACGCTTGTGAACCAGCCGTCGCTATCGGAGTTGAGCACGACTGCAAGCTCGACTCTCGTCGAAGAAGCCGAGGAGGAGGTGGAATCGAAGCTGCTCGAGCGCACATATGCGCATGAGCTCATGTTCAACAAGGAGGGCCAGGTCACTGGCGGATCGCTGCCAGCCCTCGTCGAGCGCCTGACAACACACGAGTCGACGCCGGATGCTATGTTCGTGTCGACGTTTTACCTGACTTTCCGCCTCTTCTGCAGTCCGGTGAAGCTGGCAGAGGCGCTCATCGACCGCTTTGAATATGTTGGCGAGTCACCCCATATGGCAGCGCCCGTTCGGCTGCGTGTTTACAACGCCTTCAAGGGCTGGCTTGAGTCGCACTGGCGTGACGAGCTGGACCGCGAGGCTCTCGTGCTGATTGAGCCTTTTGCCGAGGTCAGATTGAGCAGCATGCTCCCGTCGGCCGGTCGGCGGCTCTTGGACCTGGTTGAGCGCGTGGGCGATACTGACGCCACTCTGGTTCCGCGGCTGGTGTCGACCATGGCCAAGACGAGCACTTCCATTCCGCAACACAACGCGGTGGACTCGCCATTTCCGACAACGCTCATGTCCAAGGCGCTACAGAACGGTCTGGCGAACTGGAAGATGGGCGGCAGCATCCCGTCGATCATGGACTTTGACCCAACGGAGATGGCCCGGCAGTTGACGATGCGGCAGATGAACATCTTCTGTTCGATCATGCCTGATGAGCTACTGGGCTCGCAGTGGATGAAGAAGGGCGGCCTCGGGGCACCGAACGTGAAAGCAATGACGGCACTGACGACTGACCTTTCCAACCTGGTTGCCGACACCATCTTGACACACGCTGAGGTGAAGAGGCGGGCGGCCGTGATCAAGCAGTGGATCAAGATTGCGCACCAGTGCGCCGAGCTGCAGAACTACGATGCTCTCATGGCCATCATCTGCAGCCTGAACAGCTCGACGATCGCCCGTCTTCGCAAGACGTGGGACATCGTGTCGCAGAAGCGGCGTGACATGCTGAAGACGATGCAGGCGATTGTCGAGCCGGCACAGAACAACAAGGTCCTCCGTGGCCGGCTCAACGGCCACGTGCCGCCTTGCCTTCCGTTCCTGGGAATGTACCTGACGGACCTGACGTTTGTGGACATTGGCAATCCGGCGACGAAGCAGCTTCCGGGCCAGGATGGAGGTGACCGCAACGGCAACAGCAGCGACAACGAGAACGGAAGCGGTGGCGGTGGGCTGACGGTGGTCAACTTTGACAAGCACATGCGCACGGCCAAGATCATCGGCGAGCTGCAGCGGTTCCAGATTTCGTACCGGCTGACGGAGGTGCCGGACATCCAGGAGTGGATCGGAGAGCAGATCAGCCGGGTGCGCGAGATGGACAAGACGCAGGGCGACAACGTGCAGGTGTCATACTACCGGAAGAGCTTGCTGCTGGAGCCGCGTGAGGCGCAGGCCCAGATGCTCAAGTCGATGGTGGATGCCGGCAGCGCTGCAGCAGTGGCGGGAGCATTCACGATCAAAGAGGCAGGCCGGGCCGATCTCTTCGCCTGGATGCGTGGCGGATACAACGCTGCGAACGGCGCGAGCAACGTCTAAGTGCAAGCACAATCATACACACAACGCGCACACGCACATTACATATTCTCTCTCACTCACAACACATACATGTACCCTCATATTTTATGGAGTCTCACCTCCTCCTCTTTTGATACCCTTGCAGAGTGGCTTTCATGCCCATTTTCTTTCGAGCTGCTATTTCAAAGCATACAACGATTTTTCATGTCATTTTACGGCCGCATCATGGAGCTACCGAATTGTTTTTATCACTTGTTTTCGATTCTGTCTACTTTATATACTACTTGTCATCATTTCGCGAAAAAGCAGACGGCTTTACTGCACCCACCATCTGCTCTGACATGTCAGTGCCGCAAGAGACCATCTTCTGTATCTATTTAGGCGGGAGAGCAAAAAAAAGGGATGGGCAAGATGAGAAGGCGAAACAAAAGAGGCGCGAAGATTCTGTCCAACAGGTTGCCTGAAGGAGCTCGCGCTCGTTTACTTTGGGAGATGTTTGTTTATCTTGTGTTTTAGTTGCTGTCTTCTGCCGGGTAAAAAGGAATGGCCTGGGAACGCGAGATTCCAAAAGCGGCCATTCGATACGGGAGTCCATTTTCTGCTTTTTACCTTTCTGCTGTTCTTTTCTACATTTCTTGTATCCCTGGGGGACGCGCCGGCTGGCATCGGGAGAATTGGGCTGTACTGGTGGGCAAAATGAAGGGTCTAGGATTGGCTAGACTTTTGACGGATGGCGGTCATGGGTATGGCGTTTCTCTCCGTTATTCCGGCAAGCAGTAGGTGGTAGATGGATGTGAATGAAGAGTCTGATTCTATGAGCAAGCTACAAGCAAGATGACAGAACTGGATTTGGATTTATTTGTTTGAGCTTTCCTGAAAAGTAACACATCCTGGCAACACTTCGCCGCACTGCTATTCAAACTGGTGGCTAGAGCCGTCTAATTCCACTGTATGCTCCAATCTATGCCTGGGAGGAAGAGAGGAAGAGAGGAAGGAGAGAGAGATGAAAGGGGTGGTGAATTGGGTAGGCGAATGGGAGAACGGACAGTTGTCTATTTCCAACCGTTAAAGTTGAGCATGCTGCCCTGCTCCTGAAGGGCACGGTGGAGGTCAAAGGCCTGGAAGAGCAGATGGGGCTCATGGCCCATGCCGCGAGCGAGACAGTAGGCGTCGGCACGGTCGAGATAGTCGGTGAGGATGGGCTGGTAGAGGGGGTGGGCGCACTTGCGGATGATGACGCGAGCACGTTCACGGGGGCTGAGGCCACGGACATCGGCGAGACCCTGCTCGGTGACGACGACATCGAGGTCGTGTTCAGTCTGATCGACGTGGGTGCACATGGGGACGATGCAGCTGATGCCATGGGGATCGGTCTTGGAGGGCCGAGTGGAGGGAGTGTGCATGATGGAGTACTTGGACGAGCGAAGGAAGTCGGCCGAGCCACCGAGACCGTTGAGCATGCGGGAGCCGTTGACGCAAGTGCTGTTGGCGTGAGCGTACAGGTCGACCTCGACGGGGGTGTTCATGCCGATGATGCCGAGGCGGCGGATGATCTCGGGGCTGTTGGAGACCTGTTGGGAGCGTAGCAGCAGCTTGTCCTTGTAGCTGGGCCAGTTGGCATAGAAGCGCTTGAAGCCGTCGGGCGAGAAGCGGACGGAGGTGGCGGTGGCAAAGTCGAGATGGCCCGAGTCGAAGAGATCGAGGAAGGTGTCCTGGATGACTTCGGTCCAGACCTTGAGGTGCCAGAACTTGGCGTTTTGGAGGCCACCGATGACAGCATTGGCAATGTTGCCGATGCCCGACTGCAGCGGCAGCAGCGACGGGGGCAGGCGGCCCTGGGCGACCTCGTGCTCAAAGTACTCGATCAAGTGGCCGGCGATCCGGGCCGATGCCTCGTCGGCGGGCGTGTTGGGCAGCGTCTGGTCCTGGTAGTCGGACTCGACCACGCCGACGACCTTTTCCGGATCGATGGGAATCGAGGTCGTGCCGATGCGGTCTTCTACCTGCGTGATCAGATACGGCTTCCGGCGAGGCGGCAGCTCCGACATGGTGATGTCATGCAGGCCCTCGAAGCTCGGCAGGGCCGTGTTGACCTCGATGATGATCTTGTCGGCCATCTGGATCAGCTCCGGGGTCGCGCCCACCGAAGCACCCGGCACGATGCTGCCGTCGGCCAAGATGTCCGTTGCCTCCACCACTGTCACGTCCAGATTGCGCTGGCCGGCCGGCCGGTCCTTGGTGTAGAAGCCGTACGTCAGGTCCTGCGGGAACATGGACAGGTGCTTGTCGAAGAAGTGGATCTTGCCGTTGTTGATGCCCTTGGCAATGGCCTTGCCGACTTGATGCGGCGACCGCCGTTCGATCATGTCCAGTCCGGCCCATCGGTTCTCCGTCTCGGCCCCCGAGGACGCCCCGACAAAGAGCGAGTACCGCAGCTGGCCCTGCAGCCCGTTCTTCTCCACGTGGTCGGCCAAAAAGGTCGGGATTTTCCTGCGCACGTCAGCCGACCGGACCAATACGGCTGCTTGCAGCACACAACACCTACTTGGGATAGCCCACGCCCGTGAAGCCGGACCAGCCAATGTACGCGCCATTGGGAAAGTGGTGCAGCAGATCCTGCGGCTGGCACACCTTGGCCAGCATGGACGCGCGTCGGATGCGCGTCCGGAGGGCGGCAGAAGCCATGGTGAACAGCTGGCGAGAGTCAGAGGACAAAAGTCGAGTCAAGCAGGCAGAGAGACCAATGCCGGGATGCCAATGCCCAGAGCGGAGAGGATGCCGGGAAGAAGATGGAAGAAAGAAAGGACAGAAGACACGTCGGCCGGGGAGGGGTATTCGATCGGATCACAGCAGCTGCTCCCTTTTTCCCTTTCCCTCTTCACGCCACGCCACGTGAGACGTTGGCGTCCCGCCAGAGCTTCTCCCTCCATCCTCCTGCGCTAACGTCGCGTTGCCGAGCGCAAGCCGAATTTCAGTCTTCCTCTGCCCATCTTTGTGTGGCTCAACTCCCGTTCGTCCAGGTCGCGGCTCGGATTAATATTCCTGCGCCGAGCTCCGTGCCTTCCTATTGGCCAATCGCCCCTCCGGCGCGGCTGTCCGCTTCTACCATGGCGTCCATCTCGTTCGATATTCCTTTTTCCTTTTGTTTATCTCGGTCCCCCGGGGTAGTCTTTCCCCATGTATGGAGTGTGGGGTCGAGGTACAAGAGCCGGTCGTGTTCGCAGTACTCCGTACCTTGGTTGAATAAGGGCAGTTGGCTTATGCCGAGGTCATGTGGACGGTCACGTGGTGCGGGGTGACCAAAGTCAGTACCTCAGAACTGAACCCGTATCTGACATCCAGTCTCTTCTCTTTGGGCGAGCTAGAGACACTTGAATATAGTTGTAAAAGGCAATCCTCTACTCTTATCGCTGCCTTGTGAGCAACCTGAATGGTTGTTCGTAGCAGCCTACTCCAACTGTCAACATTGACCCGGCGAATCCTGCAGCAATTGGTGGCAATCGGGATCTTGCAGCACAGACAACCTCTCAGTGCTTAGGGACTCTTCTGTCCAATTATGTAGAGCATGCCAACATGGCACGGCCACCCCCGTCCACCCCTATCTCTGCTGATAGACGCCCGACATATCCTGCCCAATGTGTTTTACTGCATCTTCCTACGTTTGCATCCCGCAAACTGCTATAGCATCTGAGTCCATCGTTGGCAAGATGGTGTCGCCAAACGAGCTCACTTTTCGGCTTCGGGGATGTTCTGCTGGCAGCAAGGATGTGGACATCCGTAATCAACTGAGCCAGGCCTTCGGCGACGTCGCCCCCAATGATATCAAGGTCCACTCGCTCGCTGCAAGCTCGGACGAGCTCGAAGAGCCACGCAAGAAAACGGCAACCCTGACTTTCTCACGACTGCCATCGGCCGTTGATATTCAGAAGAACAACCAGTGGAGAATCAACGACAATTAACCTAACGACTCCCTTATCCTCGACACACACTTTCACGGTCTGACTGCGTTGAACGACATCGCGGACGAGGACCACGATTTTGAGTAGGTCTACATCCTGGGCTGTGACGCACAATTTTTTAACAGGTTCAGTTGTGTTGCCATATCCGGGCTTGCTTCTCATCCATTCGGATCATGGCAACATAAGAGCGACAGAACATGGATGTGGGTCAGAGATGCTTTGCCCAAGGCCTTCCCCAACACCCGAGTGCTGCTCTTCGGATATGACACAGCACTTCCAAACAGCAACTCCTTTCAGAACATCCACGACATCGCTTCTTCTTTCATCGAGAATTTGAAAGCATCTGTCCTGAGACCGCCAGCGATGCGGCCACTGTTTGTGCTGGCGCACAGTCTAGGTGGCATTGTCTTCATAGATGCGCTTGTGACTCTAAGAATTCAAGACGACGAGATGCGCAGAAAAATCATCGGTGCTGTCCTGTTTGGCGTGCCATCACGTGGAATGGAAACCGAGGCCCTCGCAGCCATTGTCAACGGACAGCCCAATCAGGTCCTTGTGAACGATTTGTCCGTCAATTCAGAATACCTGAGACGCCTACAAGACAGGTTCAGCATGATTTCAAACGATATAAAAGGAATTTGGGCATACGAGACGAGAACCGCCCCAACTGTTGCCGTGAGTTAAACTGTCCGCCGTGAAGAGTGTGGAAGTTAATTGTCACAGAAGCAAAACAATGGTTCTTTTTCCAGGATTGGAGACGAAATGATTCTTGTGAGCCCGGAATCTGCCACTCAAGGCCTGGCTGGAGTTGGTTCATCCTCTGTTTTTGCTATCAACGAAAATCACTCAGACTTGGTCAAGTATCGTAAAGGCGATCCAGTCTGCCGAATTGTCCTCGAAAAAATAAGAGAGCTTTGCGCGTCCCCTGGAGATGCAGGCAAACGTCCTTTACCTACGCGCCAAAATAGCGACGAAGAAAAGAAAAACGCGGAGAAGAAAAAAAAAGAATTTCTGAACTCGCTAAAATTCGAACAAATTGACGCTCGACACATGACCATTGAGGATGCGCACGCAGGGACTTGCCTATGGCTGTTGGAGAAGAAGGAGTATGTCGACTGGCTCGATCCAAACAAGCTCAACGAACACCACGGCTTTTTATGGATCAAAGGAAAGCCCGGGACCGGAAAGTCAACCCTGATGAAGTTTGCTGTGGCAGATGTGCAGAAACGGATGAGAGACAGAACGCCAATCTCGTTCTTCTTCAATGCGCGAGGGGCAGACCTAGAACAGAACACGACAGGAATGTACAGATCGCTACTGCTCCAGCTCCTCTCGCATATTCCAGAGCTCCAAGACAAATGCGTCTCCCTTATACTAGGGGATATCAACGAAAACTACGAATGGAACGTCGAAGCACTAAAGTCCACTTTCACAAAAGCTGTGGGGTGGCTTGGGAATTCATCCGTCTTGTGCCTTATAGATGCATTGGACGAATGTGATGGAGACCAGATCTGGAATATGGTGTTGTTTTTTGAAAACCTCGCTGAACAAGCAGCGACTATTTCTGTCAAGTTTCAAGTCTGCTTTTCGAGCCGACACTATCCACAAATCACTTTCAACAAGGGCCTCACTTTCAACCTTGAGGATCAGGCGGGACATGACAAGGATATACGTCAGTACCTGGATAGATCACTAAAGATCGGAAGCCGAGATCTCATGAGACAAATTCGAGCCGACCTTGAACATATGGCAGCTGGCGTCTTCCTGTGGGTAGTACTGGTTGTGGACATCCTAAATAAGAAATGGAGTCGCGGCCAAACTCAAGACCTCCGAAAGCAACTACACAAGACTCCCAGAGACCTGCATGAGCTATTTCGCAGTATTTTGAACCACGATGACGACTACGGAGACCATATGCTCTTGTGCATTCAGTGGGTGCTCTTCGCACGAAGACCGCTGGGTCCAAATGAGCTATACTGTGCTATTCTCTCCATCGATCAGCCTAAGGCCTTTTCCGAATTAGGGAAGGGCGATGAGGCAGCAGCCACGATTGAGAGATTGATTGTCAGTTCTTCTAAAGGACTCGCCGAGATCACCAAAGGCTTCATACCCACCGTTCAATTCATTCACGAATCTGTCAGGGACTTCCTCCTCAAAGAGAACGGTTTGAGGGTGATTTGGCCAGATATTGGTGACCGATTCAGAGGAGAAAGTCACGATCGACTGAAAGTATGCTGTCTCAACTATATAAAAGTGAGCACGACAGAACTCGGATATCCACTGGCTTTTGATCGATTCACGGCAGACCGCTCATATCCATTGCTTATATACGCTATCAGAAGTATCATTTACCACGCAAACGCAGCCGAAGGTGATGCAACCTCCCAAAAATATTTTCTTCAGACCTTCCAGCAGATTCTTGTCGAATGGACCATTCTTGACAGTTGCTCCACAAGTAGTTGGTCACCGGATTATATGCACTGCACCACTGCAGCTAGCCTGTTGTACATATTGGCGTTATATGACGCTGGAAACCTCATCAGATGCTACCCAGAGAACACGACCTGTTTTGTCGCCGAGAACGAGTGGTATTGCGCACCGATTATGGCTGCTCTGTGTAAGGGCAATAATGAAGCAACCAAACAGCTTTTGGTAGCCCAAGCGAATAAGCAGCCTCCAACGTCACAGGTTCACGATCTATGCAGAAGACTTAATCAGGATGCAGCTGTTGAGTCTTTGATCAACGTTACCTTTTCATTAAAACGAGGTGTACTTTCTGCAATCATTAATGCAGAATACGACAGCATTGCCGTTATCATCCTGCTTGAAAGCGTCGACAGTGATGCAAGGAGTGCGAGCGATCTGGAAACACAGCTACATTTTGCGGTTCAACACAGAAGCAAAAATGTCGTACATTTGCTTCATGAACATGGCGCTGATATCGAGGAAAAAGATAAAGACTGGAAAACGGCTTTGATGCGGGCTGTTGAACACAGAGACAAGGATGTCACACGTTTGCTTCTTGAATGTGGCGCTGATATTATTGCTAAAGATAAAGACGGGAAAACGCCATTGATTTGGGCTGTTGGATACGGATACAAGAATATTATACGTGTGCTTCTTGAACATGGCGCTGATATCGAGGAAAAAGATAAAGACGGGAAAACGGCTTTGATATGGGCTGCTGAACATAGAGACAAGGATGCCACACGTTTGCTTCTTGCACATGGCGCCGATATTGAGGCAAAAGATAAAGACAAGAGAAGGGCTTCGATTTAGGCTGTTAAAAACAGAGACAAGAATGCTATACGTAATATTACGCTAATATCGAGGCTAAAGATAAAGACGGGACAACGCCATTGATTTGCGCTGCCGGATACAGAAGCGAGGAGAATATCATGCGTTTGCTTCTTAAAAAGGGCGCCAATGTTATGGCTAAAGATAACGACGGGAAAACGCCACTGCGCTGGGCTCTTTAGTGTAACGAAGTCGCCTTAGTACACCTTCTTATTGAGGCGAGCGTCGACTTTAGGAGTGGGATGCGTTTGCGTACATGCCGTTAGAAGCGATTTAAGGCTATCGAACAACTTTACTAGGCTGGTTGAAAGGTGATAGAGTGGTGTGCTTTATTTTTTCTGGTTGGTTATACAAGCACAACTGATTTAAGCATAATTAATTTCGTACAAACGTCTCTAAGGTTACTGTATTTGTGAATTTTGTACGTTTTAACGTCGCCATTCAAGGGGGGTTTCCCCAAGAACTAACACTCTTCCCTAAGGGCATGCGACGGATTTTCCATGCATATACAACCGGCTGATCAATTGATTTTCCTGCTAAGATGAAGTAACGGCAGATTATAAAATGACTATCTTATGGGCAGAGCTTCTATTCCGATGCGCCCACCAATCAAGCGTACAGATAAGCATCAAGGCATACAAAACTCTTGGGGAGTTCTTGCGATATAATTCGCTGTGCCTGGCCGTCACACTGACCAGGACCGCCACGAGGAGGTGATGACGTTGCAATTTACGCAGTATATAAGGACAGTATACCCGAGGCTAAGGGATATTCTTATATACTGTGCGGAGACATGGATGTCTGTCCCCGAATATATACGGGATGGGCAACTGCTTGATTCTCAGACCTGTAACTCCCATTTTACCCCTCTCCCGATTCAAGTTGACTCCCACCATGAGCGCAGATTCCATCAAGAAAGTGCCTGGTCCGTGGTCCTGCAAGGCCCAGGTCTACAACATTCCCTTCATTGTCTCATCCACACAGGTGAAAGAAGCTTCTGACTTACTGTTCTCGCCGCTCGAGGCAAAGTCGTTCTTTGCCTCGGCAGAGGCTGGCCTGCCCACTGGAGGATCATGTTCCATTATGATTGTGCGCTATTCAGAAACACCTGTTGGCCCATACGACGAAATTTTGATCCTTCCGGGGCAATACACATATCCCACGGTAGGGGATTGTAAGACACAGTCAAAGCCGAGGCAAGAAAAGGCACTCAGAATCACAAGGATTTATGTGTCGCAGAAGGACACAGCCTGGAATGGGCGGTATAGTATGCTACCGTCACGACCCAGGCTCCAAAGTGTGATGCCTTGAAGCTGACATTCTTCGGCTCGTGGCAGACTGGAACATTCCAAAGCATCTTGCTCGGTTTGACTGGAAGGACCTTTCTGGTGGCGCGGTCCAGCTAAAGGTCTTTCCTAGTGACACAGAGCAGCGACAGGATGAGCCTTTCTTCCAGATGACCTTTAAGACGGTGCCCTTCGTGCCGGCCTTTCCCGCGTCCACTGTCTTGTACAAGCTGATTGGCATCCAGCCAACCCTCGTACAGCCTCCGGTACCGCGTGGGGCTGGGGCTGGCAATGATGAGCTTGTAGGGACCGATCACTGGTCCAAGACCGATCTTTACCAGTACTCGCCGCGATCTCATGTGGGATGGTTTGACCTGAGTCAGAAGAACGAGCAGGGTGTGGTGGTCACAGGGCACGAAAACTTTTGGCCTGGAGGCGGAAGATGGAGAATTGGTGTTCGGATGGATACCATTTCCTTTGATATCTCCGCCGGAGAGCACTGGAAAGCTTTGGATATCCCAACCATTGTCTCAGAGGAGTAAGTTAATATTATGAGAGATTTTCAATGGACTGTGTGCAGTAGCCAACTACAAGTCAGATGCAGTTACTATGAGCACATATTTATATAGTCAAGACGTCAGAAGTGGCTGTAAGCATACAAGTCGTAGAGCTACGTCTCATCAACATCATAGCGGCTCCATTGCTAGAGTGCCAGGCGGTTGCGAAGCCAAGCGCACTGGCCGCCCCCGGGAGTCAGCCTTCAAGATCCAAGAATATTAGGTCAGAACCAATAAGAGGTCCAGTGGCCAAATGGCAAGGCGCTTGGCTACGAACCAAGAGATTGCAGGTTCGATCCCTGCCTGGATCGAAACAAAACTTCCGGATACGGTCTTTAGCCCGTATAGCTCAGTGGTAGAGCGCAGCACTCGTAATGCTGAGGTCCACGGTTCGATCCCGTGTGTGGGCATTTGTTTCTATTTTTGCTTTACAGCTTATTTTTCGTTCGTTGTAACTTGTCTGGATCATGAATTTCTGTCCACGCTGTGCGTGCCTTTATTGCCTCTTTGTCTGGTAAGAGGAAGACTACGTCATTAAACTCGTGACGAGACGGTGGTCAATATGCTCATTTACTGAAACACATTACAAGGTGAACGATGATCTCTCGAGGGCAAATACATTCACGATGAAAAGTGCTTCAACTTCCCGAGCTAATGTCAGTTCTGATCAAGCTTGTCATAGGTTAGTGTGAGATAAATCGGGGCTTGGAAGCAGTGCAGATATTTTGAAGTGCGTTTATATTATGGCAATGAAGCCTCTCGTAAATAAAACCGGTGTTTTCAATACTGCCGGAAAGATGACCGTTGGGTATATAGCCGCCAGGAACCCCCTGGCATTACATTTTTGCAGCTTTCCCTTACTGCTTAGGAGACATCATCATTTCCTCGTTCTCTTGAATCGGGGCAGGCATGTTAATCGACTTGTTCATCTCGTTGGTGCCGACAACGTTTTCGGTACCCTCCAGCTCCATGTGGTAGTCCTTGTTTTGGCTAAGAACGTACTCCTCCTTATCAAGGCTGCGGAACATGAAGTAAAAAATGACACTGAGGACAGCACCGGTGATGGCCGGACCGCCAAAGTCCCAGGTAAGGTACGGGTCGGTGATGACAGACGAGCACGCAAGGCCGATGGCATATGCGATGGCCGTATTAAACAGGTTGATACCCGACACGACACTGCGCATGTTCACAGGGGCGCGAGAGTACGCAATACCGTAGGCTGGGACGTTGACGAACAGCTCGCTGATACCGCCAATGGCGTAGGGAATAGCCATCCACCAGATAGTGATGGGTGCCACACCAGTGCCAACTGTGCAGTCGCTGGAGCCGTAGTGACCGCAAGGGGACTTCTTGTAGGCATAGTAGTTGAGAACGGTGTAGCCGACACCACCGATAGCCGACATGGCCAGGCCGGTACTGACACGGGCAATGGGGCCGTAGTGGATGTTCAAGCGGCGCAGCAGGGGATAGAGACCATAGTTCAGGATGGGGGCAAAGGCGATGATGCTAAGCGAGTTGAAGTTGCCAATAACGTCGTTGGGCACGCCGTTGGTGGTGAGCATGGTCGACAGGAAGCTGGAGGCAGAGCCAATACCGTTGTCGTTCAGGTACTGGATGGGAAAAAAACAGAAGATACCAGTGGCCTGGAACGTGCGGCGGACGTCCTCGACAAACTCGTCGTTCCACTCGGTCTTGATGTTCAGGCCAGAAGCAGCAATGTTGGATGGCTTGGCCAGGTCCCAGAAGCCCTTGCGGCCAAAGCGCTTGAGGCCTCCCCGGCGGATAACAACACCGAGAACACGGAAGACGTTGGGCAGATCGCTGCCAGCTGGCGGGTGCAGAACCAAGCGGTCCTTCAGGAACCACATGAGCAGAGGCAGCGGCAGGTAGAGAAGAAGAGGGATGAGGAAGGCAAGCCACCACTATAAAGGTTAGTTGACTTCAAATCTGAAAAGGTAAAAGTCTTGGTTTGGTTTGTACATACCCCGACGTATTTCTCCGAGTAAGACGTGGCGACACCCATGAAGCCACCGATGTTGATCATCAGGTAGAACCAGAGCATAGCACGCTCAGTGGTAGCCTCGGGGTCCTCGATGACGCGCTCGCCCTTCTTCGTGACGATGACCCTGGGGACGGTGTTGACCATCTGGTCAAGCAAGAGGGGAGACACATTGGGCTTGAACATGGCAGCACCAATGGCGAGAATGTAGACGGAGAGGAAGTAGGGGACCTTGGCGTTGCCGTTCTCGAGCAGGGTCTTGGAGCCGGAGACGACCATGAGAATGTGGGCAATACCGAAGACGACAATGCCCCAGCAGATGAGCTTGAAGCGACCGGTGCGAGCGTCGGCCAGATAGCCAAAGAAGATGGGAAGGCCATAGGCGAGCATACTGAAGGACTGGCTGACGGCATTGGAGGTGACAGTGCCCAAGCCGAGAGCACCAGCGGTCTGTTGAGTGCCCCGGGGCGGTGAGCCCCAGCCGTTACCGCCGACAGGAAGCGGTCGGTTGACGAAGTTGCTGATGAGGGGCTGCACGCCGTAGTATGACGCCCGCTCGCAAAATTCGACGATGCAGATGAGGTAGGCGATCAGAGGGAGACTTCCTGGGACGCGACGCAGCGTCTTCAGCTCCTCCTCCGTCGGCTTGCCCTCGTAATCCGCCTCCATGATGGAGGGGTCAAGATATGCGCCATGGTGATCACCTGGTGGCGTCAGGGAGTGCTTGAGATCAGCCCCTGAAATCTCGGAGATATGTTTCTCGTTGGCTGGGTCTGGTCAGTAATTGTCGCTATGTTTGGGGTGATTGTGGAAAGTGAAGTTTGCAACTTCAGGATCTGGATGTTCCGAAAATTCAGTACCCATGCAGAGAGAATGATGAAAATGATAAAACACGTACCGGGATCCATGGTTGTTTTCGGTGATTGATCCTCTGCAGGACCAAGCGAAAACAAGCAGGGCGACAAGATGGGAGACGTCGAAAGAGATAGAGAGCCTGGGAAACGAAAAAGTAGCCAAGGTGGGCGGAAGCAGCTCGTCTTTTATGCCGATCTTCTGCGACAAGTCTGAGCAAGCGGCGATCCGTTCGGGCAGGACTGAAGGACAGGGTGGGAGGGGCAATAAACGGATCACGTCACGGCCAATACGAGTACACGCAGGAAGGAAGGAGCGGGTGTGCTATCAGCAGCGCCTGCCCTAGTCAGTGGTGGGAAATAAGCACCGGGTACGGAGTACATACATACGACGTACAGTAGCTCAAGAAGGTGTCAGACCTCAAGATAACAAAATACGGCAGGGGCACTCGTACGTACTCCGTACTGTGCCCTGGTTGGCGACTCTTATTCGGTGGGGAAAAGTGGCAGGAGGGCCACTGGAAGGTGAAAAAAAGGGACGGTGGGACCATAACTGCCAGGTCGTTGCCCCTCTCTGCCCACAGGCACTACTCCGTTCTTGCGAAACACGGCGATTGCCAAAACGAGTAGCTTCGGTGGCGGATTCCGGGCCAGCCTGGCCCTCACGATCGCACGACTATCGCGCCCGCACACTCTACGAGGCGATAGCCCGTGCAGACGCCGCAAACATCGCTGCAAACATCGCCTTCCTCGCGGCTTGATGGCAATCCTTGCCTACGTACGAGTATGCACGGTCTGGGCTTTGGGGCGGCCCGGCGAGCGCTGTTTCTGTGTGTCTGGTGGCTGCATGTTCCTCATTTCCGTTTTAGGTAGGTGGTAATCCCGCTGTTGCTTGCTTTTTGAACACTTCGTAGTCGGCTATCTATTTGCTTACACATACACATTAGCGTGCATTAGCTCCCTTATTGGCTGAATGGGTAAGGCCCACTGGCTTGGCATTCGGCGAATGTTACGTGCCAGCAGCCATGGACCCCTCCGTCCTGCTTCTTACGTCCAATCCCTGGCAAGAAAAAAGCACAAGGGCTTCGTATTGCTTGATGATCTTCGCCGCGAGCACGCCAACCGACGTGCTCCCCCTCTCAATTATTGCGTCTGGTCGTCTGAATGTCTTCGCTGACGCTGCAAAGCGCTGTCCAGGCCTCGCCACACCCTAATCAGTCTTTCGGGCTTTTTCTTTCTTGTCGCGGTCAACGCCGGTCTTTTACTGGCAGAGGCTAGAGTAGGACTACGGCAAGCGTCCTCTTTCATGCCGTCTTTCCCCATCGCGGCCAAGCGTGTGGCGGTAGAAGGAAAATGGAAGGTTTTTGGAAGTCAGACCCGAAATCTTTAGCCTCCCAGATCTCCTGTTGCGCACCATAGGTTGGAGATCATAATCTGAAAAATCCAGACGGCGCGGCTTTGGTGTGTTTTTTTACGTGGCGTTTTTTCTGCCTTTTTCCTTCTTATTCTTCTTCTTCTTTTTCTGTCCACCCCTAGAACAAATGGAACAACAAAAAAAATCATATCAACTAAACCAAATCAACATGCCCCATACGCGATTCGCAATTCCTAGCTTACATCACTGACGAGCTGTTGTCCGTACGGAGTATCTTACCAGAAATCGAGTCGGCCCATCACGCCACCTGCAACGCTCCAATCCTCAAACGGAGCACGCGTACGGAGTACTTCTTAAAATACTTTGTACACGAATGGCAGGGTGGCAAAGAAAAGATGGCGGTGTGCTGGTTTCGAAATTAAGACCGCATCTGCCCTATCTGCAACGCCCGTAACCGATATCTCTTTTCCCATGCGCCTTTCCGCCACCGCTGCTGCGGCACATACTCACAGCTTTTTCTCAGTACTATCTTTCTGTGTACTCGTATGTAAGATCGTACTGAGAATCTGACAAGGGGTGCAGTACTCGTACAGAGGCGGGCAACTGCCAAATCAGGCACGGTGCGCTCACCTACTTACCACGCCAAGACCCCACAGCCGCGGCAAGCCAGCAAGCCAGCAAACTAGGCAGTAATCCGAAAGAAGCCACCCCCATATAGAAAGCCGCTTTGCTAAAAGAGGCAGGAGGACGAGTAGACGGAATACACAAAGGGCCACAAGTTGGGCGTTTGTGCGGAGCAATATTCTACTGCTCGGGACCTGTCCAATCTGCCGGTCGCATTGGATGGCACTACGGAGTACTGCTTGGAGCATTGAACTTCCTCTTGCGGCACTAGGGCTTATACTGAGTGTTTTGACTTCAAAGCACTCGTACATAGTACAATCTGCTGAGCGCGCTGCTGTGGTGGGTTTGCTGGCCCACAAACGGCCTCCTCGATCGCCAATATTTGTGTGTAATAGTTATCCAACAGTTAACAATGAAACGCCAGTGATTGGGCGTCTACGCCATTCCCGAGTGATCCCCGTGACCAGAAGCCGCCGTTTTACGACGTAGTCGAGATGCCGACTAGATCTACGGCTATTCTTTCTACTTTCATCGCGTGCTGCCGGCACCGAAACGGAGCGTAGTGTACAAGTGTACAAGTGTACAAGTGTACAAAATATGCAACCCAACCAGTAATGGGCGCGGGTCATGCAGGACTTTGACACCGGCCAACGTGCCCTTGATGCGGGGGAAAGCCTCGACCAAACGTGGGGATATGGTGATCCGTACACGGTGAACACCAAGGCTGGCCGTGGGATCAAGCGCAGGGAAGGTAATAAGCCGAGGCCAGCCGGAAGGGGACTCGATAAATGACTTTGCAGCTGACAAGATGCTCGCCTCGATTAGATTGCGCCGGAAATAGTGCCGGACTTGCGAGGTCTTGGCACAATTGCGTACTTTTCGCTTCTCAAGTGGTAAAAAGTGTTTGTAAGGAGCTACATAGCTATTAGCGATAACGACCTGCAGCCCGAGGGCTGAAGATAGCCTTGGGTGGAACCCACGCAACCACACTGCAGCCAGATCATCGTTCGAACAGGCTCTTGCCTTTTCTGTACATTATCACGCCAGCTTGGTGATAAGAAATTGTATGTACGTCGTAGTTTCCAACCTGATATGTCCTGTGCCCAGAAATATGTAAGACGCCGACTGCTTGGCACGTAGAATAGACCGACCATAATCAGCCGAACCCTCTTTGTCGATTTTAACTTTTGCGCTGCTGCCAGGAAATAGCCGACTGACGACCGCCTCCCACGATTGCCAAGGCCGAACCGAACGGCAAGAAAGGCCGCATCCTAGTAGCAACTTACCTCTCTCCGTTTACCGACTTTTCTTCCCAAGTAGGACTCGGTCTTGCCAACGGTGAGCGGATTTCGATATCTTACGTGTCCGCCATCGCTGCTCCGGCCATTCCGGTTAAACAGCCCCAACCGTCTCTTGTCATCGGCAGCACCTATCAGCAATATCGTCCGCCAATCAAGTATGCAGATTGTTAGGCCTCAAATTTTTGGTATGCAGACAGGATGCCACTACCGCACAAGAGAGGACAAGAATGCGGCCTTATTCCTGGTCGCTCCGCGGTTACATAGCTATGTACGGAGTAAGGCGACAAGGATGTCGACCGACCGTTACGGGCGATGGGCTGATTTGCGTTTTCGCTGGGGGCTCGTTCGCAAATGTTCGCCAATCGCGCACTGAGACCCATGCTGTGGCGTTAGGACTCATCCTTGCTACTGCCAGTCTCCGCCTGCTATCTTAGACTAACACCGACTCTAGATTTGGAATCTATGACAGAATCTCTCTTTTATGTACGTAATCTACTGCAGAGACACTCCGCCATGTCATCAATGTCACAGAGTTTGTC
Source organism: Grosmannia clavigera kw1407 (assembly GCF_000143105.1). Taxonomy (NCBI): domain Eukaryota; kingdom Fungi; phylum Ascomycota; class Sordariomycetes; order Ophiostomatales; family Ophiostomataceae; genus Leptographium; species Leptographium clavigerum. Next base: position 808,578 of record NW_014040837.1, on the reverse strand, counting down.
ATCCACACATGTGAATCGGCGTCGAATCGAAACCGGGACAATCGAGAACCCCCCCTAAAAATGGGCAACAACCATGGCAAGACGCCATTCTCAACCAGCCTCGGCTGCAGTATTGCTCATCCATGCTGGCCAGCCAGCATTCGTTCCAACCGCGGCACATTCACACCTCCGTATGATGAAATTTTGAGCCCAATGGCGAAATACTTGCCACCCGGGTCAACAAATATGACTCCGAATATAGCACCCTCCCCTCACCAGTCCCACTGCGACCAGGAGGCGCGATAACCGGAATGCAAGAAAATGAACGCATCAGAGAGGCTACAGTCTCGTATGGACACGAAAGTATTATTCGGACATTTTCATCCCTATGTGCTTTTCATGAGAAAGTTCCATCACAGAAGGTCTGCGGCGATTCGATCCTATTTGCTGTTCTGAGACTAGACCTATGGGTTCACGAAGGCCCCCACGGCAATGCTAGAGGGCGTTAGTACATCGCCCAGCTACGATCCCCTGCATCGGCAAGAACAGATGCGATATACGGAGTACGAGTACCTATATCACAGGGCCAAAAATAATCCGAACGGCCATGCGGTTGCCACTGGCCGGAAAGAGAGAGGGGACAGATACGAACGTGGTTAACCCACTCGAACCGCTACCCGAAGGACTGGTAGTATCCGCAATTCTCAATGGAGCACTGATACCCCTGACAGGGTCAGCAAGACAAGGCATTGGGAGTCTTCAGCTGCCGATAACGGACACCTACGATGACTCACGATGACATCGTATGGAGGTCGATGCCCAGGATATCGACGTGGAACGACGCGCGGAGAATGGGTACCGGCAGACTGACTCAGTCTGGATTTGAAAGCCGAATGAGATGCCACCAATAATGAAGAAATCGTATGCCGAACTCTGCCAGGTGAGTCAGAGGTAGGCGTGGAATGATTGTGTGCACAAGCCTTACCACACATCTGCGAGAATGGAAAGAAAAAGTATGCGCAGGAAGATGCAGCTCGAGCCGTGAGGCCTTAGAAAGCCTCACCCTTGAATTGCGACTAGTGCAAGACAGCCCGTACTCCGTAGTTTGTGCCGGGTTGCTTGCACTAACAGTGTACTGGAGCATCAACCGTGCTCTTGTATATATGGCCCTGATTATAGGCTGGACACAGATGGGCTCGACCATGTGTGGCTATGTGTTCCCTTCGTCCCAAAGAGCAGAGTGTGCATAGATCAATCTCTGTTGTGGACAAAACAAGTAGTAGCGTGCGTAAACTGATATCCTTCTGCAGTTCTGTAAGCATATTCCCAAGTACAAACGGAGGCTGGTATTGATGACGGCCAATAGAGGAGCTTCAATGCAATTATTTGAAAACAGCATCGACTTCTGCTTGCAAGCCCCAAGGGCAGCCCTGACACAGGTTGCGTATATGACCCTTCATATATGCCTCGCTGTATACTATACATATCGAGGGCAAAGTGACAGCAATTATAGCTCTCATCTATTCGTTCGAATATCTTTTCTCCTCATGATAGATTGTATACTATGACCGGCCCTATATTTCTTGGCTCGTCTCTACGTTACAATGCAAGTTGACCCCTTGTCTAGAGTTATTGTCTAGATCTATTTAAAGTATTGCCAAGATGTGGTGACCCTGAAAACAACAGTGCGTCGGCAGTACTCCGTACTAGTCTACATATGTAGAGGAACGGAGTACTGAGTACGTGAAAGCTACGCCTCTGCGCAACGGGCCGGCGATCCACTATCTGCAACGTGTAGTCCACAGCTTCTGCTAGCACCAGTTGCGGCGTACAGCACCGTCACCAAAGGAGACGACTTGGAAGTCCTAGCTAGCATGAACTTAAGACTGATGATGGGAAATTCTGTCTTTATGGGGCCTCACAGTGAAAGAGGACATGAAATGGAAAACACATAAGTTAAGTGGGAATGCGTGGAGGACAAGCACACTATAGTACGTCTCAGATATTCATGCTTTCTTTCACTGGCTTGGCCTAGCTATTACAAACTGACTCGGTCGATGGTTTTGGCCGCTGTAGTCAGTAATGTCGTTCTGTCTTTACTTAAACGCAAAGACGTTCGCTCTCAAACAGTGAGTTGATTAACGATTATTCGAAATTTAAAGTGGTTAAACAGGCCTATTAGCTTCTAGGTCACGATGTCGATATGACATAGGTATAGGTTGTCAACGGTGGTACCAGCACTGTGAAATAGGTCGACATAACCTCTCAATCACCGCAGGGTTGCGAAGAGCCTTGATTCTGAAACAGGAGCTATATTCATTGTTGCTTAATGAGTAGACTTGTGAGCCTGAAGATTCCCGAGTTCTCTTAGGAAAACGCTCTTTATTTTATTTCTATGTTTCTGAAGTCTTGTCAGTGCGAGATACGAAGGGAGGGCACATGTTGATCACGGCCACACAACAAGCTACAAATATTAGACTGCGGATGGAATGTATAAAGGCATCAGAGTTGTAGTATAGAAAATTGTTTTATTGAAGAAATAACAATCTTTTTATTACAAGATATTATTTCAGGATTGAGCATCGGCCGAGTTGATGTCTTCACCACCCTTGTTACATATAATTCTTACCTTTAGCCAGATACTTTCTTCCACGAATCTTACGGTCAAACAGTCCAGCTGTTTTCATGGACCATAGGTGCTGAAACACATGCATGTTTCCTCATAACAGGTTTGTATCTTCATGAAGAAGGCGCGTTCTAAGGAGAAATTTGGAAGGTGTGACTCATCCATTTTATACGCATTTCTGCAGGCTAATGTTTCCTTGACATCTTACGGTCGTCACAAGATCCCTACATAATTTTTGTCAGGCCTACCCTTTCAGGAATCCTCAATTTTATGCATGTTTGTACGGAGTAGTTGTACCTCACCTCGACGACTCCTGTTGTGAAGACCTTTAGGACAGTTATCCAGTTCATTCTAGATGATAACAACTCCAGCGACTTTTTTCTTGTTCAATGAGAGCCCCAAACCTTCACTGAGAGCCGATATTCGGCGTATTGCGCTTCGATGGGGCTTAATGCGGATGCGACCTTTTCATCAATAGCTCGTGTTTACGGAGTGGATTGAGCACTAGCTTTTACCGTCTATGGAGTATTAGTTCAGATCGCAAAGGCATGGGCCCGCTGTTGGTGGCGAGATACCTTTTTGATAGACGATCTGCAGAATTTGAACGACTCGCTACTCGATTAAAATTCGGCCATCATCGAGCTGCGATAAATGAACACAAAGGCGGAGAAGAAACAAAGTTCCAGCTCCACGGCTCAGACCGCCATGATCCCGAGAACTGCTCATCCGCCGAGGTCGGCCAGCGGAATGAATATGGAAAAATGGAGGAGATATTCGTAGCACGACAAAGGCCCCGCCACTGACGACTGGTCCTCACTTGCATTAGCGCCGCCACCTCCGAAAAGAGAAACGACAGCCGGGTCCAGATAACGGAGATCGGCAGAGGGTCAAAAGGGTCAAAGGGCGTGGAATTGACAAGCTGCCAATGCCGCCAAGCCTTCCACTGCGAATCGGGTGGGTTATAAGAACGATCCGTCCCCAGATAGGATTTCCGAGCAGTCCGACCGCCATTTTACATAGTTCGACAATTTGTACTCGACACGCGTTCGTGCTGCCCACACGCCCCTCTCTCCCCTCCGGCCTCACAACGATGTCGGCAGCCACGGAGAGACAGCCGCTTCTGCGGGACAACAGCGGCTCCAGCAGCGTGGCTGTCAGCGCGTCGCCGTCGCCGACGCTGGTGGCAGCGGCATTGGGCGAATGCGGCGGCTTCAACGACGACGAAGGCATCACATCGGTGGACCCGAGAATTGGGTTCAACCCCAGCGGTGACCCGGACAACCCGCGCGACTGGCCGGAGGCGTTTAAATGGGGCATCGTGATGCTTCTAGCGGCCATGGCATTCACAGTGACGTTTACGTGCATCTCGATCGTGCCGCTGGCCGCGCACATTGTGGAGGAGCTGGACGGCCTCTCGGGCGACTCGCGCAACGCACCATCGTCTTCGGGCAGCACGGCCAGCGTACTGCTTGTGACGATCTGGGAGCTCGGCGAAGCAGCCGGTCCACTGGCTATTGCGCCGCTGTCGGAGACGGCATCATGGGGCCGATATGCGGTGCTCAATGCGGCCACGTTGCTCTTTGTGGGTGCGACGGCGGCGGCAGCCATGGCCAAGTCGACGTCGCTGTTCATTGCTGCGCGCGGGCTCACGGGCCTCGCCGTGGCCACCAACGTGCTCGGTCCAGCCATCATCGGCGACCTGTTTCCACCGGCTCAACGCGGCTCGGCCATGGCGATCGTGCAGATGGCGCCACTACTGGGCGGCGCTGTGGGCCCAGCGATCGGAGGGGCTGTAGCCGGGACCTGGGGCTGGCGTTCGGTGCTGTGGCTGAGCGCCGTGTTGGCGTCGACGTGTGCGGTGCTGTTCCTGGTGGCGTTCCGCGAGACGTATCCGCCAGCAGTGCTGCGCCGACGGCGGCTGCGGCTCGAGCTGACCGACGGCAAGCTGACAACGGCCAGCCTTGAGAGCGGCGCTTTGCTGACGACCACCCTACTCGACCCAACGATGTCAACACCGGCGAGCTCCGTGTCCGGTCTGCGACACATGCGCGACGCCGTTCTTCGGCCGGCCGTGGTGATGACCAACTCGATCGTGCTGGCGTTGCTGTCGCTGTTTGGTGCTGTCGTGTTCTCGTACTTTTACACCATGTCCGTGTCGTTGCCGCATATCCTGGAGACGCGCTACGGGCTGTCATCTGCCGGGACAGGGTCTGCCTTTTTGGCGTTTAGTGAGTTGTCCTGCATTGTCTTCTGCCTGGCTGCCTTCTGACAAGTTTCAGGCCTTGGCGCTGCTATCAGCGTGATGATCTGCAACCAGACGCTGGACCGCGTTTACGTGTACCTCACAAAGAAAAGCGGGAAGCCGCACGGTCGACCCGAGTTCCGGCTGCCGATGACGATTGCGTGCGGCTTGGTGTTGCCGGGGGCCGTGGCCAGCTATGGCTGGTGCGCTGAGCTGCACGGACCGTTGCCGGTAATGCTGGGAACGGTGGTGCTGCTGGGCACGAGCCTGCCGCTGTCGTTCATCCCGCTGGCGTCGTACGTGGTGGACGCGTTTGGGCTGTACGCAGCGTCGGCGATGACGGGCCTGATCGTGTCGCGCTGTCTTTGCGGAACATTCCTACCGCTGACAGTGGTGCCGCTGGTGGACGCTTTGGGCTACGGCTGGGGATTCACGGCACTGGCGTCGGTGAGCCTACTGCTGGTGCCGCTGCCTCTGCTGGTGATGCGGCATGGCGAGAAATGGCGGCAGCGGTCCGAGTACACGCGAAATGCGTGAGATGGGCAGGGTTTATTGTGATTGACATATATCATGGAGTGAACAGCTGAGTCCATACCTTCATCTATTGTACATAGCGGAAAAATATAGACAGTCGAAGAGGAATAGACGAACAGAAAAGAAAAGACAAGACAGTGACACAGTTGGTTCTAACTGCCTAACCGCCAGCTACTCTCTGTCGACATCCACTCTGTCGGCCTGGGTCTTTTTGGCGCGCTCGAAGCGCAGGTAGCGTTCCTCGCGCCAGCGCGGCCCGTAGTGGCGGACGACGAGAATGGCGGGGCTGGCGGCGAGGACGAGGAGGCCCATGAAGAGGTAGGTGTATCCGTAGCCCCAAGCGTCGATGATGTACTGGATGACGGCAGTGCCGACGGCGCTGAAGCCGGCGCGAGTAAGGTTGAAGGTGGACGAGACGCGACCGGGGTTCATGGGGTAGAGGTCGACGAGGAGGGTAGTGAGAACAGACATGGGTCCGCTGAGGCCGGCGCCGGCGAAGAAGAGCACGACCAGGGGAGCAGCCAGGCTGGTGCCAGCGTCGACAACCCAGCCCCAGGAGGCCGTCATGGCGACAGCGAGCAGCAGCCAGGGCCACATGACGTCGAGCCGGGCGCGTTCGATGGGAAAGTGGCGCAGATCGTCGCCACGCTTGCGGTCCGGCCGTACGCCGATGCTGGCGGCCACACGCGCGTAGTTGCGGTTGAGAAGTCGGCCAGTGACCAGCGAGCCGACTCCGGATCCGGCCGCAAACGGGATGTAGCAGAGGCCGACCTGGACGTCGTTGAAACCGTATCGTCGTCGGATCACGTCTTGCAGCGGCACCAACAGAGTGTAGTTGGCCATGACAAACAGAGACATGAACAGCAGCAGCAGCCCGACGTCCTTCTCGAACGCGATCCGCACGGCTGCTAGCAGGTCGGGGATGGGGATCTTGTGTTTGCGAGGGGGTAGTGGTGATGATGGTGGTGGTGTAGGTGGTGTTGCTTCCGTCGATGCCGTCGCCTCTGAATCTGGGTTCTGCCGTCTCTGTCTCTGCTTCTTCTGCATGTGCATCGCCAGCAGGCTGCGGTTCAGTGCCGGAGGTGGGAGCGAACCATCCCCGACGATGTTGCGCGCACTCTAGATTACGTCAGCAAAGAAAAGGACAAAGTTGTTCGTCCTTTAGCAGAGGAACCGACCTCTGGCACAAAGGGCACGTAGATCAGTAAGAAAACGCCGGCGGCAATGGTGAGGAACCAAAAGTTGGAGCGCCAGCCGAGGAACTGGGTTAGGATGCCGCCGAGCACGGGGGCCAGGGCGGGCGCAAACATGATGCTGGCCTGGACGGCGGTGACGTAGCCGCCACGGTCGGCGCTGGTGGCGAAGTCGGCCATGACGGCGCTGCCGATGGCGACGGTGGCGCTGCTGCCGGTGCTCTGGAGGGCCCGCAGCACGAGCAGGGCGGCGTAGCCGTGTTGGAGGGCCAGACCGATGTTGGCGCCGAGGTAGATGGCAAAGGTGAGCACGTAGACGGGCCGGCGGCCGATCTGATCGCTGAGGTCGCCGAAGAAGAGAGGCGCCACGGCCTGCATGACCTGGTAGAGCGTGACGGAGAGGTTGATGTCGGCAATCGAGCGGCCGTATGCCGTCGCGATCGGCGTGATGGCCGGCAGGTAGATAAACGACGAGAAGGGCGAGAAGAACGTGGCAAAGGCCGTCATCAGCAGCAGGAACCGCTTGGTCCGGCGCGAAAAGGCCGAGAAAGCAGGACCCTCAACCGGCTGCGCGGTCGTGTCGCCGTCTGTGGCTGCCGGCTGCAGCACTATCCTGTCATCTGGTGGTCGCGTGCTCTCCTTCTCCTTCTCGTCCGGCGCATTCGCTGCAGCCTCGTGGGCTTCGTCATGCTTTTCGGCCATGGTCAGTCCGGTCGGATGTCCTGTGCATTCCCAGCTTGTTTCCGACGCGGAAGAAGGTCATTTATACGTCTGGCCATGGCGCTCTGGCTCGCTCGATCGTTACCATTCTCTGACGGCGACAACAGGCGTTAAAAGAGATATATCCGGCGTGGCTCCTAGCTCACCGCGTTGTTCGGCACCGACGCGGCAGGAAACAGTGGGCCCACGAAAACCATGCTCGACTGTGTCACCACACGTGACGCTGAAGCATGCACGATTACGTGATCCACGTCGGTGTCAATTAACGCGGGGCAGTAGCATGGGCACCTACCTAGGCGGGGAAATGTCCGCTATAAAGACTCCGGTTCTCGTATCTGCGGGCAGTGAACATAAAACGGCAGACTTCGCCACGTTTCCCCTCTCTTGCCGTTACAAGTGAATTGATTTTTGAAAGCAAGCGTTTCCAAACACACACGAGCCTCCAGCATCACCATGACGAAGCCTGACAACCTGCCGGAAATGGAGTACCGGTTCCTCGGCAGATCCGGCCTCAAGGTGTCTGCCCTGTCTCTGGGCGGGTGGCTGACCTACGGTGGTCACGTCGACCGCGGTGCGTAGGGTGTGGTGTGACGAGCTCAGTCTAGAGCGAGCGAGCGGCTAATGGCGACAGAGAGCACGTACGCCTGCATGAAGGCGGCGTACGACGCAGGCGTCAACTTTTTCGACTGCGCCGAGACGTATGCAGAAGGCGAGAGCGAGCGGGTGATGGGCGAGGCGATCAAGAAGTACGGATGGAAGCGCAACGACCTGGTGGTCTCGACCAAGATCTACTGGGGTGCGGCCTTTGGCAGCAACCGGGCCAACAACGTGGGCCTGTCGCGCAAGCACATCATCGAGGGCTTGGACCAGTCGCTGGCGCGGCTGCAGCTGGACTACGTCGACCTGGTGTATGCGCACCGGCCGGACCGGCAGACGCCGATGGAGGAGACGGTGCGGGCCTTCAACCACGTCATCAACCAGGGCAAGGCGCTGTACTGGGGCACGTCCGAGTGGAGCGCGGATGAGATCGCGCAGGCGTGGCGCTACGCCGACCGGCTCGGCCTGATCGGACCGCTGATGGAGCAGCCCGAGTACAACATGATCAAGCGCGAGAAAGTCGAGGCCGAGTTCGCCCACCTGTACCGCGAGGTCGGACTCGGCCTGACGACCTTCTCGCCCCTGCGCCTCGGCCTGCTGAGCGGCAAGTACCGCGACGGCGTTCCGCCCGACTCGCGCCTGGCCCAGACCCAGGTCGAGTTCATCGCCGGCCTCTGGCAGCGTCTCGGCAAGGACAACATCGACGCCCTCGTGCAAAAGGTTCGCCTGATGGAGCCCATCGCTGAGCGGCTCGGCACCACCCAGAGCGTCGTCGCCCTCGCCTGGGTCCTGCACAACCCCAACGTCAGCTCCGCCATCATGGGCGCCAGCCGCCCTGAGCAGGTCTATGAAAATATCCGCGCCGTCGAGATCTACAAGAAGCTCACGCCCGAGATCATGGACGAGATCGACACCATCCTGAACAACAAGCCGCCCGTGGCGACTGCGCGGTTCTAAATGCCCGCGACCGACAGTAGCTGTAAAAGACATACACCTGTACAGACATACAATTAGAATGAACATAAGCCGTGTCGATTGACCGTACACGTACAGCGTGAATGAATGCCCAACCGATTCGGTGCCAAATGGTTGGTTGTATGCACATATCCCACATGCATATATCCGAGACTACTGAAAAAATCGACTCCAGCGCAATCGGCGCAAGCAGTCTGTCTCGTCAGCTGCGCCAAAACAAGAACCAGACGCAGGCAGCCTCCGTTTCGGCTCATTTCCAGACTCGTGTCTCGGACGACCGAGGGGCATGCACGGGACCTTTTTCGGAGTCCTCCGTCGCTACAGCTGTCGCATTGGTCGGCCATCCATCCGCAACCTGCATCGGATCAGTGAAGCCAAGGCGACGATATCCATGGCGTCCACCACGCCGACGTACGCGGTACGTCCGGGAAGAGGGAACCATGTGCAGATGGCCGGTCGGTCCTGGGCTGGCACGGACGCATGCTGACCACCACAGGATGCTATCCGGCTGCTCAACTCGACGCAGACGGGCTATAAAACGCTGGAGCAGCGGCGGCGCGATGGCTTCAAGCTGGACGACCAGGACCCGATCGGGCAGATGAACCGGTGGCTGGGCTACATGGGCTATGCGCCGGCGGATCTGAACCGGCTGAACGTGGTGCACGTGGCCGGCACCAAGGGCAAGGGCACGACGTGTGCGCTGACCAACTCGATCCTGGAGCGATACCGACAAGGCGACCGGAAAGGCAGTGCTGGTCCGCACAAGGTCGGCCTATTCACGTCGCCGCACCTGGTGGCCGTGCGCGAGCGCATCCGTATCGACTCGGCGCCCATCTCGGAGGCCGATTTTGCGCGGTACTTTTTCGAGGTCTGGCAGGCCCTCGAGGCTGGTGATGCGGACGCGCCCAGGCCGTCGTACTTTCGTTTCCTGACCCTGCTGTCGCTGCACGTGTTTGTGCGCGAGGGCGTCGACGCGGCCATATACGAGGTCGGCGTGGGTGGCGAGCTTGACGCGACCAACGTGTTTGTCGCTCCGGCCGCTACGGCTGTCTCGACGCTCGGCATCGACCACGTCGTCACGCTCGGCCATACTATCGACCGCATCGCCTGGCACAAGGCCGGCATCTTTAAGCCGGGCTGTCCGGCCCTGACTGTGCCCCAGCAGGATGATCCGATCCCGACGGACGTGCTGCGAGCTCGTGCCGCCGAGCGCCAGAGCAGCCTCACGATCCTGCAGCCGGACTGCTACGAAGCCGTCTTGCGTGGCGTTCGCATCACGCCCGACGAGCCGTTCCAGCGCAAGAATGCCGCCCTCGCTGTCGCTCTGGCCGCTACCGTGCTTCGGCGGCTCGGCGTGGACGACGGCCGGATTGCCCTCGAGGCCCTGGGCCTGACAGAAAGACATGCGAGCAGCGATTCGACCGATGGGGCCGATGGGACCAAACTCCCCCAGCCGTTCGTCGACGGACTCGAAAACGTCGTCTGGCGCGGCCGCTGCGAGAGCAAGACCACCGACCGCCAGCGCTGGTACCTCGACGGCGCCCACAACCACCAGAGCCTCGACGTGGCCTGTCGCTGGTTCAGCCGTGCGGTGGCGACCGACAGCACGACGCCCACCATCCTCATCTTCAACCAGCAGTCTACGCGCGACGCCGTCGACCTGCTGCGTGTCGTCCATGAGACCGTCTACCGCGCGGGTGTGCGCTTCCAGCATGCCGTCTTCTGTACCAATGTCACGTACAAGGACAACTCGTGGAAAGTTGGTGTGTATATTACTAAGCAAAGTGTTTTGTATTTTCATATGCATCCGAAAGCTGACCACCAGACTTTGTCAACAACAACGTTGACCCGTCCGAGCTCAAGAGCCTGTCGCTGCAGCAGACACTCGCAGACTACTGGAAGACGCTCGACCCAGACACGGACGTGGCTGTTGCGCCGACGGTCGAGGACGCCGTCGACCGCGTTCGCGCTATTGGAGGCGGCCAGGTCGACACCCGCACGCTGATCACCGGCAGCTTCCACCTGATCGGTGGTGCTCTCACCGTGCTGGAGGGCGGCGAGGCGTTTGCCCACGAGAGCATCTCGGCCACGTTGTAAACAGGCTTTCTGCAAGGACGAATATAGACTTTCAACAAGACGGCAACGGCAGATACAACTTGCTTTTTATAGTTTCAATAAGCGCTTTTTTATCCGGCAATCTTTTATACGTCTTGTCGCGTAGCGTTAAACCCCTTTGTTCAAGACGAGCCGCTGCTTACCAACTTGCCTGCTCTGTCCCAATGTTGCACCGCTTCTAGACTGGTGATGCAAACCCCACCGTCTTAAGCAGCCGAGATTATCCAACTAGGAGCTGCATGGCCAATAATTGCTTACTGAGACCGGGATAATTGATCGGCAAAACCAGACCAAAACAACCGACAAAAACAACCGCCGAAACCAGTGCGGACGAGAGCACGTTCTCACACATTCTCCCCCACGAGAACAGCATGGATCGGCTATATCCCAAGGCGACGCAAAATCGGCTGCGCTTCCACGATCCAGGCTTCAGCACGGTCATCGTCGCCTTTCTGCGCGCTGCCGGTCGGAACTTTCTGCTGCTCCAGCTGCTCTTCCTCGGCCTCTTCGCCTACATTTTCGGCTCGCTCTTCCAGCAGTCGGCCCACGGCCACAACCTGACCATTGCCTTTGTCGACTACGATGGCGGCTCGATCTCCTCGCCCATCGGCCAGGCCGTCCTCACGGCCTACGCATCGCTGGCCGGAACCGCTTTCCCGACCCTGATCGAGCGCGCCCGTGACGACTTCCCGCTGCCGGCCACGGACCTGCGCCATGCCGTCTGTCGAACGGACTACTGGGGCGCCCTCTACGTGTCGGCTGGCGCATCTGGTCGACTACAGGCCGCTCTGAACAGCAGCAGCAGCAGAGTCTCGTCCAACTACAACCGCAGCGACGTGCTCTTCTACATCTGGAACGAGGCCCGCTATCCGGTCGTGGTCGATGCGCTCATCGCCGGCAGCATCCAGACGCTCGCCCAGGCCGCTCGCATCGTCCTCGCTGCCAACGGCACCGCCACCGACAGCGATGGCATCATCCCCTGGCCGCTCGGCAGCCCGGCCACCGTCGACGTGCTGGCCAACCCCTGGACTCCCGTGGCCGTCGACATCCAGCCGACGCCACAGGGCTCGCGCGCCATCTACAACACGCTCGTCATCATCCTGATTTTGATCCAGGAATTCTTCTATCTCGGCATCATCAATGCCCTCACTACAGCCTTCCACACCTATAGCAAGATCCACGCCCTGCGCATCCTCCTGATCCGCACCCTCAACGCGCTCAGCTACACCCTCATCGGCGCCCTCTGCACCACCGGCGCCATCTGGGCCTTTCGCGACCACTGGGACGTCCAGGCCCTCCAGTTCGGCGCCTCCTGGATGGTCCTCTGACTCTTCGCCCACGCCAACTTCCTCACCCTCGACGTCTTCACCATCTGGCTGCCGCCCGCCTACGTGCCCATGGCCCTGATCTCGTGGATCGTCCTGAACGTCACATCCATCCTGCTGCCCTTTGAGCTCGCGCCCGCCTTCTACCGCGTCGGCTACATCTTCCCGGCCCACGAGGTCTACCAGGCCCTGCTGCACATCTGGTCACACGGCTGCAACCCCCAGCTGCACATCGCCCTGCCTGTCCTGTTTGCCTGGGAAATCGCCGCCTTCGTCGGCAGCATCTTTGGCGTCTACCGCCGCTCGCACTACGCCACCCTGGCCGACGAGGCCCAGGAGCGCGAGCTGCAGTCCCGCATCGACGCTGCCATGGCCTTTCGGAACCGCCGTGACGCTTCCGAGGAAGACCTGGGCCTGGATTCCATCTCCACGGCGCCCACACGCGAGACACGGCGCAGGAGCCGCAGCTCGACCACACGGGCCGAAGAACTGTTGTTCGGCCCAGAAAACACTGCCGGCGCCGACGGAGTGGCCGCTACACTACGTCAGGATCTGCACAGGGTCATGACCCGAGAAGAAGACCTGTTCCAGACCGAGCAGCGTCGTATGGGCCGGGCATGCAGCTTCGGCCCGGCATTCGGCCTTGCGTTCCCGCCATCTCACATCGGCGACATCAGAAGCGATACAAGAGCGCCACAAGAAGACTGTGCGGACAGTGAAAAGTAGGGTAATTGAGATAATTTGGGGTGCTTATGGAAAATCGAGAACAAGTATAAATGGCCCTAAAATCTTGAAACCCTCAGTGTACACGCTATGCCATCACAATAAAGATCATCTTATTGCCGGTAGATCCTCTGAGCGGCTGCTGTTTTCTGCTGGCCCACGAACCCTTGGATCTTATCTCTCCGTAGAGTCAAGATCTTCAATGTAGCATCATGCACGACTGAGCACGAATATCACATAACTACTCCATGCTACCAAAATCCGAGCCGTGTGGGAGAAGTTTAACGCTCAAAGGACCCACAGTATTTTCCCGAGGCAGCTGTGTTTGACGATAAGATTTTGGCAACTGACAGCGAGCTGCTGTAAATAGACCTGATAAGGCCAAGGTGTGGAAAGCAACAGCGAGGAGCCGTATATTGAATTATTAGCATCGACGCGGCCACAGACGCGAATCGATATGGAAATGATATATGTGAATGAACGTACCGCCCATCAAGACGAACGAGGCGCTTATTATCTTCACTGCAACTTGTCTGCATACCAGACTACACCTCGAAAGATCATGGCAAAACCTGTTATTGCTGTGGCCGGAGCTGGCGATCTTGCCAAGTAAACATAGGCCATTCTCGTTATGGAACAAGACACAGGTAGTTAACAGTTCCAGGGTCTTCCTCGAGGAATCATGGGCCGACGGCACGTTTGATGTCGTTGTGTGCACGAGCAAGGTCAGGATGGCTTCCAGACACGCGCAGAACAAAACGCATACTGACCAGAAACAGATGAAGGAATGGTACGACAAGCCGAATATCAACGTCGCCATCACCGACTACTCGGTCGAGTCCATGACGGAGCTCCTCAACTCCACCGGCGCCGTCGCCCTCTACGTCTTCTACATCACCTTTGACTACCCTGTCTTCGTCAAAGTCCATAGCGACCTGCTCGACGCCTGCATCGCGTCCAAGTCGTGCAAGCGCTTCGTGCCGTCTGAATGGTGCGGAAATGCTCTGGACTTTCCCCGCACGCCGCGCTTCTACGGAGAGACCCGGCTGCCAATCCGCGAGAAGCTGTGCGCACAGACAGAAGTCGAGTGGACCGTTATCTGTCTCGGCTTCTTCATGGACTACGTCGTCCCGTCCCACCAGACATACCTCAAAGACTACGGCGAAATGGACCCGTGGCATCGTGAGAAGTGGGTGGCCACACTGATGGGGACGGGAGACGAGATGGTCGGCATGACCTCGAGCCGTGACGTCATGAAGGCGGCCATTGAGATTGCCAAATTGCCTAAATGGGTATGTCTTTGCTGCACGATCGACCACCTGATAGCCAAGGCTGACTTGTGCACTAGGAAAATTATTTCTTTATTGTCGGAGAGAACACCACCCTCAACAAGGTGACCAAGCAGATGGAAGAGTTCTATGGTAAGCAGCCTCTATCTGTTCTGTCTCTTTCGGACTCGGGCTCTGACTGCGCACAGGCCGCAAGTTCAACAAGATACAATACAAGACAAAGGAGTATACAGAGGCAGAGATGGAGATTAACAAGGATGATGTCGAAAGGCAGAGCGTACTGGATGTATTTGAGTGGCTCTACAATGGAGCTACATACATGCCAGAGGAATACTACAAGCCACAGAGAGAAAAGTACTTTACGAATGTCAAGTTCAGGACTGTAGCGGAACTGCTGGCAGACTCCAAGGTGAAAGAATTGGTCTAGACTTGAGGAAAATGTTATGGATGATTTGCGGCAAGAAAGTTCATATTCATACTGCCGTGTTGTCATGCTGTCGTAATCTTTTGCATCCTTCGTTCAGGTCCTCGAATGAGCTAGCTTCTTATGATTATATGTGGAGAAAAAGTTTATTTCGTTCTCTTCTTTAAGCCATTTTTTATCCATTTCCAGGCTTTCCGGTCAATCTAATTCAGTTGCATCCCGTACTTGCTGGATGGAAGATAGGCCACGGGATATGTTGGTAGCAATTTCCTCGGCAAATTTAGAGTACGCGAACGAAAGCGTCTGCCTATGTTCATAACTGGTGGAACTAATGACGGATGAAACGGTACCTATGGCTTTCCTAAAAACCATGGCAAACTCGGAGGCTGACGAGAATGGAAGCAGAAAGACAGCGTCGCTGAAAAAACGGATAATACTGCTAAGCGATTCCATACAACGTGCGTCAAAACACGTACTAAATAGCCCCCTGCGCCACACAGTACATGTATGCTTTCATCACACTGTATATTTGTGCACGCCCCTCCCATTCTGGTCTGGTTCATTCGACAACGACAGCCTTATACTAATTTATGTAACGCACGCCTGTAAGAGGGCATAGGGCGTAACTATACGCAAGGCGTACGCTTGTTGCTTCTTTTCTACTTGTGTTGTTCGGCTTGCCTGGTAAGAATACATGGCAACCTCTCGTGTCTAGCACTGTATTGCTGCATCTACCCAGTGTCATCCGCGTCTATAATGTTGTCCATGCTGCCGAGAAACAAAGCAGAGGCTAGTTAGTATATTAGCCCAAGTCTTCAAAGACGTTTTAGAACTCCTAAAATCAAAGCAGATGAGATCAGGTGACTGATAACACGAATAGGAAGTCCAATACATCGCTCCTGCTTTATAGGAAAGAGCAGCCTCTGCATCGCGCCCCTTTTGGAAGCCACGATCGGCCGGCTGTCCTCCTGTCCTAATTTTGCAACGCCTGGAAATGCAGCCCCTTTTTTCAGCCTCCAACAACACTAAGAAAATTGGCTGTATTCTTGCCTTACATTTGTATACAAGTAGTTTTTTTTATTAGTAAGGGCTGTTTTCAAACAAGTCCGTGAGACCGGTCGCTGGCCATGTTCGAGCAGATGCCGGTGGCTCAAGTACACGCTCATGGCAGAACCAGCAACACAAGTGATAGCGAAGGTGGCCAAAGTGAGGTCGCGACGACAGCGACCGCAACGGCTGGATCATAACCACATCGTCGACCTCGTCCTAGTCCCACCTAAACTGTACACATGAAAACACAAGCAAACGGGTATCATGTTCTCTTATAGTAGTTACGTATAATTGTACTAGTGTCATTCTACACAGAATATCATGCTGTCTCTTCACTAGGCAGCCAGCAATATTTCTCGCAGCTTAGGATAGTTGGGCGACCTGATGGTGTTAACCTCGTGTAGTATACAGGTAGAGGTGTGTGGGATAGAAGAAAGTCTGAAGTCTTACCCAAGGCCGGTAACGGGGTCCCAGCCCTTGGCTGCCGGGAAGCCGGACGTGCCACAGCCGGGGTTGCTGCCGGAGGTGATGTCGTTGAACGCCTCGGGGTGTTTGTACTGGGACGCGTGTGAGACCTCTAGCATAGCTCAGACGGGCAGGGAAAAGACTCACGATAATGTTGTGGATGAAGCCGAGGCTTTTCTTGCCGGCGGCGATGCGTTCCTCGTTGATAAGGGTGAGGACGGAGCCAAAGACGGGGGCGGCAAGGCTGGTGCCGCCATAGAGCCACCAGGAGCCGTTGGCGTAGATGACCTGGCGATCGCCGACAGCGGAGACGTCAGGATAGCCACGGCCGCCACGGTTGTAGAGGCCGTCGGTAACGTTGGAGAAGTTGCCGTCATGGACGTAGTGGTTGTAGCCCTGGAAGGGCAGAGAGCTCTCGACCTGGGCGAAGTAGGCGGCGACGGAATCGTTCTGATAGTCGGGGACATCAAAGACGTTGCTGAAGCCACCGCCGCTAGCAAAACGAGCGGTGGCGACCTCGACAAGCGGCTCGTTAGGGGCCTCGGAGCCAGTAGCATCGGCGGCGCGGTTCCACTCGGTGCTGCCGACGGCAAGGATATAAGGGCAGGTAGCACCAAAGTCGGGGTCAAAAACGTTGCCGCTAGGGCCGTTACACCACTTGCCGACGCCGTCGTCGTTGCTAGACATAAGAACGGTGGTGCCCTGCAGGCCGAGCTTAAGCCACTCGTTGCACTGGCGCTTGATGTAGTAGTCGGGCCAGTAGCCCTCAGAGTTGCCGTAGCTGATGCTGATGACGTTGGTCGGGGTGTAGACGCCGCACTGCAGCTTACCCTTGTAGCCGCCTGAGTTCGGGTTTGGGTAGACAGGGTCTTTGCAGGCCGGGTCGGTGCAGTCGCCGGTCTCGTTAAAGGCCGAGTAGGTGCAGTAGCTGCCGTCGATGGCGTCGAGGAAGGTGTTCCAGAAGCCCATAAAGGTGCTGCCGTGTGTCGCGTAGTACTCGTCGTCTTCCTGGAAGAGCACGGCGCCCTGGGGGTAGATGAGCGGCATGGCGGCGTCAAAGTCTAGCGGCGCCTCGAGCTCGATCGGCACGAAATCGGTTGTGTCCTCAGTGGCACCGATGGCACCGTCGATAAGGCGCTCCTCGGGGTAGGTGCCATTGGGGATGTGCCTGGCGGTTAGCCGGAGAAATAAACCCCCCCCAAAAATAAGAAAACGTACGGGTATAGCGTGCTAAAGTAGACGTCGAGGTCGTTGCGGCTGTAGTGGACGTCGAGGCTCTCAAAGATGCCCATCTCGTTGCCCTTGGCGGCCGTGGTGCCTACGGGGATGTTGTACTGATCTGGAGGGCGTTAGCACAGGACGGCACAGGCAACAGGCAACAGGGATGGGCCAGCTGGGCGATACATACTCCGCGTGCAGTTGGCCGTCACGTAGGTCGAGCACGAGCTCGAGTTCGGGTGCGGGAAGCTAGACAGCTTGGTCTTCAAGGGCCTGACGCCGCCAAAGTTGGTACGCGCGCGCACGGCGCCGCTGCCAAGCGTGGTGGTCTTCTCGGTGCGGCGCACGCGCAGGCGCACGCCGGGGGTGACGTAGTCGATGTGCTCGCGGACGGCCTCGGGGACGTGGTAGGCCTCGGTCGAGACGTCGCTGGCGCCAGAGGCGTGCTCAAAGACGTAGAACTCGGCGTACAGCAGGTCCTCAGCCTCGGCAGTGGTAGCGTCGAACTGCAGCCACTGGCGGTTGACGGAGAGGCCGATGCGGTCGGCGGCGATGCCGTGGCCGGTAATCCAGGCGGTCACGGCGTCGACGGAAGCGGCAGAGGGAGCGAAGAAGTCGTGGACCTCCTCGGGCGTCATGTGCTTGCCGTAGTTGGCGGAGCCGGGCGTCGAGATCTCCATCAGCCTGTCGTGGCCAGCGGCCAGGTTCTGCTGGGTCAGGCCGATGCGCATCGGCAGCACGGCGTCATCCGGGACCTTGGACCGCTTGGACCAGTGCTCGGCCCAGTGCGGCGCATGGCGCTCGTGCAGCGTGTGGGTGGCGGGCACCTCGCGGCGGCTGACGGGGCTCGCGAGGGCCAGGCCGGCCGTGGCGGCCAGCAGCAGCGTCTTGAGCATCGTGGGTGGAGGTCACGATATATCGGTGGTCGGAATGCCTAGATGATCAGCTCTGGGAGCAGATTGCCAGAGCATCCACCTCGACCTCGGCAGACGACGTCCAACATATACTCGGCGAGCAGCGGAGACGAGGGGGGCTTTCAGAGCATCATTCCTAGCATACGCCTCGTATACGTCGTATATCCCAAGCTCATCCATCCGGTCGGTAAGCTTGTTCTCGCACGATGCCACCCGAGCAAACCCGGACGCAGTGCTACAAAGTACGACATACTCTACTTGTCACAAGCAGCGGTGTAAGCTTATTTGCGCCTGCTTGATTTGTCGAATGAACTAGACCAAATTGGGTGGGTTGTGAAGGTTTGTGCCGTGCTATGGGGAGATACATGTACTGTTTGGCGCAGGGTTTCCATGCACGTCGGCATTTACGGGGCACCCATAATTCGACATATTCGTGTTCCAGTTGAAGTGGGTTGTAGCACGGTTAAGCAGCGGTGTACTTTACAGACAACGCTGTCAGCCCACTGTAGGTAGTGGTGGTCGACGCCGCTGGTGTTTGAGTCGAACGAGCCAATGCGAGTTAAGCAGCATAGGAAGGCTCAAGCTAGAGTTGGTGCTAAATTTGATATAGTCAGCCTTCTGTCAGAAAAAGGCCGTCCGAGGTAAGTGGCCGTGACAGACTCATCGAGGCTGCTCACTATACGGGAGGTGGAGGTGGAAGGTGGCCGTAAAAAAAGCGAACTCTCCCGCAGGAATGAGTTCCGTGGTTGGCAAGTCTAGGTTGGACGCCTGCCGGTTCGTGTGTAATAACTACGGAGTACATCCTGTGGTTGATAAAGTGTTTTTCCTCATTACAAGAACCGGGAAAGTTACTAAACGTCTTCATCTTTCCAGATTCACTTATAATAGTAATATTTTAAGGCACAAGAGAATCCAATTCACCAAGATTTGGCTCGGATATAGAGACAGTCTACTTGTTGAAAACAGCACCGTACACTAGAGTCGCGAATCGTCTTGTTGAGATAGTACGGCGTGGTCTTGAAGTTGCTCTGCAGCCTTTCGCGGATTTGCTGACCGGTTAATGTGGGGTATTGTGAATCAACCAAAGACAAGGCCCCAGATACATACGGAGTGGTCTGAGGATGGCGTAACCATCGAGGGCCACGTCGACAGAATCGACGCGCACGTTGCAGACAGCTGGGGTTTGATCGACAAGCCGTCCGACGTTGGACCGGTGGAGGGAACATAGGACATCACACCGGCCGAGGGCTGGTCGTCTGATTCGAAAACCTGGCTGTCAATGTACAGTCGGTGGTCGCTACTATTGGAAAGACCGTCGACCAGCTTATGGCCGTCCCCTTGGCTGAGATAATGCCTGGACAAACCTGCTAGTTGGCAGAGAACAAGGGCAGCAAAAAGAGGGCGAAACCATACCGTAGTAGCTCTTGTTGGGCCTCAAAGCATGGTAGTCCTGAGAGTACAAGTTTCAGTCTTGACACTGCATAGACAATTGCTTACGTAATGCTCCAACTAATTAGAGGTCGCGCAGGGCCTGCGAGCCGTCGGGGTTCTCGCTGTCGACGGAGTCGTAGACCTGGTAGGCAAAATTGGGGCTCCCAAGCATGTCGTAGTCCATGAACAGGCGGATCTTGAGGTTCTCCTCATCGGACAGGGACCCGGCATAGTAATCGGAGCCCAGGAGGCCCTCCTCCTCGCCAGCCCACCAGGCGAAGCGGACGCAATTGTTAACGCTGAAACTCGCGAGCTGGGTGGCGAGCTCGAGGAGGCCCAGGCTACCGGTGCCGTCGTCATTGATGCCAGGGCCCTCAGCGACACTGTCACTATGGCCGCCGAGCATGACGCAGTTGTTGGCGTCGCCCTCGACAGTCTGGGCGAGGATGTTCTTTGTCTGAACGACATTGACGACCGAGTCCATAAGGGCGGTGGCGGTAAGTTTGGTGCCGTTTCGGAGAGCGGCCACAATAGGAGCAGCATCGGCGCCGGAGATGGCGAACGTAGCGACCTGCGAGGCGGCCGGCTCGCCGAGCGTGCCACCTAGCGAGTCGTCCGCGTTGTTGTATACGACAGCGGCGAGAGCGCTGGCGTTGCCGGCCAGCTGGGACTTGATGGTAAAGGTGCAGTTGCCACGCTTGATAAGAGCGATGCCGCCGGCAACGCTGGCCGGGTAGTCAGAGGCATCGCAGCCGGTGTTAGCAACAAGAATAAGGGGGCCAGCGACGGTCTCCTTGTTTGTGGTGGGTGGCG
Source organism: Grosmannia clavigera kw1407 (assembly GCF_000143105.1). Classification (NCBI taxonomy): domain Eukaryota; kingdom Fungi; phylum Ascomycota; class Sordariomycetes; order Ophiostomatales; family Ophiostomataceae; genus Leptographium; species Leptographium clavigerum. The sequence goes on along the minus strand of NW_014040837.1, from coordinate 787,945 downwards.
TCAGGCTCATCGGCAGCGACTCCATCACGGTGCCGTTGATCTCGAGGCGCGAGCTGTTGACCATGCCGGTGACCGCGGAGAAGGACTGATTCCACACAGTGTAGTAGTCGCCGAGCGAGGACAGGGTCGAGTAGACGTAGTCCAGCGTGCCCTCGTGGCCGGCACTTCCAATCACGCGCGTCGGGTGGCCGTACTCACTGGTGCCGGCCTGGGCGATGCTATAGAGCGCTTTGGCGCGGTCCAGCAGCTGCGGTGCGGCGATGCTCGCCTGCAGCGATTCGCTGTCGACCAGCGGCTTACTGGACGCGCGCACATTGACATCGTGGAGCTGCTGCTTGTCCTCGAGAAGCGGAACAGCCGAAACGCTGCCCAAGAGCAGGGCTGTCGCCAAGGGTGCCTTCCAGCCAGTCATAGCGAAGACAGAGCACAGGAACAGGGTATGGGACAGAAGATGCGGCGCGGAGAGCTGGACACGGGAGTGTTCAGTCGAGGAGAACAGAGAGCATGAGGTGAGGCAACTAGAAATGCAGAACAAAGAGAGCAAGCGAGAAGGTAGATGATATAGCAGTCGGCGTGACGAGCTACAAGAGCCGCTCGGTGCAATCAAAGAGGCAATTGCGTTGGGACATGCTTTCCCTGTGGAGGTTCGGGACCCGATGCACAGATAGGGAAGGCGCAAAGGTTGTCAGGCGCTATGCTTCGTAAACCGACTTGGCAACCGACTTGGCAACCTGCTTGGCATCTGCGCTTGTTGCTGTCGCCTCTTGGCAGAGAGTGGCCTGTTCTACTCCGTCCGGTCTGAGGGTAAGAGCACAGCAGAATTGCGACTGCAACGCCAGTGCTTAGCGCACTCTACTCCGTATATTCTGCTACAGACATCGGCAGACCCCCGGAATGAGGCCGGAACGGGAAGAAAAGCTGTCCGCACCTACATGGATGAACCAATCACTCGTAAGCCACGTATGTTGTGCAGATGCAGTGAGTAAAACAGAAGAGGGGCCACTCGTTAGGATGGTGATGGGTCAGATATGGTGAGTCTATTGGTTGCTAGAAGAGGTGTGTTTTTCTTGTGTTCTGTGGTACAGCTATGTTAATGTCAAAGGGCGCTCTATACTATACAAAGCAGGACACAAATGACGGCAAGCCAAGAACCCGACATCTATCTGTATCAGGAGTCAAGTCGCCGTTGGTCGATGCAGGCAAAGAAGGCACCACTTTGTATATCAACCAATCTACAGATATAGCAGGTAACAATCATAGGCTATGGCAAAGCCAAGAAACCAAATCGAAAATGGCAGTGAGCAATGAAGCCTAAAAAGCCCGGAAAGTCTAGATACAAGTGCAGAGTACTACGGAGTACTCCGTAGAAGCCGTGGTGTTAGGCCATACTTCCGCTTATTCTGTCCGCCCAGTTCTTATCCTTTGACTGCGACGTACAGATTATATCTCTTGCCAATTGCCGTAGTATCCGCCCGTAAATGCCCCCTTATTATGGGCATTGCATCGTACCTTTAAAAGCTCCTTTTAAATTGCCTCAGTTGTCGCTTCGTTGTCGAAGGTTACCCTAAACATGCCAAGAACTGCCAAGCTATGAGCATTGCCGGCGCTCCCACCTTCCCCTGAATTATTCGTGCACTAAGCTGCTACTGTTAGTGTAGCGCACGTTATTCCAGCAAAAACGGTAACGACGCTAGCAAAATTTGCTTTTTCAAGCTCAACCTCGCCCCTCGCCGGCATAGCCAACGAAGGGACTCAATCCCTAGGCACGCCGCCGCAGGCGCCACAAGACGTTAACAGCGACGTTACAGGTAAAAAGTCAACAATAGCGCTAGCACCCACCACCTTGCCTGCTGCGAAACGGGCACGTACCGCCGTAGCGATACCGATCCTACCGAAGCAGGCTAGACCCCTAAACGTTACCCTAAACAAAAGCGACATTGTGTTACGTAAAAATGTAGACATAGTACGACGTACGACGTAGCTGCCATAACAACTGAGGACTATGAAATATAAAGCATCGTTATGGTTATTATATATTACATGTACGGACTAGTACGGAAATAAACAATACAGGCTAATAACGTCTTTTATTGACATGTACACAAACGTAGCTTAAAGTCAAAATAACCCGAGAATGCCATGTGTTTACTCCGTACTAAGCCACATTTTCCTTTTTCGCTACATATATCTTAAGGATTTCTTTTTAGAAATTTCTGAAGCTCGGCCGCAGCGAAGGGGAACACCTCCAACTTGCCGTACTTCTTAAGAAACTTGCAGCCCTCTTCTTCGCTTGAAAAGACATATTGAACGGTCGGATCCCCGGATGACACATCACAACAAACAGCATCGTCGGCTACGTCCGCCCACGACTTCATGTTCTCAAATTTGCGCTGGGTGCCGTTCGCAACAGAACCGATTATAAGGAGAGCATCGCGGTACTTTCGGAGCGCCGAGGGGAGGGATCTGACTGTTTTGGAGCGCCAGACCACCTGCTTCCACTCCGGAGAGGGCCAGTACAGGCGTTGGAGCTTAGGTCTTCTCAGCTTGTCAATGGCTGTCTGAGGGATCGTAAGACAGACCATGACAACGGACTCGCAATTGGCACGGCGTTTTGCGTAGGCACAACGGTATTCTGCTTCTCTGTGGTCTGGCGTGAAATAGAAGAGAGACCGGGCTGCACTGAAATCTGAGGGACTGTGGCTGAGGAGCTTCTCAATCCTCTGAACTTTGCCGCTATCGTCGAAAAGGCCGGCGACTTGTGCGTGAACCACGTCCTTGAATAGAACTATATGGCCATAATTGTTCCGGACCTCCATCATGGTGGCGGAGTTCCATAACACATGTGGGACCCAAGGCGTGGCCTGTTGATGATCGTCTGGCTGGGGACTTCCATCTCGTCCATTTCGGCTTTGAGCACCACGACCGCTTCCACTTCCATCCTGGCAATCTCTGACACGAATCAAGTCTATCTCGCGCTGACGGGAAGCCCTTTGAATGTCTTCCAGCCCGGCATACCGCATGACAATGGTATCCCTGATCCAAAAGATACACGAATTGGTCAGGCGGATGCGCTTAAATTGTGGATCCATGATGGCATCCTGGACAGCCTTGCTCATTCCGCACAGGGAAAGGCATTGACACCATTGGTCATCATTGTCCTCGTATGTGTCCTCGTAGTTACGAAGACGGCATCTGACGAAATCGATAAACGTCACCTGAAGACCACCATTATCGGGGTCGATTTCACGAGAAGGCCCTTCAGAAGGCCAGTCGGTCCACTGGCTCCAGATCTCATCCGATTTGGCTGCTGAAAACCCCAAGTAAACAAGGGAATCATGGGAGATCAGCGAGACTGGTATGGTAGCAAAGGCATTGGTAGCGTCGGGAGATTCCAGGTTGATCTGAAGAGAGATGTCATGATATTCATCCTCGCCAGAGCTATTGAGGAGCCGTTTGTGGATGCGTCTCGAGCCAGTGGTAGTACCAGGGCCGAGTAAACCCTTGTTCTCAAGGTCTGCTGCATCGAGCTCTCCCAAGATAGACATCTCTTCGGGCGTCATTAGGTCGGCTAGTGTTGATTGGCCGCGAGCAATAGTCAAAAACGAAGTAAGAAAGCAAACAGGAAAGTGACTATCAAAATTCGTATCAACCAGATTGACTATGACGTACTACACTACAAAGCTACTCTATAATTCCCCGTCTTTCGGCCACGTGGGCCTAAAGGACAGTATAAGCACTGTATTGCCTGTATTCTGAAGCACTGCTTCTGCCAGGACTTTTTGAGCTGTGCGCGCTGGCTTGCACGTGACTAGGAGCTTGTTCTGCATCAAGGAAAGTTTACTCCGTAATTTTAGGCACTCGCGTGTGCCCCTCCATTAAATCTTCCCAGACTTGCTTGTCAATATGCTTTGACTGGATATTCATCAGACACTGTCTCTAATAGGTGGAGTAATTAGTGTAGACGTATGTCTCAAATGGCGCGGACGCATTGGTTTTATCGACGAGAACTGCCGAGCCGCCTTCGGGGAGAAGTCATGCTGTACGGAGTACCGGTTGCATCCGGCGATAGAGTCGGCGTTAACAAATGCGTCATTGTCCTGTGGATTTCTGTGAGACTACAAATGGGACATCGAATTCGCGCCTTATCAATCTTCTCCTGCTCTACCCCGCATTACTCACTTTGTAAACAGCAGCATGGCACACTATCCCACGCGCAAAATTGGCGACACGCCCGTTTCCGCCATCGGCCTTGGCTGCATGGGTATGAGCGTTTCCTACACATCCTTTGGCGGCATCAACGACGAGGAATCGCTGAAGGTGCTCACCCGGGCCGCCGATCTCGGTGTCAACTTCTGGGACACGAGCGACGTCTATGGCTTCGGCAAGAACGAGCAGCTGCTGGGCCGCTGGTTCCGTGAGACCGGCCGACGGAACGAGATTTTCTTGGCCTCCAAGTTTGGCATCCTGCATGACGCCACCGGAAAGCCGTCTACTCGAGGCGATAAGGCCTGGGTTCGCCAAGCCTGCCTCGCTAGCCTCGAGCGTCTTGGCGTTGACCACGTCGACCTCTACTACCAGCACCGCGTGGACCCGGCCGTGCCCATCGAGGAGACGGTGCAGGCCATGGTGGAGCTGAAGAACGAGGGCAAGATACGTTATCTCGGGCTCTCCGAGTGTTCCGCCGCAACTCTGCGAAGGGCGTGCGCTGTCCACCCTATCGCCGCCGCCCAGATGGAATTCTCACCTTTTGCACTCGAGATCGAATCGGAACAGACCAAATTCCTGCAAACCGCGCGCGAACTGGGCGTCAAGATCGTCGTCTACTCTCCGCTGGGACGTGGATTCTTGACCGGTGGCATCAAGAGCCGAGCTGACCTCGACGCCGGTGACAACCGCCATAACCATCCGCGGTTCTCAGAGCAGAATTTCAACGCCAACTTCGTACTCGTGGACAAGCTCTCTGCGATTGCCGAGAAGAAGGGATGCACACCTGCACAGCTGGTTCTGGCCTGGGTTCTGGCTCAAGGGTAAGTGATTACAATCAACGACTTGAAATACGTGATCCGGTATCCAAGTGGGTATTGTCGCGTTACATCGATGCATGCATGTGTTGACGTGAACAGTGACGACTTCATTCCAATCCCCGGCACAAAGAAGCTCAAATACCTTGAGCAGAATGCCAAGGCCGTCGATGTGACGCTCACAAAGGAGGAAGAAGCCGAGGTTCGCAAGACCATCGACAGTGTAGGCGGTTCCAAAGGCGACCGATACCCGGCGATTATGATGGAGACGCTTTTTGGTAACTCGCCCGAGCTGAAATAAAAATTCGAGCATGCAAACATGCGTAAGTGTGTGCTTCTCTAGCTTGACATGTGGACAAAATAAAAATTGATACGTCGTCTTTTTGAAATGGTGCCATACCGAAGAAGAGGTGAGACGCAGAAGTAAGCAGCTGAAAAGTAAAAACTCGGCGTAAAGAAGCTGCCATACCGACGTCCCACCAATATGCCCAAAGCTCCATACTCCAGATCACGATGGGAGCAATGCAGCTTTCCATAAAGAGGATTCGTAAGTCTGCAAGTTTCTGCAAGTTTCGCATGTTTGAGCGCAAAACATGATGTGTCCTACGACGCGGGACGGAATGCTCGGGACAATAAGTTGCCGGGAGGTTTAGTTTTGGAGACATACATTAGGCAAGGCCATGCCGTGTAATATTGTTCAGATAATCATGGTCGCTGGTATTTAGTGAAAGCCTAAAACGTTGGTGATGAGCCGTCACTGGCGGCACGGCACAACCCGTCAGAACTACGAGCAACGTGATGTACGAAGTATAGAGGACAATGAGCCTGATCCTCATTGTACCTCATTGTACCACATTTTACTAGGAATAAATGCTCCATACTTTCTTTTCCGGACCTTTTGTGGGGGGGGGGAGAGGGGGGCTACACCTTAGTTGGGGTTGGGGGAGCAAATTAGCACACCTGTTCAGCCTTCTGTACAATAAAGGGTTAGCCTGCCTTCACAATGGCAGGTCCGTTTCGTGTTTTGAAATTGCACAAGATAAGAAGCATATTTGGCCAATAAGAAGTGCAGGACGGCAGAGATCTACAGCCTATAGTAAAGTCACGTATGTACCGCCAGCCCAATGTCGTAGGAGGTTAGACAGCTACTACAGAGTATGTACAAGGATTACGTCGTATATGCGTGATGCAGCTTACTACCACGCATCCCCCGCTGCCTTACTCTTATCAGAGGTCCTTGCCGCCTTGCGTTACACTGCGGCTGGTTTTCTAAAGTGAATGACACCGTGGATCCCGTGTCATTGACACGGAATCTTCCAGTTTCTGAATTTGGTGAGCTTGCTTATATTTAGATGAGTGCTGGGGCGTTGTTCTCGATATATCAGCATTCCCACTAACAGATTATGCGACTTTTGAGCATAAGAAACTATGGCGGCCATTGCGTCATCATCATCGGACAAGCAGGTCCCAGTGATTGTTCAGACAGAAGTGTTTGACAATAAGAAAGACAGCGTATCGCCCAACGACAAGCCTGGAAATGCAACCACAGGCCAGCCATCAAAAGCACCCAGTAAAATGACGTCAGTCAAGCTGGCTGACTGGAAGGCGAGACTCGAATCTCTTATTGAGAAGCCGCTCGAGAACGAAAGCCGCGCTGAAATAAAAAAACTCCTCAGTCAAGATGTTCAAGTCAAGGGAAATGAGAATTTGGAGACGGCTTTTTACAAGATACTTTCTGCTGTTCTTGGCAAAGACAAAGACAACGATGGTGTCGTTAAACTTCTCATTGACAGCAAACACTTCAAAGGCAGCTACAGATGGGGCGATGATCAGTGCACAGCACTACACCGAGCTGTGCGAAATGGAAGGGATGAAGTCACAAGGAAATTAGTGAAGGAATACCGAAACACCATCAATGTACGCGACAAAAAAAAACGAACTGCTCTCCATTACGCAGCGATGCACGGCTCTGTAGATATGACGTCTCTCCTACTACACAGCGGTGCTACCGTCAATGTCTTTGACGACAGACATGCAACACCACTACACATGGTTTCACTGTTATCAAAAAAAATAGACTACCTGAAACAGATCGCCATTGCAAAACAGCTTCTGGAAAATGGTGCCGAAATTAATACCAAGGATGTCGATGGTGAGTCTGCAAATATCGCCATTACTTCGTTTCGAGCATGCTCTGACCTCGTCAAACCCCATCTCGTAGGTGATAGCCCACTACACGATGCGGTGAAAAATTCATACCACGAGGTTATCGAGGTCCTCATAGATTATGGTGCCGATACTGAGTACCGTGACTTTGCGAATAAGGTACCGCAGGATTATCTACATATTCTGTCTGATCCTAGAATCCGTGACCTTTTTGATCGACCTACGGGAAGGTCCGCCCGGGACAAGGCTCGTCGAGTCGACTTTAGAATCCCCGACGAAGCGCCGACATGTTGGGGACACCGGCTGAATGAACAAGACGAAGGATATCGCACTGATGATGATAAAGAAGCAAGTGAAACCGCCAAGGAAGATGTCTGCAAGAAGTTCTTTGCATATATTCATTTTTTCTACCGGAAAGAGAGCTACTTCTGGACCAGATCGGTGTATATTCATGACCTTCTTCATGACAACAATCGGACAATGACAAACCTGGAGACCACGTTTGTCTATAAGATAAAAACCGAATTTCCAGATTGCAAAGACACCGACAGCGACATTCGAAGCAACGTATGGAAGTGGATTCACATCCCTGAAAACCAGGTAGGCTTCCCTCGGTTGTCTTGCTATCAAATGAAACTAACGCTTTGGAATAGATGTCCTGGGTCACGGTGCGTTTTTCTGTGTAACGCTGCTACTACGGATCCGCAAATCTAACCATTCTTTTCTTAGGACTTGGTGTGGTGTCTCACCCGTGACGACGACGATCCTTCTTTTGGCAAGAGAAAGGACGCATGGGACTTTCTGACCAGAAATATAGCACAGCGAAAGGGAGTCAGCCATGGCTCATATATGAGAGTGCCTCACGTAAGTGCGTGCGGTTTCGGTACTGAGAAAGGGTAGGCGGAATCAACGCTAATATAGAATAGGCGGGAGACTTTTCAAAAAATAGTGGTGATAGCCCATCAAGCCATCTGCCTCCCATGGGGACACAATTAGTACGAATCGAAAGATCCAAGCTTTATGCACAATTCCATTACTTGTACTAATTTAGATAAAATTATAGGATTCAGACAAAGCGGAAGACTCCAACATCCCCAAAAATTCCGAGGCTACCAACTTGCATAGGCGAGAGCTCTGGAGAAATGGGTCGAAACTTTCTGATGAAGAGAAGATTTCAATCGTAGTAAGCTTGTGATAACCCGGACAAAGAAGAAACAAAAAGCACAAGCAATAAGCAGCAGACTAAACGTTCTAGGTGCCCTATATCGACTTTGAGACAAAGCACTATCTTGACCGGGACAGTATGCAAACACCCCGGTTCGTTGATAAGCGCCAACTGGAGGAAACGTCCTTTGAGTATTCTGGCCTATCAGGACTCTATCAGACACAAACTCTAGATCAGTCGTATTACGACATGCTTGATAAAGAAGAGTTGAAAATACGTGATCAAGACCAGGTCGTCATGAGATGGTTCAGTGACCTTAACCACGCAGCAGTTGAAAACACGATGGAGTCCAAAGACGGTAAGTCACTTTTCTGTCTCCCTAGTAGAAAGCAAAAAAATCCCTGTACTAGCTTTTTACTTGCCCTGACGTCCTATGACTGAGCAGGTACATCATCTCTCTACGAAAATGAGACTCGGGACGACGACAGCGTGAATGAGCCGGGCGACAGTACGGAAAAGGATAGTCCGGTGACCAACGTCGTGGAGAAATTGTTAATGGTTAACCAACTTTGGCTTTGGAAGCTTGACAAGGGTGAGCAAATTCCATATGTTCCTTTTTGAACTTGGATGTGAATATTTTGTATATTCGGGCTCACTGAAGTCTAGACACTGTTATCACGGCATTCCCAGACCGATACCATCAAGGTTTCGAAAGCACGCTATTTGAGACTATTCGCCAGGGCGACATAAGGTCGTACAAAAAACCAGAAGAGCTTATCGAAAATATACTCTTCAAGTGCGTCACCTTCTTAGAAGAGTTCTGGAACGCTGGGTTGGGTATTCACTTGCTTGACATCTTTGAGATCTCTCTGGCGAAAAAGGTACGTAAGATTCGCGAGCTTTGTGCGTTGCCAGTATATAAGGAGCTATCTCACTAACTTTGTATTCTACGTGTCTTGAATCAGTCAAATGATGAGGTTAAATGCTTCAGGGATTTCCAAAAATCTTCAGACGAGAGGAAGCTCAACCTAGCGCAGAATATATCAGTGGAGATGGCATCGATCCACGAAGTCAAAGACATTCGAGATGAGCTGCATTTGATTCGCCGAATCTTGGAGCTGCAACATGAAGTTGTCGATAAGTTTTCTGACGTCTTCTGGGGAGAAAAAACCCTTGGCAAACATATGTTTGTAAAAGATTGCGGATTGTTACGCTTGATTGATCGCGTCAAAAATCTGGACAGATATGCACAGAGAACGGTTGAAGGGGTTTGTATATCTACCTAAACCGCATTCCGACTCGACTGTTTACCAGGCGGCCATCGGCGCGTTACATGTTACATGGTGCTAACGGACTATGCCGCAGCTTGATTACTTCGTCGCGTTGAAGCAAGCGCAAAGCGCTCTAGATGAGGCAATGACGGCTGGTCGCCTCAACAGATACATCATGCTGTTCACGCTGGTGACTATTGTATTCGTACGTGCCCTCAACACCAAGCGTCTGAATCCGGCTAATGTGCTATGTGTAGACTCCATTGTCATTTCTGACAAGTCTGTTCGCCATTCCTTTCGACTACTTTCCTCGGGACGACGCTGGTGTCAGGCTGTCTCCGGGGTGGACAGCTAAATGGATGGGTAAGCATATTAACCCATCGCTATCTATCGTGCTCTCTCGCCGTACTAACGATTTAAATTTGTCGCAGCTACTGGTGAGGTCGTTACCCTTGCTGTCGTCGGGTTAACCGGATTTGGGCTGTGGAAGTTAAACTATATCAAGAGGTGGTACCAAAGATACATACCGGAAAAGTCCAAAAAAGAAACGAGGAAAGAATCACAGGAAGCTTCAAACGGCTGAGCTTCCGAGATGACGAATTCGACGAGGAGGACGGGATTGCCTAGATATGTTTCAGATCAAATCGTCATGGCTGGTACTAAAGCCTTCAAAGGAAAAAAAATGCAGTGATTGAATCGAGTCCAAACTGTTGAATTTGGCGCCCATATGCCTCCCATTTATTCCAGGCCTGTCATGTTCGTAAGATGGAGGCTGCTCTGTGAGGCCCGGATTTTAGAACGTTTTAGTACACGCGCCTGAAGTAGCCAGTTTCTACTTGTTGCAGAGGCACAAGTCTGCTCAAACTGACATTGTGGTATAAGCATGGGCATCAATAAAGCTTAACGCTGACAAAAATTGCAAAAAACGTGATCTTGGTTTCGAATAGCCTGTTGAACAGGCGCACCAGGAATTGAGCCCGATGCGGGGGTCGAACCTGTTAGGTGTTTGTTAGATTGATGACTACTAGTAGTGCATTCCGGTCAAGGTACTCTGTAATACTAACCCGCAACCTTGAGATTAAGAGTCTCACGCTCTACCGATTGAGCTAACCGGGCTTAGCTTGTTGGTTTCGGCGCAGGCGTAACAAGCCTAAGTAGGGGACTGATTTGTAGTAATGAATTCTCAGGAATGATCCTTATTTTCCCGTGCCTCGTGCGTCATAAAAACTCCTGGGAAGGGATGCTGCCATGTCCTTTATTATATCAAAGTAGACGTTGATCGAAAGATTTTGGCTTCAGATTTGATTCAGGAAGGCAACTTTCCTAAATAAGGAGTAGGTTACCAGGAGTCTGTAGCTACTACCAGCAAATGTCACATAGCCCATGCTGAGATTAAGCAAATGTCACTACTGACCACCCAAAGTCCAGTCAGTCTGTCTTTAAGGCTCGCACCGTTTTCGAATACTCTTTCAGCAGCCAGTTACCCACAACTCCCGCAACAGGTGATATTTCTTTGAACTGGGCAATAAAGGTGTCGATAAGAATTCCCATCTTTTCCAGCTCACTCAGCACTAAATGCCGCCGGATAGTCGCCTGGATCTTCTCGTCCTCGATTCCAAAGGTGCCCAGCGCTGCTGGCACACTCGTCACAACAAATCCGGTCGTCTGCGGGAAGGTTCGTATGCTTCGTCTGGCACATTCGGGGGCGCTTTCTCGTGACGGAGAAGACGACGGGGAAGACGTGTTCGAGCTGTCGGAGGAGCACACGGCAGCATCGCCCAGCGTAGACTCGGCGGGTATGTCGCATGTCCATCCGGCCGCTTGTTGGTACCAGATGAGGATGCGTGAGATGGTGGCGGCGTGCACCATGATGCGGTGGACAGGACTGTGCGCATGGGCACGCGAGAAGCTGGTCAAGTCGCTCGATGGCCTTGCGATTGAAATGAAGTACCTGGTCCAGCTGTGCCGGCACCGTGGCCATATTGGTCTGCGGGGCGTGGAGATCCGGCGCCGGGCAGATAAGGTCCGCAAAGATTTCATAGGACTCACGGGCGCAACTGTGGGATGTGCAAGGCATCTTTTCAGGCTCCCGGCTCATCAGAATATCTCCTGTCGGGGCATCCGGGGAGGGCAGCATATGCATGCCGACATCCATGACGCCGAACTGAGACCACTCTTGGCCAAAGAGATCGAGACTGAGATCCGGCTGATCACCACTCAATGGAAGGGCCAGGCCCGACCCCAGATCTGGCTGATTTGTTTAGAGTAGGATAATCGTCTCTGCTCGTGTCGCGGTGAACTCTGGGGCTGTGATTTCGTCGAGTCTCTCCCTAAATTGCACTCCCGACTGCTGTCGTGACGGGCCAGCCATCGGGCCAGCTTGTCCACCGCTGCTCATCCGCGCACGTAAAGGTCTTCTGAGCGGCCGTCCATGCTTACGTGAAACGCTGTAGACGCACTGGATTTCGAGTTCGCTACAACGGTGGCAAGTCGGACGGCCACTATCGCATCTGACTTTGGCATCGCCGCAAGCATCGCAAGAGGTTCGCAGTTTTGGTGGTTTTGCTACTCGTCGTGCATAGGTAGTTGGGGCCCTGGTGTCCATTTTGAGATCAACGCGGGCATCAGGTTTGCACAAGATTCGACCACATTTCGGACGGGTGGTTAAACTCTGGGGGAACATTGTGCCGACGTATGAGTAAGCTAGACTGCACTGTACTCGTAGCACACATACGAGTTGTACTCCGTGCTCGTACAGGTAAGCTCGGTCAAGCGCCGCTTATCCAAGACGGAAATGCACCCTGTTAAGGCAATACTCCGGTCTTGGTGGTAATCCGAGCATTCGTTATCGTACAGCGAACTAGTGATTATTGACAGAAACCCGGGCTAGACTGGAATTGTCGGATCCGAAGCAAGCGTCGAGCGAGTCGAGCGGAGAAACCGAGCTAAACACGAGATGATGGTCCGGATTCGAATCCGTGCTATTCCGAGCCCTCCCTGGTTAAATACATGGGATCCTGTTAACCCTTGACAGGTCACATATCATACTACGTACTCGTATGCAAACCCTCATATCGATGCTATTCGCTTCAACGGTTGCATCCCTGCATTCGCTGCAAGATAACAGACGTATCACTCCCAGATGCAAGCATCGCTTGCAGATAGTGGGCTTGAATGGGCTGACCTGTTTGGCCACCCGCTCCATTCAATAAATGTTACCTTGCTCCGTACTCCGTAGGAATTTGATTATGCAGTCTGGTGCAGCACAAACAGTCACCAAGAACACGCAATGCAAGGAAGCGGGTCTTCTCACCTGCTCCTCGTCGAAAATCGCTCGTGCCATATTGCGTTTCGATGTTCTTAATGCATGCGCAGGCCCAGCCGATAGAGCTATGGATGTTTCCCCTCTTGCTGTCGTAATTTATTTTTCGTTCTTTAGCTGCTTTCCCTGCCCTTCTCTGTTTCTTTCTGAGTAAGAAGTTCGGCACCATACATTCATACTCTTTCTTTTAACTTATTTCGCCACACCATGTCCACAAGCGTTTCGTCCCCTGCCGCCGTCGTGCCACCGGAGACAGAACCTACGTCTGTACCGGTGGAAGTGGCAGCGGTCCTTCCTGGTGAACACTGGGATGAAGCCCCGGTAAGCATTGAAACTGCGTAAACTTCAAACCTAACACTTGTAGGATGACTACGATGACGACTTGGCGGTCAATGATGTTCAATCTTCGACCGCCTCCATTACCTCGTCGATCCTGAACTATAGGACGTTTAAAGGCCGCACGTACCACAGCGATCGAGGCACTGCTCAGTACTGGGGATCCAACGATGGCCGGCATAGCGACTCTTTAGACATGTTGTAAGAACTTCAGATTTGTACCAGAGCCCGCCCTTTGCAGGCATTAACTCACTCTACGACTCAGCTACCATGCAACCTCCCTCCTCTTGGACGAGAAACTGCATCTGGCACCCGTTGAAAATCCAAAGGTGTGCTCTTACAATCAGAAGGTGTCTCACAATGGTTGCTAACATAGACCAATCAACTGTAGAAAGTGCTGGACATTGGTACTGGGACGGGTAAGCCTAAATAGGATTGCCGTCAAAGTATGGTCAAGAAACTGACGGACATTCGTCTAGGCATCTGGGCAATGTATATCTCCCCCTATCTGACGCAAAAAAGCTTATACGCTAACAGCACAGCGACTTTGCCGACGCCCACCCTGAGACCATTGTAATCGGTACAGATGTCTCGCCTATCCAGCCTACATGGGTGCCGCCTAATCTTATCTTGTATGTCCGCTTGTACCACAGCTTGTGAAAATGATAGCATCTCTTCAGCTTACTAACATGGTGTAGCGAGATCGAGGACTGCACTCAGCCTTGGACCTTTACCCCCGGCAGCTTCGACTTCGTCCACATGCAGTTCCTGGTCGGCAGCATCCCGGACTGGTATGCCTTGTTTCGGGAGGCGTACACCGCTTTAGAGCCTGGAGGCTACCTCGAGAGCTTCGAGTCGTCGCCTTTGACTCACTCTGACGACGGTTCTATGCCTGCCAACTCGGCGAATGCACAGTGGGGTCCTATCTTCTTCCAGGGCGGCGATAAGATTGGCCGTACAGCCCGTGTAATTGAGGACGACATACAGGTGAAGGCCATGGAGGCGGCCGGTTTCGTCGACATACAGGTGACGAACTTCAAGTGCCCTAGCGGTATCTGGCCCAAAGACAAGCGCCAGCGCGAAATCGGCGAGTTGATCATGTACAGTGTCCTAAATGACGTGGAAGGTTGGATTCTATTCATGTCCAACACCCTCGGCTGGACACTGGAGCAGATTATGGTGTATACTGCCCACCTGCGCCGCGAATTCAAAAAGGGCGAATACCATTGTTACATACGGCAACGCGTGGTATACGGCCGTAAACCAAAGGTGTGAAAAAAGGTATTATGTGGGACTCGAAAATGGCGTTACGACGTACCACACGGGGATTTTGAAATTGGTACACTGGGAAACATGCAAATGCGCTACGCGCTAAACGTGTTGTATATTCATTCAGTCTTTGTAGCCACTTTTATGTCTTTGAGACTACAGCTAGAGCCCATTCGAATCCTGCATATGTATGAGAGCTTTGTATTGCAACGCCTTTGGTCCCTCTTTTTTGGCTACTAGAAGGGTTGTTTTCATTTTAGAAGAGCGGGCCATCGAGAGTTTCGGATACCGAAGCTAAAATCCAATTGGCTAGTTCGGTCCATTTAGATATTCCCAGAGGCTTTACTTGATATGCCGCAACTCTAGGTCGAATACATAAAGCTACCGTAGGTACGGATCTAATCCAAAGTGCATATAGGAGCCCTATGTTAGCTTTGACGAAAAGAAACCTATCTGTCTCGTCATTATGGTGAAGATCATCGTTGCTGGTGGCTCCGGAGGTGAGGAAAATATAAAGGCGTACTTTCCAGTCCCCGAGTTAGCTTTCGAAATAGAGGTTGCCAGTGAAGTCATCAGTGCTCTGGTAGCTGCCAGAAAGCACGAAATTGTTATTTTCAGTCGCCGGGTACTTTTGTGAAGCTCCCAGTGGCAAACTCGATGTCAGCGTCTAACCAGAACACAGGACACGGTCGTAAAAAACGACAGCTGGAATGGGGTCTCCTGCCAGAAGGCCAACTACGACAATACAGAGGCACTAACGAGAGCTTTGCATGGTGCCGATGTTGTCTTATCATTCATTCAGCCCCTGCATGACCCAGGTAGTGCGGCACAAAAGAATCTGATAGATGCGGCCGCTTTGGCCGGCGTGAAGCGATTTGCTCCAAGTGACTGGGGAAGGTGAAAGATGACCTCCCAGCAACCAAGATTCGGTCAAGAAACTTACAATGGATAGCCATGGAACCGGAATGCCACTCTGGGCGGGAAAAGATGACATCAAGGAGTATCTGAAGTTGGTGAACAGAAATGGAAAGGTGGGATAGTGGGGGCTTCGCCCTTTCAACGTTTCTGCCCTTTCTGTTACTATAGTCTGACACTCCGTCTACTACAGGCGCTGGAATACTGCATGTTTCAACCCGGGCTTTTTCTCAACTATCTCGCAACTCCTCACCGGACAGCCGAGTACCTGACACAGTTGAACACCTTTGCTGATCTTGAAAATCGTCGCGCCATCGTCATCGATGAGCTAGACCCGGTCGTCAGCATGACGACAGTTCAGGATATGGCGGCAGTTCTGGCACGCGCTGTGGACTTTGAAGGCGAGTGGCCCGAAGTCGGAGGCATCCAAGGAAACAACCTTGCTATCTCGGAAATCGTTGACGTTGGCAAACGTTTGCGCGGTAAGTAGCATATATCAACAAATGGTGTGTCTTGTTGACAAAGTACTTACACATGTAGGAGAGCCCTTTTCGGTTCAGGCGGTCAAAGTTGAAGATCTTGAAGCTTGAAGGCTCACAGCATCTTGGAAATTGGGGGTGCGCCACCATAGCGTTTCGCCACCATAGCGTTTCAGAAGAGGAGGCAGATAAGATGTTTGAAACGGTCCTTGTGGGCATACTTCTTGGCTGTGCCAAAGGTGCCTGGGAAGTTTCAGACGAGTGGAACAAATTGCTGCCAGACTTCAAGTTCACCAAGGTTGTGGATTTTGTGGCGGACGTATGGAGCGGAAAGCTATAAATGTAGCGCTGGAGAACCACAATATCCTGGAAGTACTCACACTGGTCTCATAGGGGGCAGCGGTTTGTGTTGTGGCGATACATTTGATGACGAAGAACGTATTAGATGTTAGAAGTCTCCAGCTACTCAATCTGATTTGCACTCAATTCTATCTTTATATTCATGTCTACTTTAGTATTACTAAGCGGTCGTGATAACCTAAACCCACCACAGCTCGTGTACCGCACGAAGATCGACATCGTCGGCCACTTGCAGGTAGGACGTCATGTCGGCGTTGGGATCTGTCTCGCGCTTGGTGATGCCGTTGCCAAAGTACCAGAGGAAGCGGTTTCCCGAGCCGGACAGATATTCGTACTCCCAGTCCTCCCATCGCGGGTTTTGCCGGACCAGGGCAGCATGGCTGGAGCTGCCAGGCCAGAGAGCAACGATGCGGTTCCCGACACGGCCGCCGTTGTACCAGGAGCTGCAGGCCTCAGTGAGGACAGTCTTTTTGAAAAAGCTGTCGATAAAGGCGGTGAAGTCGTCGGCGGCCTTGTCTGATGGAACGATGGTCTTGATGCCCTCGTGTGAGACCTTGCGCAACACCTTGGCCACAAAAGTCACCTGGCTCTCGACGCTGTGCGGAAGCGATCCCGAGGGTCCGGAGCTGTTGGGCCCATGGACGAAGAGCAGGTTGGGAAAGCCGGGGGCTGCATTGCCGAGATAGGTCTTGGGAAAGCCCGGCTTTCCGCCTGGTGCCCAGTCCTCACGCAGGTTGCGGCCGCCAGCGCGGATGGAATAGGAGGGTATCATGTCGACGTTTGCTCCGGTGGCGCAGAATATGGCGTCGACCTCGCGGTGGCGGCCGTCCTCGGTCTCGATACCGGTCTCGGTCAGACGGCGAATGGGCGTCCGGATGTACTCGACGTTGTCCTCGGTCAGTGCCTCCAGATATCCTGGCCCCGGCGTCAGGCGGCGGCAGTTGGGCGAGAAGTCGGGTATAAGCTCATCGATGAGCTCGGGTTTCTTTGCAAGCCGGCGCTTCATAATGTCGACAAAGGCCTCCTTCATCTTCTTGTTCTCATCCGAGTCGCGAAAGAAGGTCTTGAAGCGGCGCCAGTTCCGGTCCTCAATCTCCTTGCGGAACTTAAGATAGGCCTGCGGATCCGCCCGAAAGGTCTCCTTGAGTGCTTCCGGGATGGGCTGTGGCTCAACGGTGCGATCTTCGCCCGTCAGCGAGGTTGCGATCCACGTCTTGTTGCGGGCATAATGGTCCAGGTGACCGACGGTCTTTTGGATGTTGGCCACGAGCTGGATGCCGCTGGCACCATTTCCTATGACGGCGACGCGCTTGCCCGCAAGGTCAAAGTCACCGTCCCAGTTGGAGGCATGCCGGAGGACGCCACGGTAGTCGGATCGGCCAGCGAACTCGGGCAGCCTCCATGCATTGAAACGACCCGTGGCCGTGACCACAAAGTCTGCCGTCGCCGTCTCGACATCGCCGGTGTCGATGTTGCGGACGGTAACGTTCCAAACGGCCTCGACCGGGTTCCAAGAAAGGTCCTCGACGCGGCGGCCAAAGACAGCATACTTGTAGACGTCGTACTTGCGTGCCGTGCTCTGCCAGTAGTCTCGGATCTCAGCGCCTGACGAGAACTTGTCGGACCACTCAACATTGGGCGCAAAGGTTGACTGGTAGACGTGAGACGGGACATCACAGCGGACGCCGCTAGCATGATCAGCACACCGTCGTGAGTAGCTACAGAGGGGAGACCTACGGATATGTGTTTTCAAGCCAGGTGCCGCCCTGTTTTAGATGTCAGCGGGCGAGAGGGATCAAAGGCAACATGGGGCCGATGCTGGCTCTCACAAAGTCCCTGTTTTTCTCGTATATTGTGAGCTCGATATTTGGCACCTTGGCTGGTAGCAGGATGCCGGCAGTGACACCCGTAATGCCACCACCAATGACAATGACGCGCAGCGTTCGTGGATCGTCAATATTTCTCTCCAGAATAGTCAGGTCGGGATTGGGAACGGAGTCTGTCGACGATGCAGGCGAGGGTAGAGAGTCCGTGGAAGACAGCGACGGAGACGCATGGGGTGTCGAACTCCATGTCGCCTCGGCAGCTCCGGATACGTCAAGCGTCTCTTGCGAATCTGGGCCAGTGCATGTAGCCATGACAATCGGATGTTTCAGAGAAAACGAAGATCATCGAGACAATCATATTTCTGTCTGTTCAGTTTTCATGCTGGTACTTATCAGTCTGTCGCCTTTAATTGCCACAATTGGTGGCGGCACAGACCTGCCTAACGCCCCAGAAATATGTCGCCATATTGTATCGGAGCACATCACCATAGCCCAGCTTGGCGTGACAACCGGACAGGATGTCGATGCAAGTTAGAGAGGAGTAGTATCTTCAAGCGGGGATTTAGTGGGGCAAAACGTGTCTACGGAGCACAGAGCACTTCGTACCGCTCCGAAGACACAAAATCTCCGCCTTGCCTCGAAATTCAGAGCTTTACTGCTCTAGTTCGATTCATGTGCTTTCCAAGATGAGTCGTAATGAATATTAAGACACAGGCTAATAATGGGGAGAGAGGTATATGAGAGCTACACAACTAAGAGTAGTTGCGATTGCCATTCCGTGGTGTAACTCGACCGATGCGCACTTATCTAAATTCGAGCAAATCCGCATTGATGACACGTCCACCTTACCAGTCATGGTAGAAGAAACGCAATTGGCCCTGGATGCGCCTTATCTCGTCCGATTGTCGACAGAGAGTCAGCATATGGACATTTGGTTTGGATCCAAAGGCTCCAGAAGTAAACCACCATGATGTCAGGATCATCAAAAGAAGGGTCACAATGCCTGGGGTGTATGAACCAATACTTCGTAGTATTAGGCTGTTGGACGTGCTATTCAGTGTCGGACTGCCTTTACCGTGAACTCCAAATTGGCTTGCGAAAAGAGAGGCCTTGCTTTAATAAAGTGCAAAACGCGTCGCTTGGATATATATTTTGTATGAGTAGCAGATACTAACACGGACCTGTGCTGAGAGTTTTTACTTTATCTTCTAAAAAACGTAAAATTAAATCGAGAGAATGTATATAACTGCGCAATAAAAACCCAAATTCCGCCAGAAGCTCGAAGCATGAAGATAAGTGACGTCTCACTTTTGACAAACAAATTTCCTTGAACTGAAATTGTTCAAATGCAGTTTTCGCGAAATTACTTTTCTCTGCTGAGGAACCAACCGGAATTTTTTTTATCACGCCTCGAAAGGTAACTGACAAAGTCAAGTAAGTCATGCTCGGTTGTTCGGATGTGTCCATTACCTGATATGCTGAAAATGAAAAGCCGTTTTATGGGGACTGCATGTTACACCAAAAAAACTTCTTTCCGTGCTTGATTATGTTGTATAACTATAGAGTGCAACAAAAATAAAAACTTTCTAGCATGAACCTATTTATTAGTATCCTACATTGTGCTGCAAACGGTTCACCAAACTCCCACGGTGTCGATGCCCGAAATGTCAGCGCTGCGTGGAGCCCCACCTATTAGTCATACGCGACCCACTTCATGATTTTGGGATTCTGCATTCCGTTGCTTGTTGATGAGGTCATGCCAGTAAGAGCTGCAAAAGAGCAGCTTTGCTGTACTGTCCACGCGCGCAACGTGCGCCCGTCTGCAGCTCTCGAAAATGGCCTTGTAAGGAATTCCTGGACGCCCGTCTCTATCCTTGTCCTCGCCGTTCCTGCTACATGCTAACCCTGTTTTGACTGTTTCCTCAGCCTCAAGTCCAACCAGCTTTCCATTCCCTTTCGCCAGTCAGCGCACCTCTCGCTCTCGAACTCGCTCTGTCGGTATATCACCGACAAGTACAATCAACATCCCGACGTGTTCCGCGAGGACCTGAGCGTTATCGACGCGCTACGCCACGATGCCGTGAACGTCTACGAGGCCCATCCCAGCGGCATAAAAAAGCTGCAGGCGTATGCTGCACAGCTCGCTTGGATTAGCGGAAAATTCCCGGTGGAGGTGCGTTGAAGACTCACCCAAAAGCCTCTGATGCCACCCTTGTGCATCACACTGATAAATCTAGGTCGGCGCCGAGTTTACGTGGTACCCTGCCCTCGGCTACAATGTCGAACGGCCCATCGTCGAGGACAACCTCCAGTTCGAAATCATCAACATCCTCTACAACCTTGCGGCCCTCTACTGCCAGCTGGCAGTCGGTACGAGCCACACGGACGCAGATGGCCTCAAGGCTGCAGCTAGCTACTACGTGCAGGCTGCAGGCGTGTTCAAGCACATCCGAGAGAAGCTGCTGGTTGATCCCGACGTGACGGCAGCGAACCTGCCCGACGACCTCGACGCCGCGACCCTTGACGCGCTGGAGGAGCTCATGTTGGCACAGGCGCAGGAGTGCTTCTGGATGCGCGCAGTCAACGAGCGGTACAAGGACGCGACGATCGCCAAGCTCGCCGCGCGCCTGTCGGACCTCTACAACGCCGCCGGCGAGGCTGCCGTGCGCAGCGACGCTATCAGCCGCGCCTGGATCCACCATATGAGCGCCAAGCATCACCACTTTGCTGCCGCTGCACAGTACCGGGCGTCGCTCGACTGCCTAGAGAAGCGCCGATATGGCGAGGAGGTAGCCCGGTTGCAGGACGCGCTGCAGTGTGCGACCGAGGGTCTGAAGGAGGGCCGTGGCGGCCTTCTGAGCAAACCGGTGCAGGAAGATCTCCAGAATCTGAAGAAGCGCGTGGAGGATGACCTCAAACGTGCAGAGAAAGACAACGACATCATATATCTGAGTGAGTGGACCCAGGCGGCTTTGATCTCTCCTTTCCGGCGTCCGCTGACCGATCCCAGACGTCGTGCCTGCAAAATCAGAACTGAGGATCCTCGACCGTGCCAGCATGGCCCTTTCCCGAACGCCTCCACAGGTCGAGAAGCCGTTGGACTTTCTCGGCGACGGCACAGAATTCGGCACTCCCCTCTTCGCAAAGCTCGTGCCGTTTGCAGTTTACCTCGCCGTGTCTGTGTACGAAGAACGACGAGACCGACTTGTGAACCAGAACATCATACGCGACCTGGAGGCGTTGACAGAGCAGCTGCACGAATCGTTGATATCGCTGAACCTTCCCGGCTCTCTGCAGGCCATAGAACGGCCGCTCGGGCTGCCCGGAACGCTGTCGCAGCATGCGGAGGAGATTCGGTATGCCGACGTTCTGAACAAGGTGCAGCGCAGCTTTGCCGACATCGACAAGCTTCGGGCGAGCGACCGAGCGACATTCGACGAAGGAAAGGCCATGCTAGAGGTAGAAGACGACGAAGACACGCAGCTGCGACAGCGGCACGGCACCGAGCGATGGACACGGCCAGAAGGCAAGGCAGACGCGCAGGGCCAAAAGCTGTGGAAAAACGCAGTCGAGATCGAGGGTTACTTCAGCTCCAGCGGGTCCAGCGACGCGGTGGTGCGCGACATGTTTGCCTCGGTCAAGGACATGCTGGGGCTTCTGGCGGGATCGGACCGAGCACTGCTAGACTTTGTGCCGAACAGCCGGAAGGTGGACATCTCGGAGATGGTAAAGCCAGCGCTGGGACGGCTCCGAGGCGTGTACAATGACGTGCTGCGGATGGAGTCGCGGCGGCGGAAGCGCGTGGAGATGCTGCACGAGAAGGCGCGCGGCGACGACGTGAAGCCAGACATGATGAAGGAGACAGCACGACTGGAGCGGACGTACGCGAACACGCCGATCGTGGCGTCCCATTTTGACAGCTTCTTCGCCAGCCGGCTGCGCGACCTCTACGGCGAGGACCAGGGCGTCGTCGACAAGGAGCGAGAAGAGCAGGAGAGGCTGCTCGAGGACGTGGCGCGAGCGAACCGCGACTTTGAGGCACAGAAGCGGGCCAGCGGCGACCGCGGCAGCCGCGAGCGCGAGGCGGTGCTCCAGAAGCTGGACACGGCGTACTACAAGTACAAGGAGATCGTCAAGAACGTGGAGGTGGGCCGCAAGTTTTACAACGATCTCGGTCGCATCGCGGGCTCGTTCCGGGACCAATGTCGCACTTGGCTGCAGCAGAGGCGGGCAGAGGCCCAGAGTTTGGAAGAGTGGGTGTTCCTGCAGCTTGTTTTTGCGGATTTTGTGCCTTCTTTCCTGTCGTGTCTTGATTTCCGAAACTTTCCTCCTGTCTGTCTCGATCAAGTTCAATCTTGTTTGCTTTGCTTGTTCACCTCTTTCTCCTTCCTTCTTCCACTACCTCCTTTTTCTTGCCTAGGACCCGCTAACTAATCTGTCCTAGGGAACTCTCCATGCCCGTCTTATCGTCCTTGTCGCTTGATCAGCGGTCAGCGCAGTCCTCGGTGCCACCACCGCCAGCACCAGCACCAGCGCCGGCTCCAACGGTCCAGCAAGTCTCATCCCATGCATCTCATGCAACTCATGCATCACTATCGTCGCAAGATCAGAGTGCTATGCCTCCACCTCAACAGCAGTCGTCTATCCAGTCTTGGGCCACCAGCGGCCCACCACACCATCATCTCGCCATGTTCCCGCCGGCCATACAGCAACAGCAGCAGCAACAACAGCAACAGCGGCAGAATCAAGCACCACAGCAGCAGACATGGTCACCCGGAGTTGCCATCCAGTTCGGAACACCAAGCATGTCAGTGTCACAGCAGAAAATGCCTGGTGCTAGTGCGACTGGGAACAGGACGCCTGGGACATGGGACCCATCGTCGGGGATTCGTTTCGGCTGAGATCGGCATGCTCAGACCTATAGTGCCATTTAAATGGCGGGTTATGCAGGCTATGCAGGAGATGCAGGTTTGTGCATTCTTCTTTCCTGCCTCTTGCTTGTCGGCGTGTGTGAGAGTGTGTTTGAGTGTGTACAGCTCGTGTTTCCCAAGTGCATAAGCGGATCAGCGGGCAGAATGATATCCCAGAAAAATAGAAAAAGGACGTTGCATCGGGCAGTTCTAAGCATAATATTGTGAGTCCCGGTCAGGTAAGGCAGTCGACAAAGTCGTCTTCAGACCGAGAAACCGTACGCCTCTTTGCGCAAATCAGATATGGACTGTGAGAAATTCTGGCCATTCGGCCACGGCGGGTCAGAAAGTGGGCATTAGGTTGCGCCCTGCATGTCCAGCTGTCTTCGACCTGAGACTGGCCGACAAGGTTGATGTGTGTTGTCAGACGACCCTCTGTTGAAAGACCGTGGCCTGCATATGTAGTCTCCGAGTCCGCTATTAGGCACGGTCCTCGGCGACCATTGTCTCGAGGAGGGAGGGTCGAGGGTGGACCATGGGAAAGGAGATGCAGGGAGGAAAAGGCTGATACGAGGGAAGAGTGATATTGCGGACGGGCGACCAGGAGGCAGGGTGCATGAGCCACAATGAGGCCGGTATCCGACTTTGCTACAGACGTGCTGCATGACCAGATGACACGGTTTGCGTCCCTGGTCTGGTCTTTGCTCCTCGGTCTTGGTTGATCGGTCTTGGGTCCGTTTGGCGCAAAAGCTAGGATGAAGCTTGACGGCGGCTTACTGTCAGCGAAATGGGACGCAAAGGGACCAACTCGTATTATCGCACGGGACAACCGCCACTTTTTCGGTCGTTTCTTTTGGCAGGACTGTCTGTGAGCTGTTCGCTCCCCCCTTGTCAGCATCGCATCGCCGGCCCAGCAGTCGTGCCGATCCCCCGGGCTTGGCGTTCATCTGTCTCTTCCCGACTTGGCCAGAGGGGTTGGTTGCAATCGCCCGAAAGAAACAACGTATTGTACGGTTGGCGGCCTGGAAATGTCATAGTGGCGATCCTGTCTCCTTTCTGGCTGTCGCTGGTGACCTATGCCATCGGACATCCCCAACGGCAAAGTTGCGGAGCTCGTCAGCGAGACCCAACCTGGCCGCTCCATGCGCGGTACAAGACCAGGAAAGTGCATGACTGTCGGGGTGGTTGGCCCTTGGAGAAACTCAGATGTCGCGGGAAAGGTGTCAGAGGATGAGGGCGAAAAAAAGAAAACGAAAAAGGAAAGAGCACTAGGGTAGTCGCATGCAGTGCAACTGCCGTTGACAGCTGTTGCGGTGTGGTTACCCAACCAGCAGCCAGTCAGCGTCCAGGAAAAGGGTATGTCGAATTGTGTGACAACCTTGAAAAATTATGTCAGCAGACTATATACGACGGAAACGATGCTGTATAGATGGCAGGACTAAAACCATACGACAAAATCAAGTACCACGGGAAGGAAATCCGTGTAAATCAAATGAACTAATGAAACCAACCCGTACTACGGACCAGGACATGCATGAGTATCCACGGTTTTTGCACTTGCAGCTGGACATGCGAGGACGAGAAATCTCACCGCAGATGTGCGAGGGGGTGTGCGCGTGTGAGCAAAGATTATGATACCTGAACTGAACATCATAGCAAGCAGTGGTGCCAGACGCCGTCAGATCCGTATAGCCGCGCCTATCCTATGGCGAGCACGTCGCTTGTCGATCGACATCCGGAGCAGAGCCTGTCTCATTCTCGCTTGTTGGCCGGCCCACTCCGCTGCCCAGAGACCCAGCCAGACCAGGCCAGCAGTTCATCGAATCAACCCACACGTTGTGTTAGCCGTAGTTTCTGCCCTTTGGGCTCATCTCAGCTCATAAACTCCGCAGGTCGTATCCACCCTAGTCATCGGTGGCACTCGTATGGTTTCTGAGAAGGGAGGGGGAGCCGATGTGACCGGGCTTTCCAGTATAGCCTGAGATAGGAGGCCTAGGTGAGTATCAAGATTGGGCAACACACCGGGTATCTTTCGCAGGCAGAGAGCCAAAGGGAGGGAGGGGCCCATATATCTGTCCATCAGCTTATTGCGAGAGTCCGGACAGAAACGGATTGTATAAGAGAGAGACCCCCGATAACACCAACGGACTGCTACGAGACCGTGGACTCCTCTCAATCAAGACATCTTTATCTCTGCCACTGCACATCATACTCTTCAGTCCCTCTACGGTGTGGCAGGCACGTGTTTAGAACGGAAAGTTCTCAGAACTGAGGCTTGGTCGTAGTCTGTTCGGCTAAGCTCGTTGAAGCTACTTGGAGGCCAAAGTCATTTGGTCCTCGTTCGTCTCTCAGACCCCTTTCACCATCGGCTGAGATAGGCATTAGCCAGAACGGACTGCAGACATGGAGAACTTTACACTCTTCTTACTCTATCTGGCCATCCCTGGCCTGCTCTTTTCCTTTCTACAGCAGATGCGCTTGTGGGCAAAGATGAGCCAGATCCAGACAAGCAAGCAGGCATTTCCAGGACCCAAGCAGTACCCCATCGTTGGGCGGATCCATGATCTGCCGCGCTTCTCGCTGTGGCTCAAGTTCAAAGAGTGGGCCGACGAGTTCGGCCCTATCTACCAAACCCGGGCCGTGGACCAGACCTTTATCATCATATCAGACGAGAAGATTGCCGAGGAGCTGTTGGTCAAGCGTGGCCACATCTACTCAGGGCGTCCGCAGATCCGATCGCTGATTCGCCATAAGGAGGGTCCGGCCTACTCGGCCCTGATGGATCGACATGGTAAGTCTCTCTCCCCCCCTCCCATCTTCTTTGTGCTAATGTGACAGACATCTGGCAGCGCCAGCGCAAGTGGGTGCACGCGGCCATGGCAGAGGCGCACAAGCACCACTTCTACGGGCACATTGAGGCAGAGACGGCGCGGCTGCTGGCGATGCACATCCTGGACCCGGCACAGTTCCTGGACAATACGCGTGAGTACTGTGGCCGGATCATGTCGCGGCTGTCGTGGGACGACGCGACGCAGGGCCGGGTCAACGGCGACAGCGCGGACCAGACGCTGCACTGCATGTCGGTCTCGGGCCCGATCACGAACACGATGACGCCGCTGTGGCACCTGCCGCTGTTTGCGAACCCGTGGAAGCGCTTCGAGATCCGCCGCGAGGCCGAGCAGCGGCGCTGGTGGCTGGCCAACCTGCGACTGGCCCGCGCCCGCTACCTGCGCGGCGAGCTGCCGGCCGACACCTGGGGCTACCGCTACTTCCAGCAGGTGCAGCGCGCGGGCAACGTGGCGCTGGAGCAGGAGCTCGAGCAGGAGACCTTTGCCAGCTGCATGATCGGCTTCTTCAACCTCGTCGGTGTCGTCACCATCTCGGGCCCGCTCAAGTTCTTCATGATGGCCATGGCCCTGCACCCAGAGTGGCAGGCCAAGGCCCAGGCCGAGATCGACCGCGTCTGCGGCGACCGCATGCCCACCATGGCCGACTATGCCAGCCTGCCGACCGTGCGGGCCTGCATCAAGGAGACGCTGCGCTGGCGCTCCGGCGTGCCGCTAGGCGTGCCGCACCAGGCCGAGCGTGACGACGTGTACCGTGGCGTCGAGATCAAGAAAGGGACCATCGTCCTGGCGTGTGAATGGTAAGTGGAAATGAAATTGAGAGGAAAAAAGAAAAAGAAAGAAAAAAAAAAAAAGAAAGAAAGATGCCAAGAAAAGAACATCGCAAACCCCCTGTTTTACATAACACTAACATCCCTAGGAATCTCAATCGCGTCGCGTCAAGGTATCCCGACCCAGAAAACTACCACCCCGAACGGTATCTGGAAGAGGGCTGGCCGACGTACATGGAGCCGCTCTCACGGTACCCCAACCTGCGCGACGGCGCCTCCATGCACACCTTTGGCTGGGGTCGCCGCGCGTGCCTGGGCAAGGACATCGCCGACGACGAGATCTTTGTCTGTGCCGCCGGCCTGCTCTGGGGCCTACAGCTAGCCCCCAAGATGTGTCCCGTCACCGGCAAGGCTGTTCCCATCGACACGCAGGCGACCAACTCGCACGTCATCCTTGAGCCCGAAGCATACCAGCTGAGCATCCAGGCGCGCTCACCTGCACGGGCCAAGAACATCCTCGACAACTACGCTGCCGTGCGACACCAGTTGCGGGTCGAGATCTGAGGGCCAGTGTCAGGGTGCTAGCTGGCTGGGTGAAACACAACGAATGCGTGCCCAGATCGGATTGAACCTCTTTGTATGATCCGTATGGTAATTTTGTCAGTTTTCCCCTCTTGTTTTCATTGCAAGTCGGATTCGGTTGGTGGCTGCATGCACACGCAGGATTTCACTGCACACTTTTCTTGTTTACTCTAGTGGCGGGATATTCCATTTTCAATTTAATGCTGTTCCATTTTAAGGGTAGTAGCTGATGTACCAGGCCACAACGTGTGCGGCGGTATTTTGTTCTGGGTCACTCCATGTTGATCTACGGAGTAGATCCTAGCTCGGCTCGTCATACACTAGATCTGCCAAGAGCGGCTTCCGATGCAGGGGCCAAATGGTCGGTGCCCGATGACGTGTGGAGCATAGATGCTGAAACGGCTTCCTAATTCGGTCTAGAGACGGTTCGTGTAGCATCACATTCGATTGAAGTCCAACCAGAGGAATCGGGAAACTCAGCTGTTAGTGCTCACATTATACAAGCATTTATCGGTCTTCCAAGATGCCGCACGAGTTGCTATCCGCGATGCAAATCGATGACTAAGCATCGCTGTAGGATCAAGCTGCGTAGAAACAATCGTTCAAAAAAAGAATGGCAAGGTCAAAGTAAGAATGAATTTTTCGATTTGAGCGAAAAGATGAGACTCGGCGGCTGCTCACGTATCGATAATTGCAAGAATTTCTCCTATGCAGAGATTGTGAATGCCTTCTGAGCTTTGCATTTGCCGGGCGATATTTCGTGCGAGGTGTGGGGAAAGCTTCAAACCATTAACAAAGAGAGGAGAAGAGGGGGGGCCGGAGCAATCTGAGTGCTGCGTCATCCTGGACTATTCGGGTTGACGTTTTCGAGAATGCAGCAGGGGAATTACTGAAAGAGACCAGGCTGGATTTTTCTAGAGATACAAAACCGAAATCTTGCCGTGGGTATAGGTACGACAGCTCTTTTTTCTGCTTTTTTTTAATCAGTCAATAGTGGACACGACCGAAGATTCCTGGCATTTTGAGGCTCATTCATCAACTTCGGCCTCCCTGTCGTCACCGACGGCTACAAGCTCTGGCCGCAGTGGCAGAAGGGGGTGGCTTCTTGGGGCATCTTCCTCAACGCTATCATCTTTAGCATCCTTCCATACCCTATGCTGGCACTAGCTACGTTTTATCTTGCGGAAGTGCTCGTCAAGCCACTGCCGCAACTGTCCGCGCTATCGGCCTACCAGTTTCTCGTCGTCGCATTATTATGTGTAAGTGCAAGTAGATATCGACACTTAATGAGCATAGCATATGACATGTCTAGACATCTTTGGCAAGGTCAACTGCCAATTCTTGCACGGCTTGCACAGCAGATACGCCATATTAAGATTAATGCAATGAAGTATAGTCATTTTTATTGCTTGTATAGTCAAAGTAATTGCTTTGCTTTCTTTATATCCTGCCGCAGAATAGACTATGGCAGCCTGCTCAATTAGAACCAACGCCGCCCCAATCCTCCTACTTCCTAGCCGGCGTGCTGCCGAGCAGCCACTTTGTAGTCGCGGCTGGATAGCGTTCGCCAGCAATGTCAGCCGCGTCGACGGCGGCGCGGACCTGGGCCACCTCGGCGTCGGTCAGGTGGACGGCCATGGCGCCGATGTTCTCGTCAAAGTAGGCCTCCTTCTTCGTGCCGGGAATGGGAAAGATGTCGGGACCCTGGCTGCAGAGCCAGGCGAGGGTGAGCTGGCCGGGCGTGCAGCCCTTGGTCTTGGCGACGGCGGCGATGGCGTCGACCAGCTTAAGGTTGTGGGCGAGGTTGTCAGGGTCGGCAAACCGGG
Organism: Grosmannia clavigera kw1407; assembly: GCF_000143105.1. NCBI lineage: Eukaryota > Fungi > Ascomycota > Sordariomycetes > Ophiostomatales > Ophiostomataceae > Leptographium > Leptographium clavigerum. Next base: position 758,881 of record NW_014040837.1, on the reverse strand, counting down.
GAGCCAGCGTGCGGAAGTCGCCGGCGGGGAAGTCGGCGGTGCTGCGGTAGCGGCCGGTGAGGAGGCCGCGGCCAAGCGGTGAGTAGGCGACGACAGCGATGCCCAGCTCGCGGCAGACAGCCAGCAGACCACTCTCCGGCTTCTCAATCAGCGTCTCGAACGGGCTGTACTCGATCTGGAAAGCCGCGATCGGGTGGACAGCCTGGGCGCGTCGGATGGTGTCGGCCGTGACTTCAGACAGGCCGAGATGACGGATCTTGCCTTCCTTCTTCAGCTCGACCATGACGTCGATGGTGTCTTCGATCGGCGTCACCTGGTCGACACGGTGCACATAGTAGAGGTCGACGTGGTCTACGCCTAGACGAGCCAGACTCCGGGCGAGGGCCTCACGCACGTAGGCCGGATCGGAGCGAACGCCCCCCGTGGCCACGTTGCCGAACTTGGTCGCCAAGAAGATGGTCTCACGTGCGCCCGGGTTGCGCCGGAACCAGGTGCCGAGTAGGTCCTCGCTGTCGCCGTACATGTCGGCCGTGTCCCAGAAGCGCTGGCCGGACGCGTAGACATGGTCCAGAAAGGCGAGTCGTTCCTCCTCGGTGCCGACGGCGCCGTAGAACCGGCTCAGGCCCATCAGGCCGCAGCCAATGGCCGTCACCTGGGGACCGTTGCGGCCGAGTGGACGAGTAGGGAAGGACATGTTGAAAAAGGCAGGACAGGTGGCAAGGCGGCGAGAAGTGGCAGGTTGGCGGGGAGCCAGCTACGGATATCGGGCACCGCATTATATATGCATCGAGCTAGCGGGTCGTTCGGCCCCTCCTACATAGTAAACCCGCTAGGCTGGACGGCATTGCTGGACGGCAATGTGGAATGTAGGACTTAAGGGTGCCTTTGGCTCATGTGCTAAGTCGAGGGGCCCACTTATTCGCAGAGATCCTTGGTGTTCCCTACAGAGGACTGCGTACGCACGCTCAGAAGACCTCGAGGATCTGTGGATCATCGGCTGCACCGTCCTGGTCGTGGCTGTTCTTGAGCTTCGGTCCAATAGCTCCGAGCCCATGTATTCCAGTTGCTCATCGACAGTGCCTGATGCGGCATCGATATTGCCCTTGTCCTGATACTCAAGAGCATCTTGGTACGATTCACCGGCAAACGATGAGTCACTCTTTTGACTTGTATTCAGGCGGTCGTATTCGGGGATTAAGTCGTTTATGCCATGGATATCGTGAGGCTGTTTACGCCCCTTTTTTTGGTTCGCCAGTCATGGAGACAGAACGCGGTCGTCTAGCGTGGAGAGAAATCGCTATGGTTGGTCCTATAAAGCCATGACCGTTACTCGCTTTGGCCATGTGATCCTTGGTCCGGAAAATTTTCATTTGGAGTCACACGTCTTACACAAAGTTCAGCCTGTTAGCATCACGAAGGCGAAATGTGCTAAGCATATGCGGGGCGCAACAGCTGCAGCCAACAGAGCAGACGCCCTGCTGCGGTACGAAGCGGTGTGATCGGGCGTCCCTGGTAACCAACTATTATTAAGGCATTGAGGCATGTGGCCATGTTATTCGTCAATTATTCCCATGTCCTGTCTTGTAGTGGTTGGAGGCAGGCAGCCTAAGGGGATGGAAGGACGATAATAGGTGACAGGAAAGACGTCGCATTGCATGTTTCAGCTGTGTGATCGGGGCTTAGTCTCTCGGTGAGGTCTTTTAAGATATGTACATGCTACCTCGCTCATGAATTGGCTACTTTAATGACGATTAGATGCGCCAAGAGAACTTCTACAGCTCTCAGATTCCTGTTTTAAGCCTCCAATGAGTTCGATAAGCGTCCCGCAAAAACATCCGCAAAAACAAAGCTTGACTTTCTCGAAAACCATCCAGCAATGTCGTCTGTTTCAGCCGTGAGAGAGTGGCGAAATCGGTTCCCAGAACCGCAAATTCTGAATTAGTTGTGAGCGCGGACATTCCATGCAAAACTCTGCATCACCTGAGATTGAAGTCTCTCCTGGCATCCAAATATGACACTGGACATTTTGAAGTATCTGTAAGCCGTTTACTCTTTGCTCCGCAAGAGACAAACATGCCAATTTCAGGTAGCCTGCGATGAGTAACACATCTAGGCGCCGAAAAAGCCGAGCCTTGTCCATGTTTATGACTCATTTCAATTACTGGTACACGTTCTAGTTTCCATTTCCCGGTTTGGCTGCTTGAACGGAAGGGCAGTTCTGGAGGGACAAATTCGATTCACCTTCATCAAAAGGCTTGACCGATGAAGCGTGAGACGAATCACACGGGGACGGGATAGAAGGCAACTTTAACTAATCTATGTACGGTTAGCTTCGGCCCAGACAATCGAGCACAAGCGGGTCTTTCACACCAGACTTTTAGTTCTGATGTCTTCCTGGGATAAGGGTCTCATTGCCTCGGACTCACTGCCTCGGACCTAAAAAAGGGTTAAGCGCTTCGTGATACTGGTGCTTATGTCCCTAAATAATTATAACCCCTCCTCCCATTCGAAATTTCTGTCAAATTGACCCGCTCATCCATCTTACCTCGGAAAACCACTATTCTCTTTTTCGGTAAAGAAGAAAATTGTTGCCAAAATATTTCACATTGATTCTCATCATGGCGGCCATGACCATGTCAGCCTGGTTCAGCCGACCGGGAAAAGGGAAAAAATCGCAATCAGTCAGCAGTAATGCCCATCTTAGCTCTGCTAGAAGAAATCGTGGCGATAATTCGAGGACAGTCAATGACAGACAACTTGCGGCTGCGGAGTCGACTTCCATCGGAGCTAAAAGGACTGTCCCGCCGCAGCTGTCAATCAGGGATAGATCTCTAGCCGGAGTAGCGCAAAAGGCAAAGTCGGGTTCAAAAAAGTACAGTGCGATTGACGCCCTTCGAGAGAATGTGAAAACCATTGGTGTGAAACAGACAAGCAACTTCGGAAACATGTTTTATTACCCTCCTGGAAGCATCGGTAAACTACTTCCTGATGATACAATTGCTCAAATCATAAAGGAGGTGTGCAATGGACAAAACAATAAACAGTTGCTCCACTTTGTTGTCGACAAAAAGTTTCCGGCCAGGAAAATTTTCTTCATCTGTGCTGTGCATGGCCTCAAGAGTGTTTTGGGCAGCAGCTTGGAGCTGTTTAGGGAAGCAAAGCTACACGACGGGCGGTTGCCCATCACCGATTCAGAATACAAAAAAATGTCACTGAATCATGACATCAGCAGCGATCTCCACTTGGCAATCAGCGAAACATTCATGGAGAAGCAATGGGCAGTTCTAGTACCGAACTTCGATGACGACGTAAGGGTGTTGGAACTCGATATGAAACAACCTCTACCTTTTACTCACGTGGAAATGGAAAAGGCCAGCGGCGGCTTCAGCACAGTGCATAAAGTCGTCGTACACAAGGAGTTCAGGAAGTACAAGACTTGCAAGGTGAGTATGTGGTTCAGTGTGGTATAGGCCACGGGACGTATAATCTAACATTGTCTCCTTATCCAGGATACTAGGAACACGGGCGAAATTGCGTTGAAGGAAATTGTTTTCGAAAATGGTGGATTTGATAAAGAAGTATCGGCCAATATCGAAATTCGAAATATCAGACACAAAAATATTGTCGAGTACATCGGAGCAATCCATCGCGGTAATAATTACTACCTTTGTTTTATCTGGGCGAATGGACATGACCTGGGGACATATTGGAATGCAACCAGAACCCCCCACCTGTCCAGCGATTCCGTAGAATCTGCCATCCGGCAGGTTCGAGGCCTCATGGACGGCTTGGACAGTCTTCATCATATAAGTGTTGACCATCACTTCCGGCACACGGACATCAAGCCAGCCAACATTCTCAGATTTGTCAGAGACCCCGGGCGGGATTCAGAAAGCATTGGGACGCTGAAACTGTCCGACTTTGGCCTTGCTCGGCGTCATACAGAAGCGACCGAGAAACGCAACGGCACAACGGCACAAGCAGCGACCACTCGGTACTGGCCGCCCGAAGCAAAATATCGCTCCGACAAAACCGGATTGACCCGCCGGTACGACGTGTGGTCAATGGGGTGCGTCGGGATCGAGCTCGTCATCTGGCTCCTGAGAGGCACTAAGGGACTTGACCAGTTCAACCGGTCGCTCGTCAAGGACCAATACTTTGAGAAGTCCACAACAAGCCAAGCAGCAGACAGGATTGAAGTCCACTATAATGTCTCCAACATCATCACTACAATACTAAAAGACCCGGGGTTCCAGGGGAGGACTGCGATAGGTGATTTCCTGCAACTCATCCAGGACAAAATGTTGGTCGTCAACATCAATCAGAATCTCGGCTCCAACCTGGAAGTTCCCAACTCCGGCTTAGTTTCGGCTTCGTCTAAAGTCCGTGCCACTGCAGCGGAGCTGGTGAAAGATCTCGACCTCATACTTCAAGGACATGGTGGTAGTAACTACTGGTTCACGGGCAAGATTCGAACGCCGTCTCCAGCCCCGGGCCCGACCCCCAAGATAAAACCACCAACCCTGACTGTGACTGTGGATGACTATGACCTCCACGGGCTGCATCCCAACGCTGATACCTCCCACGATAGCGGACGGCGGGGTCAGACGCACCATGTAAGCCCCCAAGTGAGATTGCAGGGTCTTCGGTATCTGGTTTCGTGAAGCTAATCCTACAATCTTAGAGTGTAGGCCTTTCGCCCAATAGTCACACTGACACACCGCGCTAATGGTGCGAGTAGGAAGTAAGCACATAAAATGGCGTAGAATTTCTTGCCCAAAGACAGAACGTAGCTGACGCTGAATTAGTATGTAAGTCGTTGTGCAGAACACCTGGATTTGTTTTGTCATAGCTGGTTCTTGAGTCCCTTGGGAATCCTTGATGTTTGATGGTCAAGTCTGTTGTGGGAACTTGTCAGTGGCTATCCACAACATTGGTAGGATTGGTAAGGGCATGCTTGTCTGATTAATTTGTGTTGACTATCGCGATCTCATCTCTGGTGCAAAGCAAGCATGCCATTTTCTAGTCATTGTTTTTGCGCCTACTCTCCTCATCTCTAACTATACTCATGCGTCTATTAGACCGTTAGTTTATCCGGCAACGCCTTTTAAAAACGTCTAGTCATTGACTGCATCAGATTGCAAGTGCTCTCACCTAGGTAATATAATAAACTGTTAACTATAACAGAAGCTAAATACATTGTCTAGATTGTATGCGCCTTCGTTCTTCTCTACACTTTGTCATTACTAACGTATCCATAGGGTCAGGTAGGTTCTGTACCAGACAACAGCATAGGCTCGTCATGGCTGCTCCTATTAACAAATTGCATCAGCTCGACGATGCGTGGAATTTTCACCTCGACAACGAGTTTGCAGCCATGGTTCTCCAAACCCACGAGCACAGGAAACTTTCGGCTTCGGGAAGAAAGACATATCTTTGTCAAAGGTGCAGAGAACTCGATTTCAAGCACGTTTCCCTTAGCTTCGACGACACGTGGAAAGACCTGGAAGCCAGATGTGCCAATTGTGGCTTCTGCGCTATGCGCTGGAAGCTGTGCAAGGACTTGCGTCATATACGCACATTTAGATTCGAGCGGAGCGGATCTCGACTAAAGTTGAATGGGAGAGACGTGCTTACCATCTGTCGCGTTATTGGTAATCTGGCCATCGTTAGGACACAAGTTTGTAGTCATAGCAAAGGCTGACCAGAAACAAGGCGCAGGCGGACTGCATGACGAAGCCCAGATACAGATAGGCCTCCCCCGACTTCCATCAGCGGGAAGTCCTGCCGCCATGAGGACTATTAAGGAATGGTTACGAACTTGCGACGAGAGCCACCCGCAATGTCGTGTTATTCGCAAGCAACCCTCCACTCTTCCCACGCGACTACTTGATGTGGGTGAGCCCGGATCTCTAAATGTGCGCCTGTATGAGCCGAAGAAAAAGGATAACGTCAGATATGCTGCTTTGTCTCACCCATGGGGACAAGGGCCACATTTTTGTACCCTGCCGTCCAACATCGAGCAGTTTAAGAAAGGTATTGACTATAAAACGCTACCAGCGACTTTTAAGGACGCTGTACTTGCTACGCGCTCAATCGGGTTGCGATACATTTGGATCGACTCCCTGTGCATCATCCAGGGCCCTGGTGGCGACTTTGAGCAAGAAGCCCAGAAGATGGAGGACGTCTTTAGCTTAGCTTACTGCGTTCTGGCTGCATGCAGTGCCCGAGGCCAGAGCGATGGCATGTTTTCGCCTCGACCGGAGCGGCATGTCGTGATGCTTGCACAGATAAACAAGGTTCCGATATACGTGTGCAACTTTATCGATAACTTTCAGCATGACGTGCTACAGTCAAACCTTAGCGGCCGCGGATGGGTGCTGCAAGAACGAGCGCTTGCCCGTCGGACCGTCTACTTCTCCCAGACACAGCTCTACTGGGAATGCGGAGACGGTGTTCGTTGCGAGACTCTTACAAAAATGGACAAGCAAGTTGCTTTTAGACATATCACAATCCGTTAAGAAAAACAGAAGGCACTACAAGTGCCGAAACTAATGATTAATCTTCTTATTTAGCAAACTTGCCTCCTTCTTGGGGGACCCGAACTTCCCTTCCACGATCTCCGGTGCGAACTCACGGCGAGGAGAAAAGATCAAGCTTTACGAAGGCCTGTACCGTCAGTATTCACGGCTTCAATTTACGCATGCTACCGACCGTCCGGTGGCCATAGCCGGTCTCCAGCAACGCCTAATCCGCGACTTGGACGCCGTCGGTGGCTTTGGCATCTTTGATGACGGGCGAAGCCTGCTGCAACACAGCCTTCTCTGGCAACGCGGTCACGAAATCAGAACACTGACCAGGATCGACTTTGGGTCAGGCCGGGCGATGCCCAGCTGGTCGTGGATGGCGTACCACGAAGGAATCGACTATATTGACCTGCCATTAGGTAACGTCGAGTGGCTGCAGAGCGAAGTCTACAGCCCCTGGGCCAACTCTGGCGCCCTGGTCTGGAACACCGAGTTTGCAAAGTCGTCGTTGGAGATCGGCATCCGTGTACGCGAGTTCCGAGTCGACTTCAATGTCAACGTCAACGCCAACACCACGCCTGCGGAAGTGGCTCAAGCGAACATCGTGTATGATGCGCCTGATCCGTCGAGAACGAGCACAGGAACTATCTTGTGTGTGCTCATGGGCAAGCTACGGAAAGGCAGCACGGCGGGCAAGCAGTCGACCTACTGCGTCCTGCTCGTACAGTCTCGAGGATCGCGTGTGCGAATGGGAGATCAAACATACGAGAGAGTGGGAGTTGGTCTTCTGTCCGGGATGCTGATTGATCTGAAGTCGCCCGGGATCTTAGCCAGGCTTCGGTAAATGGAGGCTTTTGTTGTCAAAATGCAGCGGGGTGACGCACAAGGATGCTTATGTAAGCAGACCTTCATGGACGACGTACCAGCGCACACTGTTCACCGGTCGGAACAGCCGCTGTGCTGAAAAAGGTTGCAAGCAAGCAAAATGCTGCAGTTTCGTAAGGTGCAAAGAGTAATACCCAGTTGCGAATAAAAGCAGATAGTCGTAAGAAAAGATACAACAACTGCGAGTAGGGTCTAGGGGCTAAAGATTGTCAGTGCGATGTTTGGATAAAACTTGGTGGTTACAAGAGGGGTCAACGATCCAATAGGGAGCTGCGTCCTTATAGACCCCTGAGTTTACTCCGTACTCCGTACGGAGTACAGAAGTCAAATATGGCGAACTTACCCTGTACTCAGTATTGGCAGCGGACACTTCCCGCTTTGACCCACCTCTACGGGGTGTACGGAGTATCTCGCGATGAACGGAGTACAGCACGTGTACGGGGTAAAGTAGCTGTAACGCATCTGATGCTGTTCTTGTTTTTTTTGCTACATAGTATTATATTGCCGCTTTCCTACGCCCGCAGCTATGGCGCAGTTGTTGGTACCGAGTACACTACCTGGCTCTCCGGCCTTGAGCGAGCACACAAATCGGATGATGCAGGCAGAATACAGAGTACTACACACCCTTTCGCGAAGCAAATGAGATGGAAAGATACGCAGGAAATCGGGCCTGCCGCGACGACACGGCCAAGACCTTGCAAGACACCTAGAGGTGGCAGGTAACTCGGCTCCTGTCGATAGGTGAGATGAATGGTAGTGGGATATTTAAGATTCGTCTTACGTCGGATGTTAAGCACTCACGTTGCGCTTTTTAGGAGGATTCGTCTCAGATGTGTTGCTCGATTCGTCATCCAGGAGTCGGGACACGGGACTGAATTCCCCGGACTTGATTGCGATTGCGTGTGTTCAGCGCATATGGCGCATTCGCGTTCATAAGTGGAAAATAATTAGTGCGATGGGGACAGCGCTTACACGCTGTAAGCCCGCCAGAGAGCTATGCTGTCTAGCGTATTGCAGGCCGAGTCGGCCAGCAATGCCCCGAGTCAGCTGCTGATGAGAAATCCAATCGACAGCTCTTCCGTCTGTGAGCCCCGCCGCCCGATTTCTCCGGCACCGCAGCCCCTCTGCGACCCCGTCGGCACGACACATTTGTGTATATAATTCTCAGCCTGCCATCCTACCAGTATCTGTCGATGCGCCCGTGGACGAGAACAAGCATTGCGTTACGCTCCTGGAAGCCAGCCCGCGCAGCCACACTGACCAGAGCACCGATCCAACTGTCCTTTTCTCGATCGCCGTTTGCCACCACGAGCGGAGCCATGGCGCCGGCCCAGATCAACGCAGCCGACCTGACGCTGCTGTACCCGACGTCGCTGAAGCTGGACGTCAGCTCGTTCGAAAGCTTCTCGGTCGCGCTAGTGCCGTACGACGTGCGCGCGCCGATTCCCGACGAGCACGCGGACGCGGACATTCTAGTGACGTGGACGAACACGAATCTCAAGGACGCGGCCGGCCGACTGCGCCGCGTGCGCTGGATCCAGTCGCTGGCGGCGGGGCCCAACGACGTGCTCGGCGCCGGCTTCGACCCGACCCAGGTGGTGATCACGACCGGCTCGGGGCTGCACGACCACACGGTGGCCGAGCACACGCTTGGGCTGCTGCTCAGCAGCGCGCGCCGGCTGCACGAGATGCGCGACAGCCAGCTGCAAGGCCGCTGGCCAGGCCATCTCGGCGGCCCCCAGCCGGATCGGCCGGCCGATCGCTTCACTACCCTCCGTGACGCTCACGTGACCGTCTGGGGCTTCGGCAATATCGCCAAGGCGCTCGTGCCGAGTTTGCGGCTGCTGGGCGCTCACGTGACCGGCGTCGCCCGCAGCGCCGGCGTGCGCGACGGCGTCGAGGTCGTCGCCGAGGCGGATCTGCCGGCGCTGCTGGCCCACACCGACGCCCTCGTCATGATCCTGCCTGGCTCTGATGCCACGCGCCATGTCCTCAACGCCGATCGTCTCCGCCTGCTGCCTGCTCACGCGTGGGTCGTCAACGTCGGCCGTGGCTCCTGCATCGACGAGGAAGCGCTCGCAGATGCACTCGACCAGGGCCGTCTCGGCGGAGCTGCCCTCGACGTCTTCGAGACGGAACCCCTCCCCCCCACTAGCCGGCTCTGGAAGACGCCCAATCTTGTCATCTCGCCCCATGCCGCCGGTGGCCGCCCCCAGGGCGCCGAGCGCCTCATCGCCGAGAACCTGCGCCGCTTCATCGCTGGCCAGCCGCTCAAGAATGTCATCTGATGGGAGGCCTGTGTCCCAATAGACTGCCTACATAGACGAAATCACTTGATGCAACGGAAAACAGCGTCTGACGATTCTATTTCGGGATCTTGGCTCTTCGGGAAAGAGTCGAAACGCACGTTGCAAAAAGCTTGTCCATCCCCCCGTTTCAGCACTACTGCACATATGCCTGTTTGTTTCTCTTCCTCCACAAGCCGGGCTGCATTCGCTCCCGCCGTCTGCATGGATCCTGGAACAGTTCTGTTCAGCTCCTTAGTGCCATACTGTTTCATCGTGCATCGGCCCCAATCTAATCCGTGCACGTCAGTCGCCAGCTGTGTCTGCTCTGTACGATACATCTGTTCTCCGCCCTCGCCTGGATGGATGGTATCTTGCGACGAACTCCGTAAACAAAAGACTCTCCTGTATCCTCCCGCTTCGGTTGTCCTTCTGATCAGTAGTGACCATGGCGCGTATCGAAGAGAGCGCACGGAGGCCTCCTACTCACGTTGTGTCCACCTCCTTTCCCACCTTCCCGCCTCGTCGCGCACGGCTTCTGGTTGGCCCCATCAATCCTGGCCGTTTTATTAGGCTTTTCCGTTTTCCGCCTTCCTCACTTATGCTTGTGGGGCTCAACATATGACAGAAGGAGACCCGTGCAGTTTCAGGCCGTTTCAGAACACTGTCCTGATCAAGCCGGTCGTAGCCCAACACTCGCTTTTAGCCTTTCGCCCTTTGGCCCGTTCGTGTGGATCCTCGCCGCACTGCTTGACGTTTTAGGCGACCGGGATGAGAAGGCACGCGCCAGCGGCAGGGCAGACAGCCCGAGCAGCTCAATCCCGCATTGGTCGCTTCAAGTTGCTACGACGTATAATGGCGGCCGCATCCTTTTTTCTCCAAGGGCGCTTCTTCTCGCCGTCATGCACGTATCTTTTAATCAACTTCCGTGTCTCTTTCTTCTCTTTCTCTTTCGTTTTACACTACGGCCTTGACGGCTATGCACGGCTTTGACAGTCGTTTCGCTTCTTAACATTCTCTTTTTTTTTCTGCCTCTATTCTCACGTTATCCTTTGCTAATCCTGCTCTCTCGCCTCATCTTCCCTGGACCTACTTCATCTGACGCCCCTCAACGCATCTTTTGCGACAACATTTCGTCACCATGATCATTGGACGAGGCCTTCTGGGCGGCATTGCCACCGATCTAGAAGACGGAACCAAGCACCTGCTTACAGCTGCACTTCCCGGCATTGTTGTACCACCGACAACAACGGCCAGTGCGAGCTCCGTTTTCGAGAGCGCCGCATCCGAGAGCACCAATCCCACGAGCACCTCCAAGGCGAGCCGGATCACAGCCAGCGCTGACGGCGGCCTCACCAACAATGCTGGCAATGGCAAGGGAAAGGGCAACGGGGCAAACACAACCACTTCAGAAGCTGCTAGCACCGAGAGCATCTCAAGCCAATCAGCACCAACATCATCCGATGCCATGACAACAACATCCACGTCTGCTTCTACGAACGCCGCTGCCACCACATCTCCTACCACGTCTTCTACTACATCTTCTACGACGTCTTCTGTCGCCTCTCCTTTCGCCTCTTCCAGCAACACTTCCGCCCACTCTTCTGCCGTCTCTTCTTCTGTCTCTTCGGTCACCTCCTCTGCCACCTCTACAGCTGCCTCTACAACTACCTTTTCTACTTCTACAATCGCAAGCTCCAGCACGACACTGTTGACATCCGCCAGCGCAGAACCAGCGTCGACAAGGTCAGTTGCAGACTTGCTGTCACTCGCTCCGTGCTTTTGATCCCTGCTAACGCAACCCAGTCCCGCGTCGTCTGCCAGCGCCACGTCCACGTTCGCAACTATTGTCACTCGCAAGCCGGCCGTCGCCGCCACCACGGCCTCGCCCATTCTCTCCCCCGCAACTGCCGTGTCTTCCATCGTCGCCACCATCTCGGCCGCTACCACATCGCTAGCGGCCGAGGCTGAGACCATAGAAGCCAAGGCCAAAACTAGCAGCGGCGGCGGCGGTGGCATGTCCAAGTCCATTTTGGCCGTAGTCATCACCGTGCCCATTGTAGTGGTAGCATTGGCGGTCATTGGCTTCATGCTGTTCCGGCAGCGCGCCGGCCGCGGTTGGCGCAAGAGGAACACGAGGGCGTACGATGAGGAGTTTGAGAGCTTGAAGAAGAAGCACAATGAAAAGTTCAGCGTCACGCAAAACTACTAAGCCCGGAGTCATGGATAGCCGCAAAATAGCATCAGGGTTTATAATCTACATCAGATTAGAAATAAGGCATTTCCCTGCTCCCGTAAGATCCACTTATACCCAATGTGTATTTGAAATGCATCCACTTTAGACATCCGATCGAGTCCTGACGCCCAATATCGAAATGGGCTGATTAATACAATGTTCATGACGTTGCGGTGTTTTTTTGGACGTTGATTGGTCAGACTAGCTTACGCGTAATTCCGTGAACGCTTCACGGAAAGCCGTAAACATTTGTTGCATTGGTCAGCGAGACCCCCGGCAGAAGAAGCACGGCTTTTTTTTTGTCCTTTTTTTTCTATATAAAGCTAGACATGATAGACGAGCTGTCTGGAATAGTCGTAGTTCTCCATATCACACTCTTCAGATCACTTACTCTTATAAAAAGCATACTCCTCAAACGCTAATTAGGCAAAATGGTTGCAGACACTCTATCACTCGCGGGCAAGACAGCCATTGTCACTGGTTCTGCCAGAGAGAACGGCATCGGTGCTGCCATCGCCACGGTCTTTGCCCGCAACGGTGCCAGTGTCGCCATTCATTACAACTCGGACAACTCCAAGCCCCGTGCCGAGAAGGTGGCTGCCGAGCTGTCCAAGGAGTTTGGAGTCAAGACCATAGTCCTGCAGGGCGATGTGGCAAAGCAGGACGCCGCTTTTGGCCTGGTTGAACGGGCTCTAAAGGGCCTTGGCACCGGCCACATCGATATTCTGGGTGAGCAACGCTTGCTTCGTCGCACAGCTGTGTTGCTTTGTACATCTCGTAGCTGACCCTCTAATGCAGTGAACAATGCCGGCTATGGTGCTGGCACGCCCCTCACCGACCTGACACCCGAGGAGATCCAGGTCGAGTTTGGCGTCAACACTTGCGGCTCTATCTACATGACGCAGGCTGTCGTCAAGGTCGGCAAGATGCCGCCCGGCGGCCGCATCATCAACGTCGGCACCATTGCGTCCAAGCTCGGCCTCGCACAGGCCGGTCTCTACGCCGCCACCAAGGCCGCACAGGACAGCCTGACGGCCTCGTGGGCTGGCGAGCTGGGCAAATCGCATGGCATCACCGTCAACACCATTGCGCCAGGCCCTGTGGCCACGGACCTGGCCGCGTCGATTCTCGTAAACAAGGACGGCACGCCGACCAACACCCAACAAACCATGCTCGGGCAGACACGCGCCGCAGCCCGACTTGGCACAACACAGGATATTGCCGATGCAGCTTTGCTGCTTGCCTCGGAGAAGAGCCGCTGGATTACCGCGCAGTTCATCTCGGTCAGCGGCGGCATCACTGGCACCATGTAAATATGTGTACCGCCATACACGGCACAGAGCAGAGGCATTTTGCCTAAAAATGTTAAACAGATATAGATGGTACATTTCAGGCAAGGTTGATCATAGCAAAGGCGCGAACTATGCAGTCGAAATGATACATATGAGAACATGTTATCTCTGTCCTTCGTGGAGAACTAATGGAGACACAGTGTAGAAACATCACAGCTCGAAATTGACTGTGCAAAATTCAACAAATAACGCCAGCCCGGTTAGCTCAATCGGTAGAGCGTAAGACTCTTAATCTTAAGGTTGCGGGTTCGACCCCCGCATCGGGCTCAATTCCCGGTGCGCCTGTACTTACAGGCAGTTCCGAACTTCATAAGCTGGCACAATTTTTTTTGTCAAGATTATGCCTTGTACTTAAGCTAATAAGAAGGATTCGAATATTATATAGCTAGCTCCTTTAATCTCTGTCAACGTCCAAATAGGAAACACAGCGGGCCAGTAGCCGCCTGCCCAGTTGCTGCTTCCAAGTTCTGTTGTTTGGCTAAAGAATGTTTTCTCTTGTTTTACTTTTTTGAAGAGCAATGATAAAATTAAGTTGTTAATAGGCTACAAGTAAAAAATAACATTTTTATTTAAAAACAATTTAGGTGTATTCTGTACCAGTCTTAGTTATAGCAACTATTCTTCGACTATCAGAGAAGTCCATTTAGCGACGATTCGCCTCTTCCTTATGTACATGTCTTGTATACGTTTCTCCTTGTTTCCACTGATCATGCAGGCCTTCCATTCAGGCGTAATGCATCACCTTCTAGAGGAGGCCAGTACTGAATATTTATTTGGAAGAGCTACTCTCGTTTGATTCGCATTGTCATCACCATGCCAATCGCCCCCCGGTTGTCGCGCTCGGCCACAATAAGTGCATAATACAAGACACTCCTCGCGAAAAAAGGTCTGTGCAAAGTTGTGAAGAAAAGGACAGTCCGTAGTGTCTTTGACCAAGACGTTTTCCGGCCGGCAGTCTTCCATGACTACGCCACACTTGTTAATGACATGCGCAATATCCGATGCACGCTGCACCACGCCCTCTGATATCCGTGGGGCGATCGTTCCCACGTGGTCTGTCAGGCGCCATAGACTGAGCCCGTGGATGCATTGCAGCAAGATGCCTGGGATGCATATGTACTGGTTAGTTTTGGACACGCAGTCATCTAGTGGCCGAACCACGCTTATGTGTGCTAGCATTTGCGGGATGCATGTGTCCTGCAAGTCGAGCAGTCGGTCGTACGTTCTCGTCTCTCGCTGAAAATGCTGTAAGGCTTGGCGCTGTAAGACCCCTTCGTAGTGTACTAGTCCTTCCCACGTCTCTGAGTAGTATCAGCAGGGGAGGACAGGCAACTCTTCCGCCGCTTCGTCAATTTTTAGTCTCTGAAAATTTATGGCGCCTTGCCTTCTTGCACCAACTTCTGCCAAGCGTCTTCGTTCTTTGGCGTGTGTGGTAAATACTTACCTGCAACGGCGCGAAACTCTCGACCATACCAACGATCGTTAATCTTAAGAACAGCCTCTATGGGCCCGGATGGGGTCTCTTAATGTGATAGCCAAGACAGGTGACTATGCCAGCCAGCACGTACTTCGAAGCCAGTCCTCATTCTCATAGCTACCAGGCCCGTCAAAGTGCATCAGCCGAGACACTTGAAAATGGCCGCGTCCTTCATTCGAGTTAAAGGCGCCATGGATAACACGAACCTTGCACTCGCCAATGGAAATTAAAGTTATCTAGTGATAAACGAGTCAGCACAGATAACATAGAAGTAGCCGTCTTAGAAGAGACGAACGTACCGGAATAAAAGGGAACGTGTCGAGCATGCCATCATCTAGGCGTCGTAGCGTTGGCTGCAACAACGTGTAGAGTTCGATCAAGGTCAAATCCTCTTCGGTTAGCTTGATGCCCTGCACGAGAATGCTGTGGACGTGCGGAACTTTCTCCGAGCTGCGATACAGAACTGTGTCTATGTCATACCACGGCCAGTATGTATTGCGACCTAGTATGTACCGGTCAAGGCAGGACTCCCAGAGTAGCGCTCTAGAATGCCCTCTTCGTGATCTACATGCTCCTAGATGAATCTGGTGATGTCATTGCAGATTGTGCTCGCATTCCACCACTCATTCTGGTAGCCTGCGATCCGCATCTTGTCATACCCCTTGCCAATGGACTCCCATTCCCTGCGCTCTTCAAGCCATGGTATCAACTGGCGTCGTTTGACAGATGTCACGTAGTAGGCATCGGCACCGCAGTCGAGCGCCGTATAGCCAACTGTTTTAAGAGGTCGTCATCTTTGACATGCAGTTTCTGCTCCAATGTAAAAATTTGGCATACGTGAACCACGCGCCTCATGTATGCTTCCATAGCCACAGCCTGGGCGGATTTTTTTGGGTTTGGAGTCTGATGAAGACGCCATTGGAGAATATGGTAATCAAATGTACAGTAGTGAAAAGATTGGCCAATACTTGAGGAAAAGGAGGAGTGGGCAGGAGATGGAGAAGGAGAAGTTGAAAGGCATATCAGTGAGTGTTGTTAGGCAAGCGTGGATTGTTTTTGGAACGGGCGCGCGTCATTGTGGCGTGTCCCCGTTATTTGGCCCTGGTGCACCACGAGGGCCCGAGACTTAAGCACGACGCTGTATCTTACATCAGGCCTGCAAGATCTGCATCATACGGATGCTCTTCCAGAGCATCCGGTACCAGTTCGGTAGAACAAATTAGTTTCCCAACCTTGATAATACTGAATAGTGCCATTGTTTGACTAACAGTTTCTACTAACGTTTTAATAGAGCCCCTACAGTCATTACTAGTGTGCCCATCTCGCCTACTTCGGCCGTCCAGTCTTCCCATCTAGATGTGGTTGTCGAGAGACAGCTTTCGTCAATCATTACCTTCACCAGCTCGCCTTCGGGTGAGACTGCGTAGATTGAGTTCTTTTCAGTGACCTTCTTCACTTCTGATCTCCATGTCTCCAGGTCTTGAGCGGCCCACATCCCTGCGTTTCGTGCGAGAGGAAGCATTATGTGTCTGCACGCGGTCATGTATGCATATGTATCTGCCGTTAATCGGACGAGGATATTAAGGAGGTCGAAAACGAGAATAGCACTGTACGGAATGTCAGCAGAAAACGACAACACTGAAGATCGAGAAGGCTGCTTACCGCTTCAGTGACTCGTTGTATATCCAATCTGCCCATGAATTGTCAAGAGAAGCAGGAAGTTTTAGCTTTGCGATGCCACCCTCCAAAGCGACGATAGCTTCGAAGACAGCCTTTGAATGTTAGCAGCCAACCGAGACTCTAATCGAGTTCAGATCTAGACACACATCTACAGTACGAAGCAAGGCTGCATCCAGACTGTCATGATCAGGCGGGGCGTCTTTGACGCGCAGAATGCAGTAGACTAGAAGGGCCTGGAAGGATGCCAGCAGCTCCCAGCGATCAAACTGTTTATACTGTCTGTTGTCAGGTCGGTCGTGGTCATGGAGGGATGCGTAAGTTACCTTTTCCAATATGTTTTCTTGCTCAATCTTGACTACATCCCAAGGAGAATGCTTGCGCGACTCTGAGCAGGTACTAAAGAAGTAGATGATGCTCAAGCAAGAAACGAGCGGCTAGCTTCCACATACACGGTCAGCAGACGCGAACGAACGGGACCAGTCGAGATGTGAGCCTGGACAGACCTGCAGCCGGAGCGTGCTTCCCGACCGTGCCCACTCAAACATGACTGGGCTCATGAATGGCGGCAGCGCTACTTTTCGCAGCAGCATGGTGGGGTAGGAGCAGATAATCTGCACGGCCAGCGCCGCGAGCGGGCCTTTGTGTGGTTGCAGAAAAGTACGGCGACCAAAGGGGGGCGTGTTCGAGGCCAGGCAGTTCCATGTGCTTAACTGGACCTCGCTGTGGCTCGCAGTCCCCGGCTGGCCGGCATCGATTTCGACGACGGGGTATTGCGAAATCGGGTTGAGACCCAGCGGGTAGTGGTTCCCGCCTGCGGAGCCGCCAGTGTCGAAGCTAACCGGAGGCACCGAGCTAGTCTCAATCGTACCGAACGCCGCGATGTGGCCGTGGTACCTGGACAGGGTCATGGCGCCGACCAGCTGCTCCGCCACTGAGCTCACAGTACCAAAAGCGGTCTCGTCCGGCACCTCTGCCGGTTGTGGTGGGCTGGAAGCGGTA
The DNA here is from genome assembly GCF_000143105.1 of Grosmannia clavigera kw1407. Taxonomy (NCBI): domain Eukaryota; kingdom Fungi; phylum Ascomycota; class Sordariomycetes; order Ophiostomatales; family Ophiostomataceae; genus Leptographium; species Leptographium clavigerum. The sequence goes on along the minus strand of NW_014040837.1, from coordinate 741,440 downwards.
CTGAGATCACACTCGATCCCACGGACGGCACACCGGACGCAAGCAGCATTGCCCGCATCGGACGGTCGGATGCAACGCGTCTTGGCACGTATGCACGTGGTGCATGATCTCCTGCGCGAGCTGCCGGCATCGGCCAGCCTGGTGCGGCAGTAGTAGTAGTGGCGTTTGCGTGTAGACTCTGGCGTGATTGTATTAGCACAATGGAGCCTTGTCACGCCTACGTATGCGCCGCGAACAAGCGTATTACCTCGAGGAAAGGTCTTCTTGCAGAGAGGACACTGGTGGATGCCTGCTTCGTTCTCCATTGGCGCTTTATGCGCTAGTTGCACAATCTTCTTCCGGACAGAGGATGAAAGGAGAGAAGCAGTGTAGGTCGCAAGACTGCTTGCTTTCACGGATGTCCGTGGATGCTGGCTCTTGATATTTATCAGTCCAATGACACGGAATTCCGTGAACGAAGCTTAATAATAGGTTTTCGGAACCCCACATGCTAAATAAAGCTTAGACCCGTTATGCAGATCGCCGGCAGATCACGCCATCTGCGGCACTAACAATTAAATCAGCACGCCTCCAGTGTGGTGATGCGAGCCTGAAATTTGTCATGCATGACATCTCACGGTATAAAAGAACGTCTGCACTTGTAGTTGGCAGAAGTACAAGTGGAATGAAGTTCACTTTAACACTCAACCTCACACTTTGACTTTCCACTCCCACAGTGACTGACAGTATGGGCAACCAAGCAGCCTGGATCGAGGGCAATGCAGATCACCCGTTAGTGGTCAAGGAGGCACCCAAGCCAAAGCCAGGCGCCGATGAGGTGCTCATCAAGACGGCGGTCGTCGCCATTGTGCGTTTTTGTCTGGCCTGAACGGTGTCTACGGAAAATGGCTAACATCTTCAGAACCCGGTCGACTACAAGCTGCAGTATGTCGTCTGCCAGACACTGATGCTTTAGGGCTGACAAAGCAACCAGAGACGCGGGCGCGTACTCGCCAAGCAAGCCGTTTATCCTCGGCGAGGACGGTGCTGGCATCGTTGAGGAGGTCGGAGCCGACGTCACGGGTATCAAGAAGGGCGATCGGGTGATTGCGTAAGTCTCGCCAATCTGCAGCCGTTCCGGCCGTTCCGGCTGACTCGTCTCCACAGCTACGCCGATGGGCTCGGGTCGAACAAGTCGGCCAACTCGTCTTTCCAGCTGACCTTTGCGGCCACCTCCCGGCTCGTCAGCCCGGTGCCGACGTCGCTGGCGCTGGAGAAGGCCGTCGTGCTGCCGCTGGCGCTGTCGACCGCAGCAGCCGGCCTGTACGACCACACTCTACTGAAACTGCCGCTCCCGGTGGCGGACCCGGCTGCGGTCGTGCAGTCAGGCCGGACGGTCCTCGTCTGGGGTGGCTCCTCGTCGGTCGGCAGCGCGGCCATCCAGCTGGCCAAGGCGTCGGGTGCGCGTGTCGTCAGCACGGCGTCGCCGCAGAACCATGCGCTGCTCCGAGCACTGGGTGCCGACGCGGTGTTTGACTACCACGCTGACACGGTCGTCGATGAGCTGGCCAAGGAGCTCGAGGGCGCTGACTTTGCGGGCGTGTACGACGCCATCTCGCTGGCTGCGAGCACGGCGGCCGTGGCGGCCGTCCTCGGACGGCTAGACAAGAAGGTCCCGGTAGCCAACGTGCTTCCGACAGACCGGAAGACGGAGCAGTACCAGCCTCAATTTGGTGAGTGGCTTGGCTTTCAGGACACCAGGTAGACGAGAGAGAGAGCGGAAGACGCTGACCAAAAAAAAAAACAGTCCGCGCATCCAACATCACGTCAGGGGCGCTGGCTTTCATCAGTGACGGCGTTTGGGGCAAGTTCGTCCCGGCTGCCCTGGCCAACGGGTCGCTGCAGGCCAAGCCGGACGCTCATGTGATCGGTCACGGCCTCGACAAGATTCAGCATGGCATCGATGTGCTGCGCAAGGGCGTCTCGGCACAGAAGGTGGTGGTGACACTGTAAGCACCAAGATTTACTGGAGCAGTATCGTAACCGTAAACGCTGGAGATCGAGATAATTGTATTTGACTTCGATGCATGGATATTCCGTTCTTGTTTGTGAGTAGAGAAAATGGTGTAATTCGCAGTGTTGGCATACGTCGATCGTACTTACAGCGCTTCTGCTGGGTTCCCCCACTCGAGTCAGGTGACGAAGCCACTAATTGGCGTAACTCCGCCACCACCTCCAATTCCCTGTTTCAGCATCGAGCAGGCCAGAGGTTCAGACAACCTGACAGCCGCGAAGCCGCGAAGCCACCAGTTCTTTACCTTCTCAGCACGCAATCTTCTCTACAATGGCGCCCCACAACGGCCTCATGCACGGCACCGAGTACGACATTGAGGACAGCAATGTGGAGCTGATTGGCAGCGAGATAGACCACCGCGTCAAGTACGCGTCAGCCGCGACGGAGCCGGCCTGGAACGACGGCGTGGTGAGTCGGCAGCCCGGTCTGTTTGTGTGGCGGGTCGAGGATTTCCAGCTGGTGGCGGTGCCGCCGGCCGACCGGGGCGTCTTTTACGACGGCGACAGCTATGTCGTGCTGCACTCGTACCGTCTCGGGCCGGCCGACGAGAGCAGTGCCCAGGCGCCGCGGCTGGGCCACGAGATCTTTTTCTGGCTGGGCGCCCACACGTCGCAGGACGAGGCCGGCACGGCCGCCTACAAGACGGTCGAGCTGGACGAGTTTCTGCGCGGCGCCGCGACCCAGCACCGCGAGCTGCAGGCGAGCCCATCGGCCGCCTTTCTCGGGCTGTTTCCGCGGCAGCGACTGACGATCCGACGAGGTGGCGTGGCCACCGGCTTCCGGCACGTGGATGTGGAGGGGGAACGCGACAAAGCGGTAGGGAGAGCGCCCACGCTGCTGCGCGTGTTCCGACAGCCCGGCGTGGCAGCCGACGGCGGCGTCGTGGTGCACGAGGTCGAGGCGTCGTGGCACAGCCTCGACGACGGCGACGTGTTCGTGCTCGACAGCCCGGCCGACGCGACCGTCTACGTCTGGCAGGGCCGCCGCTGCAGCCCGATGGAAAAGGCGCGGGCCGCCGACGTGGCCCAGGACCTGCTGACGCCCGCACACGCCGGCAGCGTCCAGGTGTTGGCCCAGGACGAAGGACGAGCCGGCCGTGTTGTCCGGCTGCTGGGGGGCGAAGACAGCCAACAGGGCCAGGCCTTCTCGTCTGCACGCCCCTGGGCTGCTGCGGCCCACGATCCACAGGACTCCAACGCTCCCGCCAGCTCGGCCTACCCGCAGCGCCTCTGGCGGCTCAGCGACGCGTCCGGCTCTCTCGCCTTTGACCTCGTCCGCGAGACCACGGCGGGCACCTCCGTCGACGAGCTCGACGGCCAGGACGTCCTCCTCTGGGACGACGGCGGCCGTCAGATCTGGGTCTGGGAGGGCCGTGGTGCCAGCCCGGCTGAGCGTGCTCATTGGCTCCGTGTGGCCCAGGCTTACGTGCGGCAGCTCGTCGGCGAGCGCGGCCGCCAGGCCGCCCAGACACCCATCGCCAAGGTCCGCCAGGGTTACGAGAGCCCGGCCTTTTTGCACTCGCTGCAGGCCTGTCGATAGACAGACGCTGGCCGTCACTTTGGGATCTATCGTGTATTGCCACTCTGTTTTCAGACTGCTCTTGACCACCTCTAAACCGGTTGAAGACCCCTCGGATATGTACAACATCACATTACATAGCGCTGCTTCAAAGCCACGAGCATTCTCACCTGTCCGACGCCATGTTGTGTATGCTGTCTGGTTAGCGAGAACAGAGGAAAACAAAGCCAGGCAATGCTTACCTAATGTCGTCCCGGTTCTCCGCATACCTCTTGTCGTCAGCCACGTGACCATTGCTGTCGCCGTTGTCCGGCACGGCCACGTTGGTCGGGCCCCCGTCGCCAACTGCCTGGGGAAGCCCACCGGCGTCCGAGTCGGCCAGCACGGATGTCGACGTCGGTTTGTGCTTGGTGCTGCGCACCTTGTTGAGATGGTCAAAGTAGCCGGCCGGCACGTCGGTCTTGTACTGGCCGCAAAACACGCCGACCTCAAAGTCGGTACGGGCGCGATCGGGCGACGACGTCGTGCAGGCCTCGCAGAGATCGGCGAGGTCCTGATAGATGAGGTCGTCGGCGTCAATGTACCGGGCAATCTCCTGGCGCGTTTTGCCGTGGGCGATCAGCTCCTTGGGGCTGGCCAAATCGATGCCGTAGATGTGCGGATACCGGATTGGCGGCGAGCAGCTGGCCAGGATCACCTTGCGGGCTCCCGCCTCGCGCGCCATGATGACAATCTCGCGGCTCGTGGTGCCGCGCACGACCGAGTCGTCGATCAGGCACACCACGCGGTCCCGGAACTCGGACTCCATCGCGCTCAACTTGCGCCGCACGCTCTTCTGCCGCGCATCCTGCTGTGCCAGGATAAAGGTTCGGTACACGTATCGGTTCTTGACGAAGCCGTTCGAAAATGGGATGCCCAGCCGTTCCGACACCACCGCTGCCGACGTGTTGCTCGTCTCCGGCACCGGGATGATCACGTCAATCTCCCGCACGCCCGCCTCGCCCAGCGTTGCCCGAATCTTCTCCGCCAGCTTGACCCCCATGTTCTGCCGGCTGCGATGCACCGAAATCCCGTCGATCACCGTCTCCGGCCGCGAAAAGTACACGTACTCGAACACGTCCGGCGAGTACGCCTGCTGCGCCGCCACCTGACAAAACCGCGGCTCCCCGCCCTTCTGCACAAACACGGCCTCGCCTGGCAGGATGTCGCGCACGTTCTTGAACCCCAGCTGCCGCAGCGCGATGCTCTCCGACGCCATCATATAATCCGTCCCGCCCTCGATCGTCCTCGACGGCCGGCTGCCCATCACCAGCGGCCGGATCCCGTGTGCGTCACGAAACGCCAGCACACCGAATCCAGCAATCATCGCCGTTACCGCCCACGCACCCTGGCACCGCTCGTACATCTTCGACAGCGCCTTGAAGATGTCGTCAATGTTGACCCGCGCCTTGCCCGTCTCGTTCAGGTAGTTGGCCAGCACGTTGAGCATCAGCTCGCTGTCCGAGTCCGTGTTGACGTGGCGGTGTGCCTCCTTGTCCAGGTACTCGCGCAGGTCCGGCGCGTTGATGATGTTGCCGTTGTGCGCCAGGCAGATGCCATACGGCGAGTTCACGTAGAATGGCTGGCTCTCCGCGCTCGAGCTCGTTCCCGCCGTCGGGTACCGCAGGTGGGCGATTCCCATGTAGCCCGGCAGGTCCGACACCCGCTTGCCCTCCGAGAACACCTGCGCCGCCATCCCGTTGCCCTTGCACTGGAAAATCCGTCCGCCGTCTGCACATGTCGAAATTCCACAGGCATCCTGCCCCCGGTGCTGCAGGTAGTACAGGCTCTCGTGCAGATCCACGGCCGCGTCCACGTTGTACGACTCCGTGTCCGCCAGGATCAGGCCCACAACTCCACACATTGTTGCCGTTTGTCGCTTTTGTCTACTTGGCTCTTCGTCGCTCTAATCGAGGCCCTTGGCGGCAGATGCGCTCGTCCACGAGTTCATAGCGCAAAGCGCAAAAGAAGCAACTCGCGTGTCGGGGAAAGAGACACGAATTGGCCAACAAAACAGCGCCTTGTTGGTGAGAGTGAGGGAAGGCGAGAGAGAGGAAGAGAGGAGGAAGAGAGGACAGGGAAAGGAGGAGGAAAGAGGAGGGGTCCTATGAAAAACTTCCCGTTTAAGCCGTGTAAAAATCCTAGCCGAACAGAAAAAAGTTAAATTTTAGCCCACACGATTGGCTGCATGACCGAATCGCGGCCACGAGGGGCTGTTGCGCTTAGTCCCATCTGGCTAAGCGCCCATGCTTATCGCCGCTCCGAGCGATCTTATCAGCGATGTCGCTGCAAGACTACCTCTTGTCATGCATTCTGTGTTTTGCCGACAATCCCGCCCCAGCGGACCTGCCGCCTAATACGACTACGACGTACGAATAGCACACTTTCGGATATCTGCAATGCCCACCCAATCGTCGCTCCCCCTCAGCTGCCCGCTTGACTCTTCGGCTTCTCTACCGGACAACTTTGCCGTGTGTGTTGGCCAACGACAATTCGTGCACGAGAAACTTGCACAAGCCCCACACAGTGCGCAAAGAGGATCCTGTGTCAACGCGCATAGACGCGGCTAGTCCTGCCATGTCACGTGCATCGGGAGGGTACACCATGTCGAAACAAATCGACACGTTCCCAGCTTACTAAGCACAGCATCTGCATCCCTTCGTCCCCTTTTCTTAGGCGCCCGTCCACAGACCCCTTGCTTGCCGCTGCACTTGACACAATCTGCAGTTTGACCGGTGTTTGATACACTGGACCTGAGGCGTATCCGAGCGGGGATTCTCCACCAAGCGTAAAAGGGGTCCCCGCTCAACTGAAGCCTCCCATTGGCCCCTGTTGATTAAGCATCTTTGACGGAGTCTCTCAAACGGCGACCGTCTTCAGACCCTCCTCGCTCCTTGTTTCTGACACAAGGAGAGTTGGCGCCTGCTCTGCGCTAGCCAGCTTCCCGTGCTCCCTTCAAGCTTAAAAATTGGCAACGTTGAGCCCCTTCTCGGTCCTTCTCGTCCAGAGCCGCCTTGGCTTTCTGGAAAACGCTTTACACGAGGCCGCCTGGCCGCTCTGGAATTGGCGCCGTCCTGTCATGACAAATTGGCGAGAGACACGTTACTGCATACGCCGTAAAACCGAAGCCTGGCCCAGCCCAGGCTCTTCCAGCCGAGGCCGCCGGCTGCAGCACCATATCCATCGATGCTCCTCCCTAGAGTCAGTCGGCTGTACATAGTACTGGCTTTGTTCCTCTCATTTTACATCTGCCAACTAGCCTCTTGGTTGATCAGCACTACGTCGTACGCCTCCGCTTTGGGCCTTTCCGTAGTCCAATTCCGGAAGAAGACAAAGCTTGCCAACTTTTCGGATGGAGACTGCTGACAATTTCAACCATGAAAGAAATTGGGAAGATGATGCCGAATCCACAACGGGAGGAAGGCTGTGCAGACACGTTTCATTAGCCTGGGCCTTGGCTTGAGCGCCTGTTGGCTCGTAATTACGGCCAGCTGCCTTCGCTCGCCAATTCGTGCATGTCTGTTTTCGGGGACCACCAGATACGAAGAAGAGGCCCAAACGGCATTCCGGGAACAGCATCCCGTTTCAGAGATATCCGCCACTGGACTCTTCGCTCCTGTTGCGTACATAGTAGCTCACATAGTACAGCGTCTTACTGCCCCACCGCATCCCTGCTTGCTGATCTTACTCCCTACTCTCTTCCTCTTCGAGCCGGCCTTTGACAGATCCACTGCCGTCAACATGCTTGCGGCTCCGTAGTCCATATATATAGCTGACCTTTCCGCCAGTTCATCTGTTTTCCTCTCTTCTTTCTCCCCAGTCGATCTCAAGTTTGTTTCCGCCCTTTCAATATTCACTTCACTTCTTTCACAGGCTAGTCCTTTTATACCATTTTCCAACCAACTACAACAAGCGCCAGCCGCTCTCCAAGACAATCTTTCGACTCTCGATTTCCCTCTTTTGACTTTTTCAAAATCAACCTAAAAACTTCAAAATGCAGTTCTCTACTCTCGCCCTCTCCGCCCTCCTGAGCACGGCCTCTGGTACGTCTCGCAGAGTATGAAAGTCTTGGGAGTGAATGTCCCACTAACAATTCCCAGCCGTCAGCGTCACCGTTGTCAAGGTCGCCAATGTCAACAACGCGCTCATCTACAGCCCCGACAGCATCACCGCCAAAGCTGGTGACATGGTCCAGTTCCAGTTCGAGGCAGGCAACCACACCGTGACCCAGTCCACCTTCGACCAGCCGTGCCAGCCGATCAGCGACTTCACCAAGACCGTGGGCTTCCACTCTGGCTTCATCCCGGTCACCGCCGCCTCAGGCGTGATCCCCACCTACACCATCACCATCAACGACACCAAGCCCATCTGGGTGTACTGCGCCCAGGGCAAGCACTGTGAGGCTGGCATGGTCATGGTCATCAACCAGAAGTAAGCCCCCACCGCCCTCCATCGCCATTTATGTAATTTTGCTAACTGTTCAGCACTACCGCCAACGCTACCCGCTCATTGGAAGGCTACAAGGCATTGGCTGCCAAGGCCAGCACCATCGTCCCCGGCTCTGCCTCCAGCGGCACCAAGGGCACCACCACCAACAGCACATCGTCCTCCACGTCAAGCTCCAGCTCCACCGGCTCTTCGAGCTCCAGCTCCAGCTCCGTGGTCACTACCAGCGGCGGCTCTGTGCTCTCTGTTCCCAGCATTGTCACCGGCATGGTGGCTGTCGCTAGCTACTTCCTGCTGTAAGCAGCGGATGGGGACGAGAGCATCGAGTGGGTTTCTTTTTGGTCTTGGGGGTACGGTGTGTTTCAATTCGTGGTAATGGCAGTTGCGTTGGTCAATGGTAGGAGTCTTTGTCATGGCAGCGTTTCTTGGAATAGGAAAACGGGCTTCGGATGGGCACGACAAGTACCGAATACCTTTTTTGTAGACGAGTGAGGGAAGTAGGCAGTTGGCGTGCTAACGCCTCTTCGCTTTGCTCTGTACAATTGAAGTTTTTGAAATCGAACATGCCTATGCTTAGTAATCGTGATTACACACAGCTTAAGATGACAATTTGTCTGTCTGTAGGCCGACTACTCTTCGTTCTCTGCGCCGGGCGGTTTGCGAAATTCCCGGCCATCCTGTGCGTGCTTGCACAGCGGCTTGAGAGGACCCTCCCAGCCGGGTTCCCGCTGCAGCTTGGCTACAAAATGGTACTTCTTGCTCTTATGGAAGAACTTTGCCCAGTTGTCAACCGCCGCTCTTACACGCCTGTGCGCCTCCTTCAGCTCTACAGCCCTTTTCTTCTCCAGCTCTTCCGCCGTCCAGTATTTGCTGTCGATGTCCGGGTTGTCCAGCGGCAGGAACATGTCCTCAACACCACGAAGGTCGCCGTTTCGGTCTGTCGAGAAGCAACCGGTGACAAAGCCGCGGCTGGCGTCGACGCCTGCAAACCAGTGGTAGGACCCGCCCGGGCCATAGATATGGCGGCCCTTTGAGACATCGTAGATGTTGCCGTCGATGGACAGATACACGGGCTTGTCTGGGTCGCTGCCGTCGTACGCGGCTAGCTCTTCGAGCGTCATATAGGTAGGGGCTTGCTGCAAAGGGTGAAATGAGGGGCACACGTCAGTTCGCTGGGTAAAGAGAACGTTTTCCTGACCATAGAGAGTATGTATGGGCTGTCGCATCGTACGTATTTCTGCTTCCACCATGAAGTCTGAAGAATGTCTGGCCGGTCTTTGAAGCCCCAGAACCACGATTCCCCGTTGGTAATTAGGTAGCTGAGGCCACACGACACGACGAACAGGAAGGAGATGACGCGGACGACGTCCAACCAAGGCGTAGTTTCATCATCTTCTTCGATTCTCGACCGCACCTTGCGAGACTTCTTGGCGGCCTTCTTGGGCGTCTCCTCCGCCGGCGTCACGGTCGATTCGAGCTTCGTCGGCGTCACAGTTTCGGTATCGGCGGGGTCGGCTTTCGTCGGCTTCCGCTGTCGGACAGTTGACTCTTTGGCAGTCATAATGAAGACAGATAACGATTACAATGTATAGACAGATAAGAGGGGGGAAAGCCCGAGGCAGCTTGAAAAGAAATCCAATAGCTCGCACGAAAGCACGGTCCAACGAGGCAAGGAAAAAAGTCAAGAGTAAGAGAAAGGAGGGGACATCAAGACACCATCACATCTTATGCGAAGAGTGGTTTAAACGAATCACCAGATGATATGCAATACGAGAAGCAGAAACAGACGATTTACGAGCTTTCAAAAGACGAGCTGGCCAATGTGGACAAGTGCATTACTTAGCTTCAAATGGTGGGGTGTATTAGATAAGCAAGTCACGATACGCGTCGCCTGAGCAACAGCGTGCAGACCCGCAATAAACATCAAAGCACCTTATCAAGCAACCCACGAGTGCACCACTTTATTTTTAAACAGGCAACGAGACACCACCCAGGCTTTAATCGCATCTTTGGCAACGGCGGATCCATCACCAAATCCGGGGCCAAAGATAACGGCATACCGAAGAGACGTGCCCAAGACGAGGCAAATCGACAACGCACACGAGCAGCACAACAGCACAAATGGATGTCGAATCCAGCCGTTCCGGCTCACCGACACCACTCCAGGTGGCGTCACCGGAACGCATCAACAAGCAGCGTGAATCGGCACTGTTCTCGGCGGACAGCAGCAGCCTTGGCTTCTCGTCCAGTACAGCGTCGGTCACGGACAAGATCAGCCAGTTCAACTCGCTCGCATCACAGTCGAAGCAGCTGGAGCGCAAGACGGCCGATGCGGCACTCAAGCGGGCCATGCTGGGGCGGGAGGAGGCGGAGGCGGAGATGCGACGGTGCCGCGATGAGGTGCGGCAGCTGCGGAAGCAGATGGAAGAGGGACGTGATCGAGAGCGGCGCGTGGGCGAGCGGCTGGAGACAGTAATGGTAGGCGACCCCTCTCTGTGTGGCATCGGCTCACTTTGGGGGAAAGGCATGCTCACTCTTGCGGACAGGAGAACTACGGCCGGTCCAAGGAGACACACGCACACACACAGGCGCTCTGGGAGAAGGAGATCCGACGGGCACGCAAGGAGACGTTCAAGTCGCAGAGCACCGTGGTCAAGCTGCAGGAGGAGCTCAAGGCAGCACGGAGCAGCACCAAGGCAGCACAGGAAGCGCTAGAGCACGAAAAGCAACGAAGCAAGGCACGGGAACAGGAGGCGTTCCAGGCGCGATACGAGCTGGTGGGGTGCCAGGAGCAGCTGCAACAAGCGCAGCAGATGGTCAAGACGCTGGAGCAGGAACGGGACGCGTTTAAGAGCCTGGCCAAGTCGGAGGAAGACATGGTGCGGATCGCGTCCGAGGGACGGCTGCCGCTGCCGCCGCCAGATGAGCAAGAGAAAGAGGAGGAGGAAAAGGCCGAGGAGGAGGCCCAAGCAGAGACCAAAGAGGATGATATGGCCGACGACACGCCAGCACAGAGCGAGACCGAGCAGGTGTTGGCGCTGGCCAAGACGCGGAGAAAGAGCGGCAAGCCGTGCAAGTCGTCTGCATCGCTGCTGGACATCCAGTCGTCTGCAGCGAGCGAGGCCGAGATCGACGAGCTGACGCGGCAATGGCAGTGGGAGAAGCAGCGGGCAGACCGAGCGTCGGAGCTGGTAGAGTACCTGGAGGCGGAGTGCCACCTGCGGGCGTGCTCGTGTGCGCGCAAGCGACCGCGGTCGAGCACGCTGGAGTCGGCACGGAAGCGACCAGCACTGGGCATTGAGGCGGACGTTGGCGAGCGCGTGATCCTAGGCGACAAGGCAAGCATCATCACGTCGTCGACAGCACAGATCCGAGCGAACATGCAGCCGATAGCAAAGAAGATGCGACAGGAGGACAGCAGCCTGTATGCGCCCGAAGACGGCGTCTTTCGCACAGTCTCTCAACAGATGACGGAAGAGTCACAGGAGATGCAGGACCTGCAGGATGCGCATGAGGCGTCGGTGACGTCGGTGGCAACAACAGCCGTGGCTGCAAGCACACGATCGGAAGAGCAGCCAGAGACCAGTCTGCACAAGGCTGAGACTGTTGTCGTGGCCGAGATCGACACAGCGACGGGCAACGAGACAGCCGAAGAACCTTCCATGTACGCACGCTCACCCTCTGCGGAGCCTCCCTCGTTTGCCGTTCTTGCGAAGAAGCGCACCTCTCTCCTCTCCCTGCTTGACGCACCGCATCGGAACGGTGGCGAGGCAACCCCGGGCTTCCACTTCCACGTGCCGACGACGTCGGTGGCACCGGACATTCCCGCTGACATGGTCGACACGGCAGATGTGGCAGATACGGCAGACACGGTCGAACCGACGAGGCAGCGGACGTCCGCCACGGCCCAGGCGTTCATGCGGCTGGCGAACGCCATCGACAGCGGTGAGAGGAGGTCGGCATCGTCTGTGGGAGCGGCTGATGAGTCGAGGTCCTTCTCGGCCACGTACACGACAGCACCCGAGATCCGGCACTCCGACGTGCAAGACTATATGGAGCTGGACGTCGAGCCAGAGCAGCAGCAGCAGCCGGTGGCGGAAGAGGCCGGAGACGGGCCGTATGCGGTGAAGACGACGGTGACGAGGGTTCCGCTGCGCGAGGAGACGGCCGAACCCAGCCTGGCACAGCGACTAATGGCAGCGCAGCGGACACCGACACAACGGTCGACATCGGACCACTCAGACGTCGGCAGCGAGAGCAGCTTTGACGTGACCACTCCGGCGCTGACGCCGACGATGTCGCGTGAGGAGTGTCTGGCGCAGATTAGAGAGCGGCGCGGGCGAGCACGCAGCGTGGCAGGCAGTCAGCGGACAGCAAGAAGCGGATCGGTGTCGAGTAGTGGCCGGCGGTCCGTTGCAGCGACAGCAGCTCCGGCCGCTTCGACAGCGTCGGCAGCGTCGGCAGCTCCTCCGGTGGTCGCACCACGGCGGCCGGTGACGCCAGGCAGCGATCGACGAGACGTCAGTGCACCTGTGCGGCGAACGGGCAGCGTGCGACGGCGATGAGGGGGGTACTTTCTAAGCTTGCTGAGGCTCCGGGTTTGGATCCTGCTTTCGGCAAAGGGCGTCTGGTTTCGGTGGCAAATGGCAAAAGGCCGGTGAGTGCTGAACAGATGCCTGTTGTGCATACAATGCCTGGCGTTCTTATTTCTTTGTACTATCCTTTTTAATTGTATTTCTGTCTTTTGTCTTTTTCAGCAGCATATGCTGTTAATAGAGAGCGAGAGCGAGCTTGTTCTTAGTCTACGGATGTGGTGACTAAGCAATGAATGATATCCCAACATCACGTGCATTTTCTGAACGACATCTTAAGGATTGGTACGATTGGGTTTACGCAAGATCGCTTCCCTCAGATGGAACATGCACAGGCGTCTCCAGTTCTGCAGCACGGCGCGCTGACGTAGTTGACGGTCAGCTCGCCATTGTTGACGTTGTTGCCGCTGCTGGTGGGAATGCTGCCGCAGCCGCTGCAACCGTGATCGATGAGCTTCTGCAGCTGTGCGGCCGCCTGGTTGGCGGTGCCGCTGGCGCCTTTCTGGTAGAAGGCGCAGAAGCTGCCTAAGTTGGCCGAGGCGCAGGCTATCTGGACTTGTGGGTGTCAGCAGGGGCAGGAAGAGAGAATAAAAAGAAAGAGAGAGGAAAGAGGAAAGAGGAAAGAGGAAAGAGGAAAGAGGAAAGAGGAAAGAGGAAAGAAGAAAGAAGAAATGTAGTACTACGCACCGCCAGTATTGTACCGGTGGTTGCCGTGGCCCTGGTTGATGACACCTCTGACCTCTGACAGGATCTTGCTGAGCTTGCCGCCGGCCTCGCCGGAGCACAGGGAGGAGCCGCGACAGTTGATGCCGAGCGCCGAGGCACCGACGACAAAGAGGAGGAGAGACTTGGGCGAGACCATCGTTGCAGAGGTAAGAGCTGGCTGTTGGGCTGGGATTGGTGGATGGAAAGGCGAGGAGCGCGTGAAGAGCAAATCGCTCTCTCTCCCGGCTGTGGACGAGCGCAATGTCTGCGCCCTTTCATGGTGCAGAGCGGCTGCAGCTGGTCCGACCTTGTCTTCCGCAGACCCGGGACAACCAAGCTTCGGCTGTCCCGATCCTCGTATTTCTGTCTGCCGTCTGTCGTCATCCATCATCTGGCCAACGCACGAGGTGGACATTTTAGCCATTTCGAGAAGGTGGACAGACTTTGACCATGTCATCGGCGTCTGAATCCTACGGCAATCCTGACCAGAGAATAGTCACCGCTCCTGCAAGGAGAGGGGAGGTGGCAATGTCGATCCATGGCTCATCGTCTATCGTAGGACCGATGACCTGCTCAAGGAAATTGCTCAAGGACTTGTGGCGACTCCGAACAGAAGCCGTCTCCACCCTCTTCACCGGTGTCTCTGGTCTGGCTACTCGACACAATGCCCTGCAGCCATGTATAAAGGATCGACCGGCCATTCTGGGAGACCTGCTTGCTCGACCGTTTGGCAGAGACACTTTGAACCTCGCAATTGCCTAGCCACACACTTTTCCCGTCCCAATCGCCCACATACCCCCCTCACAGCAATGAAGCTTTCCGTCCTGGTCACTGCGGCCGCCGGCCTCATCTCCTCAACGGCCGCACTGGGCATCAACTGCCGCGGCTCTGGCTTCTGTTCCCTTGGTGCGTCCGGCAATCTGATCAACCTCAAGGCCCTCGTCGATGAGATCTCGCCCCGGAACAGGCACTACAGCACCGGCGAGCAGATTGCCTGCTCGGGCGATATCTGCGCCTTCTTCCAGAAGGGCGCCAGCGGCTCGGCCGAGGAGGCGTCCGCCCTGCTGCAGAAGCTGCGCAACCATGGCTGCAAGAAGTGCGGCTCTGTGCCGACGGGCAGCGGCAACAACGTCGACAACGGCGAGCTGACTGTCAACTACGTCAGCTCGCCGTGCTCGGGCATCTGTTGAACAGGTGGAGGAAGGCTGAGACGGAAATGGAATACTGGTGACCTCAGTCCTTGTACAACTAGCAGTCAGAGGCAGAACAGTTGAATATCTACGAGTCCAATATCCTTGTGCTTGTCCGTAGACTTTTGTCGGGTGAATAAACAGCTCGGACGAGATCGTATCCAAGAAAAGAGAAAGAAAAAGAAAAAGACAAATAAAGAAAACACCCTCAGATCAGGAACAGAAACAGAAACAGGCAATAGTGCCCGTACGATCATCGTCCAGTATTGCGTTCTGGTGACCCATAGGCAGGATCATCCTGCTGCGTGCTTTCTGACCTGCGTGCTGCCTCTCCACTTACATCTGTGCCACCCGCGTTAGCTGCCGACGGAGGGCTGTCTCACTCGGAAGAGACTGCTTGGCAACCCGGTGCCGGATATGCTTATTCCCTGCTTACTCGAGACAGATGCGGAGATCAAGATGATATTCACGTTACATAACAGGCTAACAGCAGCTACAATCCTTCGAGGCGCAGTGGATAAGGCCCCCGTCTTGTTTCAACCGAGGCCAAAGGAAAACAAGCGGACGAGCAAAAGCAGACAGAAAAAGGAAAGAAACAACACGACGCTCCAAAGCTTGGCCACGCTGCCCGCACTGCCACTTATTCGGAAGGTGGTCACGCTCTCAGCAAACCGTGATCCTAACCAGACTTTTCGATCCAGAGACGGTTCAGCTTCTCTCCATGCCAACTTCTCACTCCGTGTCTCGGCCTCGTCCGAATGGTCTGATCGAAGAGGGGAGAAGTTGTCATGAGCCTCGAGGATCGACATCCCTATGTCGTCAGTTGTCTGCTTCCACTTCTGCCCGTCGTAGAGATAGGCAAAAGGAAGGAAGCACCAGCCGTGTCTTGTCCTCATCCCTCTGCACCCGTACAGTCGCCATTCTGAAGCTCACCATCCTCTCGTCTCTGGTTTCCCTTGTAGCCTCCACGACCGCACTGGGCATCAACGGCCGCAGGAACTTCTACTGCAACCTAGACGCCGGCGCTTCCTTCTAAAATATCTACGAGCAGATCGGAGACCTCGTCGCTGATGGTCAAGGCTCCCGTCACTTTGCCACAGGCGGTACGTGCACACAAGACAAGAAACAGAAGCTCTCTCCCCCTGCTGCGACGACGACGCTTGCAGGTGCTGAGCGCCAACTGAGCGCCAACAGGGGCTGTGCGATCGGCCGGAGGGATTGGCCGGAATGGCACCCGATAACTCAATTTTTACTTGCCTTTTTCTTACACGTTTCTGTGACATACATATACGAGTACACGATACTCCATAGACCCGTATATACTGCTACCCTGCAGGGGTTCGTCCAATATGCACCACTACGTCGTACGTGTTCAGCTGCAGTGGATATGTAGGGCTAAAAGGACGCTATGAGCTTAATTGGTGCAGATCTGCTTCGTTCACTGATCGGCGGACCGCCTGCCTAAGAAGGAAGCCGTTCTACGTCTCGGTGCAGTGCATCTTCAATCTTTGGCCGCATGCCTTTTTTGTAAGCCCAATATCCTAGGCAGCGATGATACGCTTTCAGAAAATACAACATAGGAAATCGATGGCTTCTCCGCTTCGTGATGATAACTGGAACGCCCGAAAAAATGACCGAAAAGAAAGAAGAATGGAATACAAGACATGTACAGTAATACAGCTAGACATACGTATGAAAAGAAGGTTCAAAGGAGGGATATAATGCAGAGTAAGACAAGACCAAGAAGAGTGAAGGCACTGGAACAGAGGGAAACGGGGAGAAGAAGGGAAAAGAGAAAGAAGAGAAAAAAAAGAAAGAAAAAGAACGAAGAGAACAAAAGGAAAGAGAGACAAAAAATATCTAAAATGAAAGAAACCACACGCCACTATGCTCATACACGTCTACCGCGTTCTGCTGGACCGGCTGATTGTCCGCCAGCACTCACTCCTCGTCCACAGCCACCATGATGCTACTGCCCTTGCTCGACTTCTTGCCCAGCTTGAGTATGCTTAGCCGTTTGCGCACGCTGTTCTTCTTGGCCAAGCCACCGCTGCCGCCGTCTCCACTGACGCGACCGGCCTCCACGCCACTGCCACCGCTCGTCACCGTTCTGCTGCCGCTAGTGCTTCGTTTCCGGCCTGTCGAGCCCCGGTCGAGGCTTTTCCGCAACCCGCTTTCCGAGAACCAGTCGTTCATCTTGTTGCTGCCATTGCCACCAGTCGGCTGCCGCCGCAGGCTGCTGCTGGACCTGCCGACCGATTCCGTCGTCGCCGTGGCTGTCACAGTGGTCTCTATCATCGGCAGGCGCGGCCTTTCCAAGCTGGGCCGGAAGAAACTGTGCCGGTTCACATTCTCCTTGCCCCGGCCGTGGCTCTGATGACTCTTCTCGCTCATCGTGTCCGCATCGCCACCAGTACTGCCCTTCCGCTGTTGCGGCACATTCTCCATGCTGGAGAGAGGCATACTGTCCCGCTTCCGATGCCCGTGGTTGCCCGGCAAGAAGGAGAGTCGAGCGCCACGACCCGGTCGAAGCGCCACTGGTTGCACAGCTGTGCCTTCTTCGATGGCCACATCTGCACCGAGAAAGCCAGAGCTGACGCTGGCACCGACAGCGTGGCCACGCTCGACAGTACCCGCTTCAGGACTCCGTCGTGGTGCCGACTCAATTGGCGATGACCGTGACCACGTTGGCGAGGTTGCTGCTGCGTCACGGACCACGGGGGGTGGTGGTGTGAAAACGGCAATCTCGGGCGCGAACGTGTCTTCGAAGTCTGCCATACGCATTAGAATGAGATTCAGTCAGGGAAAAGCTGTGAAAACTTACACCTTGTGAGACCTTCGGCGTAGTCGGAGAAGCTCTCATTAGTAGATCGTGAAGCCAAGGCCAGACAACGTCTGATCACCATGGCATGGTCCACCAGGGCCATCTTGATCGCAATCTCCTGGGGATCGAGCTCCGGCGCCTCACTATCTTCTACGTCTTCGGTCTCTTCGGCGTCTTCGGTATCTTCCAGCACACTTCCCTCGCCTGCTTGTTCTTCGTCGCTGTTGTGCCCATTGCTACGGGCCGTCGGCAGAAGTCGTCGGTATCCCACTATGCTGTTCTCTGATTCGGGGTTCACTGATATGCTGATCGCATCCAATAGTAGCTTGACTGTTTCGGGCGAGTTGTCCCCATCGACCATCTTCTTCTCCACTGCCGTGATCTCCGCCGTCTTGCGCAGCGTCCGCTCCAGTGCTGCTTCTTTGGCTGACAGGCGCACCTCCGCCACCGACACAATCTCGCTCCGCCGAAGGATCGTTGGGAACGATTCCGCCGTCGTGTAAGCGGTCTTGTCCACGTAATGTTCGCTGACCGGTCCGCTGAGGTGGCGACGAGACGTAAACGAAAACGTCTGTGGGTGCGACGACACCAAATAATCGCGGATCACTTGGGGTACGCGAGCACGCTGAAAGACTTGGTGAGATAAGTCGCGGTGTGGGCTCAGGGCCGAGACAACAAGGAATTGGCCCTCCACAATGTCGTCGAGCATCTCTTCTGTCGAATTAGCTCCCGAGACAACGATACCACCGCCTAGGCGGGAGTTTGCTGCAGTAGACGACGAGACCACGACGATCTGCGCTGCCGGGTACTGCTCCTGCATGCGATCCGTAAACGCACTGGTCCGCTCGTTGGGAGAGCCCTCGTACACAAATTCCTTGTCACGCACACTGGATGGGAATCCCAAACCACGGAAGATGACGTGGAAGTACTTTGGCACAAGGCGGTCGCTCTTGGTAATCGTCTCGTACACGGTCGCAATGGCTCGCTCCGTCCGAGCCAGCTTCGAAAAGTCGTAAATGTTCGTCTCGTACTGCACCTGAAGCTCCTTGTACGCGGCCAAGGCGCTGCTCCACGCTTCGCCCTCCTCAAAATGCTTGATCATGTCAAAGTAGATCCGCTCCTTGCGCTCAAAGTGTGTCTGCGCAGGGAAAGCAGGGTCCGACAGAGCTGGCACCGTCCGCAACGGATCCCAGTCGTATAGCTCGGCATGGAGGCGCAGAGCCAGACCTGCCTCTGCGTTGTTGCGAGACGCTGCCTGCAGATCTGCAAGTTGGTGCACGTAGCGGACAAACATCTCCTCCTTCTGCATATCACGCAGAAACTCCATCAGCCGCAGCCGGTTGATCAGATGTGAAGCTTCTCCGGGAGAGCCGGAGCCTGCCACAACAACGTCGGAAACTCCACCACCGTCGCTGCCATGGACAGCAACCAGGAGATCGAGGAACTCGTCGACAGTGCCAATGAGCTCCCGCAATGCTGCGTAGAGAGGCTCATCCGGTATGCCAGCCAAACCAGCAAAGCGGTCTAGTAGCTCGCCGACAAATAGCTTTTGCAAGATGCTCTCCGTCAGTGGCTTTGTCTTGAAAAAGTGATCCAAGTAATCGATTATTTCCGCCTGGATAATCGACAGGTCCTCGCTGAGCGTCCACTCGCTCACAATCATTGTCTGCAGCACCTCCACAGCCATTCGCCGCAGACCTTCGTGCACGCTTAGACACAACTCCACAATGGGGCCAACCAGCGCAGGCACGTATTGCACCTGGTAGCCGCCCATCTTCGTGAGGTTGTAGCGCTGCCTCTCGTCGGCTGCCGTATCCCAGCCAATGGCTTCCCAGGTGCGCCGGAGGAGTTCTGCACCGTGCTCACGCACATCGCCAGCAATCTTCCACACCGCCCGGCGTTTCTGTTCGGGGAATGTTTCCAATGCGAGCGACGGACTGCTGACAAGCATAAGCAGTGTGCTGAACAGCATTTTCCACAGCTCCGTGTTAAACTCCTCAGCTTCATCGGGATCGAGCAAGAAGCTGTCCAGCAGGATGCTCGCCAGATACTGCAAGGTCCGCATGATTGAGCTGTGATGGAAGATGTGCACACTCAGCCAAGTAGACGGGAAGGCCTCGCCACGCAGAATGCTCATATGAACGCGTAATGTGTTTTCAATAATCACTGCAAGATCCCCGTCAGCCATCTCAAGCTGCATTCCACTGGCGGAATTGGAAAGTGCCGACAACACCGCAGACAGCTCGACGAGAGCCTCGTCAAACTGTGGTTGGGAGGATTGATCTGCCGACGGTGGTTTTCCGTCTAATGTCGGTTCCATTAGGCCTTCAGGGTATGATATTAGCCGCGACGGGAAGGGGTACTGCGTAGGGAAGAGCAATGACAGGCGACTTCGAACTGTTTTTGCTGTTTTTGTGCTCGACTCGGCTGCATGTCTGATGGCCAGGTAAGAGTCCAGAATCTTGGGGATGTAATCCGGGATCTCAGAGCTCAAGTGGTCTATTTGGCTGGCCAGGATGGAGCAGCAGAGCCGTACTTGACTCTTCCACTGGTCGGTCACCTCATCCGAATGGCCCCAGTGCGGTGCGATCCACCGAACAGTATTTGCACTCAGGGCGGCTCTTTGCTCTGGGTGCGAGAAAATATCCAGCTTGGAGTAATTAATGATAAGCACAAGCTTATACAGTACAAGCTTGCCCTTGACGTCAGCACAAGCATCCATAAAATCAATGGCGATGTGTAGTATTTCCTCCGTAGAAAGCAGGCCAGAAAGTTCGGGTAGCCACGTATGGAAGTGTTGGACGGCGAGTGTTTGACTTCCGACAAGCACAGGTGCTGTGTTACGCATCATTGCCTCAAGGGCCTTGAATATGCTCTGGATGTGGCGTGTGAAGTTCGGTGTAGTAGAGGTTATGCCAATGCCCGCTTCCTTAACGCGCTGTTGACCGCGGGCGTGCGTGATAAACTTGAGGATATGGCGAACAACCTTGAACGTGGCCCGGAGCTTGCGCGCAATTTCGGGTTCTGTCGGCTTCGAGAGCAGGCGGGTAAATGATCGCACCAGACAAGGCGTAGCGAAGGGAGAGTTGAATTTGGTCTCGGCATAGTGGTCCACAAGAGGACCTACGTTGAAACGCCGGTCGTGGACGATATCGAGCACTCGCACAAGAGCTGTGAACACAAGATCTTCGTACTGGTCGTTGCCAGAGTATTCCACAAGGACGGCGAATAGCGCATCAAGCACTTCGCTCAGAAGCTTCACAACCTCAATCTCGGGAACAAAGATGAGCTGCTGCAGCAACCCGCTCACAGCTTCCTTCTGTCCTTCGCGCCATTTGAGAAGTCCCAGCACGACACGATCTTGGGAGAAGCGTGTGCTGCAGAGATACGAGTCAACGCGCAAGTTGGCCAGTACACCCGTAACCACTGTTTGGTTTTCAACCCGACCTTTCGTACTCCAAGGTAGTGACAGGTAGCCTCCAACACGGCCGGGAGCCCCCCCTGGTGGTGGTTGTGGCGTTACCGTATATTCATCGATACGGTACAGGACCAAGCCGTGCGAGCCGTCCCGGACAAAGGCAGACTGGTCCCATAGTGGCATGTAGGCAACAGCAAATGGCGGATTTGGCATGTCAGCAACAAACATGACGACGTGAGACGTAGAAACGTCGGGGGGAGATAGAGACAGGCGAAGAGTTTGGCGCCATCCATCTTCGCGTTCCACTGTCGTCGATCGCCAAGTGCTTAGCCCCTCAGTATTTGAATACGGGAAGATGCACCCGTCGATACGGTCACCACTCGATCGCCGTACCTCGACGGTCACTTGCAGGTTGTTGCCTTGGAGGGTGCTCGGAAACGGACCAGGGCTGGCGCCATACCGGGAGAGCAGTACCTGCCGGCTCAGTACAGCATCATTGATGGTCAGGTATATATCAGAACGTGGTTTTGTCGGTGCTCCGGAAAATCCCATCTTGCATGTCTTGACGATGCCAGAGAGCAAGGTCGGTGTAGACTTGATCAGAGTGTCTGCGTCTGGGTGATTGAAGGCGCGTAGATGCACCTGGACGCGCTCAGAGCTCTTAGACTTTTCAAACTGGCCAGATTTGCTCAACATCAAGTCCTTGATAAATGGATCCCAATCCTCGGTCTGCTGCTTATCAGCAGATGCACCAGCGCGTTCCGACGGTGCCCAGATGTTGATCACATGCTCCACGTCATCATCTTGTCGCTTCATGATCGCATTCAGTTTTAAGACGCCGATGCCTGTCATCCGATCAGCTGTCACACGCAATGCAGAGTCAAACGGCGAACGGCCGCCCCCGCCGCCGCCGCCTCTCGAACCTGCCGAGCCAGGTGGTGCCGAGTAGCCCTCTCGGCTAGTCGGTGCACTGCCTGATATTGAACGATCCTCGGACGTCTCGCTCAAAGAGTCCAGCTTGTTGCTTCCACGTGAGTGACCTGAGCGACTGCCCTTACCTCCCCACATCAGGCTTCTCCGTGCAGATTTGTTTCCGCTAGAAAGAGGCGGCCGCGATGTTTCCTTGCTTCCCGAGACACTGCCGGACGCTCCACCATAGCCAGCAGATCCGACGCCAGAACGTGAGTTCGGCTTTGCTTGAGGTTGGCCAGCCACTGCAATCTGCCGAACTGAGCGAACAACAACAACAAGAAACAAGTCAGAATCGACGGCGGGGGCCTCGCCAATATCGGAAGAGGAAAGGTCGGAAAAGAGCGTGCGCATTGAGGCACGGTTGAACAGGTGTCCCATCATCCCAGAAGGTACCGCAGTGGTGAAGCTTTCGGATAAGCGAATAAGCTCGCCACCCACACGCCCAACTAGGCTCAGCACAAGAGAGGTCCCTTCCGTACAGGCGCCAGCGAAGCCCTTGACATCAACCAGTAAATGATGCAAGGCGGTTGGCTCAACAGAAGGTGGTGGTGGCTCGTTCAGAAGGCTCATAACCGATTGCAGCTGTGTGATTTCCACAACAGAATCATCACCCGTGAGAATGCGCCCACGTTCGTTTGGGTCCCGAACAATCACCTCGCCACCACAGAGCTTGTTGACACGGACAAGATCCCATACTGTTTTCTCTCGCAATTTTGTATATTCCCAGCTTGTCAATACGTTATGGAGGAACTGCTGGCGTGCTTGGTTCAGCGAGGTAATCAATTGGGAGAGGATGTCGAGTTTATGGTATTGCCGAGACAGGAGAAGCTCGTGCAGGTTCGTCGAGTGCCATTCGCGCAGACATGAAGCAATCTCGTCGATCAGAGGTTCAGCAGCCGAAGTCGGGGTTTCGTCTCCAATTTTCAGCATCGGGACCGGGGCTTGAGGCTTTGGCGCGTTGGGATCGCGCACAACGGGCACAGACAGGTGGCCTTGTGCGCTCAAGGCCGTGGCTGGTCGGGATCGGGAGGAGGACGGTCTGCTTTTGTTTCCATCTCCGCCACCATTGGCCATGGAAAGCACGATGTCTTTTCCAGTCTTCTTCTTTCGCCGCTGGCCGCCAACGACACCGCTCTTAGCCGAGTCGCTGCCACGCTGAGCAGCGGCATGTGCAGAAGGGAAGACGACGCCGTCCTCGCTAGTGTTGGCCGCATCTCCATCTTCGTCCGCGTCGTCGCTGTCGTCAGATTCACCGAGAAGCTCGCGCACCTCGACACAACTGCGGGGGAAGATGCCACTGAAAACACGAGCCTCAAGGGTCTGACCCTTGACAGAGGTCAGACCGGCCAGCAAGCTTGGCGGCTTGAGCAGGTAGCCACGAAGCCAATTGCCATCGGGTGTTTCTTCGATGATGTAGAGTTCGTCGCCAATTTCGAGCACAAGATCTTCGGGGTACGAAGCAGCAAAGGGGTAGGTCGCAACAGCGAAAGCGATGTGAGGGAGCGGTTGCCAGGGCATCGTGACTGTAGCGGCCAACCAGGTGAGCTCCTCGGGCCGCAGACGAACTTGGCTATGCCGCGTCGTCTCCTAGTCTTACGGTCGTCCTCGGTAGTGCTGCAGCAAGGAGCAATGCAATTCGAGAAGCATACCAAGCCCAGCACAGCCTACACGCGCGCGCAGACAGCACGCCGCGCTCTCAGACCGCGGCCTCTGGCTCCTGCTGCTTTTTGGTTTGTGAAGTCGTCGTGTCGAGAGGGAGCGGGGGTTTGATAGATGTTATTATCTTGTCTCAAGGACCGGCCGGGAAATAGTAATCGTCGCACAAGCTATAAACGATGGGCATGCATGCGATCGCAGGGGTCGTTGACAGGACGGTAGATGATCGTGAGGGGTGGTTCTGGGACTTGTTTGAGATCGAGTCGGACAAAGGACAGATGAAATGCCAAAAGAACTGCTTGGAAGCACGCGTAGGGACGAGGCAAGCCAGTACCCAGTCTGTCGGTCGGACAAGAAATGACAAATATATGATGATATACGGAGTAGGGAGAGAAGAATGAAGCTTAGACCTCTTTGGTGGTTTGGTACTGCTAGTCAGGCAGCTTGAAAGACGTGGCTCTAGAGCCGGGTGGGTTGATGCAACGGTGGAGGCGGGTGGTCTTTTTGTTAGCACAGTGGCCAAAGCCGAAGACATCGTCAGCAGGATTGGACCTACATAAATCCTATTGGCAGCACGAAAAGGTGAGCGCCGGGGAGTGGCCCGCAGATTCTGCTTTTTCGTGTTTTCCCTAGTTGGGCAACGTCGCGCGTCGTCGCTTCAGGGGCGGTATTGTCAAAATGCGTTTTTCTGTTTGTGATTGTGCGAACTGATCGCCGCTCCAAATATTAAAATAACCGGGGTGGAGAGGCAGGGACAGTTCCAGGCACAGGCACGGAGACCCGGGGAAGGCGAAATCCGAAACTGCTGCAGATGGAGACGTTCGAAGCATAGACTGTTCTGTTTTTGTGTTTCGAGATCCAGACGTGCGATTTGAGGAATCTTCTCTCGTAGCTTCTGGTTCTTTTTTACTGCCCAGCCCCCAGCCCGTTCTTTCCTTTTGAAAGTAAGATACTTGCCCCCTCATCCCAATGTCGCACTTTCCCCTTCCTTCCTTTTCAGGTACCCTGGCCGTCCCGCCCCTCATTAGGGGATAAGTTTGCTGATTGGCCATGCTTGGGATAAAGCTGGGGCTGCACTAAACTGTACTTTGGCCAGGGACTATCGACTTGTTTGGGTGTCGTTCGGTAATCTATAGTACTAACATACCGTCCTTCGCGCGGAAATGGCCTTCAATTTGGGGCAGAATATACGGTACACGCCACGTTGTTCCGTCCAACCAGACCTGGCAGGCATCTAACTAAAGTGCTCCGTAGTATCGGAATAAATAAGTAGCGCCGTATCCGTACGTGTAGCCTTGTCACGACCACTTTACATAGTACTCCGTACGCTTGGACTATCTATCGTTGACAGCGATGAAATGAGTGGGCATCTATTATTAGTTGGCTGGTGTACAGTCTTACAAGGCTATGTACTCTGTAAAAAGCAGTCTTTTTTCAATTCTTACGGAGCAGTAAGATAAGATACATAGCTCGCCAAAAAGTACGCCAGATTAGCTCGTCGAGTTATACGGGAATCGAGCTATCATCCATCTGGCAGGTCTGCGACGTACCCCGTACGGAGTGAGCGCCCTCCTGCATCGTTGCAGAATTGTCGGTGACATTTTTTTCAGTGTTGCACTTGCGTCGTATCTCTCTACTCGGGTGCTCGTACTCCGTAAACGTCACCCAACAGAACAAATGCTCGTACTGGTGTGCTGGTGACTGATGGCCACCCATGTTTCGTCACATTTCTCTACGAGTACGGAGTGATTAATTTGTGACAGCTGCAATTAGCGTCTCTAGCTGCCAACTGAACACAACGGTCTCAGGGGTATGGTGCTGTACGGAGTAGGGAGTACTCCCCACAATACATACATATGAACATAAAGAGAATATGAGTCAGCAAGATAAGTTAACCCATAATTTGAGCTGAAACAGCCGCCTATCCGTTCATGAAGATATCACGAGAAAAAATTGCAACTTTGTGGAAAACCAGCATGCCCTTCGCCAGCCCTTCTATAAAAAAAGAAATTATACAGCCCGTGCTTTTCAGACAGGAGCAACCCTATACGCTGTGAGTCCTAACAGCGCTTACCAAAACGCCAAATCCAGAGATGAAACGTATCTCATCTATTGTATCTTTGTTGATGTGTGATGTCTTTCCCAGCCGGCCCTATTCCCTTTCCATAAACCTTCCCAGCGGAGCCCCTCCGCGATTTGTCGTATCGTTCATAAATTTGGTCACGACTCCTAATGGCCGGAGTCAAGTGCGCGCACGATGCCGTATGCAGCACCAGCAGCCAGCGCACCAATCACAAGCGTCTGCAATGCGCCCCAGCAGCCGGCGACCTTGTTGTGCACCGTAATCGCCGTCTTGATGTAGCCAAATATCAGCAGGATGACAACCGTGATGCAGATGGACACCATCAGCGCGCGCATGGCGGTCTCCATCAGGAAATAGGGGATCATGGGGATCAGCCCGCCGATAAAGTAGCTCATGCCCATGGTAACTGCCGACAACCATGCGCGGCTTGTCTTGGGCTTCTCCAGGCGCAGCTCAAAATCCATCATGAAGCGGACCCACATCTCTGGATTCTTGCAGAGCTCGTTCACAAGAGGCGCGGAAGCCTCTTGGCTGATGTGGTACTGCGCAAGGATGTCATAGATTTCTTGGCGCTCCTCGTCCGGCATACGCTCGACCTCGTCACGTTCCCGCTTCTCCTCGCTCTCGTAATGTTCCTTTTCGGTAGAGGCAGCCAGGTAGGCACCAAGGCCCATGCTGATAGCTCCAGAGAAGAGCTCGGCCAAGCCGCCCATGACGACGAGGCGGGTGTCGCCAAGGCTGGATAAGCCTGCCGTGAGGGCGAAGGGGACCGTCAGGCCATCTGCAAAGCCTATTATGACGTCGCGGATAAGATCACCATTGTCGCTGTGCCGCTCCGAATGCGAGGTACTGCCAGACAACGTCGACACACGCGTCAAGCTGCTATCCGATCGCCGCTCGATCAAAGGCTCCACTTCGCCGATGCTGCCGTAAGCAGAAGGTGTGGGAGACATAGTTGTGATAGCGTATGGAAAGTCGGATTGACAAGAACGTTCTGTAGCTGTGTCGTCTGCGTAAGATAATCAGAGAACTGTCGCTCGAGATGCCTCAGATTTGTAGTATGTGGCTGAATAGGGAAAGTTTTCGGAAAAAGTGCACTAGTATGCAGCACTAATTTCGTGGAGGTAAGATGCGAAAAGTTGATAACGAGGGTGCCGGCATTCCCAGTGTGATGAACCAGAGAAAGAAAGCAAAGCCTGGTGGCGCGCCGGCTGCATTTAATACTTGCTCGACAGAAAGAACCTTCAGTGAAAAAGCACGCTTCTACCGATGTTCCTTGCTTTGTAGCTCTGCCAGGGAGGCAAGAGCTTACTTTATCTGACCAATTATACAGCTTGCATTACTCAGGTATGGGGAAAGCTTTGGTGCTCGGCCAACCACCATCAAGCAAATGCTGGTCAGCCAGCTCCTCTAATTGGCCCAGCGTATGCCTTTCTCAACCCCGTCGGCGTATTATTCTAACATGTGTTTTTATGGAATCAAATTTGCATAGCCGGCCATAGCATTTGACTCTGGGTTTATCCATTTGTTGGCTTGTATGGTAAGTCAGCATACCATTCTCGGCTACCGGAACAACATGGCCATGAAAATAGTGTCCCTGTGACGGAAATGCCATTGCCACGACATACGACCGGGGAACAGCTTCCGTATCTGGTTCGAGCAGAGCCCGAGATGCATACGACGTATCTTACTATGAAGTACTCCGTAAGCGACACGCCTGCTGCGGATGATCACGGTACTTTCGATTTCTTCATATAGGGTGGCCTTTGTTCTCAAAGCTTGTTCCAGCATCGGTCTAAAGTCCATATTGTGCAGGCTGGCATAAAGCCCAACAAGAGGTAAAGCTATGTCTCCGTAATGTGGTCGATTTTAACCACATAGTAAGTGGAGACTGCATCGATCGTCGGGTTGAAAACCATTCGGCGTCTTCCGTATTCAAATGGGGTATGGAGCTTCGTGGGGGCCGTATATGGCGTCCGTGATGAGAACTTACATTTCCCGCCGCAGTCGTAAGATATCTTATTTATCTCCGGCTCGATTTTACATGTCAACACAAGCTAGCAAGCAAACGCCTCAACAGAACCCGTCGGCGTTTATGTCTGGGCATGCTTACGAGTACTCTGCTTAACTCATGATCCCTTTAGCCTCGGCTTTTGCTACCTCGAGCAAAGCCTCAATATGGAAGTTCGGACGTCCATCTTCCCTATCGCACGCTTGCAAGGCCATGCGTAATGTCTCTTTGCATAGTTGTGAGGAACTACTTCTTAGCGTTTGTTGATTCGTCACCATCGCGCATCGAATGCACGAGCTCGAATATCGCTCTGACTCAAACTCGCTCCATACGACGACGATTGCATGAGTTGGCAGCCCATCCTACAGCTCCAATTGGCGTTTTTTTGGCAAAACGGTTACGACGTATAACTTTGGCTTCCACTTTGTTGCATAAAATCGGTGCACATTGAGTTAAAAGCAGGATTGATCTTGTCAATAGCAATAGCGGACGCTCAGTGAATTGGGGAATGCAAAACGCAAAAAGATTCTTTAAGTTCTGCAACTATGTCGTCGTATGTTGCTGTGCGAACCAACCCACGGTGTAAATCCGCTTGACCACTGTACAGTTGTTCTGATGCTACACAGCCTTGTACAATGGAGGGTTGCAATCAACACCAAACATTGCTCGTTTGCTTCCCCGCCTTTCTGCCCAACGAACAAAAAACAGAGGAAGCTCAACACAAACATTAGGCATTTGTCTGGCCTTTCTTGATAGCTTTCCGGCATCACCTTCGACGTGTAAAGTAAAAGCGAAATCAGATACATCTCTGACATGGCCATCTCAAGTCTTTTGGCTCTCATCTTACCGCTGGTGGTATGTCCACACAATATACTCTGGTTATGCTGGTGCCTGGCTGACAATGAGGCAGATCACCTTCGGAATTCTTGCTGTGGCCATGTGAGCCAACTTCCCTTGATTATTGTCATCCCATCGCTGACGTTTCTTGCACAGTTACGAGCATGTTGCTTCGTTGTCTTTGTCCCTCCCGATCGCACCCACGTTGACCGCTTTTACGATCGCGTTGCCCGTTGCTGCTATTGCCAATGCAATCTACCTTATCCTCAGCCGCCAACGTCGATCTCAAACTAGCAGAACGAAGAGCCTTCTATGGACGAGCGTGCAATATGGAAGCGTTCAGCTCCCTAGCCTGCCAGTCGTCTTGCAGTTCCTGCAGGGCATCATCACAGTGGCCACAGCGGCGATACTCATAGTCAACAACATCGCTGGGGGGTCTCCGAGTTCTTCTTCGCCATCCCCCACCCTTCGATGTGCTCTTGAGACAACATGGCAGCAGCTGTACAGCGCACACGATGCCGCTGCTTTACGGCGGATCCAGGACGCGCTTAACTGCTGCGGCTTCAACAGTGTTGTCGACCGGGCATGGCCGTTTCCGCACGGAAGCGGAAGCACCACGTGTGCGCAATCGTATGGCCGCACGACTGCGTGCCGTGTGCCCTGGATGCAGACAGTGCAACGACGAGCAGGCGTGGATCTGGCGGTGGTCGTGGTCGTGGCGCTCTTTCAGGTTCTCACACTCGTCGTCAGAGAGTGGCCGGCCTCATCTTTCAGCTATCACCCGCACGGAAGCGGTGAGCAGCAAGGTGTGCGCAGGCCTCTTCTGGAGGATCGCGTTGCGGAGGCTTATACGGATGACGTGGATGACGTGGATGGCACCGATGAGGCCAGGGAAGATGCCAACAATCACCAGGACAGCAATGGCCCACGTCTGGAGCCGTCGGGATTGCAGAACGCGTGGTCCACTGACTAAGAATGTCAAAAGTGGGCAGACAGGTGGGTAAATATACGAGAATAACTGAGGACAGACAAAGCTGGACATCAACAGATTGGAAGGGTGTCATGGTTAAATGAAAGCTACGTAACAACGTTGAAAACACGCCGAGAGGTATCCCTTGAACTTTTCGAACAGCATGAGCCGTCTCCCGTGACTCCCATCTGGCCAGCGATTCTAGATTCCAAAAAGAAACAGGGTTAAAGAGAGAGGACGCGTGATGTCGTCAGTGTCTACTACTTGGTCTCTTCAATGGCCTTTGCCAGCAGGCCAAGGCCTTCCTGGATCTCGGCCTCGGAAACGGTCAAGCTGGGGACAAACCGCAAGGTGTTTTTGCCGGCCGTGATGACGAGCAGGCCATGGGCGCGAGCAGCATCGACGATGGGGTTGGGATCGCGGGTGAGCTGGGCGCCAAGGATGAGGCCGCGGCCGCGAATCTCGGTGATGACATTGGGGAAGCGTTCGCGCAGCTGCTGGAGGCCACGCACGAAGACGGCGCCCTTGGCGACGACGCTGGCCTGCAGGGCGGGCTCGCTGAGGCGGGTGAGGACGTGATGGGCAACGCGACAGGCAAGCGGGTTGCCGCCATAGGTAGTGCCGTGGTCGCCGACCTTCATGGCATCGGCGACGGTGGCGCTGACGATGGTAGCAGCAATGGGGAAGCCGTTACCGAGAGCCTTAGCGGTGGTGATGACGTCGGGATGAGCCTCAGCGGGCAGGTGAGCGTGGGCCCAGAGCGTGCCGCCGGTACGAGCGAGGCCGCACTGAATCTCGTCATGGATCAGCACGGCGCCGACCTCGCGGGCACGCTGGGCCACGGCCACCATGAAGGCGTCGGTCCCGACGTGCACGCCGCCCTCGCCCTGGATCGGCTCGACGATGACGCCACAGGTGGCCGGGGTGATCAGCTGCTCGAGCACGGCCGCATCAGCGTCGTTGTAGGTGCCGCAGCGGAAGCCCGGCACCATGGGCGCAAAGGGCGCCTGGTACTTGGGGTTGTGCGTGGCCGAGAGGCTGCCCATAGTGCGGCCGTGGAAGGCGCCGGCAAACGAGACGATCTCGATCTTCTTGCCAGATGGGTCGAGCGTCTTGCCGACCTTGCGGGCGAACTTGATGGCCGCCTCGTTGGCCTCGCTACCCGAGTTGGCAATGAAGACGGCCGTGGCCTCGGCGCTGGCCATGCCGCCCGACGCTCGCGTCTCCTCGATCAGCTGCCGCGAGAGCGCGCCCGTCCAAGGATTGTGGTACAGGTTCGAGGCGTGCATCAGCGTGGCCGCCTGCTCGGCGAGCACGCGCGTGACCCCGGGGTCGCAGTGGCCGAGTGCATTGACGGCGATGCCGCCCGTGAAGTCGAGATACTGCTTGCCCTCGAGGTCCCACAGGTATGAGCCGGAGCCGCGCTGGAAGACCGTTGTCGGTCGTGAATAGGTCGCCAGCATAAAGGGGGCCGTCTGGGCGACAACGTCCTCACTGTGCGCGCCATTGAAGGTCTGGAGCAGGGGCACCTGTTAGACAGCTGTCTGTGTTTGGCCAAAAGCTTGGAGACAAACCTGATGGGTCTCAACAGCGGCTGCTGGAGCCTGTGAGGCGAAGAGCCTCGCCGAAACGGATAGCGGCGCTCGGGAAATGCCTACTGGCCGTGTAGGAGCCAGTGCCAGGGCCCGGGTGCCCTTCACTGCACTTCTTGCGCACCACTGCCAGGCCATCGTCGAGAAGAACAGAAAACCTGGTTGGGATAGGATAGACGACTGACAATGGCAGAGGGGAAGGGGAAACGGCCGGGACAACTGCAACCAAGAGAGGACAATGGACCGAAATTTCTTATCGATAAGGGAGGCGTGAGTCAAAAATTTCGGTGGGGTCTGAGCTGTTTAGATTGTCCACTCCGACAACGCTGGACAGAGGAAGATACATTTCTGCGAAATGATGTTTCTCGGCCGAGAAAGAAAATGCACAGATAGATGATACAAGCCGGAGTTTAACGCGTATTCGTACGGAGTACACAGCATCTTGCTCGCGCTCTACACCGTTTCGACAAGTTTCCTGGCTCGACAGCAACATGTTCGCAGAGTCACGACAGTCTCACCCGATGATGATGCCTTCACAAGACGGTGTGTTCGGTCTCCGTTTGGGTTGAGGCAAGCACCGCCAAAAGGACATTGGCGTGGTATCTTACGAGAACTTGGCGGGAGACCGACACGCGTGTCTTGCACAACGAATTGTCTGGTAAACAATACAGCTGGTGTTTTATAAGGGGGGGCACACTATTGCAGCATGTTTGAGGCCTGTCAGTCTTGGCAACGGCTGACGCATAGCCTGGCAGAACTATTTCTGGTTTAAACGTACGTAATAAGGCAGGGGAATCAGGTTTTCAAAGCAACGAGGCAAGAGACACGTGCAGCCAGAAAGAACACCGTGTACTCGTACCAATGAAGGCTGGAAACGAGACATGATCCTGGATAAATGAGTACCAAAACACGGCAGTTCCAGATTGGCTGGCATGGTTGGTGCAGGCAGTCCGGACCGTAGCTCCCATGCTACCCAACATGGAGACCCAAGCCCTAAATATTACCAAAACTGCTAGAACAGGCATTTGCGCGCAATACCCCAGGATTTGGTGGATTGTCATCCGATTGTCTAGCCATGAGCGCGCCACAGCCAGAGAGGGGACAGCGACCGGATGGTATCCGGATGGCGACTCCATGGCGACTGAATGGCAACTGCTTGCATGACCATCCTTTACACGCAATGTCTTAGGCATTCAGCAGAGCCTCGGCTAGGGCGTATTGTCTACATAGACACACCTCCTTTGTGTTTCTGTACGAGTACCCGTAATGCACACACATCGCTTCCTTTTCATCATGTTAAACACCTGGTAAGACCTGAGTGGTCAAAGTCGTTCCGTGGAGCCTCTAATCGCGCGGCGCATGCGCGAAAGCCAACTTCGGACAGGCCGGAGCGGTCAAAGTCTCCACCTAGCCTTACATACGACGTAAGTGGCTCTCAGAAGGCCACATCGCTGTCCGCATTCATGATCGTTGCTGACAAACGGCTACTGGATCACCCTCCAGGCCTTTGGTCTTTTCGAGGCTGCATTGCAGATGTTACGTAGTCAGAAAGACGGCACAGGATGGATGGCATTTCGACACGGGAAAAGGGCTTCAGAAACCGTTTGCTGCCCACCTGCACGAGTGTCGGGCCAGTCCGGATGGAGGACACAGCCACGGGAATCGAGACCGACCCCCACGGCTTTAGCGACTGGGTCTGTCTGCCGTACTCCGTACAATCGGGCCCTCATTGGTAGCCAAATCCATCATAGCACAGACCAGCATGGTCAACGTCTCGAAGCTGCACATCCTGCATGCATGTGGAGGGCCTCCTGGCGGATGCGATTTGCCTCGTTTCTCCCTTCTCCTCGCATCATTGCACTCGTATTGGGGGGCCGGAAATGAGAAATCCCATGAAATCGCGTGTTGAGTGGGATGCTGTTGGGTTGTGTCGTATTTGGCCTTTGGGCTCAGCCTGTCGGCCCTGATTGGGTGCTGTCCACGAGCATCACACTACTGGGAGGACAAGCTTTTGGTGGTGGGGCTTGCCAGCACAAGCCCCTGCTCGTGGGACCCCGGTCGAACATCTCGTACACTCTGCAGCTGCGTCGTCACTGTCGGTGGTAGTGCTGCTGAACACTACTCCGTACGCTGTACCAAATGCCCCTCCAAGCGTATCCACATCTTCTCGGCCCCTCCTGAGGAACTGGGGTAAGGTAGGCGGTGGTGGTGCTTGGCTTTGCTGCTGCCCGCCTCCCTCGCAGCTTCCCTCCTTGGTCATTTTCTTTCAAATTGGGCCCCATCCCTCGTCCTCTCGTCTTCTTTGCTCGTACTTGAAGATTAACCCAGTCCTCTTGGCCTTTTGCAACTTACCAATTTCTCACCACACGATCTAATTCACTCATCTCCTGTTGTTCTCCCGCAAGAAGAACTATACTCGGTGAGGCTTTGCCCTTTTTTCACCAATCTCTGTACCCCCATGCTCCCCCCTCCCTACCCCAACGCCCAACAGCTGCTTTTCTTCTTGCCTCCCTCACCCCATTGAAAAGGGGCCCGGCTCCCTGTTCCTGACCCCCGCGTTGACTGCCCAGGGACCCTGCCCTGGGATATTCTAAAGATGTCTTCCAGAAGCTGTAGTTGGGGGCAGAACAGAGCTATTCAGAACTGCCTAGTTGTATCCTTGTCAAGATCCATGTCCCGTCCTGTGTCTTGTGCTAACCTTGAGCTCCCTCCAAAGCATACTCAGCCTCAACAGTTATAAAAGCAGCCTCTCCCAATTACCAAAACATACTTTGCCTCTACCAAGCCAGAATTTGCTCTTCAGCAATTCACAAAACTCGTCTTCTCTTCTTCTCCAGTTAGAAGCTATTACCGCCAAAATGGGTCACCTCACCGAGATCAAGCACAGAGATGCTACCACTGAGAAGGATCTCGTCAGCGAAGTGAAGAAGGCGCACCTGCAACTTGCCAATGACGATGACTGTTTTACCACGTCCGTTTATGGTTCCAGATTTGCCATGATCGAACTGCCTCGAGTGCGTCACCCTTCCTCTCCTCCATTTACGTCCGGATTTTCGATAGTCTGGGGTTTCTAACAAGCAGCAGCACGAACTTGCAGAGACTGAGATGCCTAAGGAGGTAAGTTCCCCCGTAGCTGGACTCAAGTCTACAGAGTACTCACGAATTCCCTACATAGGTCGCGTATCGCATGATCAAAGATGATCTCAGCCTGGACGGTAACCCCATGCTCAAGTAAGCCGTTCTTCTTATGGCAACAGCCTCCAATTACTTTTCAATAGCTAACAATATTTTTTTATTTTTTTAGCCTGGCGTCTTTCGTCACCACGTACATGGTTCGTCAACTCTGATTGACAGTCAAGACGGGTGTTACTTATACTGACGTTACTTGTGTAGGAGGACGAAGCCGAGAAGCTTATGACTGAGTCCTTTTCCAAGAACTTTATCGACTATGAGGAGTACCCCCAGTCCGCGGATATCCAGAACCGCTGCGTCTCTATGATCGGTCGCCTCTTCAATGCGCCTGTCGGAAGCACCACCGAGGGAGGTTCTATCGGCACTTCTACGGTTGGAAGCTCCGAGGCAATTATGCTGGGTGTTCTGGCCATGAAGCGGCGCTGGAAGAACAAGCGCATTGCCGAGGGCAAGTCTTACGAGAAGCCAAACCTCGTCATGTCGTCTGCCGTGCAGGTGTGCTGGGAGAAGGCCACCCGCTACTTTGAAATTGACGAGAAGCTCGTCTACTGCTCAGAGGATCGCTATGTGATTGACCCAGTGCAGGTCGTTGACCTGGTCGACGAGAACACCATCGGAATCTGCTGCATTCTCGGCACTACCTACACAGGCGAATACGAGGATGTGAAGGCAGTCAATGACCTGTTGATCGAGCGCGGTTTGGACACTCCCATCCATGTCGATGCTGCTAGCGGCGGCTTCGTTGCTCCCTTTGTTGTCCCCGGCCTCGAATGGGACTTCCGGCTGGAGCGCGTCGTTTCCATCAACGTCTCGGGCCACAAGGTGCGTTTAAGCATGATACCGAGCACCATCTTTCACCCTAACACGCCTTTTAGTACGGACTTGTGTACCCTGGTGTCGGTTGGGTTGTGTGGCGTTCCGCCGAGTACCTCCCTCAGGAGCTGGTGTTCAACATCAACTATCTTGGCGCCGACCAGGCTTCGTTCACGCTCAACTTCAGCAAGGGTGCTTCGCAGGTTATCGGGCAATACTACCAGTTCATCCGGCTGGGCAAGCACGGATACCGTGCTATTATGTCCAATCTGACACGCACTGCCGACTACCTCTCAGACTCGCTCCAGGCCCTCGGTTTCGTGATCATGTCCAAGAAGTCGGGTGAAGGGCTGCCTCTCGTTGCCTTCCGTCTTTCGCCCAGCAAAACCCGAGAATACGACGAGTTTGCTCTCGCCCACCAGCTGCGCGTTCGCGGCTGGGTGGTGCCTGCTTACACCATGGCTCCCCACACGAATGGCTTGAAGATGCTCCGTGTTGTCGTCCGCGAAGACTTCACCTGGAACCGATGTGACTCGCTGATTGCTGACGTCAAGCTGAGCATGACGTATCTGGACGAGATGGACAAAGCGACGCTCCGCAAGATCGACGAATTTGTCCAAAAGCACCACACGGCTGGTAGCCACTCCGTGCACAACCATCCAAAGTTCCGCGTTGGTCCCCTTCCTAATATGCCTGTGGCTTTATTTGCGAGAAGCGTTATGCTGACCGGCCGTCTCTGGCCTATAGAAAGAAAAGCACTCGCTCCAAGGGAAGACGGGCAAAACCCATGCTGTCTGCTAAATTTGCCAAATTACGACATCAGCCATCACGAGTTGAAACGGCCGTTCAGGGATAGGGTTCCATACGACGCTTATGTCTTATGTTGCTTATTTTTGGTTAGCGCAGTGCCAATCTATACGATTTTGCCTGTGTCCAATTGGATATTGTGCTGCTCCCTTTTGCATGTGAATTCCTGTGGTCTCTTGTAGCTTCTACGATTTATTCCCGTTTCGGCCCAAATTCCTGCATGTACTTTGGGCGCGTCCACTTTGCAGTAACCGTTTCTTCATCTATCGCATAGGTCCTGGCCTCTCTAGGGCTTTCTCTCACAACTGGTGCATTTATCAATCATGACCGAGCTTTCGAAAGACGGACACTGTGGACCACCCCCGCACAGCATCTAGCGGCAGCATGCGCTTATTGTATTACCGGTAAAGCAGCTTTCACATGTCAAATAGATCGCCAACCGGAATTGGTCCGCCTCCCATGACCTCGAAAGAATTGTCTTACATGGATGACAGGCTGGAGGGTCCATCACAGGATCTTCGCTCTAGCAATTTGTTCTTGCTGGCTTCTTGACTGACTTAGTATTTGCACCAGTATCTGCACTTGCACCTAAGACACCTGAGTTCGCCAAGCAAGGAAACTAGAGACTCAACAATATATGCGTTTGTGCTTGCGCGAACAGTGCATCAGGCCTAGGGCGCTACTGAAACCCGTCCTGTTACTCCCTTGTGGCTTACCGTCACCATGCTTGATCACGTTCTGGGTCGACCGTCGGTCAAGTCGCGCCGGCTCCAAGTACTGGCCGTGCTGGTTTTTTGGCTGACATATCTCGCGCGGTAAGTGTGCTGCGTCTTGCGATGTGTATGTGCTGTTCTCGCGGTCTGCTGATTCCAACCGTGGCAGTGGCAACAAGAATGGCCCTCTGGGCACACGAACACTCTCCCGGCTCCTCTCGAAGAAGTTGACGGCCTGGCAAATGGTCGTGCTCACGATGACGTACCTTTACACGGCCCGCAACTTCAGCACTCTTGTTGGCCTCGCGAGCCCCGACCCTTTGTCAAACATGTACGATGCGACCTTTTTCCGCGCGACGTGGGTCTTGACAGCGCTGGACGCCGGTTTCTGGACGGCGATGAAGATACGCTCCCGCTGGCTGCGTGATATTGCCGGAATTGTCTTCTCGGGCTTCTACCTCGTGGCAGCCGAGCAGGCCGACGAAAAGGTGCGCAAGGTGCGCGGCAACCTGACGGTGGAGCACCTTCGTGTCAGCTGGAACAAGGGAACAACACCGTACCTGAACTTTATCCAGGGCCTCACGCGGCCTCGGCTGACGCGCTGGCCACCACGATACATCCGCATTCCCCGGCCGGCGACAAGCGACTACAAGGATCAGCCGGTGATGGCCTGGCTCTACTACGACGGGTCGATCGACCACCTGCGGGCATCTGGTATAAACCGTGTCATCCTCGACATTCCTGGCGGGGGCTTTGTTGCCATGGATCCGCGCTGCAACGACGACCGACTCTTCACCTGGGCCGTCCATACGGGGCTTCCGGTCTTGAGTCTGGATTACAGAAAAGCACCGGAGCACCCGTTTCCTTATGCGCTGTACGAGTGCTATGATGTATATTCGACGCTGGTCAACACGCGTGGTCGTTGCATTGGAATGGCTGGCAAGGAACCTGCGCATATCGTAATGTCGGGCGACAGTGCTGGGGGCAATTTGGCGACGGCGACGACGCTGATGATAGCGCAATCTGCGCCGACACTCCTGTCGATGCATGAAAGAAAGGATGCAGGCAATGGACAGGAGCAGGAGCAGGACCAACAACAGCTTCCGCTTCCCGAGGGATTGATCTTGACGTATCCGGCCCTGGACATGAACATTGGCAGCTGGATGTCGGACGAGCAGATGGCCCTTATCCAGGACAGACGCATGCGGGCGACGAACAAGAATGTGATCCGCCGCAAGACCAGCCAATACAACGACATCGCAGGGACACCGCACGAGTCTGGCGACGAAGCATTAGTCATGACGAGCATGGCGAGGGCGGAGGCCGACGGTAGCGACGGCGATGACGATGACAGTTCGGAGGATGATGAGGAGAAAGCACAGTCTCAGGGAGAAGATGCGCGGAGACCCAAGCCGGCGTATTCACATGTCAACATGGCGAAGTTTGGAAAGACATTGCAGGCGCGGCCACGCACACCCCGAGGTGACGCCTCATCGACCTCTGGAGGGGTGCAGCCGATCACACCGATGGAGTCGACACTGTTGGTGGCAGGACCGGTGCCAGCGCCGGCTTTGCAGACGCGGCTGACGACGTCGTCGACGATCTCGTACTTCAACGACCGGGTGCTGACGCCGGAGATGATGCGGGCAATGATCATTCTGTACGTGGGACCACACAGCCGGCCAGACTTTGCGCGAGACTACCTGCTGTCGCCGATCCTGGCGCCAGACCTGCTGCTGGCGCGGTTTCCCAAGACATACTTTCTGACGGGCGAGCGCGATCCGTTGGTGGACGACACGGTGATCTTTGCGGGACGACTACGGCGGATCCAGGCGGCGCTCTGTGCGTCAGGCGGACGGCGGCTCGAGTACCGCGAGTCGGACGCAGACGTGCTGGCCAAGATGGGCTTTGACGATCGCGACGTGGCTGAGGTTGTGCTGGTGCCCGGTGTGAGCCACGGATTTCTGCAATTTCCGGCCATCTACCCGCCAGCCAGAGGATGGTTTGAGCGGACAGCTCACTGGATCGAGGACGTGTTTAAGCACGCAGAGACAAGACGGGCCAGCTCGGGTCTGTCGGCAGTCCGTGGACGCGGACGCGGACGTGGCCGCGTCCATGCGGAAAGGGGAGACAAGGCAGGAAAGGTAGAAAAGGCAGGACAGACAGGGCAGGTGGAAACGGTGCAGACAGTTCCGAACGTCACAGGTGGAAACGGCAGCGGCACGCACGCAAAGACAGAGTCGAGCGGAGACGACGAGGGCCCGCTCGAGATGATGCGCATGACCAAGGCCAAGGGACCGGCCAAGACGGACAACAGCAATGGCGGAGGATCACCAGCTCCGGAAGAGGAGCAGCCGTTCCGGGAGAGTTCGACGACGTTGGTGGAGGGGACGAATGCCGGTAGCGCTTCGACAAAGAAGAAGCGAGGGAAAACGGCGAGACCACGAGGAGGCAGCAGCAGCAGCAACGGCGACAGAGAGCTGGTGAAGCTGGCCAGCTCAGACGATCTGTTGGGACGACGGATGCAGGGCATTGTGGGGGGACTGACGGGGGTCACAGAGGAGTAGTTGAGACTTGTGTCTATTTCTAAGTTGTTTCTATGTTGTGATCCTACGGGCAGTTCTATATCGCTATTGTTATACAAGAAGCAGAAGGTATCCGACTAGTAAAGCATGTTGAATGTGTTGTGTTGTGTGTTTTGGGCGATTCTGTTCTCTCAAGCCTCGACGGCCAGAGTGCCGTTGTGCCAGTGGCCAAAGACGGAGTCGATCTCGGCGAGCAGGACAGCCTTGCGATCGTCATCGCACCAGCTGCCGGTGACGGCATTGCGCACAATAATCTCCCAGTGCTTGGGCTCGAGGATGTGGGCATCCTGGACGGCGCAGTAGTTCTCCTGGATGTAGCCGCCAAAATAGGCGGGATCGTCGGAGTTGACAGAGAAGGCAACGCCGGCATCGAGAAAGGTGCGAATAGGCACATGGGCGACACTAGGAGCGACGCGCAGCCGGACGTTGGAGAGGGGGCAGACGGTGAGCATGACGCGATCGCGAGCAAGACGGGCCATGAGCTCGGGGTCTTGGGCAGCAGCATTGCCGTGGTCAATGCGCTCGACGGCGAGATGGTCGAGCGCGAGGGAGACGTATTCGGCCGGACCCTCCTCGCCGGCATGGGCTGTGAAGCGGGTAGCGAGACCGGCCTTGCGCGTGTCGGCGTAGATGTCGGACCAGAGAGTCGGGGGACGGTCCCGTTCCGACGAGCAGAGGCCGAGACCAGCGAGCGGCGTGCTGTCGGCCGGTGCTGCGGTCGAGGGCCAATACGGCCGCAACGACTCGGCCACCCGACCGCTGTCCTCGACCGGAAGATGACGCAGCAGACAGGGAATCAGCAGGCTGGTGAGGCCCCAGCGCGATTCAGCCACCCGGCTGGCAGCGTCCAAGCCGGCCACGACCTCGGACAGGGCCACGCCGCGCTCCAGATGGGCCTGCGGGTCGAAGAAGATCTCGGCGTGGCGCACGCGCGTCGAGTGTGCCCGCTCAAAGTAAGCCAGCGCGAGCGTCTCAAAGTCGGCAGCCGTGACGAGCACGCTCATGCCGATGTAGTAGTAGTGCAGGAACTGGGCTGTGAGCGAGAGAGCCAGAGGCAAGAGGCAAGAGACAATCGACTACAAACTCACATCGTCCAAACAGGAGAACTGGTCGTAGCGGGCATACAGCGCCTCGACCGACGCAAAGGCCGGATCCTCGGGCAGCGTCACGTTGTTGCGCTTGGCCAGCGTGAAGAGCAGCTCGGGCGAGAGCGAACCCTCGACGTGCATGTGGTGCTCGCATTTGGGCAGCGCCTGCAGAAGCGGGTGGAGGGGCGAGCGACACATTGTGGCTGTTTGGGGCTGTGCTTTGTGTCTTGAGCTGGGTCGAGATCGGGTCGTGAAGCTGGATGAAGTCTTGCGTTTGGATCAGAGCACAAACTTTTTAGCCGTGATCGTGGGCAGGAAGGCGGTCTGGTCTGCTGTCCTCGTCCCTGCTTGCTCCTTCCTCTTCCGGCCAGCTCCTGTTGCCTCTCGCCTCTCGCCTCATCTTTTCTACCAGCGCTCGTGCGGGCCAGCCAGCCGCGCCCACCCGCCAGCCTTCGCTGCTCGGCGATAACCGACTGAAAATCTCGACTTTTATCTCCACCACCGAAAGGCTCTGCAGGCGCCGCCGCGCGGCTGACACATCAGCCCCACTCCTTGCCCAAGCCAAGAAGAGAAAGAACGCACCGGTGCGAGAGCTTGTACGTGCAATCTGCCCAGATGAAAGAAAAGGGGAAAACGAACCCCCCGGAACTGGACGAATGGACGAAACGACAGCTCGGCTTACTTGCCTGCCGGCCGGCTGCGCTGTTTCTCGCATCTGCCTCTTGCCAAGACCCCCCACCGTCCCTCCGGCTCCCTGTAACAGGTCTCGTTGCAGATCGGACACGAGATGTGACCATCGACATGTGGCATGTTGGTATAAGAATAGCAGCAGCCAGTGTCGCAGAGGAGGCCGCAGAGGAGGCTAGGACGGACCGAGTGAGGGACGAGAACCAACAGTCGTTGGCAGCATGGAAACAACAGCTCCCCCGTTCATTCAACGCCTCTCGCCTCCTTGCGTTGCTGAGATGGTTCAAGCTCAAGCTCGGGCAGGGATGTCCACAATTAGAATAGACGTAAATCATGAAACTCGCAAGGGAGCCTCACCGGTTGTAAGATACTCTATCACAGCCAGCCGTTCACTCCATGTAACCGGCTGCAGCCTGGCCCTGCAAGCACGGTTATCGTTGCCTGTCCTTGACCTTTTCCCTGGAAACGCGCGTCTGACAGATTGCCTCCTCGACGGTGTACATGGCATCCTGCTGTTTGGAACGGCACCGGGAGATGACGATGGTGCGGCTTCCAATAGCCCCCATCTTGGTTTCTCAATGCGAGGCAGGCGACCAACAGCACGAGGTGAGCACTCCCTGGGCAACATGACCCGTCACTTTCTCGGGCACACCCCCTTTTCTATCTTACTATGTAGCCACCCTGGTTACCCGCACATATTCGCCCCAGGCTGGCCAATGTGAAGCAGGGCCCTCGGCGAGAGAGAGCGACAGCCTGTGTGTGCGGGGCCACTGTGAGAATGCGAAACAGACTCGTCGAGGGGGACAGCCGACCGGTCGTCGCACGGCAGACCCAACAGCGATACTATGTAGCAGCCAGAAAGACGACACGGTCGGACGGGTTCTCTCATCGAGAGGTTCTCTCATCGAGAGGGTGTGCTCGCTCTCTGTGCCTCAGCCCAAGATGCATGCCTGCCTGGCCCGGGTGTGGTTACCCATGTGCCTGCACACAGCTGTGTTCGACGAGACTACAGAGTACGTCGTACACCGATATCATAGCAGCACGGCTCCAGTTGCTCTCTTGCCTGTCCTCCCGTCCGCCCCGGTCGGCTCTGCCTTCTCCCTTCAGACGGTCACTTTCGTCGTTTGATCTG
The DNA here is from genome assembly GCF_000143105.1 of Grosmannia clavigera kw1407. Lineage (NCBI taxonomy): Eukaryota > Fungi > Ascomycota > Sordariomycetes > Ophiostomatales > Ophiostomataceae > Leptographium > Leptographium clavigerum. Next base: position 699,517 of record NW_014040837.1, on the reverse strand, counting down.
GTCTCACAAAACAGACTAAGAGGAGGACCATGTGCCTCAGCTCTGCCATGTATGGAGACTTCCAGGCTTATCTGGCAGTCGGCCGTCTCTCGGCCTGTTCTTAGCTGGCCGGGGTGGTGGGCATTATACCTCGCCATCGGCTGGGTCCGTGCTCTCTCTCGCCATGCTACCCTCCCATGCGGCCGGCCTGTCTGCCTTAACGGAGTATGTACGGAGTACTGTGTACGAGCAATCGCTTAGTGAGCACACAGGCTCTCCGTCCTATGGGGCGCTTAGCCCAGAGAACAGGGGGGACAATGATGCAAAGTCTCCAAGAAACTATTTACCGACACATGCGTGTGGAGAGAGAAGACACACAGACAGCGTCATGGCGTTCCCTAGGGCCGAGATCCCCTGACGAGGGGATGGTGCGCCGCCCCTTTGAAACACATACTCCGTTTCGCCGTTCTGTGCTGACTACTGGCCATTTGTCGTCGCCCGAGATGAGCTCAACAGCTCCTGGCGGGCACTCGTATTCTGCAAATATGGGCAGAGCAAAGGATCCAGCACATCATCCTGGCGGCAGCACACAAAGCCTCCTCAGCCGTTTACAGAGCGCCTTTTCTGCCAGACGGGCACATTGGAGACAAGCGATGAGCCATTCTTGGAGAGGCTGAACGTACTATGTAGCCGGGCCAGTCAGACTGGGTGGGCAGTTTAATTTTAAATTAACTTCCCGTTCCCGGGAGGGGAGAGGCCAGAGAGCCGGATGCAGATGTTGACACAGAGTTGTGTAGGCTCGGTGTGGCGATAATACAGGGGTGATGCATACGAATGAGTACGAGCAAGGGGAAAAAGAAAAGAATACAGAGCGATAGGCGGGCAAAATGGGAAATGGGAAAATGGGAAATGAACATGAGTAAGGGGAAGGAGACGAGTATGCGGTGCAAGAGCAGCTGAGCGTAGACGAGTGGTCTCGAGTGATCGGCAAGAGGAATATACGACGTAGAGAGAGGATGGGGAGTCGATGCCAGACGCTGATGCTGGGACTGGAAATGGCCTGATGGGACGGGGGAAGGGATGCTGTCACACAGGACGGACATTTTCCCTCCGTTATATAAAGAGAAGCAACGTCAGGTAGTGCGTAGGCTAGAGCTGAGACACCGTCTTGGGGCCGAGGAGCTAGAAGGGAAAGGAGAGGAGAGAAAAGCAGAAAGGAAGAAAGAAGGAAAAGAGACATGTGACGGAGAAGACGAAGCAGGGAAGAAAAGGGGAAAACGACGAAAGGCCGAAAAGAGGGGAAAGAGGCTGGGCCAGAGCGACCGACAACGCCTCGTCTGTCGTCCTGAGGGAGAGACGAAGACGAGAGAGCGAGGCACAGGCCAGAGATAGCGGCGCGGCTTCCACGTGAAGAAATTGTTGGTCCCTGACCGAGAAAGTTGTCCTGCCTCTGGCGGCCGAGTGACACTGCGGCTGAGCGACCGAATCTAAAGATGTGCTGGCCCTTTTCTCCCATCTTTTCATTCTCGTCTTTGCTTCTTCTTCGCTGGGCGGCCCTCTCTCTTGCCTCTCTTGCTCTTTTTCGTCTGTCTCGGAGGGCAAGGTGAGGCTTTCGGCCCTGTGTCGTGTCCTGGCTTAGCGCTCTTTTGGGGCGGGAAGAGATGCGATTGGTCCCGTTCTGGCAGCCATGGCCGCCAGCTTAGCGGGCTTGTTTAGCAAGACATAGCCTGCTCTTCGATGGCTGGGCGCTGCAGCACAGCGCAGCATGGCACCTACGACGTCCGGAGCACACCCTCTGGATCCCAGTCTCTCCCCAATCCCTGTCAGAGCCGGAGAGGGTCCGGAAGACGGCAGAATAGGGCTTGCTAGCACCTCCGTACTTGTACATGTCTAGTAAGAGACGAGGAGTAAAAAACGACCATACGGAGGATTTGACAAGAACCGTGAGATACAGAGGGGCCGGTCGCTACAGACAGGCCTGCATGCACATTTAATACTACGGCGCCCCTGTAGATAAGAGAAAGAGAGGGGCCCCACGCTAGGCTCCTTTGCCGTCGCTTTAGAAGAACCTCCGAAAACGAGAGGCCGGGAAGGGGAGAGAGGAAAGACAATCAACAGTCCGAGATTTGCACAGTAGTCCAGCCCGGCCCGAGCGACAAGAGCCGGCTAGCAGCCAGCGGCGTATCTTACATAGTACTACTATGTATGTACGTGTTCGTCCCTCGAGCACGACTACGGGTATGTATGTAGTACGAAGTAGGAGTACGAGTACACGGTCGCAGTAGCAGCGAGAACAGGGCGCCACACCCTCCCCGCCCCGGACGTAGCCGTGGTCCACCAGGAAGGAGCCCATGGAGAGGCAGCAGAAGGGGAGATGCAGGACGAAAAGGCGCGATGCAGAAGCGAGCGCAGGAGTGCAGAGAGAGAGCAGGGAGAGGAGACAGGGGTGGGCGATGGAAAGGTGAGCCTGGAAAGAGTACGGAGTTTTTTTTTTTTTTTTTTAAAGAAAAAAAAGAAAAAAAAGAAGAAGCGAGCACCATCGTCGCTCGTAAGATGCGCAAGGCTCGTAAGATACGAGTCCGTCCTGTTCAATCCACACTTTTCCCCCCGTTCTTTCGGATCGTTGCCGCCGGCCGCTGCTTCAGCATCCGGCGAGTTCGGCTCCTTTTCCGAGTTCGGCTCCTTTTCCGAGCCGTCTTTCTTTTTTTTCTTTTTTTCCCTTTTTTTTCGTGGCTTGCTTTGCTTCGGATCGTCCTTCTTCTCCTTCTGGGCTGCCCCCACTCTGTCGGTCGTCAAGAGCACGGAAGAAACTTGCCGTGCTCCCAACGACGGCTTTCTTGGTTACCCTCGCGCATCGTACCGAGCAGTCTTTACCGAACCAAAGACAGCAAGGCGCGCAACACGCCCATGACGACTCGTACGTTTTCTTGTCTTCACGACCACGCCTGCTTGTATCTGCAAACGCCTCGTTGCTTTCAGAACGGTCGATGCTCTCGACCCCCCAACCCAAGGTTCCAGGTCCCTGGTCCCAGGTCCCAGCTTCCAGACCCCAGCTCCGTGTCCCGATCCCTGCTCGCTGGCTCGTCTCCCTCTTTCGCTCTTTGCTTTTTATATTTCATTTGGGAGCTCGTGCTGGTGCGCATGCAATGCGATCCTTCGGCGGACTGGGCGGCCACATCATTTCGGTTTTAGTATTGCCCTCTCCTCTCTCGCGTCGTAATAAAACGGGCATCTCCGTCCGGCTGTCTGCTCATACAGTATAGCTCTGGCTGCACATTGCATTGGGACCATGTGCATATATGCACGCATGAAACCACGAGTAACAAGGAACAAAAAGCACGCTACCGCACTCCGTACTCCATAAGCAGCAAGGATGCCATCGCACCTGGACGGAGCACGGAGTACGAGTATGCATTTGCCGGCTTTATTCTACATGGCACTCCCCCTAAGGTGCCATCGCCTTGTTCTTGGTGTCATTCGCTTCTCAGCCGTCTCTCGATCGTCAAGCCGGTTCTGGCACAGGCTCTCAGCGAGCCTGTGGCTTGCAGCCAGAGCGGGACGACACCGGCTGGCCAGCTCTACATAGTAAGATACGACTACATAGTACGGAGTGCGGAGTACTCTGTACTATGTATGTGATTGCCCGGTTGTGTGATTGTCTGGTTCCCTGCTTATCTGGTTCCTTGGTTCCAGCTCGCATCCCCTGCCTCGGTCTTCGCTCACACACCACGCACGGATCTGCATACGAATATTACACATCTTGCAATTGTGAGGTCTTGATCATGATAGTTCGGAAGCGCGGCAGCAGGAAAGCATTCCCAAAAAGAGTATCGGTGGACGCAATAGTAAGATACATACTCCGTAGTAGCGGCGTCTGACAGCGCATGTTTCGGGGCCGGCCCTCTTTTTTTTGTTGGTGGGGACGGGGGTGTGTGAAAGGGTTGGGTTCATCATGGCTGCTACGTCGTACGGAGCATTGCTTTATTTTTATTCCTATTTTTATCACGCCGCTTTATCTTAGTTTTGCTGAACATTTCGCCCGGACAGACAGACCGGTTTGCATCAGCTCTCTTGGCAATGACGATGCATCTCATCTTTGTTATTGACACAATTGCAGTGCAACGAGCCTGCTGCCGACAGGCAGTGGCAGACGCCCAGAGGCATCTGGAGGAACAGGTAGGCGAGATGGTATCGTATCTTACATGGCACACGCGTACATGCTCGTACTCGTACATACACGTAGTGCAGAACATATGGACCGCTGCTACTGTATATCACATGTGGGATACGCAACGTACGGAGTACTCGTACACGCACGAGGTACACTCGCGCTTGAGCATGGCTCGACACCATCGGGTTCCGGTCCCCTGGCCCCCCTCCTCCAGCAGTCCGAGGGGGGGCTGCTCCACTGCTGCAGCATGCATACGACGAGCCGCTCCTGGGTGTCTCTGTGCGGGTCCTCTCTCTCATTCCTTTCTTTCCACTTTCTCCCTTTTTTTCTTTTTCTTTCTTTTTTCCCTCTTGCTGCACAATACAGACAAGCACCGCAAGCCGGCCGGCGGATCCTTGTCTGGTACGTTGTCGGTCAGGCCATGGCGTCGGCTGGCTCCGCGGCTTGCCGGGCCCGAATGACGGCACCAAGGAAGAAACAGGTGTTCATGCAGACATCCAGCCAGCCTTAACCTCCCCACAGACGAGATGGATTGGAGTGTGTGTATACGACGTATCTTACATGTACCTATACTCTGTGAGCTCTCGTATGGAGTACTTGTACGTCGTACGCGGCCGTGGGCGTGTGCTTGATGACAGGACCGCTGGCTTGTTTCCGAACTGCACATCATTGCTCCTTTCCCCTCGCTTACAGCATGGTACCATGCCTTTTTCGTACTGGCCGTCGCATCCCGCAAAATAGGGTGCGCACGAGTGCGGGTGCTTGGGAAGAACGGAAGAGGGAGCGAGACACTGTGTACTCGTACTATGTAGTTTGAACATGAGTACCAAGTACGAAGTACTCCGTACAATGGCACGAGACTGCTCACGGGAGGCTGAGGGCCGAGGCGCCGGAGCACAAGCACATGGGGCACAGGCGCAAGAACGGCCTCCTCTCCCGTAGTCATCACCGCATGACGGCATCGATCGTGTGCGGCGATGCAGCCGGTCAGTGGACGCGGTGCTGGCAAGAACAGTTGTGCTCTTGCCACTGGTGCTCATGCAGTCTGGTAAGATATGTAGCCCCTAAGACAAAGAAGGGTGGCAGTGCGAGCGAGATGCAGATTTGCGCCGTCGTCTTCTGTGCGCGATCGGCACCTGAGCAGAACAGACAGAAAAGGGGACAGCCCGATTCGTCCAGCTGGCACCACAGCAAGAAAGAAGATAAATAGATAAATAGATAAATAGATAAAAAAACGAGGTACAGTGCTCTTGCGCCGTGAGACGGAACAGACTGCTTGCACCCGGCCGATGCATTTTACTATGTATCTTATGTATTATGCGCCTTTTTCCCGACAAGCGTACATAAGATACTACTCTACACACTGTATTCTTTTTTCCCTTTTCCCTTTTCCCTTCTTTCTTTTTTCCTTCTTTCGTCGCTAGCTCGCCCTTCTTAGTCCCAGAACGAACCGCTCTCTCCACATCTTTTTTAAATTCTGCGGCAGGGATCATGGGCTGGCTAGCGGGAGTCCGAGAGAAGAACCCAGGGCCCAATGCTCGAGACACGTCAAGTTGCCCAGCGTCAATGGATTCTGCAAAGCGCCGAGGGCTCGGAAAGGCCGTGTCGTCCTTGTGGGCAGA